>NC_141150.1:89625107-90226001 GCF_053477565.2 Lygodium microphyllum | reverse complement strand
AAGTCAGTGCACAGGGTGTAGTCCACCCTTCGGCCCACTGCGTCTACGTACTTTTGCAGATGGCACTGATCTATGATTTGGCGCACTGCCGGCTCTTCGATGGCCACGTCTTCAAGGTTGAAGATGTGACAATTGGTTGAAGGCTCTCATCTCCACCGTGAGGCCGTACTTTGCTTGCTCCTCCTCCGAGAAGGGGAGCTTGCCCGCTTTGTCCTGGCTTGCCATGATCACTACCTGCAAGTTCAGCCATTTCCACTATTAGTACTTTTTGACAAATAACTTGCTGAAAGAATAAAAGCGTAGCAGATGTTATTGAGCATAGTCTTAACTTTTCTTTTCACACTTTTACCATTACATCTTAGCATTGCATTTCAAATTTTATTGACATTTCATACTTGGTTTACTTTTTAGATTCCACCTTACCCCCTCCCCCTTTGGAACGAGAAGAATGCGTCCCAGGATTGGAGGTTGAGAGGCCAAGGGCTTTCAGCATAATGGGCGTGGCTCTATTTGTGCAGGAGCCAAGCATAGAAGTTGGGGTTATAATCTAGCTGAGCTTCCCTGTCTAATTCGAATGGGCGGATACCGATATGCGTGATGTATGTTAGAACATCGGTTAGGAGATCGCCAGAATCGACCCGACTTGCAATATGGAGCTCTTCCTCTGTTAAGAGACGGTCAAGGTAGGGATGCCCCGTGATGTGCTCTTCCATGGGTTGGCCACGGAGAGTAGTTAATACTCGATACGAGGTTGGCGTGACATAGGTGGGGTCGTACTCTGCTATTTTGATTGCGCGGCGCTGCTCATCGTTGGTCATTATTCGGCACCCCTCCACTTCCCATTGCAGCCTAAGAGTGTACCAATGCTTCAAAAACGTGGAGTCCGTATCAGCGAGCTTGGATAACTCGCTGATTTCCTGATTAGTAATAGCAGAAGTGGTTCGCTGATCGTAGGATGTGATGAGACATTGTTTAATGGCTTGCTCTTTGGAGATCTCGTTGTTGCTGAGCAATTCAGCAGCAGAGCGAGAGGCTTTTGCAAATGTGAATTCAAAAGTCTCCCAAGAGCAAGGCATATTGCGCACTTTTGTTGCAAATGGTTCTTCTAATAGACCCAAGTCCAAGTGGTCATAGCTCAGGGCTAGCGACACGAAGGTGGCATCGAGTCGTTTAATGCAGTCCACCACATCATCGCCGGTGTCCTCGGCAAGGTCAGTGGCTAGTGCTAGAAATGATTTCCGTTCATAGGAGGGCGTAAGGCCGATGGGCGGTCGAGGTTTGCTAGAACTAGAGGCCTTGACAATGCATAGTTGCGGTTGGGAGTTTCCTTGAGCCTGCAGTTGGGCTGTTTGGACTATGGGTAGATTAGTGTCAGCCACCACAGCGTATGGGCTACTGCAGTGAGCTTTGCCGTGGAGAGTCGGCTTGACTTGGTCGGGTGATGCCGCCTGTGACTGTGGCTGTTGCTTGGGCCGATAGGTTTGTGCGACTCTCTTGGGCCGAAGCGTAGATGAGCCGGATGGCTGGGGCTTTGGAGAGCACTGCGGCCTATGGTTTTGAGGCGTTGGGGAACGTGGGCTGATCAAGCTTGAGGGTGGTGTATGAATAGTGCCCTTGGCCATGGGGAGCTTAGGGATCCACATCCAGGTATTTCCCTCGTAGTAGCCTTGCACATGCAAGAGGGCTTTAGGGACCCATCTTTGCTTGATCACGTGGTGCTTCTTATGATTGCGTTTGGGCTTGCTAGGTTTAGAGTTATGGGTCTTAGGAGGATAGGGGCGTCGACTTCTAGGCGGTTGTTGCGGCTGTTTAGGCACCCATTGAAGGCGAGGCTGCTGGGCCCTAGCTTTGGCCGCTGTGGGTTGCGATTTATGGGAGTCGGGGAGTGGCGGTTGCGCACTAACCCCCTCCTTAGTCTTACCTACGGATGTTTCTACCGGGGGCTTTGCAGAAGATGATAGTGTCGCGCAGCCCTTGCTGAAAGCTGTGACAATGCGCACGTTGTCTATTGCTAGGTGGATGCGCTGCGACTCATAATCAATATTGCAGTGAGTCTACTTTTTGAAGGTTCGCCCTAGTAGTGACTCCGTGCCTGCGTCTGTAGCGCTTGGCAACACGTAAAAAAGCATTGGAATAGTGTCAGACTCAATAGAAACGACGACTCTGTACTTGCCGAGAAGTGCGTATGATTGAGCCCCATATGGGTTTAGCTTGGTAGTTGTGGGTTGAAGTAGTGGTTTGCCAAGTTGGATCCAATGATTGTGGGTTAAGACATTGAAGTGTGCTCCCTTGTCGATCAAGGCGTTGAAAGCGCATGTTTGCTTGACAGTGACCGTGATACAGAGGTAAGCGGGTTCTACGGCTTCCTCATCATCTTCATTGATTTTAGTGATTGTAGCTGCTCGTATTTTGACCGGCGGTTCTAACATTGGTGGCTCATACAAAGGATGAGTGGGAGGGAAGTACTTCTTGACATGATTGCCATTGAAGAAGCCTATTCCTTCACTGTCTAGGGTCTCAAGCTCGACATTGCCGATTTGGCCAATTGCCCGAACCTTGAAGGGTCCGAGACCTCTGAATTTCATTTTTTGCTTGTGCCCTTTAACTGAGTAAAGGAGCACTAAGTCACCTGTTCAAACTCCGCTGCTTGACATGCTTGTCAAACCAGCTCTTGCGTCGGGCTTTCTCACAGATAAGCGCGTGGGTGGCTAGAAGACGAGTTTCTGATAGGCGTTCTAGCTCGACTAGGTGTTGCATCCATGCCTCCTTCCCTTTCCATCGTTCTTGAAGTGCTATTCTTAGGCTAGGAATGAATAATTCTAATGGTAGAATTGCCTCAGTCCCATAGGTCAGCCTAAAGGGGGTTTGGCCGACAGCCATTTTATAAGCTATGCGGTAGGCCCACAAGGCTGCCATCAACTTGTTGTCCCAGTTGCTTCGTGAGGCTGAGACTACTTTAGTCAGGACGTTGATAAGAATCTTGTTAGTTGATTTTGCCTGGCCATTAGCCTGAGGGTAGTATGGTGAGGATTTGCGATGGATGATGAGAAAGGTGGATAGGAGATGTGCTATCACTTTGTTGATGAAGTGTGTGCCTTGGTCGCTAACCAGTTTGATGGGGCAACCGAAGCGCGAGATCACTTGCTCCCATAAGAACTTGGCAGTTGCCCTAGTGTCGTTTTTTCGTGTGGCTCTTGCCTCTACCCATTTCGTGAGGTAATCCGTGGCCACTACGATGTACTTGGCTTGTGAGTACTGCGCGGCAGGACTGATGGGTCCAATGAAGTCAATTCCCCATTTTTCGAAGGGTTGGCGAGCAATAATTGAGGTCAACTCCATTTGATCTTTACGAATCGGGACTTTTGTCCATTGGCACTCATCACAATGCTTGACGAATCGCTTGGCGTCACGAAAAAGTGTGGGCCACCATAGTTGAGACTACAGCACCTTCTGTGCTATCGTGTCTCCACTAAAGTGTACTCCCGCAATGCCGCTATGCGCCTCCGAGAGCACATCATGCATCTCATACACACACACGCACCTACGCAGCAATCCATCTTACCCTAGCCTATAGAGTTGGCCTGCAATCAACTGGTAGGGCTGGAACTTCAGGATCAAGCATTTAAGTCGGGCCTTTTCTATTGGTCACTCAGGTAGTCCGTGCTCGAGCACTTGGACTATGTCGTTTGCCCAATATGGCATTAGATCAGCCTTAAATAAATCTCTCTCGTTGGACAGGTGGAATAAGTGGGCGTCAGGTAACTCGTCAACGATGCTTTGTCTAGCGGCTTCTCCTGTGGGGATGCGTGACATGTGATCAGCCATGTAATGCTGTTTTCCCTTTCGTACTACCACGGAGAAATCAAACTCTAGGAGTAGGAGGAGCCATCGAGCTATGCGCCCCGTAGCACAAGGTTTGTTCACTAAATAGAGCAGGGCTTGATGGTCCACGAAAAAGAAGAAGGGTGTGGCCAATAGATAATGCCG
Source organism: Lygodium microphyllum (assembly GCF_053477565.2). NCBI lineage: Eukaryota > Viridiplantae > Streptophyta > Polypodiopsida > Schizaeales > Lygodiaceae > Lygodium > Lygodium microphyllum. Next base: position 90,222,014 of record NC_141150.1, on the reverse strand, counting down.
GAATTTCTTCACAGCGAGCACCATGGCTAATCCCTCCCTTTCTGTTGTCGAGTAATTTATCTCCGTCTCAGTGAGTTTTCTGCTAGCAAAGCTCACTGGGTAATCTAAGTTGTGCTCACCAGGTTGGCACAACACTGCCCCCACGGCAAACTTAGAAGCATCCATGTGCACGTGGAAGGTAATGGTCCAATCTGGGGCTTGTAGAATTGGTACTGTTGTTAGAGCCTTTTTCAAATCTTCGTATGCTCGTTGGCATGCCTCGGTCCACTCGAAGACAATCAACAGCTTGTATAATGGTCTGGCGATCAGTGCGCAGTTCAGTACAAACCGTCGATAGTATCTTGTATGGCCTAAGAAGCATTGAACTCCCTTGTAATTAATTGGGGGTGGAAGGTCAACAACAACCCTGACCTTCGAGAAGTCAGTGGCAATGCCGTTCTTCGACACCACGTGTCCTAAGATGCATCCCTGCTTTACCCAAAATTGACACTTCAAGGGGTTCAAGGAGTTCAAGGAGAGATGATATAAACGACACCGTTCAAAGATTCCACGGAGTTTGTCTAAGTGCTCGATCCAGGTCGAATGGACACACAGGTCATCGACAAAGACCTCTAACTCCTTGCAAAGCATGCCCTTAAAGATAGTGCACATGAGACGTTGAAAAGTGGCGGGGGCATTGGTCAACCCGAAGGGCATGACTATGTATGTGCGAAGATGCCCCATTCAGTGGCAAAGGCAGTCTTGTGCCTGTCTGCAGGATGCACTTGCACCTGGTTGTACCCTGAGAAGCCATCCAGAAAATTGTAGGCTTCCTTGCTTGCCACCCTCTCAAGCATGTGCTCAGTGTATGGCAATGGATAGTTGTCCCTCTTCGTAGGAGCGTTCACCTTCTTGTAATTGACGCACACTCAGATTTTTTCGTTCTTCTTCATCACAATGACTATGGGTGATACCCAGTCTGTGTGCTCAATTTCGTAAATGAATCTAGCTCTCATCAGCTTGTCAATTTCCTCTTTGACAGTATGAGCGTGTTTTGGACTCATAGGGTACGGTCGCTGCTTGACCGGCATTGCGTCCGACGTCATGGGTATGTTGTGAGTCACAACACTCGGATTTACCCCCTGTAGTTCTTCTAAGGACCAAGCAAACACGTCTATATACTCTCGCAAGAGAGTGACAAGATTTGTTTCTTCTTCACCAGTCAAGTCGTCGACAATGAATACTGGTCGGGGTGTTTCCCCTTCCTGGGCTAGGTCTACCTCCTTGACCTTGGCTGTTCGATTGGTTCACTCATCTGCCCTTGACGCTTGGCACCTAACAGAACTACTACCCTATCCCCTTTTTTGAATTTCGTGAAGCATTTAGGGAGGTCCTGCGGCTCTTGATGTTCTTCTGATCATGTATCCCTAGGGTGCTTTGCCTTTTCCTGCCTTAACTGTCTGTGCCGCAGGTGGACGGGTAGGTCCCCCTTGGTGCGTCTGATCATGGGCGACCTAGGGATCTCTGGATCACTGTCCGAAGTAACTTCCGACCCAGAGTCAAACCCTCCATCTTCACTAGAAGAGGTGGTCTCCCCTGGTGGCCGCAATTCAGATGGTGATTCAGTCCTAAGTATTGACGTCGTTCCTGGCTGGGCTAGGCCTGCTTGCTCAAGGTCTATGGCTCCTATGCATTCCAACCAAGAGCGATCACATTCCATGCGCATGACTCCTCGCTCTATTCTAGGGGTCTACCTTCCCTGCGGCTTGGCGTCTGCTCGTATCTTCTCAATTTCTCGTCCTTTAGTGTCGTATTCTATGGTATCTATTTCACCCTCGCTCTCTTCACTGAAGGATTGGTAGTCTTCGTATTCGTTCGCTGGAATCCTTGTCATCCGACTGCTCATTGTCTCCTAGGGCTTGGTATGCCTCGTGTCCTTGGTCAGGAACTAGGGCCCAGTTATACATGAGGTTTAAATCGTGCACCCTGGTCCATTATCACTTGGAATCCTCTAAGAGATCCTGGAGTGGTTTGAAATTTGCAGTTGGGTTGCCAGCTAGCTGGTCCATTAGGTATTCCAGTACCCCCTGGAGTTCCGTTTTGTTGGATGGTACTTGGAAGGTGACAGGCTCATCAGGCTTTCCTCGGCGGCTTCCTGGCATCATGCAGACTCGTGCAGAGAGTGCTTCATTAGACTTGCCGATCGTTTTGATGGCCTGCTCATATGCCTCATGATCTGAGAATGGCAGGTCGATTGTAGCGAGAATGTGCATCCAATCCCGCTCATCCTCTGGGCATGGGATATACTTGGTCAAGGGCCCATAGGGCTTCTTGACCTGAGTGTTCCCTTTGAGCATAGCAGAGATGGCGTCTAGGTCGACTAGAGAGGTCTTCCAAGTGTCCATCTCTATTCTTACGGCGTCCGTTCTATTGCCAAGGAAGATCAAGTTGTTACCCCAATCTTTGATGACTCTAGCGTTGCACATCCAGTCGGCCTAATAGGATATCATAGTCCACTCCCTTCATAACTATAAAGTCGACAGAGAACTAGACACCTGCGATCTTCACTGGCCAATTCTTCAGTACCCCAAATGGCTTCACTCTCATGCCGTTTGCTAGTATGACATTAAACCTAGCAGCTTCGACATGCGGGTTTTCCCAAGTCTGAAGTACTGCGTGGCTAAGCACACTAACCCCAGCTCCCGTGTCTACGATTCCCTTTCTTGTTGTGTCACCCAGGGCTAGGACCGGCAGGACCGTGTGCATCTCAGAGCCTTTCCAAAAGGCGTTGAAGTATAAGGATTTAGGCACGGAGTGCAGTGTCAAACTTGGCAATTGCATTTCTACGTCCTGGTCTCAAAGGTCTGCCGTGACCTGCTCTTATGATCCTTCGACCCACTGCTTAAGGTCTTGCCATAGGGTAGGGTGCTGCTTAAGCAGATCCCCCAGGCTAAGTGTTACAGGGGTGGTCACTAGCGTGGTCAGGAGATCGTTAGATACTCGTCCTTCCCCCAGCCTAGACTGTCCGGGCCAATGGCCGCGATTGATTTGCGGCTCTGTCACATCTAGGCTTGGTCTTAGCGGCACTGCTTGTGGCATAGTTGCTTCTGCCGACTTAGGTTGAGGCAGTGATATTGGCGTGCTTACGCTGGAGAGATCATCGATCTCATCCTCTATGATGGGCTCAGCGTCTTTGAGATGCTGTTGAGCCTCCCTCACCCATTCCTTCACCTTTTCTATGGCCTCTAATTGTCGCTTCGGATGCGGGTATTCCCCCACCTTAGCGCTTCCTTTTTCGGCTGTCTTAGGGGCTAAAGTCTCTGCCTCCGTGTTTGAAACCTTCTTTCTCGCAGGTAGAGTCGTAGCACTCTCGGTCTTTAGTGCGACCTTGGTTTCCGATCTCTTCTTTTTCCACCTGCGGCTTTTCTTTCCTATCGAAGTTGCGTTAAGATTGCTAGGTCATGGCAGAGAGATGTCGGCTTGCTTCATTTGGGCTCGGGTCATAACCCGCAATGGAATAGGTGTGGCCTCCCCATCGAGGTTTTCGACACCAAACAGCCCCAATGGGATGGATGGCAAGTTGGCTGAGCTAGAGGATGGCTTTTGCTTTGGGAAGTCTATGAAAAGATGGGTGATTCCGCACTCTGCGCACCTTTGGTCAGCCTTGTCCCTGTTTTGCTACTCTCTTTCAGGGCGGCATGATGAGACATGACCGGGGTGTCCGGAAGTCCAACAAGTTACTGGATCCTGTGGCTTCCCTCCTAGGCCTCTAGCTCGTCCTCATCCTAATGCCATCACCAGCACGGGTCGATAATCCATGAGGACCGCGTTGCCCTGAAACGTAAGGGTATATGTAGGTCTCTTCATCATTCGGCTCCTCCACGTAGTGTACAGGAGCGTCGTTCGGTGGGTGGGTCACGTAAGGACCAGGTGGTCTTGGAATGCATGTAGGATTTATGTCCATTCTAGGGACGGCTAGTTTTATATCGTTAGGCGCGGGAAGAGCCAATGGGGCTCCCCTTCCGAAGAATGGCTAACGGCCTGTTCGCTAGGTAAGACTGGCCGTAGGGTTGCGAGTATGGAAGTCTTCTTGGTAATCTACAATGCACGATATCATGACCGAACCTACCGCAGTTAATGCAAGGTCTTGACCTAGGGTCTTGACACTCGGCCGGCAAGTGGTTTCCACCACAGTACACGCATTGTACGTGCAGGCGCATTGGTCGTCTCAACATGTCTTGTAACTTGGCTAATTCCATCTTGACCTCAACCAAGCCTTGGTCTGTCTCGGTGGCCTTCCCCTTATCTTGGGATGATGGGATTGACCACTCACTAGAGGCTGATGTTCTCTCTAAGCTTCACGAGTTGGTCTCCTCTAGATTTGAGCTCCTAGAGCTCCGCTCTTTCAGCTGGTCATCGACTCTGATGGCTTCCTCAAACACTCTAGCCACCACGTCCCGCTGCAGGATTGAATTGCCTGCCAATGCCTTATATAACTCCTCGTCTTGAATTCCGCTAATGAATACAGTCGAAACTGCTCTGTCAGTCGGTCGCTCGCCTAGAGGGATTCTCTTAAAGAGAGTCCTCACATGGGTCACGTAGTCGCAGATGTCCTCCTTCTCTTTCTGCTTGACGTTCATCAAGCGCACCAGCAGGTTATCGGAGTATCCAGGCTCGGTGAATCTCTTGACAAAGAGATCCTTGAGATTATTGAAGTTGGCTCGCTCTACGGCATCCAGGCTTGTATACCACGTCCTACCCTTGTCGCCTAGGCAAAGCCCGAATGCTTGCGAACGTTGAGTCTAGTCGTTGAGGCCGTTGGCTTCGTAGACTTGCTCAAACTTCTCAACAAAGCTGACCACTTGTGAAAGAGTGGAAACGATACAAGGATAATTGGTACCAAAACATAGCAAAACATGGCATTGTGCATAAAGAATTACAAGGATTTACGCTTACAAGTCATAGATAGGTGGTTGGATGGTACTTATAGATTGTACATGTTGATTTGCAGTAATTACATGTGTATCATGATGAACTTTGGTCATATTTGGAAAAACACGGCTAAAACACTACTTTTGCATGTACAGATAGGTTGTTTTTTCATCCTAGATAGTCGCAAATAATTGACCATAAAAATAGATATATTAATTCTAACAAAGATTTCTTATGCTTCATTCAAAGAGGACAAAGTTAGCTTTGCTCCTAGCTAAAAGGTTTGGCAAATTGACATGTGGGTCAAAAGATATGGTCTCTTTATTGACAGGTGGTCATAGAAGACAACTTATGGATAGCAAGATAAGATTTACTATTTTGACTTGGATCTACCCCCCCTACTTCTTCCCAACTTGGTATTTCAATAAATTCCCTTACCAGCACATTATAAGCTTCATTGGGAGCCAAAAATCAAAAGGATTTGAGAAGTATAACTGAAGTTATCAACAACCATTTACTAACAAGCAATCATTTGAAGAGACACGTTGGCCAAGAAACCCTCATATTTTGGAACTTATGGCTAAAACTAATGTATCCTATGACTCAAATGAGTATTAACAACTTTCACAAAGGATTGAAAGTATGAATGAAGGCATCAGCTAACTAAATCATATGATATATGACAAGTTTGGGCAAATGATTACCCATTTGGAAAAGTTTAGACAACACAATCATACATTGGATGCTAAGTTTGATCAAATGATTACATTACTCAGTAACGTAGGCAACAAATGACAATGGTGTGCCACCCCAAAGATTCAATAGAAAGTTTAAAGAAACCAATCAATTTGTACATTCAACTTATGAGCATGGAGATCCTTCAAGAGCCAAAGAAACAATTCAGCTACGTTCAAATTCATGGAAAAAAGGAAGACCCAATTATAATTACTCAAAGAATTATAGATAATAAGAGAATTTTTAGCATGCTAATAGAGATGATGACATACATGGATGAGATTATTTTTAAAAATAGTTTTATCCCCAAAATACTCAAGTATCTAATGCAAGAAATGAACAAGATTAGCACCTTCATGATGAACCAAGGAGAGAGAACAGATTTTAGCATGATGAAGATCTTGATGACATGGTGCCACATGGACAATCCAATCAAAATCAACCACATGGGAATACTTCATTTTTTCATCATTCATTTGGTAGCAAGAAAAATGGATAGCATTCCTTTAATAAGAATCATGGACAACAAACAATTGGCAATTACTCTCATTGATAGTAGTCATTTGGTTGTCCCAACAATAATGGATAGTATTATCACTATGACAAATAATACAAGGAAAAGATTAATATACCTCTGTTCAAAGGAGACAACTCCTCACCAATAGAATTAGAAGAATAGATCAATAACTTGGAAATGTACTTTACTCTCTACCCGTGTAATGATGAAGCAAAGATATGTTATACAAGCTTGCATTTAAGAGGGATTTGCATACACATGGTGGACATATATGAGAAAATTTGGGCAAAATTTTTAGACTTCGGAAGATTTTAAATTAGCCATGACTCAAGTAACTGTGTCTCCAATGAAAAAGAAGAGACTAATGTTATGATCTTAGGCAAAGGGGTTTACAATTAGAGAATATTCTAGCCAATTCTTAAAACTTTCCTTATACATTGAGGGTATATCCGACTCGAAAAATTGAACAAATACATTTTTGTTCTTGATCCAAACCTTTCACCACAGGTTGGGGTAGAAATGTCCATGCAGCCATACAATATACTAAATGCTATAGTCAAAAGTATAAAAGAGAATCAAGCTCTTTTCAACCCAAAACATGAGTGACTTATCATTCGAATCAACAAATGAGAATGGAACAACTGCTCATCAACCAAAAAAGAGAGGGTTATAAACAAGAAAATAGGGCTTCAAATAATTTTAGCAAGGTTTCTACTTATCCTATAGAAAACACTTCTAAACAAGGCAACAATTTTAGGTATAATGCTGAATCAAAATGGCATTTCAAGAGAGTAGACGAAGAAACCAAACTATTATCTAATAATATGAGCAACAAGCCTTTTTCGAATGATAAGTTGAAAGGATTATGTTTCAAGTGTGGTGAGACATGGTCACTTGACACCATAAATAGAAATAATGCTAAGTTTAATGCTAAGTTTAACATGGTAATTATGGAAGACTCTGATGAAGATGAGACACATGAGGAAATTCTATTACAGCTAGAGGCTATTCCTACTTGTGATGAGACACATGACCATGATGATTAGGACATTCATGAGGATTTTGGAGCCAATTAATAGGTTTTCATTTGATTCAGGTGAATGGGATGCAAAGGAGAGAATACATTTTAGCTTAAAGCAACTGTCAATTCTAAGGTTGCGCCTATTCTTATTGATACGAGTAGCATCCATAGCTTTGTCAATGCCAAATCATTACATGAGCTAAAGTTATTGCCTCAAGAAATTGACTCTCTACTAAAGGTACAAGTTGCAAATGGAGATCAAGAGTTGAGCAAAGAGATATACATACAAACTTTGTTAAGTTGTCTCAGTCTTGTACCATTATGATGGACTTGATTGTCCTAGATATGGGTCCCATTGATATCATTATTGGCTATAATTAGCTCAAATAGCTTGGTAAATTTTCTTTGGATCTCATTTGTATGTTTATGGAGTTTACTTAAAATGGGTAGCAAGTAACACTTAAAACTGGTATTTATTCAACCTATTCAAACACCTTTTGCTTCTCATATATTATCTATTAAGAAGAAAGATGGTTCCTTTAGGATGTACATTGATTATAGAGACTCTAACAAGAGCATCATAAAGAATAGGTACCCAATCCCCTACATTGATGATTTGTTGGATGAACTCAAGGATGCAAAAGTATTCACCAAAATTGACTTGAGATCAGGATACCACCAAATCAGAATGAAGGAAGGTGATGAGTACAATATGGCTTAGGACATAACATAGTCTCTATCACTTCTTGGCTATGCCATTTGACCTTTCCAGTACACATGCAACTTTCCACTCTCTCATGAACAAGATCTTATAACCATTCTTGTATAGATCAATCCTAGTATTCTTCGATAATATCCTCATATGTAGCATGAATAGAGAGGATCATTTACAATACATTAGAGAAGTCCTCCTCACATTGAGAAGACATAAGCTTTATGAAAAGGAAAGAAAGTGTACCTTTATGACCAATGAGGTAGAATATCAAATAACACCATGTATTATTCTCCTTTGGTAGGGCATACTAGATTGTTTAAGACCTTTGATAAGATCCATAAATGTTGTTATTAGAAAGGACTTTGGAAACATACCAAGGATTATGTGATATAGTGCTTACCATGTCAACAAAATAAACACTCTAATTTATTGCCTAGTTGTCTATTTCAGCCATTCCATCTAAATCATCACCTTCATGCCTTTTTTGGATCTAGTGATTTGGTTTCAAATGGGGACTTATACTTATGAGTTCTCATTTTTAAAGACAAACTTGATCAAGTTGAAGAGTGTCTTTGATAAAGGTTTGAAAAGATGGATGAATGCATGGGACCCTACAATACTGCAATTTTGTAGTGTGAACAAATTGCACACCCATATACTCTTGATGAGTGCTAGAAATAATGGTTTATTGAGATACTTGCCAAAAAGAGAGAGAAATTTTCCATTGCTCTTCACTTTAGAGGAGGTAATCTTGCAATATAATCTTGCTACAAATTTTCGGGCTAGTAGCAATGTTTGGATAGTGAAGACAAAGAAGGCTTAGAAGAATCTCAATCCCAAAATCTCTCTTAAGAAATGGAAGAGAAGAATTGAGAGGAAAATTTTGTTGATTTCTTCTTTCAAATTAAATTTCATGCTGTAGAGGGTGCCACAAAGGAGAATGCCAACTATATATCATTATAGATTTCTAAAATTGTTGTGATATGTTTGGTTTCTATAAAAGAGAGGATGAGACAATGAAGCATCTATTTCAGGACTATAGGGAGGCACAAAAGTGCTAGAGGCATGTTATTAAACTAATGGATAAAGTTGGGTTGCATAGTAGAACTAGTTGGAGGCAAGTATTGCTTGGTGATAAAGGAAATCTCAATGATGCATCTTACTATGCCTAGGGCACTTTTAGAGTAATGATTTAAGAGCAACTTGGCTTGTAGAAACTCTATGCTTTTTGGTAGGCTCAGTTGTAATGTTGGTCCTTAGATATTGGAAAAACACAATTACACTCTAAAATTATGGATGGTTTTATAATGGGTAGGAAGAGATCCACTTTTGAAGCGGCAAAGTGCTTGTTTATAAAGTTGATGGCAACTCTTTAGAGATGTTGAAAATATTAACATAACATACTTCTCAAGTTCAAAAATACCACTTATGTGGGGGACAAAGGGGTCTGCCTATGGATAACATCACTATCTCATAAGTTTTGGAAAATACAAAATATTTGTTGCAAACTAATCCACATAATGTGTAGTCATGGATTTATCATCATCTTCCACAATATACAAATAAATACATGCACTTAAAAAGATATCTACACAAAAAATATATAAAGAAATGTACTTCTAACATCACAACACAACTTATACTATACAAAAATAGACACAACACTATACTTATACTACAAAAATACAAACAAAAGCAAAAGAAATATGTTTCCAACAATAGACAAGGAACATTGTTCAACTTTACACTACTTTTTTACCCTAGTTTGGGCACATCCAATTCCACAATCACTCTAATAACCTAAATGGAATAATGGAGCTATAAAGTTTCATTACTCAAACTAGATATGATTGCTAAATTTTATGAAGGTGACTCCCTATAAACAATGGATTACTTATGCCTTATCCAAATAAGCAACAACATATAATCCCTTTTAACTCAAACATGTCAAGCAATGCAAAAACATCACGATAAATATAGTAAACACCAATACGACGTGTAACAAAGAAATCCAAGAAGGCAATGACAACCAATTGTATCTTATACAAGTAGCTCAAATACAATTTCCATAACAACCAATTGCAACATGAACTAGACATTGCTCCCAAGGGATAATAATGGACTCAATTGCATTATCATTAAGCTATCAAACAACATCGTCTACCACACATAACACTATCGAGAGTAGAGGAAATGCAAACTTTGAATATCCTACCACCTTTCAATGTCATGAAGGGACCTAATAGGAGAGAGAAGACTATCAAAAGAGACAAGAAGAGTGCAAAGGAGAGAGAAATTCTAGACGAGGAGAGAGAAATATTGAAATTTGAGAGAGAAAGATAGGAAACAAAGAGAGAGATGGTTGGCATCCATGAAAGGAGAGGAAGAAGCTTAGAAGGTGAAAGGACAAAGTTGTATCAAATCTAAGAGTTTTTAGTGCTGATTTGTTGCTCCAACATGGGCAAAGACTCTCAAACTATTTGGTTCAAAGGGATCGGGTTTCACACCTAGCAAACCCACATCAAGCTTATCCTAATGAAGAAGGGTCTTTGGGCCATTAAAAATGGAAAAGAGAAGAAGCCTTGGGATGCGGACCTTGCAGCTACTTGGTAAAATAGTGATGAAAAAGCACAAGCCATCATTAAGCTGGAATTGGATGATAGCTACATCCACCATGTGGATACCTATGAAACCTCTAATGATACATGGAAGAGAATAGATACTTTGTTTGGTGCACAATCAAAGTCATCTAAGTATGGATTACTGATTCAATTTTTTAGGCTACATATGAAATCAAACACATCTCTTGTAACTCACTTAAACTACATGGAAAGTCTCTTAATTCAGCTTGTAGGAATTGATCTCAAGATGGATGAATATATTTGTATTGGTGTGTTGTTAAAAAGCATGCCTCCTGACTATAATAATGTGTCAACTACATCGATCAACATGCCTAGTCCTAAATTGGTTGACATTAAGGCCTCCCTACTAGAAGAAGAAAAGAAGATAAAATCCAAAGAAGAACCAAGCACCTCTAAAGATGAACAAATGTTATATGTCGGTAACAGGTAGAAGGGCAAGAAAGATCAATTAGTATGTGACTTTTGCAAAAAGATTGGGCACATGGAGAAATTCTATCATGCCAGGAACCCTCAACAATCTCTTCATGGGCCTTTGACCCCACAACCTCATCCACCAGCTTTCTATGATTGTCAAGAACCATGCCCTCTGTGGTGTCTTTTGCCTTCTTATCAGCCCCACTATCACCCCCTTTGGCCCTTCAACAGACACCTCCCTACTTTTGGTATCAACAATGTGTGGCACTGCCTCATCAATCAAAGAGTCCTCAGCCCTAGTGTGCTCCACATCTAGCATGTCATCCTCGATGTTCTTAAGTTCAATAGCACCAACTCTCGGGTCTTGGTCCCATGGGACATCTAACCTTCTATGTACTGTATGACTCCTCAAACATGGGACTGACAAAGAAGATTTTGCCAACCTTGTCCGGTCATATTTCACATTATCTATAGTCTTCCCATCTTCAATGACCTCAGCCACATGTATCTCGTCTGTGTAGTAACCATAGGCAATTCCAAACACATGAGCACATCAAATTAGCCTTGTAATCCACATGTAAAATAATCGTGATGGATAACTATGACAATTTACACTTCACACTGCAGTGCCCAATGATCTATTTCTTTGCCACCACAAGTGCTTCAATATTTCACCCTTCTTTCACACAAAACCTAATGCTATGCAGAAGTGTGATGAAGCAAAGGGGGCAATATTGACTCCTTGCACACAACACAAATCCCAAACACATGGATGGGTCTACAATATGTGGCTTGGGGTTCCCCTTGTTCTAGTTGAAAAAGTCCATGTGGACCTGCCCTTACTTGCAAGAGACCTCTAGCTTGTCATACTATGATTGCCAAGTGAAAGAAATAAAGAGGATTAAACATACAAAAACAAAACATCACACGAACCAAGGTACCAAAACTTTCAACCATTATACCATTACTAACCATTGTTGCAATGACTACTAATTATCAAATGTACCACACCAAATGTCCCCCAAATGATACAATAATAGCTAGAAACAACAGGAAAGAGAACCTTTGTATAAAAAATAGCACAAGGAAGTACCAATAAACACGAGGAAGTACCAAATGATACCAATAATAGCTAGAAACAACACGAAAGGAAACCTTTGTATAAGAAAGAGCACAAGGGAGTACCAATAAACACCAAAGCTACTAAAGAGTACAATATAACATTTAGTACCAAAGGAACCAAAAGGTACCAAAGATACCAAATTCAACAACTTGCTTCTTATATCATAGAGCTTTAAGTACATCGAGTACAAATATCACTAAAATATACCTAAAAGAGACTGAGGCAATATCAATGAGCTTTTTAGTAATAAAAATAGCTAGAGAGTATCTAGAAGCTCTAGATGGCATTGAAACACTTTTAAAAGCAACAAATGTATCCAAAAATACAAATTGTTACAAAAAGATTAAGAGGAAGTACCAAAAAGCACCTACCGCACCCTCACTACACCAAAGGTTCAAATATCACCACCAATTGAACTAAAGATTCAAAAATAATATACCAAGTTCTACAAAATGCTTTAAGTACCAAAGAGCTTAAATATACCAAAGAGTGCAAGAAACACTAAAATATCCCAATAAGAGTTCAAATACCACCAAAGGTTAGTTAAAAAAACCGCCAAAAAGCACCAAAGGTTCAAAAAGAATGTACCAAGTTCTACCAAATGCTTCAACTACTAAAAGAAAACCAAAAAGAGCACGAGGAAATATAAATAAGCTTGTTAGTGTGATGAGAAGAACCAAAGAGAGTACCAAGAAACATTGAATGGTACTAAAAGGGTTTTAAGAGTATTGAATGTATCCAAAACATCCAAGTGCTCCAAAATGATTAAGAAGTAATAAAGTAACAATTCCACCAAAGGTTCAATAATCCAAAAGTACCAAAAGCCACCAACTGCACCCTACATGTTCATGTGTACCAAATGCAACACTTGAAACTAATGCAAAAAGAGAACCAAGTATGTCAAACAGGACCAAATGTACCAAAGAGTTCATGAAACACCAAAATATACCAAAAAAGCCAAAGTTTGTACTAGTAAGCTTTTAAGTAAGGAGATCAGCCAAAGAGTTCCAAGGAGCACCAGATGGTATTGAAAGGGTTTCAAGAGTACCAAATGTATCCAAAACCACCAAGTGCTCCCACAAGATTAAGAGGCAGTACCGAGGACAAACCAAGACATAGTACATTGAGTATACCTGCTCAAGCTCAACGTTTTATGTTCTCACCAACCCTAACATGTTGCAACATTTGTTGGCTTGCTCCTAAGTCGGCATCCACCTCCTTTACCTCTACATCATTACACGAAATTTGTTGTTAGAGCTCTTGGAGGTGCACTTCATACACTTTAATGTCATCTGACCACTACATTCGATCCCTCGTACCTGAGCAATGCCTCCTCCTTTTACTAGATCGAAGCCTTCAATGTTGACAACCTATTCAGTGTACTCTTGGATTTGCTAGGTATCCTCTCCACCAATGACTCCAAGTCAACAATATAATCATAGACTAGCCCTACATACCCAGGCCCTAGCTCTATACCTCTTGCTTGCAAACTTTGTGAAGCGAGGCTTCTTTCCAGGAGGGACATTGGCCTGAGAGGAACCATTCACCCTTCTCCATGTCTGAATCTTCTTTTTCAAAACCCTTGGCCTACACTTGCACATTTGAATAACAATTTTCTCAAACCTAGCCCATGCCACTTTGTGGCTACGGGGTCTTTCGTCCCATCACAACATTGCTCAAACACATAGCACCATGCAAACTTGGTTGTGATCTCACCAAAAGATGGAGGTGTTGGATACACCTTGTGGAAAAGCAACCTCCAATCTTTTGCCAAGTGAGGGTGCATGTGGCTTAAGTAGATCTTTGCACCTTTTTGGTGCTTGTGCTTGAAGATAGACCACTACTCTTCATGGAGGGCGTCTTCCCCCAAGTCCTTTGGAAGCTCCTCTGTTGTACACCAAAATTTTCTCAACTGTTAGTACTCTTCCATTTTATTTTTCCCTAAGACATGTCAATTGATACTTAGGATTAGACATGGCCCTGATTTGAAAGTAAAACAATACTTAATGTATATTAAATTTGGGATGATGTTAGACACACGTCCTTGGCATTATTATTAGCTATTGCTCATTAGTGGGATTGATGGCAGTGGCAATCTAGCTCATTTTCTTTTTCAAAAATTGGTAAAGATTGCACCGGCGGTTGGGGTCCGTATCTCCTCTAGCATGGATTGCAGTGTCTTATTGATGCTGCAAGGGGATTTTGTCCCCTTGTTGCACTTTGTCATTGGGGGCTTCACTGGGGTGGTTTTAATAGCCCCCTTCCTTGATGGAGTCCTCATGGCAACTTGCAAATAGGGTGCAAAGCACTGAGAAGAGAGTTTGAGTAGCATATCAAAGGGCCTTGGGGGCTATGTTGAGAGCTTAATGACTGGAGGGGATTCATGCTGTATCTAGGGCAATAGGCTTTAGCACATCTCATGTGCCATGTCGATTGGATGATGGTGAGATTCATTTGTGGGTTAGGATGTTTCTTAGTAGTTTAAACTCGAGTCTACTCGACTAAACTCCATCCACATGCGATCATAATAACATCATAGACGTATGCCACGACTTAACATTATTTGGGCCAACGATGTGCTTAAAATTCTATACAATTTTAACTTTTCTTATTTAGGGATTTCCGTCCAAAATCCAAATTAAGAATTAATAGAACCACCAATTGAGCATAGAAAAAATTGATCCTTTTATTGTATGAGCCCAAAATTGACCTCAAATCTCGCCTAATGGCCAATGTGGTCTATGAGACCACACCAATACATTCAATGAAGTGTATCTCTCATCTAAGAATATCCAAAAGATATGCCTATGAGAGTAGATGTGAGATGATATTCTATATAGAAACATTCCTATTATAGATGTAAATGGAACTACCAAAAAGGGGAAGAAAAAAGATATAAATGATCTTTTCCTTAGTGAGGTATCTCCTTAAGGTGGAAATGTAGCCCTAAGCGGTTGAGGTACCTCAACATCTCTCACCCTTGGCACTCAATGATTAATTTGTATATGATAAGGGTATTTAGATCTCCTCCCACATGGATGTGGGCATCTTTCTTGATCGAGTGCTAGTGCTTTATCCAATGAGATAACCCCATGAGCTTGAATCTCTTGTATGATGTAGCATTGATCATTGTCTCTCAAATGTGGTGTAGTTAATTGTATAGTAGTGAAAAAGTTGGTAGCAAGCATTTGTCTGGGTGGACCTTGTTGTGGAAGGTTCTTGTCCCATAGAATAGTAGCTCTATGTCTCTAGATCTCCAAGAGGAAGAATTCCAAACACTTATGCATCACCTAAGAAGATATAATGGAGCATATATGCTCTATATGAGATAGTGAGAGGCCAATTAGATATCTCAAATCCAATCAATAACACTACTGGAGTGAAAGAGGGAGGCCTACTCTCATCCACTTTATGTGGGTTCTATTAGATGAAGTCTTAGGCTATATTGATAAAGAGGGAGTGGTTGGAGCTAGCTTAGATGGGGTGTTGATACCTATATTGCTTTATGCAAATGACATTGTGCTTATATCTGACTCACCTAAGGGAGTACAATGACATTTGGATGCACAATCATTTTTTTGCAAAGAAATAGATCTTGGGGTCAAGCTTGAGAAAACCAAGGTTATGGTATTCAACATCTCATCCACTTTGGTGATGAGATCTAAGAATTCATTTACTTTTGGTATTCAACACCTCATCCACTTTGGTGATGAGATCTAAGAATTCATTTACTTTTGATGGAGAGCTAGTGGAGCTTGTTAAATAGTATATATATTTGGGAGTCACTTTCAGAGGGCCACAATTTTCTTGGATAAATATATCTAAGGCTTGACTAGCATGAGCATGTGTAGTATTAGGTCCATTTGACAAACAATGTGCACACATATACTTCCATCAACTACCTATCATATTGTGGCTCTTTTGGGACTCAAGCCTCTATCATACAAGGAAGCAAGCACTCCACAAAGAGAGTTTTATGATGGATGGAAGCATATGGAGCGACCCCTAGACTTCATGATGATTATATATAATATATGAGCAAAGATCTCAACTCCACATGAGATCATCAGAGTTGAGATAGGAGTAGCACCCATGGTGGTTAATGCTCTATTCTAGGTACATAGATTATGTGAGATCTCTCATGATAGATATCCTTGCTAGTATTGCCTTCATCTAGACAATTAGTAGCACAACAATTAGTGATAGCCATTTATGGTATGCTTAGATGGGTATGATAGATATCCTTGCTAGCATTGCCTTCATCTAGACAATTAGTAAACAATAGGTGATAGACATTGCTTGTATGCTCAGATGGGTACATGTATGTGTTTCATGGTTTGCATGTTGACAAATTACCCCCATATGGTTACATCTTGGACTACCCTATACTTAAGCTTAGTTGATCAGAGCCTGACTCTAGTTTGTGACTTTGTGAAATGAGTTGAGAGGTGTAGAATAAGTGGGAACCTTTGGTGCAAGTGGAACACCACTACTTTTAATGTTATTTTGCTTGCTCCATGAGGTGGAGGCAAGGCTCGGCCCTTGATTTTGGTCTTGAAGCATGCTCATGCGCCGATCTAGGAGGTAGAAGACATTGTCACATGGGGAGTTTGGCTATGGTGGCAAAACCATGTTATTAGAGTTGACATTTTGATACTAGACATAGAGAGGACTTGGACTAGGCCCGTTTTCCACATGGCACAAGGATGGCACAACAACACATCTATTACCTTCGCCTATCTAAGGATGGTTTCATTACTTGACTGAGCTATATGGATATTTAGCTACTACCACATGGACTTCCTATAGCTATTGGTAGATCCATACCTCTACGCATCATCTAAGGGTTGAGAAGAGACAAAGGACCATATGTGCAAACTTTTTGATAGAGAGGCAAAGATAGAGGAGCATTATATTTGTCAATATATGGTGTTATTACATTTGAGGCACATACCATAGTTTATTTTGAGAGGGTTTTGGCCCTCTTCGAGATAGATTATCCAATTTGAGACTTAGGGATGTTTGGGATTCTTTCTTTTGGATATGTAGAGATGTAAGAATGCTTTTCTATAAGATAGGAGCCTCCTAGATCAAGGTCCACCTAGACAAAGGGTTACTAACCTTTCACTACAACACAATGAAGCATGGGATCAACCATCACCATTGCTAAAAGACAACAAGCAGGGCTTCATTGTGGAGAAGCTTCAACTTCAAGGGGTATCTCATTAGATAGAGGATTGACACTCAAATGAGCGTGAGACACCCACATCCACCTAGAAGGAGACCTAAACATGCTTATAATAGATAGACAAGACATTATTATCATAGATAGATTAGAGTTATCATTGAGCATCATAGGAGATGGATGTTGAGGCATCTCAACCACTTAGAGCTATATTTCCACCTTAGGGATATAATTCACATAGGAAAAGCGCATTTCTATCTTCCCTTTTTTAGTAGTCTCATTTACATATATATCACTTATATATCCTTCAATAATAGAATATAATCTAACATTTAGACTCATAGGCATGTCTTTTGCCTTTTTGTAAATGAGAGGTACAATTCATTGTATGTATTGGTGCGGTCTCATAGGCCACATTGGCCTTTTAGAGGTGTTAATATGCTCTTTCTTTCTTTCTTTCTTTCTTTCTTTGTGTGTGTGTGTGTGTGTGTGTGTGTGTGTGTGTGTGTGTGTGTGTAGAGTATTAAACAAAAGAATACTGATACATATAGAGAGACTTGTCCCCAAACCAAGTGAAATCCATATTTGATTATTCAAGCTTGAGGAATGCAAAATAATTCTCCCTATCTCTTTCTCTCTCTCTCTCTCTCTCTCTCTCTATGTAAAGTGTGATTGTATTAATTATCATAAACACAAAATATAAGTGAACTATATGACTAACAATGCAAGGCTCACATTTGAACTGTATAACTGACAATAAGACCATGTTTTTCTCAACATGCCAAGGAAGCAAATCATCCTCGGGAAGAATTTTTGCAAGCTAAATGATGCTAAACTAGCAATGGAGAATCCCTCTAAGATGGGTAATGTGATTGTACAAACAAAAAGTAGAATTAAAAATGAACACATTTCAAATGGTCCAAGCATTCAAATAGCTCCAAAACACACGCACACCCCTCCCCCCCGCCAAGATTCCTCAAAGGTGCATATGATAGTTACACTTTTTGAACTCTTTTGGGATAGTTTCCTTGCTTTGATAGTCTACCCATTTTTTCTCTTTCCTAGCTATCTTCATCTTAGAAATCTTACCTAGTTGTGCTTAATCCTATGTTGGTATGAATTCATATGTAGTTCTCATCATTCAAACATTGTGATTACTCTTATACTTTGACTTTATCCTTATATGTCTTGAAACTCAAAAGTTGCTTTCTTATTTTCTTGCTTGATTATATTGCAATGGAGTCAACCCATTGAATGTTTGTTTTTCTATCAATTAGTTTGTAATGTATATGGCTCTAAACATTCTTGGAAGTCTTCATCATCTAGTGTTGGGGTAAAGGCCAAATGGAAAAGGGAAGTTAGGTACCCCTTGTACATATATACATTACACAATCATATATAAGTGAAGACAATGAAGAATAAGGGTAGCTAATTTACCATAAAAGCAAGACTCTCTATCTTTGTCTTTGTCTCCCTCTCTCTCAATCTATTGATCTCACATCCCACCATCACTTTCTCTCAATTGGTATCAGAGCGTCATCCATGCAAGCTCATGATTGGACTAAAGAGCATGAGAAGTTAAGGTTTACCACCAAGGTTGAGGATTCAAGATTTGCCACAACATTCATGCTTGCTATTTGGATTTGAAAGAGGTACAAATCTTAATATCAAGCTATCTCATTTAAATCAAATAGATCCTTAAATTGAGGGAGTTATTGAAGCTTAGTTTGGAGGCTAACATAGCTCAAATTCAAGATATTTGGGTAGTCTATAGTGACTAGAAACAAGTAGATCAATCAGTTTTTGGATTACTTAAGAAGAGATTTAGTTCTTTGTTGATGTATGCAAGCATTGGGGCTGCTTAAGCACAAAAGCAACTCGTTTGTGGAGTAGGGGGCCAACTAAGTAGGGAGATGGCTTATCTAGAACCTTAGATCTTTCTTGGTATCCACAAGGCCTCATTGGTTCTTTGTGATGAGCAACAAAAACAAAAAGAAATAGAGAGACAATCAATTCTATGCAATGAGTGTGATGATTGTGGTGTTAATGTTATCAATGTATTGCTAAAGTATTTTCATGTAAATCGATCAAATTGATGCACTTCCAAGGGTTGCACTATTCACACTATTTTTCTCCATGTTTGCTACTCTAGAAGGTTAGAAGGCTATTAGTTTTATTAAAAACCTCCTCTCTTAATCTTGCAAATAAGGTTAAACAAACCAAGATCCTATTCACATTGCAAGGACTAGAATGAGTGTTTTGGAAATTTTTTTACAACATTTCTTTTGCCATTGATTGGGCATTGTCATGAGCACTTGATTTGTAGTTTGTTGTTTGTCTTCTTAGTGGTGTAGTTGATATCTTGGTTTCTTTATTGATTTGTATTTATAGTAGTGCTTATGGCTTTATCATCTTCTTTTAAAGGTACACATTTTGATATTGAGAAATTTGATGGCACCAACTTCTCATATTTGAAGGAATAGATATGTAATGTTGTAACATGCCCGTCTGAGTTTTCCTTGGCGATATGTTCTTAGTAGCCCATCAAGAGATGTCCTAGAAAGCACCGTTCGGGATTTTGAAGAAAACCCTTGGAGTTTGTTAATTAGGCTTGGTTGAGTCTACCTCAAAGTGGAAGTTCCGACCATTCCCATGAGGATCGACTTGAGTCTCTTTTGTCAAATCAATTACTAATAGTTGACTAGTATCAACAGTTCGAGATTCTATCCCTTATAGAAATTATTGACTGAAATGAGCTATGTTGTGCTGGGTTCAAAGAGAATGGCAAATGAAGGGAAGTATGACACTTTAATCCCTTCTGCCTATGGTTCTAAAGTGATACGAGTCAGGCTTTCTTATCTCTAATGGTCCATCAAAGATGTGATTTTTATTCCTTCTTAGGAAAGCTCTTGGCTTACCGAGACCACCCAACCATAGGTCTAGACTTGCTTCCCTCGAGAGAGTATTTTTAATTACCTAATTACCTACCATCTTAGGTTCAACATATAAAAACAGCTTCTTTGAATTCTCTCACGATACAAATTTGTTACATGCCTTTAATTCACGACAAAAAAACACAGTACAGCAATTCCTTCTCAGTAGTTCCTTTCAGAAAAATGACTTTTTACAATGTTTTTTATTCGAAGGTATTATTCTCTCCAATTTCCGTTCCTCAACTAGTATTGGAACTTCTAGGACACTGTCTGAAAATTGAAGGATAGTTGGCAGTTCGTAAGAGCCTAAGGAGTTTATGACTAGAGCCCCCTGGTATCCTCACCTCCTCCTGCTGACTAGAGTTCCCTATGACAAGACTTGTCGCGTCATGATTGGTCTATACTCACTAACGTGAAACAAAAAGAGAAAACCCCTTGGAGTAGGTTTTATTCACGCTGGCCTTGGGGAGGTCTAGCACCATCAAGAACATTGCCTCAGTCGACATTCTGTGCTCACTGGAATACTGCCTCAGTTGGCGATCTGTATTCAGTCATCCATCTTTAGCTTGATGATTTTAGGAAAGATTAGTACCTAACTTATAATCACAAACATCTTATTTCAAATGCATTATACATAAAATTTTAACAAATTTATTTTCAAGATAAATCTTTTCTTTCCAAAAATAATAACATCAAGGCAAAACTTAGCGTAAGTGGCAATACCTTCCAATAGTCATCTCGGATTTTCCCTTCGTTGGGATCTAGTTTGGACTAAACAACAATTCTATTCTTGAGAATAACTCCCTTGGAGTTTTGTGGGTCCTTGCCCGCAATAAAAGAAAATTTTGGTTAGTTTAATTATGAATAGTATTCTTCGAAAATTTTATCTCAAGGTCTTTTATATACCAAGAAGAATTAGCGTTAGTGATTATCCATTGGAGGTTTCATTAGATCAATAAAAATAAAAAATAATAAGTCTCTTAGGGACACAATACCTTCCTTCTACTTGCTTAGGTTCATCTTGTATAAACCCAAGTTACCGCTTGGAATTTGCGGTTAAGAATTCCTTTAAAAGATGAAAAAATCTTATTTTACGAATGCAACTTCTGTTACCAATTCATGGGATGATGGCCTACTAACTGCCTTTATTATAAAAATATAGTACCTGGGGATTCATGCCAGGTGCTTGGTTGATGGTATTCGTAGCTTTGTTTGTAATCCCAATACTTGCCATTTTGTTTGTAGCAATTGTGTCCGCAACATTATTGGCAGCTCTTGCATCCACGACCTTCATAACTTTCTTCTTCGGGGCCATGGTCTTTAATCACGAGATTGTAGAGGGGATTTTTGGCAAGAGAGATTGGGGTCGTCGCAATTGGATTGATGGGGGTTGGCGATCACTAGGATTTTAGGAAAATCAAGAAGAGTCTTGATTCCATAGGGAAGTAGGGTAGAAGGGATGGAGGATTTGATTCCAAGAGCTTGTGGAGTATCCTCCTTGTCTTCATGATGAGAATTCCCGTTCTCATGCTTCTCTTGCCCCACTTCCTCTTGCTCTATACTCCTGAGAAGGCCTCTCCTCTCTTGCTCGAACTACTCTCCAATGGCTCCTCATGCCTTGTATTTAAAGCTAAATTGAAGAAGAAGGGTTGTGGCCAAGAAGAAGATCTCTTTATGGAGGGTAGCTTGGCAAATCAACAATCTAGAAGCTTTCAAGATGCAATCTGATGCTAGTGATTTGATCTTTGAGGTCCAGAGATGCAGCCAAAGATGCCATGATTGATTTGCTTGGCTCTTGGGTGATCTTGTTTCAATCCAATCCTCTCATCGAATTGATAAGAGGGGGAGATTGCTGGAGTTAACTACTGCAATATAGAAGTAGAATTCAGGCTTTTTCTTCAGTAAACAAGAACTCCAAATTTGGGAGTATGAGGTGCCTTTTTTTTGAAATAAAAAAAGGGGCAACGGCATGTCGTTGTCATTTTCCTATTCTTCTTTTTCTTCATGAGATTTTTGAAGATTTAATGCTTAAAGCTTTGTGACTTGTCTTGCTTTGCTAAGTTTTAAATGCATTTAATCAATTTCGACTTATGGCCCATGACTCGCATTCACATGGTAACAGATGGCTACAATCCCTATCAATATGGGAAAATGTCGGGTTATGATTCTCGGACTATTTTGCTCAAGACTTCTTTTATTTAATGGTTTATAATTCTTCAAGTCCAATTTGCAAGAAGTTGGGAAGATTGAAAATAAAGTCGGGATATCACAAATGTCTTGGTGGAAAAAGGTAGCTTAAGCTCATCAAGTTGGAAGATGTAAAGTTGAAGACATGGACATAGATGTGTGGAATGAAATGAATGAGCATATATTCTCTACTATTATGTTGACACTCGAAATGAATCCACTTCTATTTGGGTGATCTCATCAAAGTGGGCACTTGAAGACCGGTGCTATTGAATCTTTAGGTGATCTTAGTGATTTTGGAACTCGAAATTAGGTCAATCCTAGTGGGTTCATCTAGAACATTTTTGCTATGATGTGGACTCAAAAGAACCTAAGTGATCAACCCCATGTCATTCCAAGGAGTGCTAGATGGCATTGCTTAGAATTGCCTTATGATGGCCCACAAACACTGTGCCTTGAAAGTAGTTTCTGGCATGAAGTGAGTTTATTTTAATATAAAAGACACAAATGGTATTGCTTACGGAGCTTGGCTTGGAAAAGCTATACAACCTTTATGAAAAGAAAACTGCTACATCTCAAGTTTATTAGTCAAAGAAGCTCAGTGATCTTTGTATGGAAGAGGGAACATCCATATCCAACCATTTCAATGAGTTTAACACTATCTTTAGCTAGTTGTTTGCTCAAAATATTTCTTTTGAGGATCGAGTCAAAGCTATGTTTTTACTTTTGAGGATCAAGTCAAAGTATGTTTTGCTTGTAATATTGCCTTGAACTTGGGATAGTTTTAGGATTGCAAAGCAATTTAGCACCATTGGGGTTCAAATAGTTTGACTTTTGAGAGAAGATTGCTTACAAAAGGTGTCAATAGAAAGAATATTGAAGTTCCAAAAGTTTGAGTATAGTTATGGTGAGAGGAAAGTTAAATACAAGGGAAAAGGACAATGATAGGAGAAAACTCTAAAAGCAAGTCTCACACAAGAAATGATGCAGAAAGTTTCTATTGTGGAATGAAGGATAACATAGATAAATATAACTTCAAGTGAAATAATAAGAACAAAGACAAGCAACATAGTGATAAAGATGGTAGAATTGAGAAAAACCCAAAGGTAAAGATTGATAAGTAGACACTATATGTACCGATAGTGAGAAATACATTGCATGTCTCCACTTTTGGTGATGCATTCCTTTTGATACTAATGATAGTATATCACAAGATTAGATCCTTTAAGGACATCATTTCGTGTTTCTCCTCATATAGAGTGGTTTGTTGCTTATGATGCTGGAAGAAAAGGATGTGTCTATTTGGGCAATGACTTTGCTTGTATCATCATTGGAGTGGGAGATATACATTTATTACTTGCCAATAGTTCAAAGCTTTTGTGCAAAACATGTGACTTAAAGAAAAGCTTGATTAGCACTAGATAGTTAGATGTATGTAGTTGCCATATTATATTTGGTAGTCACCCTTGGAAGCTATGCAAAGGGTCACTTGCTATTACTAGAGGGCCAAAGTTTCACACTTTTTACTCTTTGTGTGTATCTAGTGTAAAGGATCATATTGTATGTAGCCATTTGTATCTTATTGGCATTACAATTTGGGTCACATATCTATGACAAGAATGAAAGTTCTTTCTCATTTGCAATATCTTTCTTCTTTCAAATTTGAATTGTAAGCATTATATGGATGGGAAGAAAACTAAAATGTAACATGTTGTCACACAAGCGATGATCAAGGATAAAGCTCTCTCACAACCCAAAGACACAAGAGAAAAATCAGCCTTGGTATAGGTTTGTAGCTAGATGTTAGCCTTTGATAACTCGAACTCTAGCCACAACAATCTTGCTAGACACCTCGAATCTACAAAAAATAAGAT
The DNA here is from genome assembly GCF_053477565.2 of Lygodium microphyllum. Lineage (NCBI taxonomy): Eukaryota > Viridiplantae > Streptophyta > Polypodiopsida > Schizaeales > Lygodiaceae > Lygodium > Lygodium microphyllum. The sequence continues at coordinate 90,197,757 of NC_141150.1, read as the reverse complement.
AGATTGACACAAACAATCCCAATACCGCCACCCATCCACCCAGAGAGACTTTAAAATCCTTTACTCACAAAGAATAACTTCTAACACCACTTAAGAAGAAACATGATAATATATCCAAAAGATCATGAGACATCAACAACATCCATAAAATCATAGCAACCAAAATCTTTGTCGAATAAAAGCTCTAAGAATTGTATGGAACATCAATTGATATTGGCCTTGGATTATCCCTCCAAGAGTGCTAACTTCCAACAAAAAAACACAATTTCCAGCCAAAGTTTTGAAAGTCAAAGATCAAAGGTTTGGGTTTTTCTCTCCTCAAGCATTGATCTCCCACACTGGGTAGGAAATGAATATTAATCTAAGAGCACAACAATAGGTTGGCTTGGCAAAGGTCCCCAAGATTTTCCCTCTTGAATTTTGACTATCGAGTACTCCACTCAAACACACCCATTTCAAGGCTTCCCTAATTCATTGGATCCAATGATGATGCCACAATCACAAATTTTTTTTACCAGACAAAAAATTTCAAAGGCTATGCATGTTAAAAGAGTTCCAATTGTATACGAACACCATTGAAGTGTTATTACTTGCATGAAAGGCTACCAAATACAATGCCACAACCATATTTGAAGTTGATGTCTCCAAGTAGCAAGTCAATATCTTCACAAAACCAATGTGGCTTCTTGCCACTAGATCCATTGGTGAGTAAATTAGATCTCTACTAATTTAGTCTAAGTCACCCAACCCTTGCCACTAGAACTAGCGAAGCTATTTCCTACTTCTCTATGTGTGCAAGATGTCGACCATGATGACCATATTTCCTCCAAACTAATGCCAATTGACCACCCAAAGCACATTTCCCAATCCAATCATGACAAAAATATGTCCATCATCTTTATGAAAACTCCACACAATTGCTCAATTGTCCGAAGATCAAGTAAATATTGCCCTATTCTTCTAAAAAAGAAGCACAAACCCAAGAGCACACTCATAAATCAATAACATTAGCTTGCATACACAAGCTCTTCCTTTAACCAATATGCCAATAATACACCAAAAATTACCTATGAAGACTATAGTGCTGCTGCTTCATGATTGTGATACTAAAATTTTATAGCTTCCTCCAAACAAACATGCCCACTTGTTAAGACTTGAAGGCACCCTAACAATCAACACTATAAACACGTTTTTGTCTAGCTTACATAGGCCCCCATGAATATGTAGGTAGGTCAGCCTTCAAGTCCACTAATCCCTCAAACCACATTGGCCAGAGAACTCAGTCTTTGCCTCCTCTAGAAACAATGATAGGCCCTTTTCAAATTCATGTAAACTACAACATAACAACCAACCAAACTTGATAAACATATGACCCCTCCAAACTCGACTCCTTGAACCTCAGAATCTACAAACAACATAGATCTTCACATGTCAACTATACCCATACATGAACTCCTTCAAAGCCCATGGAAACCCCAAATATAGATGTAGAAAGCATCCTATTGCCATGCATGCTCCCCCCTTGGCCCCCAAGTACATAGCTCTTATTCACAATATATAGCCTTCCAAACAGGCCCACTCTGTGTTCTTAAGCTTTTTCAAAAGCTAGGTAAGCTTTAGTTCTTTTAAATCTTTACTTTTGCTACATGCTTCTTAGCATGCATTTTTAAAATGTGGATATCATCAATGTTAAAATCACATCTTCTTCCTGGACATGTTCACATGCCCAAACATTTTCAAAATATCCAAACATGTCTTAATTTAGAGCATTGATTCAAAATCTACATGAAGGTCAAGTTCGCATGCTATCTGAGTAGAGTCCCCCACATTATGGAATCAATTTTGTGGTTGCTAAAGCTTTCAAGTCATGCAAATGAAACTTGTCATCATTCTCTACTTGCTAAATCTTTGAAAAAGGAATTCCTTATGTTCGACTTGCATACTAGTTTATGCCAACTTCACTTCATCTAGAAGAAGTTTTTGACTTATTTAGGATGGATTGAGCTTACATGAAAACATGTGATATATTTAGCCATCCCCCCAATCAGCAAACATTCATGTGCAGCAATCCGCTTGGATCAAAGTCGACCACTCTCATCATGCTCACCAATAAGGAAGATTTTTGGAGTACCTAAATTGAGCACAAAAATAATTCTGCCCTCATCAAGCTTCTTTATAATGAGCATTACTTGAGTTCTTGGATCAAACACATAGATGCTATCCACATCCTCCCACGTAAGATGCTTTTGTCGGCCTAAAGAAAGCATAAATAACCATCTAACTCATATGCATACAAGGTTTCCAATTTGCTATCCCAATAACAATGGTCCATAAAAATCATGTTTGCATAAATTGCTCCATCAACTTGTTGACTCTGATACCTGTCTCCAAGCTCCATAACCTCTTTCTCAAAACTGGAAAACCATATAAGAACTTGTACGTATCTAAGAAAGAATACCAAGAAATTCTCAATGTACTTTTGCATCCCAGTAGGCATAGATAAACCAAAAAACACAATTGCTTCCCTTGACCCGATCTCCAAAAGGCAAGATTGATCATACCTCTAGTCCCATACTATTTTCTCATCAAGTAGTAATCCTAATTGCTCCATTGTGAAGCTTTCCTTGATGTCTTACATTCCAAATATTGCTACATACATCTAATTGATATAAGCACCTTGCCAATTGCTAGGAACAACCTCTCTTTTCTGCATACCATGGTTCTCTTTGATAAACAGATTATGCTCTGCCTTTTCCAACAAAAGCATAGTACTAGCAACTTGCAGAATATCCTCTAGTGTATACTCTTGTAGATGAGAGCCATCAAAAGAGACATCCAAGCCAAGTTCCACTGTCATCTAAAAGCAAATCATGAAAGTACAAGTCATGAAAGAAGTCTTGATCAAAAGTGGAGGAAAAGATAACAAGTGGAAATTCTTCTCCATTCACACCACTTTGCATCTTCTCTTGACACACACAATATGCTCAACATCATCATCACTAATTTCTTGCTCATCCATAAACATCCTTTCAACACAAGAAGTATCATCCAATTCTAGAGAGTGCTCCTTAAGAGTTCCCACATTGTTTAGCATATAGGATGGATGCTCAAGTCTACTTCCAATAAACACACAATCTTCTTCAACCATCTCCACAACCAACTCATCATCATCAACACCAAAAAAATCACCACAATCATCACGCAATTCTTCATCATGATGACTCACAACATCACATAAAACATCACCAATTCCACAAGAAACATCAAGATCCTCCTCAACACAGCCCAAGGAATCCAAATTGAAATCTTCATTATCAAAGAAGACACTTGATAATCTTGTATCACCATAATGATGTAGGGGACTTACAAAAGCCCTCTTCTGCTTCTCTATCACTATAAATGATAGTAAAATTTGCATAAAAACGAGCTTTCTGAGCAAAAAAATCATCCACTGATGTAATCCTTCCCTCTCATCTACATACATGCATGTATTCTCTTCAATATTCAAAACATTGCTTTTCTAGCATACCTAATATGCCAAAACGTGTATTATGAGGATTACAAGATAGATTGACACAAACAATCCCAAGGCCACCACACCCAGCCATCTAGAGAGACTTCAAATTCCTTTACTCACAAAGAATAACTTCTGATGCCACATAAGAAGAAATAAGTTTACATATCTAAAGATCATGAGACATCAACAACATCCATAAAATCATAGCAACCAAACTATTTGTCAAACAAAAGCTCCAGAAATTGCATGGAACATCGATTGACATTAGCCTTGGCTTATCCCTCCAAGAGCATTGACTTCCAATGAAAAAACACAAGTACTAGCTAAAGTTTTGGATGTTGACTATCAAAGGCTTGGGCTTTTCTCTCCTCAAACATCAACCTCCCAAAGCTGCTAGGAAGCTAGCATTAATCTAAGAGCACAACAATAGCTGACTGAGCAAAGGTCTAGGATTTTCACTCTTGAACACTGACTATCCTAGTGCTCCACTCAAACATGCCCACTTCAAGGCTTCTCTAATTCATCAGATCCAGCATCGATGTCATGATCACAATTTCTTTTTTACTAGACAAAAAATTTGCAAGGCACAGTATGTAAAAAAAAAAGTTCCAATCATATACAAACACCATTGAAGTGTTATTACTCGTATGAAAGGCTGCCAAATACGATGCCTTGGCCATCTTTGAAGTTGATGCCTCCAAGTAGCAACTCAATATTTTCACAAAACCAATGTTGCTTCATGCCACTAGATCCATTTGTGGTGAGTCAACTAGATCTCTACTAATGTAGTCTAAGTCACCCAGCCTTTGCTGCTATAACCAGCAAGGCTATTTTCTACCTTTCTATGTGTGCAAGATGTCGACAATATACCCAAAATGACCTATGAAGACTATAGTAATGTTGCTTCATGATTATGATATTGAAGTTCAATATATAGCTGACTTTCAATATCATAATATTCACAATATATAGCCTTCCAAACCAACCCACTCTTTTCAAAAGCTAAGTCAACTTTATGTTGGGGGTAAAGGCGTCTCTGCCTAGCCACTCGTGTATTACTACATTGACAATCACCACCATTGCACACTGCAGGTGGCGGGCACCCATCACCGTCACTTTATTCTTTATTCTTTTAGTGACAGCTTGAATAAAGGAAGGCACGGTCACACATTCTGACTGTTGGAGTTCCCATTTCTAGTCTCTCCCTTTCTTGCTCTTGCTCTCCCGCCATAGCTCTCGAGTCCAACTTTCGATCCATCGCTCCCTTTCAATTGGTATCAGAGCTTTGCTTTCTGACTCTTGAGCTTGGTTCGTGGCATTCTCACTATCCCATAGACTCCCTACTTGCATTGGGTTTCCTTCTCGGCAACCATATCCGACTCCTTCGAGCTCCCATCACTCCCCGGCTTCCCGAGCACCTTCCCGGCATTGTTGGGCACCTTCAGGGCATTATGTCAGAGGTATTTGATCATTTTCTTCAGGGTTTACTTTAGCTCTCAGATCTCACAGGCTGTAAACAAGTTGTGGGCAGCCATAACTCACACCTCTTGGAGCTTCCTTCACCTGGATCTTGCTTCCAGCCTATCAAGGCTTGCTGAGGCTTGGTGTAGGCCTTCTTTGGCCCTCATTTGTGCCCCCTTTGGGCCCCATTGTTGACATGTGGAACAGCAAATCCCCCAAGCTAGCTCACGTTTTTTTTTTGTGTCTGTTTTAAAATTTGGCCCAAAAATCACTCTTTTTGTCATATCTCGGGCATTCGGAACCCGATTCAGGCAAGGTAAGAGTCTAAGTTGGGGTTTTGGCACGCTTCAGACGCGATGGTGATGTCGGATTTGCCAAATTCTGATGATAAAATCTTCTGCTATAGATTTCAGGTCTGAGACAGCATGTATTTGTATGCCTATGCTTGTTTGGGCATGACTACATAACCGGTCTGATGCCTATTGCATCCCGATTGATTGGGAGATTGAAGCTACACGAATTGCTATGATTTTGGCCTGATTTTGGGGCTGGAAACACACAGTTTATAACAGTAAATGCATGCTGAACACTCTTGGGCTGAAGCTGTCTTTCTTACTTTGACATATGCCTATTGGTTCCGGATGTATGTCTTGGGTTATGCTATGATGTATTGATCATCGAGGGACGACTTTGAGCTTGTCATTGAATCCGGATGCTTTTGAAAGCTTGAGCATATACCAATGTCAATACCAATTTCAGCCCGCACTTATTGACATTGGTATATGCTCATTGAAGCTCCACATTGGATGCATTTTGAATTATCTGGAGTAGTCTTCGATGTTACTTGGCTTGTCAAAGTTTGGATTGGGATGTATTTGATGTCTTACATGCTTACGGATGCTCTACTGCCTACATGTTCGGGATGTACTATTGATGTATTGTCTTGGACTTATGTCATTGGCACTGTGTCTTGCCTTGGCTTGAGCTCTTGAGGTCGTACATACGGCTTTTGTGCCAGTGGGAGCATTCTTGAATGCTTATCAGACATTGATCAGGTGGTACTTTTATGCATTGAGCCGTTACATGCTATTGAGCAGTTACAAACACTTGAGACTTTGGACTTCTTACCTTTTGGGATGATACATTATATGTCTTGGTTCACTGTATGCTTATGAGCTGTGTCTCAGTTTTGGATTCGTATCTTTGTGAACTGACACCTACTTGTGTCAAGTTTTGGTAGTGGCAGGAACACTTTGCCCCGTTGCCTGGGGGGTGTGCCTACTCACTGGCAGATGTTTGTATGACATACTTGGGTGTTGGATTCATGCTTATCGACCGTCATATGCTTGATGCCGGCTTTGGTCTTGGCAGTATCTGATTGCTTTGGGATCCGATTTTGACACTATTAGCTCTCTTTTACTGAAATCTGAAATTTACAATAGCAAGCATATATGTATGGACTGACATGGATTTTTCATGCTGAAACACTCTGAAATGATGTACTTTCACTAGTCCTTGGTGGGCAACAGCTTTGGTTTCACTTTCTTCGCCATTTTTTCTCGATTTTGGTGATTTTTTTGGTCATTTTCTGAAGTAAACAGCAAGCAGTTTTGAACTGTCTACAGTTTTTCAGCCTGCATTATGGCGAGTTCATCCACTGATCATACTATTTTCAACATCACTAAGCTTGATGGTACGAATTACTCTTATTGGAAGAGCCAGATTTGGTAGGTGTTGGTGCAGAAATCGCAGATCAAACCTTTGAGGTTAAGCGGGCATCCGCTTGCATTTATGCCAGAAGAGGAATGGCTTGAGCTTGTTGATGAGTTATGCAAGTCCACCATTGTATTGTCTCTCACAAAATAGGTTCACTACAATGTATTTGAGGAAAAACAGAGTGCATGGCAGTTGTGGGATAAAATCAATAATCTCTATGACAAGAAAAGTCCAGCGAGTCAAATGTATTGGCTGAAGTAGCTTATGGATCTGGGCATGAAGGAGAATGTGACTATGTCTGCTCACTTGAGCCAGTTCCATGCTATACTCAAGAACTTGACTTCGCAGGACATCACTTTTGCAGAGGATGTCACTCCTCTTTTCTTGCTTGGTACTCTTAATGAGTCATGGGATGTATTCCGCACTACATTATGTGCCTCTCGTGCTACCTTGAAATTATCTGATGTTGAGAGTGCTCGGCAGTGGTAGTGGCCGTGGACAGGATTCTCAGAAATCTCGGTCCAAGTCTCGTGGGAAGTCACGTAGCAAATCCCGTGGCAAGAATGCAGATGTTACTTGTCACCATTGTGGGAAAAAGAGCCATATTAGGCCACAATGCCATGAATTGCTCAATGAAAGGCGCAAAGATAAGGGGAAAGACAAAGTGCAGGATAAGTCTTCTGATTGCAGCATAGTGCATGCAAAGTCCAGTGTTAAAATTGAAGAGATCAATGTTATGCAACCTGAGGATATTGATGATGATGATTATATCCTTGCATCTTCTTCTAGTGCTTTGCAGATGACAGATATACACTCTATGTATTTACAGTGTTGGCTCTTGGACTCAGGTGCATCCTTTCATGTGACACCTTGTCGAGAGTGGTTTCATTCATATCATACTGTTTCGGGTACTGTGCACTTGGGTGATGAAAGCTCTCTTGATATTGTGGCCATTGGTGATGTTAGGCTGCAATTTCCTTTTGGCAGCAATTTTGTTATGCATGATGTATGTCATGTACCTGTTTGACACGCAGTCTCATGTCAGCTGGACAACTTGATGACGCAGGTTATCATGTATCTTTTGGAGACTCTGCATGGAAGATCACTCGTGGCAGACTTGTGATTGCGAGAGGTGCCAAGGATGATAGTCTCTACCCCTTGATTGTATCAGCTTCTTCCCTTGATCATGTTTTGTTTGTGGGTTCTATCCCACATGTATCTCTTTGGCATACCCGTTTGGGCCATATGTCTTTGAAGGGAACGAAAATGCTTTTTGGTTTGCAGTACTTACCGGCCCTTGATTATGCATGTTTTGATTCATGTGAGCATTGTCTTTATGGCAGGTAGACTAAGTAGACGCATAAGAAGTTTGGTAGGCCACGCATGAGTGAGCCCTTGGCATTGGTACATTCGGATGTCTATGGGCCCATGCCTTGTCAGTCTATGGGTGGTGCAAAGTATTTTGTTACGTTCATAGATGATTTTTCACGGAAAGTTTGGGCTTATCCCATTAAGTTGAAATCCGATGTCTTGGCTGTGTTTCAGAGATGGCTTGCATTGGTTGAGAACCAGTCTGGGTATAGGCTAAAATACCTAAGGACAGATAATGGGGGTGAGTATGTCTCACGTGCTTTTGAGCAGTTATGTGATGAGAGGGGTATTAAGCATCAATTGACCGCCCCCTACACCCCCCCAAGAATGGTTTGGCTGAGTGGATGAATAGAACCATCCAGGAGCGTGTACGCAGTATGCTTAGTTATGCAGGCCTACCACAGAGCTTTTGGGCTAAGGCAGTTAGTACAATTGTGCATGTCATAAACAGATCACCTTCTAGTGGTTTGGATTTCCAGGTTGCAGAGGAGGTATGGACTGGAAAACCCCCCTCTTATGCATATCTCCGTGTCTTTGGATGTGAGGCATTTTGCCATGTGCCTAGGGACAAGAGAAGTAAGCAGGATCCCAAGAGTGTCAAATGCATTTTCCTTGGTTATGGGGATGCAGGCGAGATGGGTTACCGTCTCTAGGATCCGCAGGCACAGAAAGTCATCCGCAGTCATGATGTAGTTTTCCATGAAGACAAGATGCATAGGCAGCCTGAGAGAGTTGTTGAGATCCACAGGGTCATATTTCAAGAGGAGCCGAGAGTTCCTGCACAACCAGTTGGACAACCTACAACTGCAGTAGATGCTCATGGTCAGGGCGTTGGACAGGCAGCTGGCAGGCAGCAGAGCCTGCCGTGAGACGGTCTACTAGAGACAGACGTCCACCAGATAGATTTCAGCCCTTGATGCATTATGTCTTGGTTACAGATGCAGGAGAGTCTTTCACTTATGATGAGGCTATGCGCAGGGGTGACAGTCACTCCTGGGAGAGGGCTATGCAGTCTGAGATAGACTCCCTGCATAAGAATGAGACTTGGGATTTGGTTTCCTTGCCTATGGGCAAGAAGGCTTTGCCATGCAAGTGGGTGTACAAGCTAAAAAGTACCCTTGGACAACCCAAGCCGGCATACAAGGCTAGATTGGTAGCAAAAGGTCGTGTGGACTTTGATGAGGTCTTTTCTCCTGTGGTTAAGATGACCACCCTGCGCTTAGTCTTGGCTTTGGTTGCTCAGTTTGACTTGGATTTTTACCAGATGGATGTCAAGACAACTTTCTTACATGGGGACTTGCATGATGAGATTTATATGGAGCAGCCTAAGGGCTTTGCAGAACCTGGTAGAGAGCATCTAGTGTGCAAATTGAAAAAAAGTCTTTATGGCTTGAAACATGCACCTAGGGAGTGGTATCATAAGTTTGATGCCTTTATGCAGTCACAGGGCTATAGCCGGAGTGCTATGGATCCGTGTCTTTACACGAAGAAAGCTCGTGATGGTTCTTTATTGATTTTGGTACTCTATGTGGATGATATATTGATAGAGGGAAAGCTCATGATGAGCTAGATGCTCTTAAGGCTCAGCTCAAGAAGAGCTTTGAGATGAAAGATCTGGGACAGTCCACTCACATACTTGGTAAACGCATTAGACACGATAGGCATCAGGGACTCCTTTACTTGTCACAGAGGGAGTACATTCATAAAGTCCTTGAGTGCTTTCGCATGCAGGACATAAAGCCCATTGGCTGTCCATTGCCTTCTTATGTGAAGGAATCACAGGCTGATTGTCCGCAGACAGATGAGCAGAGGGCCGAGATGACCAAGATTCCCTATGCATCCGCAGTGGACAATCTTATGTATGCCATGATAGCCACTCGTCCAAATATTGCCTTTGCAGTTGGTGTTGTGGCACGCTATATGGCTACACTTGGCAAGAAGCATTGGGACGCCGTGAAGGGTATCATGAGGTATCTGAAGGGCACTGCAGATATATGCATATGCTATGGTAGCCAGGATACATGACTCATGGGGTACACTGACTCTGATTATGCAGGACATGCAGATAGTAGGAAGTCCACTTCTGGCTATGTATTCACCTATGTTGGAGGTGCTGTTTCTTGGATGTCCAGGGTGCAAAAATGCACGGCCCTTTCTACTACAGAGGCTTGTAAGGAGGCCATTTGGTTGGGTCGTTTAGTTGCTGACCTTGGTATTGATGCTATCCCTACACTGCATTCGGAATCTATGAGTGCTATTCAGTTAGCCAAGATTCCGGTCTTCCATGCGAAGACTAAACACATTGAGGTGAGGTATTACTTCATACGTGGGGTCGTTGAGGACAAGTCTGTTGATCTTGTCAAGATCTCGACTGACCAGAATCCTGCAGATCTGCTCATGAAAAGCCTCTCTATAGAGAGCTTTGCCATCCTCAGGAGGTTGATGGGCGTGGGATGAGATGACGCCTTTCCTCATCCTGTTGTACATGTGTACATGTTGTACTGAGAGTCACCGCCACTACACACTGCAGGTGGTGGGCGCCCGTCACCGTCACTTTATTCTTTATTCTTTTAGTGACAGTTTGAATAAAGGAAGGCATGGTCACACATTGTGACTGTTGGAGTTCCCATTTCTAGTCTCTCCCTTTCTTGCTCTTGCTCTTTCACCATAGCTCTCAAGTCCAACCTTCGATTCGTCGCTCCCTTTCACTTTATTCTTTTTGAATATTTACTTTTCCTATACTTTTCTCTACATGTATTTTTAAAATGAGGATATTATCAATGTTAAAATTACATCCTCTTGGACACATTTACATGCCCAAACATTTACCAAATATCCAAACATGTCTTAATCTGGAGCATCTCTTCAAAATCTGCATGAAAGCCAAGTTCTCATGCTATTCAAGCACCACATTATGGAATCAATCTCATGGCTCCTAAAGCTTTCAAGTCATGCAAGTGCAACCTATCATCATTCTCTACATGCTAGGCCTTTGAAAAAGGAATTCCTTATGCTTAACTTGCATGCTAGTTTGTGCCAACTTCACTTCAACCAAGAGAAGTTTCTAACTTATTTAGGATAGATTGAGCTTACGCAAAAACACGTGACAATGAAAGAAGAGTCTTGGTACAAAGAAATCTGAACCACTAGAATTAGTGCATAGTGACTATAATTTCATTGGAAGAAGGATCTTGTTTCTTTACATTCATTAGTAATACTAGAAGAACAATATGGGCTTATCCTATTTGCAAAAAGAGTGATACATTTGATGCATTAAGAAGGTTATTGACTCATATGAAAAGTTATTCATACAAGAAGCTTAAATTCTTAAAGATTGAAATGGTGGAGAGTATACTTTTGATATCTTCTAGAACTTTTATGAGATGGTTGAAAGGTGAGAAGGAATGAAGCTTGCTTGGAAGTGAGCTATCGCGGAGAGCAAGAGCAAGAAGAGAAAGAGACACAAATGGGAACTCCAATAGTCACAATGTGTGATCGGACCTTCCTTTATTCAAAGTGTCACTAAAAGAATAAAGAATAAAGTGACGGTGACGGGTGCCCGCCACTTGCAGTGTGCAGTGGTGGGTACTGTCAGTGTAGTAATACACGGGCGGCTAGGCAGAGATGTGTTTATCCCCAACAACCTTCCACTTACAGGTGAATCTACTCTAGTGAGGAGTGAAAAGAAAAAGAAAAGAAAATACAATGTACCCATGTACAACAGGATGAGGAAAAATGTAATCTCATCCAACACCCAGCAATTTCCTGAGGAAGGCAAAGCGCTCAGTAGTGAGGCTTTTTGTGAGCAAATTTGCAGGATTTTTGTCAGTGGAGATCTTGACAAGGTCAACAGACTTGTCCTCCATGACCCCACGTATGAAGTGATACCTCACCTCAATGTGTTTCATCTTCGCATGGAAGACCGAATTCTTGGCTAGCTAATTAGCACTCATAGAATCCGAATAAAGTGTAGGTATAGTATCAATCCCAAGGTCTGAACCAAATGACCCAACCATATGGCCTCCTTGCAAGCCTCAGTGGCCGCAATGTACTTGGCCTCAGTGGTAGAGAGAGCCGTACACTTCTGAACCCTGGATATTCAAGAAACAACACCTCCAATATAGGTGAAGACATAGCTGGAAGAAGTGGACTTCCTACTATTTGCATGTCCTGCATAATTGGAGTTTGTGTAGCCCACAACTTTTATATCTCATGATACCCTTTACGGCATCCCAATGTTTCTTGCCATGTGTAGCCATATAGCATGCCACAATACCAATTGCAAAGGTAATATCTGGACGAGTGGCTATCATGGCATACATCAAATTGCCCATGGATGATGCATAAGGAATCGTGGCCATCTTAGCTCTTTGCTCATCTGTCTCTATGGACAATCGGCCTATGAAACCTTCACATAAGAAGGTAATGGATAGCCAATAGGCTTTACATCTTGCATGTGGAAACATTTAAGGACTTTATGAATGTACTCCCTCTAGGAGAGGTAGAGTAGTCCTTGATGCTTGTCGTGCTTAATGCGTATACCAATAATGTGAGAGGCATGTCCCAAATCCTTCATCTCAAAGCTCTTCTTCAGCTAAGGTTTAAGAGCATCCAACTCATCATGAGCTTTCCCTGCTATTAACATATCATCCACATAAAGTACCAAAATAAGCAAGGAGCCATCACGGGCTTTCTTCATGTAAAGACACGGATCCATAACACTCCTGTTGTAGCCCTGTGACTGCATAAAGGCATTAAACTTATGATACCACTCCCTAGGTGCCTGCTTCAAGCCATAAATACTTTTCTTCAATTTGCACACTAGGTGCTCCCTACCAGTTTTGCAAAGCCCTTAGGTTCCTCCTCGTATATCTCATCATGCAAATCCCCATGTAAGAATGCAGTCTTGACATCCATATGATACATGTCCAAGTCAAGCTACACGACTAAGGCCAAAATGAAGCGTAGGGTGGTCATCTTGACCACAGGAGAAAAGAATTCATCAACTCCATGATCCTGTTTAAAACCCTTAGCGACAAGTCTTGCCTTATAAGCCGGCTTGGGGTTTCCAGGGGTACTTTTCAGCTTGTACACCCATTTGCATGGCAAAGTTTTCTTGCCCTGAGGCAATGCAACTAAATCCTAAGTCATATTCTTGTGCAAGAAGTCTATCTTAGACTGCATAGCCCTCTCTGAGGAGTGACTATCACCCCTACGTATAGCCTCATCATAGGTGAGAGGCTCTCTTGCATCTGCAACCAAGACATAATGTATCGAGGGCTCAAATCTATTAGGTGGATGTCTATCTCTAGTAGACCGTCTCACGATAGGCTTTGCAGCCGATCCAACACCCTGGCCATGTCTACCAACTACTACTATAGGTTGTCCAACTAGTTGTGTAGGAGCACATGGCTCCTCCTAGAATATATCCTTGCGTATCTCTACCACCTTCTCAGGCTACCTATGCATCTTGTCTTCATGGAAGACTACATCATGGGTGTGGATGACTTTCCACGCTTGTGGATTCCAAAGGCGGTAACCCATCTTGCATGCATCCCCATAGCCAAGGAAAATGCATTTGACACTCTTAGGATCCAACCTAGTACGCTTGTCTTTGGGCACATGGCAGAATGCCTCACATCCAAAGACATGTAGATGCGCATAAGACAGAGGTTTCCCAATCCATACCTCCTCTGAAACCTAGAAATTCAAACCACTAGAAGGTGATCTATTTATGACATGCATAGCTATACTAAGTGCCTCAGCCCAAAAGCTCTGTGGTAAGCATGTATGGCTAAGCATACTCTGTACATGCTCGTGGATGGTTCTATTCATTCGTTCATCCAAACCATTCTAGGGTGGGATATAGGGGGTGGTCAATTGATGCTTAATACCCCTCTCATCACATAGTTTCTCAAAAGCATGTGACACATATTCTCCTCCATTGTCAGTCCTAAGGCATTTTAGCCTATACCCAATCTGGTTCTCAACAAATGCAAGCCATATCTAAAAATTCAGCCAAGACATCTAACTTAAGCTTAATGGGGTAATCCCAGATTTTACACGAAAAATCATCAATGAACGTCACAAAATAGTTTGCACCACTCATAGATTGACAGGGCATGGGCCCACAGACATTCGAATGTACCAATGCCAAGGGCTCACTCATACATGTCCTACCAGACTTCTTATGCATATTCCTAGCATGTCTTCCATAAAGACGATGCTCACAAGAATCAAAACATGCATAGTCAAGGGGCGGTAAGTATTGTAAACCAGAAAGCATTTTCATTCCCTTCAAGGACATATGGCCCAAACGGGTATGCCAAAGAGATACATGTGGGATGGAACCCACTGACAAAATATGGTCAACAGAGCACCCATCAACTACAAGAGGATAGAGGCTGCCAGCTTTGGCACCTCTAGCAAGCACAAGTTTGCCATGGGTGATCTTCTAGGCAGAATCCCCAAATGAAACATGAAACCCAACATCATCAAGCTGCCTTGCAGACATAAAAATACGTGTAAGCGCATGTACATGACGTACATCCTGTAATAGAAAAGTACTACTAGTAGAGAACTATAGCCGTACATCCCAATGCCAACAATAGGAAGTGACTTGTCATCACCCAAGTGAACTGAACCAGAGACAGTGCCGTACGAGTGGAACCACTCAGGGCATAGTGTAACATGAAATGAAGCACCATAATCCAAAAGCTAGCACTGCGCATACATAGAATGAACATCGGTCAATGATGTAGCATCACAAGAACTAGCTGCAAGTATGTACTCCCCATCGGAGTCATCGGTCTGCATGACATTTATCTCCTTGATTTTCACACTAGATTTTGCACGAATAATGCTGCGATCAGAGGACTTTTTCTGTACTTTGTCTTTCCCCTTCTCTTTACAGTTCTCATTGAGCAACTCATGACATTGTGGGCATATATGACCCTTCTTGCCGCAATGGTGACATGTCACATTAGCATTTCTCCCACGAGACTTGCTGCATGACTTACCACGCGACTTAGATTTAGACTTTTGCGAGTCTTTGCCATGGCCATTCCCACGGTCATTATTGCCATTACCATCTCTATCTCTAACAGTCAAAGCACGCGACACATGAGAGGCATCCAAGTTCTTACGGTTGATCTCTTCCTACAGAAGAGCACTCTCTACATCAGGCAAGTTCAAAATAGTAGCAGGAGCACATAAGGCAGTGCGGAATATATCCCATGACTCACTTAGAGTCCCAAGCAAAAACAATGGAGTAACCTCATCATTAAAGGTAATACCCTGCGAAGTCAAGTTCTTGAGAATAGCATGGAACTGGCTCAAATGAGTAGACATTGTCATATTCTCCTTCATGCATAGGTCCATAAGCTGCTTCAACCAATACATTTGTCTTGCTGGAATTTTCTTGTCATGGAGGTTCTTAATTTTATCCCAAAGCTGCCAAGCACTCTGTGCTTCCTCAACCAAATTGTAATGCACCTGTTCAGTGAGAGACAAGATGAGGGCGGACTTGCATAACTCATCAAGCTCATCCCATTCGTCAGCATTCATAGTTTCAGGCTGCTCGCCATGCATCCTTAGTGGCTTTATCTATGATTTCTAGACCAATATCTGCCAAACTTGGCTTTTCCAATAGGCACAATTCATACCATTAATCTTAGTGATGTTGAAGATAGCACTGTCAGTGGAAGACGAACCCATAATGCAGTCCAAAATAGTGCGGTCAGTTGAAAATTGCTTGCTGTTTGCTGCTGCAAATAGCCAAAATACCACCAAAACCAAGGCAAAATGACTACGAACTGATAGCTAATGATGCTGCCCACCAAGTACCATCAAAAGTACATAAAATCAAGATGATTCAGCATGAAAATTCCACATCAGTCCATGCATAACTGCTTGCGGTAATAAATTACAACCAAGTATATTGAGAGCAAATTGTAGGAAAAATCAATGCACCAAGTCAACCATTGATTGTCAAAGCATAACCAGCATCAAGCGGGCATAAATCAGCATATGACATTCATATGGACATCGAGCAAACACCCAAGAATATCAAACGAATCCATTAATAAGCCAGCACACCCCCTGTGTAATAGGGCAAAGTGTACACAACAATGGCAAGAATTGACACAAAGAGGTGTATGCTGAGGGAGTGCAAAGCCCAAAATAGCCCAAGTACATGTATGTAGACCATGACATATCAACCATGCAACATCCAAGTGAAGAAGATCCCAGTCTCAGAAGACTCAAAGCTCAATAGCATAAATCACCTGCTCGTGACAAAAGATCCAAGACCAGACATCAATAAGACGTGATGAGCATATACGCTTTGTAGCCTCCAATTAGAGCATCCATAGACATCAATTCTATCCCAAATACAACTCCAGCAAGCCACGAAATATCCCAGTAAGTTCCAGGAATCCAAATGCAAGCCAAGACAAAACACTAGTAGCAATCGGCTCCAAACAATATAACTAGCATGTAGTAGTGGCATAGGCCAAGCATGTCAAGAGACCGGTTAGACATAGGTAACATACATGCCATATTACATTCAAGACGAAGCATCAAAAGCATTCCAAAACTGAGATCAAGCTCAAGTAAAAGTTTCGGAACCAAAGACAAGCTCGATGTCGTACCCCAAAGGTCAATACTTCATTGCATATCCCAAAGACATAGCCCGAAAAACCAATAGGTATAACCAAACATGAAGTAATAGGCTTCAACGAACTATTGTACAATAGTGATTTACTATTAAAAAATGAGCATTTTTAGCAAGAAATTCAGTCCAGAATGATGGCATAACATGTGCCTTGCATCCCCCAAACAATTGGGCATCAATAGGTACCAAACTGGTTAAGTAGAAGTGCCCAAACAAGCATAGCATTAGATGCCAATGTTACTTTTGCATAACATGACTATGTGACTGTTGTAAACACTCCTGGGAATGTACAGATTAGACCTAAATTTGATGCCAATGATCAAGGAGGCTTCAACACATGTTAGAGACCATTGCCAGGTGCATTGCCAAGCTTGAAGAAGCATGACATAGCCATCACTAAGGAGTAGGTGTGCTGTTATGGTATGCTGTCTAGATTAGCCAAAAAAATGATGCAAATTTGCTGATGTATGCTTCTGCTACTGTGCATCCACGTGGCCTCAATGGTAATGGTTAGAGGCTCCAGGAGGTGCCCAGGGAGGCACACAACAAGCCTCAAGTGCCCAAATGCAAGAGGGAGCAAGATATAAGCTCCAAGGGTTTTTGAGCTATGGCTGCCCTGATTGACAGCAACTTGAGAACTAAATAAAAGCACTGAAAGGACACTTCAATACCTCTGTAGCAATGCCCTGAGGGTGCCTCAATAGACTGCTCGGGAAGCCAAGGAGTGACGAGAGCTCGGGAAGGTTGACTATGGCTGCCGGGAAGGAGACCCGATGTTGTAGGTATTTGAATGGAAGCTAAGAATGCCACAAACCAAGCTCGAGAAGTCGGGAAGCCTTGCTCTAATACCAATTGAAAGGTGAGAAGGATCGAAGCTTGCTTGGAAGTGAGCTATGGTGGAGAGCAAGAGCAAGAAGAGAGAGAGAGACAATTGAGAACTCCAACAATCATAATGTGTGACCGGGCCTTCCTTTATTCAAACTATCACTAAAAGAATAAAGAATAAAGTGACAGTGACGGCGGGCGCCTGCCACCTACAATGTGCAATGGTGGGTACTGCCAGTGTAGTAATACACGGGCGGCTAGGCAGAGGGGCCTTTACCCCCAACAATGGTGGATAGTATGCTTTTGATCTCTTCCAAAACTTTTATGAGATGTGAGATATTAAGAGGGAGTTGACTACGCTTGAGAAGCTAGCCCAAAATGGGATCGCAGAAAATATGAATAGAACCATATACAAGAGTGTTCAGAGCATGCTATCAAATACAAGTGTTAATTACAAGTTTTGAATTCAGGCTGTTGAGATATTTGTTGACTTAATCAATCAATTACCTAGCAAGCCACTAAATGACAACATTTATGAAGAGGCATGGTCTAGCAAGAAACCCTCTTATGATCACTTACATATATTTGTCTATGAGGCATATATGTAGATTTACAAGGCAAATAAGAATAAACATAGAAATGAAATTTTCTTAGATATGGATATTCAAGAGAGATGGGATGACGAATATGAAATTCAGAGGCTAAAATGATAATGTATAGACATGATGTAACCTTCAATGAGGAGAATATACGTGAATAATCTATAAAGATTATTAAGACACATAGGTTAGTATTCCAAGAGGATGGAAAACCACCATATGAGCAACATGTATGACTTGTCCCACATGATCATGGCCAAGAAAACAAGGAAATGTTGAGGTAGAAGTGCCACAGGCACATGGGCAGTGTCACATTGAGTAGGTTAGATAGTTGGGACATCTAGATGCTCAAATGGAGATGATATTGAGGTGGGAGTGCCACAGGCATGTGGGCGGTATATTTGATAGGATAAAAAATTGGGATAACTCAATGCTTGTATAGACGTGGTATTGACATGATTAACAAGAATCTCTAGTCCATCATAAAGGTACAATCCATATCTTAAGTATGTTATGGTTACATATTGCAAGGAGCCTCCATGTTATGATGATGCTATGATCAAATATGATAGTCATATGTGAAAGAAGGGTCACAGATGGACACTCCAGCTCTTGATTATATTCTGGTTATATATTGTAGAAAGTTTGTATGCTATGATGATGCTATGATTAGGGATGATAGTCATAAGTGGAAGAAGGCTATGCACTTAGAGATAGACTTTGGTTAAGAAAGCCAAGTGGGAGTTATTTCCTTTGCCTAAGGGTAAACACATATTACTATAAAAATGGATTTATAAACTAGGAATATCACCATCTATTGGACTACCTAAGTACAATGCAAGATTGGTAGCAAAGGGCTTTAAGTAGGAGAATGATATACACTATGAGAGATAATCTCATTAGTAGTCAAAAAGACAACTCTTTATATGGTGCTTGCATGGGTGGAAAAGGAAGACATGAAGCTTGTCCATATGGATGTCACAAAAATTTCCTGCATGGAGATTTGCATGAGAATATTTTATATGCAACAATTAGAGGGATTTTGTTGTGCCAAGAAAGGAACAATTGGTATTAAACTCAACAATAGCTTATATGGACTGAAGCAAGCTCCCAACAAATGGTATCACAAGTTTGACACATTCATGAGATCTTAATACTATATAAGAATGAAATAGATTATGTCTATATACATGGAAGGCTAAGTTGGTAGCCTTATGACCTTGATTATTTATGTGAGCAATATGATTATCGTGAAGAAGTCACTATTAAATGTGGATGCCTTGAAGAAAAGGTTGCATGAAACCTTGAATATGGACTTGGGGAATGCAAATCATACCCTTGGCATGAAATATGGAGGAGTGGAAGGCTATCATTGTTCTATTGCATACATATTTGAATCTTAATCAAGATGACAATTTGAGTTAGATGAACAAAATGTTAAAATAGCCAAGATAACTTATACATTCACGATTGGTATCTTGATATATGCTATGATAGCTACATGTCCAAAAATTACTTATGCAATGGGAGTGGTTAGTAGGTTCATGGCAAACCAAATTATTAGAAAGCAACAAAGAGTATCATGAGATGGTTGAATGGAACTAGAGCTATGTATATTTATGAAGGATATAATATATCCTTGGCTATGTAGATATTGATTTTGAAGGGAATGTGAAGTCTATGATATGTTTTTTTTCATATTCACAAGAGATATGGTTTCATGGGTCTCTTGATTATAGCCATGCACGAGCTTGTCTACTATTAAGGATGAATATGTTGCTACCATTGAGGCGTGCAACGAAGCTATATGGTTTACTCATCTAGTGGGATATCTAGGCATTGATTTTGCGTAGTAATATGTAGAGTGCTATCCAATTGGCATGGAATCCTATCTTTCATGCAAAGACAAAGCATATTGAGGTAGCATATAACTTCATTAGGGAGGTGCTTAAGGATAAGTGGGTTGAATTTTTCAAGATTCATGAAGATAATAACCATATGCATCTTTTAACAAATTCTTTATCTTTTGAATGATTTGTAAAGTGTAGTGTTGATGAGCACCTTAAAGGCACATTGGCCTTTAAGTAGGGGTTGTTGGGAGGCGGGTATCCCTTGTATATTTACACACTATATACTCATGCATAAATAATGAAGAATAAGGGTAACTAAGCACACACACACACACACACACACACACACACACACACACACACACACACACACACACACACACACACACACACACACACACACACACACACACACACACACACACACACACACACACACACACACACACACACACACACACACACACACACACACACACACACACACACACACACACACACACACACACACACACACACACACACACACACACACAAAGAGAGAGAGAGAGAGAGAGAGAGAGAGAGAGAGAGAGAGAGAGAGAGAGAGAGAGAGAGAGAGAGAGAGAGAGAGAGAGAGAGAGAGAGAGAGAGAGAGAGAGAGAGAGAGAGAGAGAGAGAGAGAGTCTATTAACATCCTTTAAGACATCTCAAAGATGCATAGGATCATGTGACATACCTCAATATGCTAATTATAATTGACCTCTCAATATGCTAATTATAATTGACCTCAATATGCTTTGTATGAATAATCCACATATTCCCTTGAAACATTTTGATTGCTGTAGCTTTTATTAGGTCAATTGAACTCATATATCTTTCTATTTTTATATAAGATGCTTGCCAAAATGGCCTTTGTACATTTGATTATTCTTTAATTGAGCAATCTTTAGCAATCTTCATTATTGAGAGAGAAAAATGAGGTGAGATGATATATTAATGTCAATAGAAAAGGCCAAAGTGACCTATGAGACCATGAGTTACAATCATTTGTATGATGATATAATTGTCTAAAAAGAACTATAAATGTAAATATAAATATAAATGAATAATAGAAGAAATGTAAAAACTAAAACTCAATGCTAGATTAGAGAGGTATATTTGATACAATCTCATAGAGATATACAAGGTCTAGCTCTAGCCTAAGCAATGATCTTATGTATTTGTGTACAGATGTTCCATTGATGTCTACATCGAGGTCTAGGATGTTTGAATCAGCCATGCTAGATGGCTTGACCAATTAATATCCCTTATGTATCTACAGATTGTGGCAATGTTAGAATCCTCTCAATGATCCTCCCTTGTGTGGACTAAGACTATATAACTGCTTTGAAGCCTCTCAAGTCTCTCTCATTGAAGAAATCTAGAAGTTGCCTCTGGATAGGGCCTTGGTGTCCTAGAGTTGCACTCCTAAGGAGTTTCTCATGAAGCCATCATATCTCAAGGAGCAAGAAGCCAAGGCATTTTTGATCAATAAAACCCATGACTCTAGATAGTGATCCAAATCCATCTCTAAAGGGACAATGGAAGTGGCCTCGAATCTTGTAGTATTCTGGGCAACAACAAATGTAGTACCCCTTTGTCTCCGACTCTAGTTGACATATTTGACATATGCACTCCTCTAGTGGGATCAATCTATATTTTCCAATCTCAATCTCCAGCTAATGTGAAGAAGTACACAATTGGCCAATAGTACTAATCCCATGTGAAAGGTGGGTGTCAATGTATACAAATCCATCATTTGTAATATGGAGAAGATGCTCTTAAGCCATTTTTGTCCTTAGGTCCTACATTGGTACCAACCATGCCGTCCTAGTGTCTAGTTGGGCAAGGTCCATCTTAATAACCCTACCAATCTTTGAGTAGCTCAAAGTAAGAGATGCTACATTGAGGGAGTATTGGAAGCAGGTAGCCTGTCCATGCTAACTACGTTGCATTTATGAGCACATACTCTCCAAACCACCTAGTGTTTGTATCCTCATTTCAATCTAGTGTTTGTTTCCTCTCCATAGAGAAAGTGGGACTTGTAAATAAGACTCCCAAGTATGTATAAGAATCCATATATGCCAACTCCTCCTACCCATATGTGAACTTAGGTGATGATATTTTGACCCATTGAGATGTAATATTAAACACAATAACCTTGGTTTTACTAAGTTTCATTGGAAGCTCATTGTGCACTACATAGAAGTGTAATGCATCCAAATGTCTTTGTAGTCCCTATGGAGAGTGAGTTATTAATACAATGTTATTTTCATATAGTAAGAGAGGTATCCAAGTGCTAGCTGGTGGGACTCCTCTATCTCCTTGCTAAGATATATAATTAGAAATCCCATCAATGTTTAGGAAAATAGCATTGGTGAAAGGAGACATCATTGATTCACCCCAATGATGGAGTGAACTAGTGTTGGAATGCCTTTGGGTGTTTGTACTTTGCCAATGGTTGTCTCATGAGTGCCAAAATCCCCAAACCTTAGGCACTCCCATAACATGTAGTCTTTGAATCCAATGTAGGGAAGCGTCTTTGAAAGCCAACCTATCCTTGTGCTTTGAGATCCCATCCCCCTGCCCTGCTAATAGATGCTCAAGAATGGAGGCATATAAGTTGGCTAATGAATGTCCAATCTAATAGTCCCATAGATACTAGGTAGAGTAGGATCACTTGACTTGAGGAGAGGAACACCATTATTTTTTGCTTTAACAATTTGGGAAGCCTTTGCACATGGCTTTGTTACACATGTGAGCTAGTAGTGCTTGGTTACTAATCCATCATGATCCTGTGCCTTGCCTCTATTGAGTTTGCACATGCTTCTTAGACCCTACTCTCTCTGCTTTGTCAATTAGGGAGAGGAGATTGACTTGCACCACTGTGTAGAGATTGGCTACATATTGCTCCTATATGTATCAAGGGATGTAATGGGTGTGGCTGGATAATGCTCTTTGAAAAGCCTCTAGGCCCCTCTAAAAACCTAAGTTGAACAACTAATATAAGTCTCTCTGCAAGTAGGCTAAGAATAGTGCATTTTTCTACCATACTAGGCATCTAATGGGTAGCTATGTCTATTTCTAGGTCATGGATCCCAATGCTACCTCTCTCTATAGGTGAGCTCCAGTCTTGTGGCACTTGTCATCATACTAGATGTTTGGAGATATCATCCTGATGGGGGCTCTTTGTGTAGGCCATAAGTGTGGAAAAGTTGTACCTATTGTGTAGAGCCTCCTGAATTATTGAGTGGACTCTTGCAGTGAAATGTCAAGGTCTATATCATATAACAATCTAAAGATCTATGACACATAAATATCATCTCTCTTTGGAGAAGAAGTATCTTGGTGTTAGTCTACTAACCTCTAGTAAGCATTCTAAAGAAGTAGTGAGGAGAAAGAGATTTCTTTGTTGATTTGAGTGTCTTAAACACAGAGTAGTCTTCATTGCTATAGATAGAAATTTACTTTACAAATCTGGTACCCCACTCTTTTGTGTTTGCCGATCAGTTCAAGAGTACTAATACGGGTCCATAATCATTCCCGTATGATATAGAATCCATGGTATTCGTGTCATGAATCCATCAATTTCTAGAAACCAATCAATTTGTGTGGTGTCCATGATGCTCTCTCCAAGATCACTCTAATAGGATGGAATAGATTAAGAGATAAAATGGAAATCAAAAGATGCTTAATCAAAAGATAGAACATTATCTAATTGAATGAACAATTATCAATGTGCTGCATGATGGGTTTGCACATGGGTAAACTAGATATCTATACTAAATGATAATGAGCATGATGCACTATAAACTTGAGGCAACATGGTGAGAGTGAGAGATCTTGGATATGAAATACAAACATTGGCACAATAAGCATATATTCTATCATGCTTGGCACCATGTCGATGGGGGTAACATGTTAAGGTGCTAGCTAGGGGGGGTATCTAGCTAAGCCATTAAGTATGGTCCATTGCTAGTTTGTGTGTTGTGCCCATCTCCACAAGATATCTCCCATACTCTATGACTTCTCCCATGTCCTAGGAGATCCTCTCCATCTGTAGCATTGACATATCCTACTCCTGTGATATCTCTTTAGATACATCAAATAAAGACACTTGGTGGGAGAGTGTCTTGGCATTAAAGTCCCCGAGTAGGATGACATATCCCTTTCTCGAGAACTCCCAAATATTCTCATCCAAAGCTATATATGCTGATTGTCCCTTAGGTGGGGTTCATTGAGATGCCATAGAGGGGAAGGAGTATATGGCAATGTAGAGAGTGTACTTCTCACCCTGTACTCTCATCCACATATACCTAGCTTGCTCATCATTCCAAACTACATGGTTCATTTGCTATAGCTCCCCCTGGATGGCACTACCACTAAACCTTGACTATCGTGGTCCATGCATATCTCCCTTGTATATGTTGACTCCCATCTATAGCATGTCACTCGTGAGGGTGTAGTATGTGGCTCTTGATGTGTCTTCAAATAGGATACTGTGTCTCCCTCTAAATGTATCCTCAAATGTGCCCACATCGAGCCATAAGGCTCCATTGTAGTTCCAAACCACTACTGTGACCCATAGGTCACGTTGTCATTTGGTATGTCTCTCCAAGATCACCACTCTTCAATCTTTGTAGGAGGCAACTTGCCATCCTCTCTACATGCTTTAAATATTGGCATGCACTCCCTCATGTGAACTAGTTGAGTCGGTATCATCACTGAAAAAACACTTTTACCTTTCAATTTTAAAAATTGGGCTAAATAGTATCTCATAAGCATCCATGGTGGGGAAGCAAAGAATGAGAGTGTGCTCTTTCGAGCTCTCCCCTTCTTTATCATGGGTGGTCTTCTTACCCACTCTCTTAGTAGGCATGTGTAAGTTTTTCTCGATGCTTATAAAAGTGTTAATACTTTGGTGTCTTCTACTTTCTCATGCATTTTCAACCTAACTACCGAACATAAAGTGCTCTCACATTCCATTTTTTTTATTCTTCTAGTGTATCATTGATGATGATTGTTGTAGATGTATGGACAAATTGTTCCCTTTCTTAGCCCCTTGAATCCATTGCTCTACTCTTTCTAGTAGATTTTGGGTTTTCTTGAGCATCTCTGCCCAAGAAATGGCTTCCCTTACCATCTCCTTCTATGGGAGCTAAGTTGATGTACTTCCTCTTTCATGCACGTGACCTCAACCTTGAGCAAGCTGAGCTATATTTCAGCCAACCACTTCGTAAGGGATGTAATATCTTCATCTTGACCTTTGATTTTCAATTCAAGTTTTTTAATCCTTTCATTTAGCTTCACGTTTATTGTATTTAGTCCATTATCAGATTCTTTTTTTGCTTTATTGATGGCAGTCCTCACCAACAACTCTATCTTGACTCATTCTATGTTATGGCAATCCTCACCAACAACTCTATCTTGACTCATTCTTTGTTGATTGTAGTCCTCACCAACAACTCTATCTTGACTCATTCTTTGTTGATGGCAGTCCTCACCAACAACTCTATCTTGACTCATTCTATGTTATGTTGAGAAAGTTCCTATTTATGGGTAGAAACCTAATAGAAAAATTTGGGTAAGGGTGTTTCAGATTGGACTAGGAACTTAGATGTAGCCATGGCAATAGGTAGATTGGCAAAACAAGGAAACGATAGAGATCAAAGTAGGTGGCGGGAGGGGTTGGAGCAATGGCAAGATGGCTAGAGTAGTGGCAAATAGGTTGGGGTACTAGGATAGTAGAGAAATGGGATATAGCAGTGATGGGAGGCTAGGGAAAATGGTAGGGGGCCTAGATGTAGCGATAGGGGTTTGGGGATACTGGTGAGGGGGTTGGGGGGACTAAGGAGTGGGAAAGGAGACTAGGAATAGTGATGAGATTCGTTGGGCAGTTGGCAAGAGGGTTAGTGGGGGAATGCAGAGAGAGAGAGAGAGAGAGGTAATGGAAGTTTGGTAGCACGGATCCAAGAAAAATCCTAGTTTGGATGGCCTTACCAATGAGTTTTTTGTGACATATGCAACTCAATTGGTATCACCTTTGATTGTTATGTATCAAGATGGCCTTACCAATGAGTTTGGATGGCCTTACCAATGCATTTTTTGTGACATATGCAACTCAGTTGTGGTAGCACCTTTGTCTGGTTTGGATGGCTATACCAATGAGTTTTTTGTGACATATGCAACTCAATTGGTAGCATCTTTGACCGTTATGTGTTAAGGTGTTTGGAAAAATGGAAGTATGTTTGCCTCTTCAAAAGAAGATGTTATATAATCAATTGCAAAGGTGCCATCACCTTTTTCTCTTAAGCATTGGAGACCCATTTCTTTGATGGAAAACATGCATAATGTTTTTATTAAAGTATTGGCTAATAGATTGCATGAGCACCTTTTGGATATTGTCCACCTTGCTCAATATGAAAATGGGGATTGGTTGTGCCCAATACACAAATTAAGAAATGGTAATGATTTAGTTAGATTTAGAAAAAGCCTTTGATTATTTGGAATGGTGTTTTGTAGCCCAGCTTATGAAAATGATAGGATTTGGCCCTTGAGTGTCTCATTTGATTTACACTCAATATAGATTCTTCTTTCGGAGTTACGCTTAATGGTGGTGATACAAAAACTTTCACCCTTTCTCGATCTATTAGATGGGGCTAATCTCTATGCCCCTTGTGCTTTGCTCTTACTACACATCCTACTTTGACAACATTATCACATTTGGTTGCAAATGGTGATATGATGGTCTTATTTCTTCCTTTAGTGCAATATTTGATTCATGAAGCCTTTGCGGAGGATATGTTTATAATCTTGAAAGCTAATAGAGGTAATCTTTACAAACCAATTGAGATATGAGACATACTCACACTTGCTTTAAGGCTTCATAATAATACCACCATATTTGCTCTTATTAGTTGTATAGAGGGGTACTTATAGGCTTTGATTTAACAAGGAGAAATGGTGACAAAAGATTGTATCACAAGATATTTGGGCTATTCCTTAGGAATGTATGTTTTTTCTAAGAAGTTGCTTGAATGGATCTCTACATGTATTTTTAACAAGTTTCTGAAAGTGTCTTAGAATTACACAATCTATTTACTTGATGCTTCAGAAAAGGGATTCCATGCAATCAGACATTTCTTAATATCTTGGAATTGTATCCATACACTAAAAATTATGGAGAATGAAGCTATATTGGATGTGTGGATTTGCTTCAGAAAAGGGATTCCATGCAATCAGACATTTCTTAATATCTTGGAATTGTATCCATACACTAAAAATTATGGAGAATGAAGCTATATTGGATGTGTGGATTCATGCCATTGCACTTCGATGGGCTTTGTTTGAAGCTATATATGTTGGCCAACAACCTTGGGTTTTTATCACAAGATTCTTTCTTGAAGATCAGAGCAACTTGCATGCAAATACTAAGATTCAAACATCATGATGGTATGCTATTAGTATTGAGCAACCTATTCATCTCAAAAAGTCTATGTTTTTTACTCAATTGGTCCACTCTTAAAAAGATGGCGAATTCTCTATAGACTGATTTGTTGGTTGTTTTAAGCCTTGTTTCATAAATAGTAAGCTAGG
The DNA here is from genome assembly GCF_053477565.2 of Lygodium microphyllum. Taxonomy (NCBI): domain Eukaryota; kingdom Viridiplantae; phylum Streptophyta; class Polypodiopsida; order Schizaeales; family Lygodiaceae; genus Lygodium; species Lygodium microphyllum. Next base: position 90,170,127 of record NC_141150.1, on the reverse strand, counting down.
GTCATGTTGAACAGAATGGCAAGGTTTAGCTTGATTACTACTGTTGATGCACTTTTGATTGTAAGATCTATTGTGATGTCTTTTCAATTAGCTCAAAGGGTTTTTCATGTACCCAAAGGCTATTGTTAGATTTGTAAAATGGACCACATCCATGGTAATCATTGTATTGCCTAAAGTGGAAATGAAACTCTTCATGCTAGTCATTATTCCTTGGAGTGAATTGAGCTCTTGCCTTGTCCTTGGGTTGCATTTGAGGTGGTTGATAAGAATCTCTCGAAGGCCCTCTATATGCGTCACTATTATTTCATTTAATATTCTTCACGAGAGAGAGAGAGAGAGAGAGAGAGAGAGAGAGAGAGAGAGAGAGAGAGAGAGAGAGAGAGAGTTATATTAACGTCTACAACAGGCCAAGTTGGCCTATGAGACCAGAACGTTGCATACAAAATGTCTAGGAGATTTCAAAAGTCCCAGTGAAGCTAACCTTTATGCTATGTTGAACTAAATTGAGTGGGTACAAAATGATATCTAGACTAGATACAGTGTAGAGGTACTCCCATTGCGGTGTGGAAGTGCTCCTGGAGTGTTCATCCTAGGATGTCCCGCATGGGCAGTCTAACATGGAGAGACTAAAGTGGTGGGGCAGGGCCCTCCGATGGCGGCGTAGTATCCCTTGTATCTTCGACATGTGTCTTCTGCGGGGATGGGGGCCGGTGGGGCATTTTTTTCGTAATTAATACAATTACCTTTTACGAAAAAAGAGAGAGAGATTAAGTTGATTCCTAAAGTTCCCTCCCCATTGAAACTTACATAAAGGAGACTAATTTCATGTATAAGATCTTTGTGAATGTTTTGGCAAACGGTCTCCGTAAACACTTTTCATCCTTACCAATATGACATAGCATAAACATTTTTCATAATATTTTGAATGCACAAATGGCCATAAACTATGCGCGATACATGTAATAAGAAATTGTTTTGGTGCAATTGGATTTGGAAAAGGCCTTTGACTTCTTGAAATGGTATTTTCTTGTAGATCTTATGCAAGCCATGGGTTGTGGACCTCATATGTCTAGGTTCATTTACACCACCATCATGGGTGCCACTTCTCGTATTATACTAAATGGTGGAGTCATTGAGCCCTTTTTCCTTATGTGATTTTTAGTAGACAAGGGTATCCCCTAAACCCACTCCTTTTTGCACTTGCCACTCATCCTATTCTTTCTATGCAATACATCTTGTTGATGCGGTACATCTACTTGGTATCTATCCCTACCCGTGCAATAACATTTTGTTGGTCAGTGGTTGATGATAACTTTTATGGTTTGAAAGCAAATGTTTCTAATCTTCACAAAGCCTTGGATGTATGGGAATTATTTGGGCATGCGTTGAGGCTTCAAATCAATGTTGCCAAATCTTCCCTTATTGCTTGCATGTGCTTGAATTTTCTAGATTTATAGTTGTACGATGTGCTTGTTCAATAGGGAGATTGTAAGGCATCTTAGTCAGCCCTTGAGGATTGATGTGCAGCCACGACTTCTACTAAAATGGATATCACAAAAATTGGAAGCCAATAATATTTATTGGAAATCTCAAGCTTGGCCATTCCATATGCACCTTAAAGCGGTATAGATTATTATGCTCTCCATGCTCACCTACTTTTCACCATTGCTACCTTGGACCAATATTGCTTTGAAGACTCACCTGACACTTCCGTTTCATGCTATGCAAGAAAGATTTTGTGTAAGCAAGCATATCTTGGATATCTTGGAGTTATGTTTGAACCCCAAAATCCATGGGGGGTGGAGTGGTTTTGGATGTGGATACCCATATGACAACCCCTCGCTGGTCCCTCTTTCAAGCACTATTGTATTGGCCAACCACCTTGGTTTCTTATTGCCTGCACTTTTCTTGAGGATCACAGCCTTTGGCATGTAGTACGAAGATTCAAGGTTCATGGTGGCATGTGCTTAATGCTTCGGTTCACTTTTCTACATTTGCCTCAATTCTTCTGAATCATTTGGTATGCTCATAGAAATTGGTGCAATGGCACTTGATAGAGAATAGAGAGGCAGCTAATCCATTGTAGATGGAAATTTTAGCAATGTCTTGTCTACTTTCTTGGGAATGTAGATTGAAGGAGACCCAAGTTTAATCACATGGCTTGTCTTAGATTAATATTGATGACTGATGCCACTCGTCTTGTGGCAGACTTATGCCCTTTTGCACTATCAGTCACATCTTTGGAGTGCCTCGTGGCTATAATGATCTTCGAGGCAAAGTCTTTAATCTTTTGTAGGGCAGACAACCCTTTTTCCTATCTAGGATTTTAAATGTCCCTAGCAAGGTTGGGATCTTGCAAGGCGTTTGACCCTTTTGTCTTAGTTAATAAAATTTACCCCCTTTCATGATCCAAGATTGCACATGCTTGGCTACTAAAGCCAATGCACTTTAGAGACTACACAAACCTAAAGCCTAGTGGATATTGAGAATAATGGAGGGATTGATCAATAAGATGCCATTTACATGCAAGGACTTTATTTGGAGAATATTGGTGGGGGTTTCCCCTTTGCATTAGCTTTCATTGTAGAGGTAGTTCTAATGGAAAATTGTATGCCATTTAAATGCGAGGACTTCATTTGAAGAATGTTGGTGGGGGCCTCCCCCTTGCGCCAGCTTTTCATTGTAGAGGTATTTCTAATGGAAAATTGTTTCTTTTGTACCACCATGGTTGAGTCTTCCCATCACAGATTCATCTCCTATCCTTTTGCTCGGAAGGCCCTCCTCTTAGACATTTGACATGTGGGGGACTAGGATGTGTCCTCTTGATTATGTGTTTGACAAAGCTAAATATCATAGTCTAATACAATGTAATATGAAGATTTTATTTCACTTTTTTAGATTTTGGGATTGTTAGCATTTTTGGGTCACTCGCAATGCAATCATTTTTAATGCTGCCTTGGGCACTCAGCATCATGTTGCTAAGCTTAAGAGACTTTCCCACTGGAAGCTTGATCTTATACTACATGTTAATATCTTGGTCAAAAATGATTTAGCTCCTTGGCATTAGGTGGTCGAGAGAGAGAGAGAGAGAGCAGAGATGGCGGGAAGCGCCCCCGTGACCTAGCGCTGGGATTCTGGCCGCTACGTTGACGTCGGCCCCTGCCGCTGAACCCTGCCGTCGCTGTACCACCGTCCCGTTGTCTCCTGGACTTGCGCCCCCTCTCCGCTGACGCCTAGACCTGCGCCCGTCGCCTGCGTCCGTCGCCTGGACTTGCGCCCGTCAATGGTTGGCTCTGGGCCCGACTGAGTCCGCCAAGCACTCGCGTCGCCCCTGGTCACCTGCTGCACACCAGCTCGCCTCCACTGGCTGCGCCACCTATCCTTATAACCAGTTCGCCCTCACTGTTGTCCCTGCCTGTCTGCGAACAGCTGGTCGCCCTACCGTGCGCACCGCAGAGAGAGGGAGAGAGAGAGAGAGAGAGAGCGAGAGCTCGCCCTCTGCCTGGACGTTCCGTCGCCCCCTGCCTGCTGCCCGCCCTGATCTGCCCGTTTTGCCACCAAGGGCCAGCAGCCAGTCACACCCAGGTTGCCACACAGAGCGCGCGACAGCGTGAGCCAGCAAAGGGAACGAGCCCGTCTCTGCCTGCGAAGAGGAAGAACGGCCTGTGCATTCCTGCCTCCCGTGAGATCTTCGTTCGGCCTCTGACCGGTATACGCAGTGATACACCATGGCCGGCTTGGACCTGGATTTTATAGACCAAACGGTGGCGGCGCTTGGTCCGGACTCTGATACCGAGGAACCCGATGATATGGTTCCGTGCAATGAAGAGATGCCCACTGCTCCTGACTTTTAGCCTGCAGGCAAACGCACCAAGCACACTTCGGAGGCGTCAATGGATCATCAGGATCGTTCCTATGCTCAGGTTGCTTCGGACTCTGCAGACTCTCAGGATGTTGATTGGGAGCATTTGCTAGAGTTTGCCAACACTCTACTTGGCGATTATGTTCAACATAATCAGGAAGCCTTTTCTGACTCTGCACCGGAAGATGTTTTGGAAGCCACTGTTGACCCCAAATCTGTCTTGCGCTCCTTTTCAGTATTCTATGATCGCGCGGTGATACTCTTCTTCACTGGTAGAATCCCCCAGCTTTCCCGTATTCGCTAGTGGCTGCACAGCCTGCTACAAGGGGAATGTGTTGAAGAGATTTTTGTGGGGCCCCGAGGTTTTTTTGAGGTGTTGTTAAAATCTGAGACGCACCGTGTTGCTCTTCTGTCTAAACTGCCTCTGTTTCTTGATCGTCGTTTGGTCCATGTTGTACCATGGCGCCCAATGGCAGATTTTCAGCGCCTGCTACAACGGGAGTGCCCTGTATGGGTTGAAGTGGAAAATTGCCCGGCTGTTTATTGGCCACTGTTGAAGGACGCCATGGCTGCTGTGGGCACGGTTCTGGTCCCTCCAAGTTTAAGGGCAGTGAATCGTAATCGCTTGTGTATGTTATGGGACACTACCAGGAAAAGGCCTGCGTGGTTACGTCTCAATTGCTCTGGCATGCATCCCTTACACTTTCGTTTGAAATGGGGCAATTTTGCAGGACACTGCTTTTCCTATGGCAAATTAGGGCATTTCATGGCCGAATGCCCAGAACAGCAACACACTTCAGATGCGGGGCATGTTGCGCTACCCATGGAAGATATGGTATGTGATGTCCCATCGCAAGATGCTATTCACCCACCTAAAGCTCTGGATAAAGGTAAACAACAGGTTTCGGTTTTAGACTCCCATGGCACAGACTGGGTTGAAGTACGTGCAAAAAAAGGTAACAGGGTGATTGCTGGCATGGAGAATTCTGTGCCTTCTACGCCACAAGATTCCATGCGTACTTATATGCGCCGGAAAGAAATGTTGCCGTCAGAGCACTCTCCTCCTGCGATGGCTTCCTCTGCCCCCCGTCCTCAGCCCACTCGAAGAGTGTATTCGGATCGTCCAAAGGGTCCACCAGCTAAGCTGACTTTTGATACCAGAGGCAACATCATTACCCCGTGGGATCGTCGTTATCCCCGCTCCATTCCCAAGCCAGCAGATATGCCGTCTACCTCCAAATCTGGTCCGCAGAACTCTTTTGCCGTGTTGGTTGATTTCTTGGATGAGGGAGTCCTGGACATTCTCGCAGAAAAGGTCAAATTGAGGCAAGCTGTGCCTCGTACCTGATTTTCTTTTACAAAAACACATGAAAATAGCCACTTGGAATGTGCGAGGAATCTGTTCTCGCCATAAGTAACATGCCATGTGGACTATATTGCATGAGAATCAGTGGGATGTCTTGTTTGCTGTTGAACACAAGAGTCACGGTGAAGCTAGAAAAGTTGTAGACTGCCATGGCTTTCGTCTGTTCTATGCAGGGACACAGGCCATGCATTATTCTGGTGTGCTCATGATTGTACACGAAAAATATCAGCCTCTTCTTATTAAAAATGATGTGCATGGCCGCTTTGTGGTGATTGAAATTTTACTCGATGGAGAAATCTTATGGTTACTTGGTCTCTATGCACCGAATGATCCTTTGTTGCGCCGGGAGCTTTGGCATACTTTGCAAACTTCTTTGTCACTTGGCAGACGGGGCCTCTTCATGGGAGATTTCAATATGTGTGTTGATTCTTCGCAGTCCACATCGGAGCATTCGGTGATGGACGCGCCGGAAAGCCGCAGGTGGCATGAGTTGGCTCTTGCTGTTCTTAAGCAAGATCTCTGGTCTTGGCTGCACCCGTCTTCTACAGGGTTTACTTTCCATTCCGCTCAGTATGCAACAACTTGGTCGCGGCTGGACCGCATATACATCATGAAGAATGATGATTTCCTCCCTGAGATGCTTGAAATGAAAGTGTTGCAGCAATATGCATTGTCAGACCATTTTCCTCTGCAGCTTGAGATGCTTGCACACCCCATTGCACCTTTTAAGCGATTTCTGGAGCGGCTCCCTTTGCGTTTTAACTCATCTTATTTGAAGCATGCAATCTTTCAGGGTTATATGCAGCAATTGATTGATAGATTCTTACTGGACTTCTCCTCTCAGGGCACTACTTCGTTTGAAAGATTGCTCTCTAATGTGCAGCGGGTTGCTCGCCAGTATGGAATCCATCATGCCTCTCTTTGTCGACAACGCCGGCAAGCAGCAGAGGAATTGCTGGCTTTGGTCCGTTCTTTGCTGATGGACACTCCAGATGACACATTTCTACTAGCACTGGCAATGCGTGTGGCTCATCTTATTCAAGAGTTTCAGTTGAAATTGTATCAGCAGGCCAAATTGCAACATCTGACGGAGACTTTGCAAGATTTTCGAGCCCTCCATGCCTCTCTCGCTAGAGAGAATATGACTAGACTTCTGGATGCAGACGGGCACCTGGTCCTTGATCCGCAGACTATTGTGCATATGTGTAGGGATTATTTCATCGATCTTCTTGGTTCCACTTCTCCACCTTCAGCCCAAACTACTCAGGCCCGTTCAGTCTTTTATGACCTGGTTCGTAATCAGGTTCCGCAAGACATGCAAGCCACTATGGAGTCAGATATTTGTGAGGCGGAGGTTATGGATGTTTTGTTACACTTACCCAAGGATAAAAGTCCTGGCTGGGATGGTCTCACCAATGAGTTCTTTGAGGTTTTTGCTACCCAATTGGCGAAACCATTGACGGCTTTGTTTCAGCAGGTGTGGGAAACGGGGATTATGCCTTCCTCATGGAAAGAAGGACTTATTAAATTGCTTCCGAAGGTTCCTTCGCCGTCTATGTTGAAACATTGGCGCCCAATTTCTTTAATGGGTTCTATGTACAAAATCTTTTCCAAAGTAATGGCGAATCGGCTTCACAAGCATCTCCCTGCCATTGTGCATCCTCTTCAATATGGTTTCATTAAGGGCTGAAACATTCTGCACAATGTGTTAAATGAGCAACTGGCGATTGATTATGCACGACATTCTAATCAGGAGGTCGTACTGATTCAATTGGACCTGGAAAAGGCTTTCGATTATCTGGACTGGTCTTTTGTTGCAAAGCTTATGTCTGCTATGGGCTTTGGTGATCGGATGTCTCGACTGATCTACATCATCAGTGCAGCGGCGTCTTCGCGAGTCATGTTGAATGGAGGCGTTACCGCGCCATTTGTCCTTGCCCGGTCTGTCAGACAGGGGTGCCCATTGAGCCCGCTCTTCTTTGCCCTTGCGACTCATCCGGTTCTTTCGATGTTATCTCATATGGCAGCTTCCACTTAGTTGGCTGGATTGTCGCTTCCTTCTGGACAACATTTCATTAGTCAATCCTTGGCTGATGACAGTTTTATGATTCTGCGGGCGGATAAGGATAACCTTCGCAAAGCATTGGATGTTTGGGCTCTCTTTGGTCAGGCTTCCGGCCTTCGCATCAATGCGTTCAAATCAGCCATTCTCAGCTGCACGGAGTCGGATTTGCAGTCATTGAATTGGCAGGGTATCGTTGTGCCTCGTGGTTCCATTGTCAGGCATCTTGGCTACCCCTTGGGCATTGATGTTCCACCAAAGCAGCTTCTACAGTGGACTTCTCAGAAACTGGCAGCTAAGTTCCTGTATTGGAAGTCTCAGGCTTAGCCATTCCATGTTCGCCTCAAAGTAGCCCAGACAATTATGTTGCCGATGCTCACATATTTCTTGCCCTTGCTGCCCTGGACTACTACTACTCTGAATGCTCTGACTCAGTTTATTCGTTTCATGTTATGGAAGAAAGATTCCTTGCATGCAGGCATTTCCTGGATTTCTTGGTCGCATGCGTGCACCCCCAAACGCATGGGTGGAGGAGCTATTTTGGATGCCCAAACTCACATGCTGGCCCTCTGTTGGTCTCTTTTCCGTGCTATGTGCTCAGATCATCATCCGTGGGTCGTTATAGCCCATTATTTCCTTGAGGAGCAGGGGCTTCGGCATGGCAATACCCAAATCCAGAGTTCGTGGTGGCATGTCCTTAATACCGATTCCCGATTCTCTTGTTCCTCTTCATCATTGCTTACCCATTTGGTATGTTCCTGGAAACTGGTCCTCCGGAAGGCTCAGTGGCATCCAGCGGAGGATCGCTTAGTTGCTAATTCTTTTCAACTGGAATTGTTGGTAGTCTTGCGGTTACTTTCATGGGATGGTAAACAAGAGCTTCGACCACAATTCAACCGTATGGCACGTTTGGGCTTAACTTCAGTCGCGGATGCCACCCTTGCCAGTCGCAATGTGTTAATATCATTTCGTACAGCCAGGAGGATCTTTAGGACCCCTCGTGGATACAGGCATTTATGGGAACAGCTTTTGATGGTGCTCCAGAGCAGACAACCATTTCCTGCCCTTGCTTCGGATCGTCCTTGGCAGGATTGGGACTTGGAAGGCCGGCTGAGTTTAGACAAAGCTTCCGCTAACCAGGTCTATCATCTTCTGATTAAAGATCATCACTGGCTGGTCACTAAAGCTAATGCACTATGGGGATTGCGTAAATCCCGGTCATGGTGGAGGGCAACTGTGATGGAAGGGTGGCTGAACAAGACACCCTTCAAATATAAGGTCTTTCTTTGGAGGGTGATGATTGGGGGTCTTCCGCTTGCTTCGGCTCTTTCCAAGCGACGAATATCCAATGGCACTTGTTTCTTTTGCACCACTAGTGTCGAATCTGCCCGTCACCGATTTATTTCTTGCCCTATCGCTAAGAAAATATGGTCGTTCTTGTCAGCCGTTTGGAGAGCAGTGGTTGGTTTCTCACTAAGGCCCTTTGATTGGGTCTTTGTGCAGGCCAAATACCCAACACCAGCACAGCCACATATGAAGCTCGTGTTTCACTTTCTTCGATATTGGGGCTGTTGGCATAGCTGGACCATTCGGAATGCTTTTCTTTTTGATTCCGCCTGTAATGTTCAGCGGCATATTGCTAGGCTTAAGGGTCTCTTGTATTGGCAGATAGATCTTCTTCAGCATTCTGACTTACTTTCCCGGGAGGACTTGCGTCCCTGGCATATGGCAATTTCCTCTATATCTTTGCCATGACCTTGTAACTCGTAGAACTAGAACTGTTTCACATGATGGCTTAGTGCCATCATGTATCTTGTAATCAAGTAAACTTGTACTTTTTTCGTGATTAATACAATTACCCTTTACGAAAAAGAGAGAGAGAGAGAGAGAGAGAGAGAGAGAGAGAGAGAGAGAGAGAGAGAGAGAGGATGTTTCTGGGGATTAGGCGACTTCTCCACATTTAGTCATGGATGCCCTTGAGAGACAGGCTTGGAATGCCCTTGCAGCTGGGTCTTTGAAACAGGACATGTGGTCTTGGTTGTATCCATCACAATCAGGATATACTTATCATTCTTTTCATCATCTCAATACCTGGGCCAGATTGGATCGGATATACATTTGTTAGAGTGATTCCTTTCTTCCTGCGATCATTGACATGTGGGTGGAACGATAGCATGTCTTATCAGATCACTACCCTTTGGTTTTGGAAATGACTCATAGACCTGTTCATGTATTTAAGGCTGTCCTTGCTCGGTTGCCTCTTCGTTTTAATCAATCTTTTTTGCAGCAGAATCAGTTTTTGGAATGTGTTCTGATGAAGCCTTGCTCACAGGCATTGAATGGTTGAAAGGCAGGGTTCATTCTCTTCAGGAAGAGGAATATGCAAAATACAAATTGCTGGCCAGAGCCGAAGCTTTATACGATAATCACTGTCAATCCCATCAATTCTTTGCTCGTCTGCACTAGAAATATAAATGGGAAAATATTGTGCCTTTGATGAATGAGTAGGGTATTATGGTGACTGATCCTACCTCCATCATCCGGATGAGTGTTGACTTTTATAAGTCCTTGTTGGGTTCACAAGAGAATTTTTGTGATGTTGTTCACTCTGCTCGCCGATATATTTGCAACCTGGTTAGTAATTAGGTTAAACTAGAATGGGTGGATTTAATGGAGTCTGATATTTCAGAAGATGAAGTGGAAGAAGTGCTGTCCCACCTACCCCGAAGGAAAAGTCCTGGCTGGGATGGGATTCCTAATGAGCTGTTTTCAGCTCATGTGGAGTAGTTTAAAGACCCATTGACTCGCTTGCGTCAGCAAGTGTGGAATTCTGGTATGATGCCGCCAGACTAGAAGATTGCTGTCATTCGATTGTTGTCAAAGGTTTCCTCTCCAATCTCTTTGAAACAATGGAGACCCATTTCCGTCATGGGTTCGTTATATAAAATCTTCTCCAAAATCATTGCCAACGGATTGTAGAAAGTTTTTTTGCACCGGGTCCATCTACGTCAATATGGTTTCATTAAAGGTCGAGATATAATGCATAACATTTTTTTGAATGTTCAACTGGGAATTGACTATGCTAAAGCTTCAGGTCAGCAAGTTGTTATGCTTCAGCTCGATATTGAGAAGGCATTTGATCATGTTAGTTGGTCTTTTTTGCGGCAATTATTGTCTACAATGGATTTTAGTCCTTCAATGGTGTCTCTTGTTGATACCATTAGTCAGGGTGCTGTGGCTCGTATTGCTCTTAATGGAGGGATCACGGAGGAAATGGCCCTATCTCGGTCTCGCTGAGGCAAGGCTACCCTCTCAGCGCTTTGTTGTTCGCTTTGGTCACTCATCCGATGCTCTCTTTGTTGGATAAGTTGGCTGATCAAGGCGAGATAGTTGGCTTGTTTCTTCCCAATGGTACTGAACTTGTGGGTCAATATTTGGCAGATAATTCCTTTATGTTCCTTAAGGCTGATTGCACTAATGCTAAGCGCGAAATGGTGGCCTCGAATCTTTTTGCTCTAGCATCCAGTCTTCATATTAATACTCATAAATCTACACTTCTCTCCTGTACGGAGCATGATCTGTAGGCCTTGGGTTGGCATGGAATTGTGATCTCAAAGGGAAATATCACTAGACACTTGGGATATCCTATTGCTGTGGAGGTAGCTCCCCGTGCCTTACTGGATTGGATGGCCTCCCAGATTCATGATAGGTTCATGTACTAGAAATCTCAAGGGTGGCCTTTACATGTCAGACTTAAAGTTGCTCAATGTATTATGATTAGTATGATATCGTTCTTTCCGCCACTGCTTCCATGGACTAAGAAGTCCCTTTTGCAATTGGTTCAGCCTATAAGATTCATGTTGTGGAAAAAGAAAGGCAATCGTTTGGGACAGGTGTGGATTTCGTGGTGGCACATGACTACGCCTAAATGGATTGGGGGTGCAGCTTTGTTGGATGTTAATTTGCATATGACAGCCTTGAGGTTGGCCCTTTTGCAGGCTCTTTGTGTACAAAGTCATCCTTGGTTAGAGATTGCTAAATTTTTTATTGAAAAGACTAGTATCTCTCATGGGAACATGGTTATTCATCCTCCTTGGTGGAAGGTGCTTAATTCCTCGAGGCCTATTCATGTCTTCCAGTCTTTTCTCCTTTCTCATTTGATTGCATCCTGGCAAGAGATCTTACGTTTTTTAGTTTGGCGCCCCCCTGATATTCGTAAGGAGGTGAATTCCCTGCAAGGTGAAGTATTGGCATCCTCCAGGTTGTTGGATTGGCCGGACAAAGATTTGCAGAAAGTCAAGTTTAATTGAATGGCTCGTTTGGGGTTGAGACAGTTTTTGATGGTGTTATTCCTGGGCAGTCTCGTCTTTATTCTTTTCAGCGTATTCGTCAGCACTTTCGGGTACCCCGTGGATATTGTGACATCTGGTCATCCATATAGGCCAGACTTCAGAGGTTTTCTCCTTTGCCTGTGCTACATCCATTTTATCCCTGGCGTGACTGGATGTTCGTGCTTCCGAATGATTTTGAGAAGAGGTCTGCTAACTAGATATATCATCAGATGGCGGAGGCCAAGAGATGAGTCACTACAGAGGTGAATAAATTATGGCATATAAGAGATGGAAAAAAGAAGTGGCGGGAAAGATTCATTTAGCTTTGGAAGTCTAAGGTTCCCTATTAGGGTAAAGTCTTCTTATGGAGTTTGCTGATTGGTGGTCTTCTGACTAGAGAGGTGTTGCGTGCTCGAAAGATCTCTGCTAGTCATTGGGTATTCTGCACTACATGTGATGAAACATTGCTTCATCTTTTTGTCTCTTGTCCGGTTGCTTGACAGATCTGGAGTTTCATTTCCCGAGTGTGGTTCTCGATGACTCAGCACCGGATAACGGCCCGTTCATGGATTATGGGAAAGCTGCCCTCTCTACCTTCCTTGCATTTTGATTATTCTTGCCTATTCCATTTTCTTAGATGGAGTGCCCTCTGGTATATTTGGTGCACTCGCAACACCTTTATTTTGATTCACTTTTGGGCATCCATGGTTATGTGGCCCGTGTTCGAGGTTTAGTGCTATGGCAGATTTCTTCTATGATATCAACTGACTTGGTTCTTCCTGACATTGCTGCTCCCTGGCTGGCTATTGTCTAGCTATTGTTCACTATACTCCAATTGTTGTTTCTGTGTGATTATTTCTTTATGTAAAAGTCCTGTTAGTCTTTACAGAGAGAGGATATGTTAAGGCTTGTCTCTTCATGTGCGACTTAAGGTTGCTCAATGAATCATGATCAGCATGATTTCGTTTTTCCAGCCTCTTCTACCTTGGACCAAGAAGTTTCTCTTGGAATTGGTTCAACCTATCTGGTTCATGTTGTGGAAAAAGAAAGGGAATCGCTTGGGCCAGGTGTGGATTTTGTGGCAACATATTACTACTCCTAAATGGATGGGGGGAGTAGCTTTGTTGGATGCTAACTTGCATATGGCAGCCTTGAGGCTAGAACTTTTGCAGGCATTATGTATAGAGAATCATCCCTGGACAGATATTGAAAAATTTTTCATAGAAAAGATTGGAATCTCTCATGGCAGCATGGTTATTCATGCTTCTTGGTGGCATGTGCTTAGTTCCACAAGACCTGCAAAGGTCTCTCAGTCTTTTCTCCTTTCTCATTTGATCGCCTCTTGGCATGCGATATTACATTTTGTTGACTCTCGTAAGGAGGAGAAATCGTTGCAAGGTGAAGTGCTGGCTACTTCCAGGTTGTTGGATTGGCATCATAAAGATTTGCAGAGAGAGAAGTTTAATTGGAAGGCTCGTTTGGGGTTGTAGACAGTCCTTGATGGTGTCATTCCCGGACAGGCCCGTCTTTATTCTTTTCGGCGTATCCGTCTGCACTTCCAAGTACCCTGAGGTTATCATGACATTTGGTCGTCTATACAGGACAGGCTTTTGAGGTTCTCCCCTTTGCCAATATTACAGCCGTGTTCTCCGTGGCGTGATTGGAAGTTTGTGATTCCAAATGATTTTGAGAAAAGGTTAGCCAACCAAATTTATCATCAAATGGTGGAGGCCAAGAGATGGGTCATGGAAAAGGCTAATAAAGTATGACATATTCGGGATAGCAAAAAGAAGTGGCAGGAAAGATTAATCCAGCTTTGGAAGTTTAAGGTTCCATATCAGGGTAAAGTGTTCATGTGGAGGCTACTTATTGGGGGTTTTCCAATTAGAGATGTGTTGCATGCCTGCAAGATCTCTGCTGGTCGTTGTGTGTTCTGTACTACATGCGATGAAATTGTGCTTCATCTCTTTGTCTCTTGCCCTGTTGCTAGACAAATTTGGAGTTTTGTTTCCCGTGTGTGGTTTTTGGCAACTTAGCACCGAATATCAGTTCATTTGTGGATTATGGGAAAGATGATTTCCTCGTCTTCTTTGCATTCAGATTACTCTTGCCTTTTCCATTTCCTTAGATGGACAGCCATATGGCATATTTGGCGCACTCGGAATGCCTTCATTTTTGATTCAGTATCGGGTATCCATGGTCATGTGGCCCGTTTTCGTGGTTTAGTGTTATGGCAGATCTCCTCTATGGTCTCAGCTGATCTCGTTCTTCCTGTCATTGCTACTCCCTGGCTGGATATTGTTCACTCTACTCCAGCTGTTCTTTCTGAGTGACATTTCTGTGTTAGAGTTGTGGTAGTCCACATCCTATATCATGAATTCATATAAGTCTTAAGAACATGCAATCTAGGAGTCTGTCAACTATATTCTATGTCTTGCTTTAGAGGAGGTTAGAAACTTGACAATAATAGGAGAGAACTATTCAGTTAGATCACAGGGTTGGTATTTTCTTTTTGTCTTGTGTTGAGTAGTCTATTTCGGCATACATATATGCTTCCATTGTTGCATCCACTTTTGATAGTTAAGTGCTATTAGTAGATTATTAAGTAGCATACAAATGGTAGACTGTTATCTAGTCTATTGTAGACTCATAACTAGTATACAATAGATTATTAACTACTATACAATAGACTATAATAAGTAGACAATATACCGTAGAAGGTAAGACTCCAATTAAAGTAGCTAGATGTGCATACACCTAGAATGTAAGAGGGTAAGACTTATATTAATGGTTAGTTGTATCTGTGTTTGCTGACCAGATGGTCTGATGTAAAAATGTGAGACTTGTATCCTTTCTTTTTGGCCTGAAGGCCGGATGTAAATATTCCAATATTAATATACACTTATTCATGAAAAGAAGAAGAAGAGAGAGAGGATATGGACTACAAACATAGCCTGCTCTTTGATGCCCATGTGAAGTTTCTCTAAGCAAGGCTGACAAACCGATCTCGACAACATAAAGATAACAGGGTAGTGAAACCATGAAAACAGAGAGAGAAGCTTAGGTTTGAGTTATATTTCTTGACAAGACTGTGTGTGTCTAAATGTCTGACCAACTCCATCAAGCAGTGGCTGCTTCAACTGAGCTCCCTTGAGCTTTTCAATGACGTGATAACAGAATCAGCAGCTTCTTCATCTACCGTGCCAAACCTCACAAATATAACTAAGAACACCCCATCTGAATGCATTTCCTTTCTCATGTAGATGTAGCTAGGCATGTAACACACTTCCTTTGAGGTAGGAAGCACATCACGGTACAGAGCTACTTTGTAACCTGAAAATTTTGAGTAAGGCTTTTCCTTAATCCTGCAGAATGTTTTTGTAAGGACAACAGGCACCGCAATCTTGCCATTCTGAACCTCTCGTCTGTTTCTCAAAAATATGCTAGGCATCCAGGCATGTAACTTCCTCCGAGCTAGGAAGGAACCATGGTACAGAGTTACTTGTAACCTGGAAAATTTGACCAAGGCTTCTCCTCCATCCTGCAGAATTTCTTCACAAGGAGAACAGGCACCGCATTCTTTCCGTTCTGAAGCTTGTCTGTTTCACAGAAATACCCTAGGCATGGGACAGAGGTAAGGAGCAATCACGGTACAGAGTTACTTGTAGCCTGGAAAATTTGAGCAAGGCTTCTCCTTAATCCTGCAGAATTTCTTCATAAGGACAACAGGCACTACAATCTTGCTGTTCTGAACTTCTTGCCTGTTTCTAATATAGTGGATCCCATCAGCATTCAATTGCTTCATATCCCAAGAATCCCATGATCCACGAAGTCCTAGTTGACTAGAAGAAATGTATCCAGTCTTTGTATTTGTAGGGTTCCGTATATTTGAGATCCTTGGATTAGAACCTCCACACATGGACTCAAAGTCAAATGGAGTGACTTTTATTGCAACTTTGCCTTGCAGACTGTTATTAGGAGTCATCAAGCTGAAAAGTGGGCCTTCGTACTGTGAGGTTGTGTCACACCCTACAGAAAATGATTCAAACATTCTTTCATCTCCATTTGTACTCATTTCAGCACCAAAGCGTTCATCCTGCCAGGAAAGAACAGTCAGCTGTTGGATTTAGTTCATTGGCTATTCTAGAAAACTGAAAATCATAATTGTGAACTTGTCCAGTCATTAGTATTAATCCATGCAACCGGAACCAGTCATTACTCTTTCAAGAGAAATTGAAAGTCCATGCTCATGAGTTTGATCATGCATCATTCAAGAGCATGAAGGTACAGAATGCATGAGGAATAATTACACCATCTGCTACTTCAACCAGGAGGGGAAGTGCTACAAGATATGTATTCTAGGATCATAGAGGGAAGGGTGTCTTGTGTCTACACAGTGGATGGAGACAACCACCAAGCTAAAAGAGGCATATGTGCAAATGAGGATCTCCAGAGTGCAGGTATAGCCATGATACACATAAAGATGATGCCATTGCAGAGATCCTAAATGCACATGGGTGTGCCAATTTAGTTACCAGGAGGATTCTTTTTTCCCAAGAGAGTTACTAGAAGTGTTCTTCCAATAGATAGATGAAGAAGAGTTTCTCAGCTTTCATGTTTGTCCTCCAAAAAATCATGAATTTGAGATCAAAATGGAACAATTTTCAAAAAATTGAGTCACGCTCTCTACATAATGGGGCTGGAGCACTCCAGGATATATACAGATTGGTTTCTTCCTTGCATAGAGATGCATGAACTGGTGGTGTATCCTGCTCTATTGTGATATAGATTACTCTCTTCATTTAGAGAAAAAAAAAAACATCCTGCTCTTTTTACAGCATAGAGATTTTTCTTAGTAGATTATGCTTGACTGAAGAGCTAGATGCTCTTTACCTAGATAGGTTTTGCAGAGGCTAAAAATGCAACCAAAGTAAACCAAAAATACATACAGTCAATGACAACATAAGAGCTGAATATAGGAGAGAAATGCTAAATCCACTCCTCTTCACCTCAAGATTATGTGGACGTTCTTATGAGGAAAAAAGCTTGACATAGTGAACAGTTTAAACAGAATACCTCTGTTATGATCTCCCCATCAAGGCTTGTCAACTGAGTCAACTTGCTGATTACCCCATACCTATATTGAGGTTGCCTACATATCTGGAGAAATCAATGAGAGAATACGTTCAGATCTTTGGTTACAGAAAAGCTAACCTTGGGTTCAGTCTAATAAGGGACATTGGAGAGTGCAGAAAAAACAGTCTTGCTATGATACATAGATACATATGACGAAAGCAACAATCACTGTTCTCTGCAGTCAATATTGCTCATGCATGTCAATGCAGTCTTACTGTAATGTCATGCAAGATAATCACTTTATTTCATGTATTAATCAAAAAGGGAGAATGAGATCATCAAACTTACTGGGTTGTCTGATAATGTAAGATCCGAGAGTCCAGAAAGCGCTGCTAGCTCATTAATAGAAGAAAACCCACCCAGACGATTGGACGTCAGGTAGTTTGAGGCTAGGTTGAGCCTCCTAAGGGATGCAAGGGGACCCAAATGTTGAGCAGATTTGATAACATTATCACTCAAGTGCAGCTCTTCCAAGCTAGGGAGGTCACTTAAAGAGCATGGCTCAATCTCTTTTATGCGGTTGTGATCCAAGAAAAGCTTCTCCAGGAATATCAAGCCACTTAAGCCATCAATCTGTATAATCCTTCAAACTTGTAAGAACATTCCAACCATGTTAAGAATATTATCTATTGCAGATGTTAGGGTTTCTACAGTTTAGGTGATGATTATAAGCCAAATTCTCCTCTTTGCCTCCTGAATTATGAGTGAATGAGAAACTTCAAAGTTCATATTGCATGCATATTTATCTATCACTGACGTTTGTTTAGCTTCTCTGTTTTGGCATGAATGAAAGATAGTAATAAGTAGTTTGTGTAAGGAATGGACAAAGGAAATGATCATCAATACGGCATGTTTAGTGAGATATGTTCTACATTTCAGCCTAATGCTGTGGAGTACCTTAGCTATTGTGTTACTTTTCAATGAGAGTATTTTCAGCTTCGGGAAAGCTTCCTGAAAGTTCAAGGATGCAATGCTGCAGATTGAATTCCTGTCAAGCTGCAAAACTTCAACTAGGTGCAAGCCCAGTTCCTGACCAGGACTTGCGACCAAAGATAGTGTAGTAACACAAGTCGTTTCATAGATGTTTGGAGTTGATGAAGGACAAGTTGTACAGACATTTCTTGTTCTATCACTAGCTTCTTCTATCAATGGCCCATCCTCAATATTGTTATTTTGAAGCTGAAGCTTTCGTAAACCTTTGAGTAGCCTGAAAGTCAGATTGTTTATTAGAAATAATTGTTTTTAAATTATCCACAACAATAATCCTAGTGATGAGATTCACATTTAAAATTAGATATATCTAATTGTTGTCTTATATGTTTCTTGTAGCAAAGATAGGAAGTGGTGTTTATGAGCATTGTGAAGAACATTAGGGCTTTGAGAAAATTTTAGCCACCTGGCAACAATCCAGGCACGGACACTTGCATTATGTGCACAACAGAACTCAAGCAGAATATCAATAAAAAGTGAAGCCAAGACTTGGGCGCTTCGCTTCTAGAAGAGAGTCTCTGCAGTAGATATGCCTTTAGCAGATCTATGGCATGGGATACATGCTCGAGAGCTGTCCAAAAATGAGAAAGGATTGGCTCCAGCCTCCTTAAAAATCCTTGTATCCACATGCTGGGTCTACTAGCCCCCCAAGTCAATATCATAGTCTCGAATGTACCATTGAAAGACCATCCTGAGGGCACTCGTCCACACATCCGAGTCCCTACGGCAATCCCATAAGCAGTGCCTCTGGCTCTCTACATTTGACTTGAGCTACTGGGAACATGCCATAACCAAGTCATGTGCCAGCTGCCAAACTGCTTTGTGCTCCGAAGGTCAGCCAAGAAGGGTGATGCCTATACAACGGTTGGGTGGTACCCGGCACTGCTCTGATTCTGCTCATATGGATCCTCCTCCCCAACCTGATGGTATATCACAAAGGAAGACATCAAGGTCTGTCTAAAATGGATGCCTCTATAACCACGCCCTTGGGTTCCATGTATTCTCTATACCCTTCCTTTGATAGGCTCAGTGTCTCCATCCATCCATCATAGGTGTGGATTCATGTACTATCTCCTATCACCGTGAGATTTAGTCTATTCCTATATTGAGAGCAACCCTTCCATCATCCACTTTGAAAATAGAAACTCTCTCTGTGTTAGTTGCAATCACTAAAGCAGGATCTCTCCTTCAGAGAATAGACCAATCCATGTCTGAGAGATATCTATAGCTATCCTCCACTTCGGGGATACTCCCTCTGTTGCTATCTCTACCATGGTCCTGCCACTTATTGAGACCCTGAAGTTTCTATCTCTGAATGTCACCCAGTAAATCCAGCAAATCATCTGAATGTCTAGAGTGTTTGGGCCCAATTGGAAGCACCAGTAGTGTTGAATGAATGATCTCCATCTGTAGAGCAATTACCTCTTTAAGGACAATACCAGCGGAACTCATAGAACCTTGCTACAACAATCCGCGATCCCAATTGAGATGACCACATATATCTATAGCTGAATCAAAAATACAGGCATTTCATGTCCTCTAGGCATGCCAAAGACCAGTCCAATGAAAAAAGTGAAAGAGATGCAATACAGATGCTCTGGCTGAAAGTTATCAGTTGAAGACATCTTACCCAATATCCAAAGCAATTTGGTGGAGAATGCCAAAACCTCATCCTAGATTGAATTTACATGTAGTCTAAAATTGTGAGGATGCCAAGTAGTGACATGCAAGATCTTCTACCAAGAGTAAGCCCACACTCCAAGGCATTAATCCTTTTGGTGTGCGAGCCTGACCCAAATATGCTCGAGTTCCAGTCACAAGCACCCAATTGGGTCATAGAGGTGAAAGTGTGTACTATCTTTTCTTTAACGCGCTGTGTACTATCTTTTCTTTAATGCACTGTGTGAGTCCACTATAACTTGTGACCACTCCTTAGTGGACAGCTCTAATGCAACTTTTTAAATCTCTAGGAAGTGAAAAGCAAACAAATTTAATAAACGATTAAATAAAGAATACAAATTTCTTTTTTGTTGTGTTATGAAAAAATAGGTATCCAATGCTTAAGACAAAAGGTGACAACACCTTTGGAATCAATTTGATAGCACCCTCTTGTTGGGTATTTCACTCACGCCTCACTTACGCCTATGCTCACATAGGAGTGTCGGTGATCAGTAGGACACTGGGACACCCCCCCAGACTTATGGTATTATTTCGTATGTGCTTGCGACACACACTTACGGGCACTTACCGTGTTCGGGTGTGAACACTCCCTACAACCCTAAGGTTTAAGGGTTGTAGGGTTGTACCTTGTACTTTCAGCTTACACTCTTTCAGTCTATTGCATTGGGTGTCGTGCTTCACTCTCACACTGTCTACTGAGTTTCTGTGCTGAGCTTCGATCCTGTCTTCTTCTCACACCTCTTTCCAGGAGGCAGATATACTACTAGTTGCCCAAATTGCTTGACACACAATAGTCAAAGATGCTGCCAACTGAGTTGCATATGTTGTAGAAAACTCATTGGTAAGGCCATACCATTTGGGACTTCTATCCTTGGGTAAGTGCAGAAAAACTTCCATATTACCTTGTCCTCAGATATGTTTGCACCTAGGCCCTCCGCTATATCAAGCAGAACTTGATCCTTAACCGGATCATAAAACGTAGAATGGATATCTATCATTTTGTCCAAAATTTCTGATTGTAACCCAAGTCCATTGAATATTCCTCACACATTTGCACAATAGCCTAGGGTTCTGTAACCATTTGACAGGCAGAGTTTGCATCCTTACTATATTTTCCCTTGCAAAAGATGCATGCAAGCCATGATAAAATCTGTGAGTCTGACAATTATTATCCTGTAAGCCCTCTGATAATGCAACAATCTTAGCACTGGTAAGATTTCAGATGAAAATAGTTCCTCTAGTAGGAATGCATGACATAGTAGGTTCTCACATATTGTGCACTAAGAAAGGTATAACCATGATCTAATGGGGACAGCCAAGTTCATAGGTTGTGCTTTGGAACCATTAATGCAAAAGCATTCCAATCATGATTTTCATGTGCGTCACTTGAAAAAAAAACGCTCCATCATACGTCTTGGGATTTGTATTGATATTATTGATCTCAATGATGAGGGGTGTTACATCCTTGAACATCCGGATGGGGCTAGTAGCATTGGTCACAGTGGTTACGAAGTGACTTAGTGCATATGCTTTAAGTACAATTCAAGGTTAGGGTAGCCAAGTCCTATTTATAAGACTTAATGCCCTATTGTGCACATCATTGTGTAATCACCACTTGTGGACTCTCGCCCTGTTGGTTGACACATCTGTACACCGGGATGGTGTAGGTGGTGGTGTGGGACGCCAACTCCTAGGCCCGAGGTGAGCCAATTTGGCTCTATGGCTGGGAGGTAAGTCTAATGTGAAGTCCCTTATGTGGCTTGTGTCATGTCTCGTGTGCAAGTTGGATTCTAGGGGGACATTTCAAGGAGGCGTTATAGAATTTCCATTTACTGTTAAATACAAACAGCAAAGCTCATGTGGTGGGGCAATTCATAGTGAATGTGGTACTCTTTCTTTCTTATGTTAGCAACAAATGTACAAACAAGATGAATATAATATGAAAGTTATTACTTTTCCTCACTATGCTTTGTCATAATGTAAAGCCAGACTTGATTGGTGGCACATGCGCAATCTGTCTGCTGGCAGTTTCTTTCATTGCAGAATGTGGGTGTTACTAATCTGGGTGAGATGGAATATAGAGATATTTCTCAAGCCTGATCATTTTCCATCCACTACATTATGTAAGAAAAACATGAAAAGCTTGCTTAAAATTTATTTTAAAAGTTGGTTCACAGAGGATTTTCTTGCACTGAAGTGGCTGGGTATTATTTTGTTACCAGGATTCAGTACAGTCATTAACTTGTATAGAGAATGGAAAAAGGGTAGGAGTTCCCTGTTAGTTAAAAGGATACATGATAATGAGGGAGCTCACACCATGTAATCATCTGAATTTCAGCTCAAGTCTTGTGGGCTGTGGCAAACATATCACTCTGAATAATGATAGCTAGAGAATCAAGAAAATGGACAATTTATGGCCAAGACACAGCTAATTTAAAAGCTTGTTAGGAATGCCACATGCTGCTGCATGGTTGGAACAGGATATAACCAAGTGGCAGAAGTCAAATGCTTGTACTGAAAATTCTTCTCAGCTTGAGCAAGAGCGTATGAAGCAATCCTATCAATGTTACCCGCTTTTGTGATTATTGTTAAGGAGAATGTTAGTGACAAAATGTTCGAACCTTTGTCACATGTTCTTGAAATTCTTTACTTCTATACTACATAATTATACTAATGAGAGTAGATAGGATTGTCAAGAGTATAGGCACCTCTCTAGCACGAACATTTCCTCCAGAGTTCCATTGAACACAGCAATGACATAGTTCATTCAGCCAATCACAACAACTACTTTGCATGGTGTACTTCAAAACTAAACCAGGCCAAATCAAGTGGGTTTTTGTGGCATAATTATTGCATACCTCAATGTTTTGATAGAAGACAAAAAATTGTTACTCAAATCAAGTTCTTCCAAATTCTTAAGATCCTTATTCTCAAAAACATCACCACAATGCCGCAAACTCTTCCCTGAAAGATCAAGTTCCTAAGCATAATGGCCAAAACGTATGGCTTAGGATCTACTGCAATGGTTAAAAGCTACCAAACACTCATATACGACATTAAAAACAGTAAAGCTGCTAAAGAAAATCGATGAAATGGACATTAACAACTGAAGATACAATATTACACTACATATTAGGCCCAAACGATACAATGTTACACTATATGTAGGCCCAAATAATATGATATTACACGATATGTAGACCCAAATCTTACCCAAATCTTGACAGAGATCCCAAAATTACATTCAGAAACCTTTAATAAGTTCACATCGATCTGCTGGCAAGTATGCTTACACAAAATTGTCCGTTAGAATATTTTTTACTGCTAATATGTTCTTTTCTGTCTCTGTTTTTTGAAATTTTCTGGAAGGGGAAACAAGGAATGGCTAGGGAAACACAAAAGAGATGATGCACATGATATTACAAGTTAAGTCTATATACATAGCAGGATCTTTAATCCTGACGTGATTTATTAGTAAGATCATTCTCCTCAAAGGAAGGAGTGTACCTGGGCAAGGGGAATAAACCATCCACTCCATCTACAGTGTCTGGACCTATTATTTCAGCAATTACATATAGTATTGTGAAGATCACATGGCACCCCTCTTAGACGCTATGAGTAGTTCCACCACCACCCTCAGAAATTCAATAATTCCCAATTTTCTATCACTCGAGAGCCTTCCAATGTTACCACTATAGATGCAGTGGTATCCCCTATTTGTACTACTAAAATGAAGACTACTACTAATGCTGCTCCTATCATCATGTCATTTGAGCAACAAGTCACAAGAACCCCTTATTTGGGTCCTTGAAGAGTGGCAAAGGATCCTTCCAATATCATATAGATAGAATCCTTGCAGTTAGGTCATCATAACATATGTTTAGTATTTGGGAGTCTTTGTTTCTCTTTTTTTTTTTGGGGTGGGTGTGGTGGGTGGTGTTTCGGTGGTGGTCTATGGTGGGTGGGTGGTGGGAGGAAACAGCTGAATGGCTAGGGAAACACAGAAGAGATGATACACATGATACTACAAGTCAAGTTCAGGGATGGAGACATTGGGCATACTCGAGAAGGCCCCTAAAGAGGTTATGTGGGACCTAGGAGTGGGTTAAAGAGACCCATTCCTTTATGGACCCAGTAATGATGTTGGGACCTTGTCTATGACCCAAGCTACCATCCCCCAAGTCACTACCATAGTCTCTATTGTGCTATGAAAGACCATCTTGAGGGCTCTCCTCCACAACTTCAAAGCTTCGGGACAATCCCAAAGATAGTGCCTCTAGGTCTCCTCTATCTCTCCACATCTCGCACATGCCATTGGGGCCCTGCCATAACCACTATGTGTACCAACCTGTCTCCAAAGATTTGTCAAGAAGGGACCTAAGGAACCTTGCTTGTACCAATGATGAGTGGCTATTGCTCTCTTCTAATCCTACCCACTGCATCCTCCTCTCCAACTTGTGGTATGGACAAAGAGGGCTACATCATGGTCTGTCAAGGAATGGGTCTCTCCAACCTCACTCTCATCGATCCAATTGTAACCTCTGTAGGGGCCTCCTCTAATAGGCCTGTTGTCTCCATCCATCAATCCATCGAGGAAGCAAGAACTGGGTCTAGGTCAATGCACCATCTCCTCTCGCAGTGTGCCACTACTCTGATCCTCTGCCTAGAGTAGCTTGTGAACTCTACCTGATCCAAGTCCTCTCTTTGAAGCTGGCTGTCATCCTTCACAGCAAAAGTGAAAATCTTGTCTCTGCTAGCTGCAGTAATCCTGAGTAGGATGTCCCCTCTAAAGAAGAGACTTATTCAAGTATGAAATGTGGTTGTTTTTGTCCCCTCTTGAGAGGGACTCCTCTGTCACAGTCCTACCATACCTCACGTGCCTCTTAGACCCTACAGTCTCAATGTCTAGATCTATTGTGATAACTCTTGATAAGAAAACCAATCTGCCATTGAGAAGGTGATTTGCGAGGAGAATCTCCCCTGGGAAAGATGAGTCCTCTGTCCAATGATGTGGCCAGACTTTGATCTCAAGTAATGATTGAGGAGAACAGGTTGCCTCCTCTTCTATTTATTTTACTCAATGGTAAATAATGAAAGGCGGATGAAACTAATCTCAAAACTCCTCCCTTGGTCTCTGGTCCTGATCTCTTGAAAAGTCAAATGAATATTAGTTTGGCATGGTATCAGGTGTAGGTATAATAGACAATATCCTCCATAGCAATACTTTCTTCGAAGGCTCCTTGGCTTGAAGAAGACCCTTAACGCTTAACCAATAAGACTTTTCCTTGGCTATCTGTATCAATGATCCCCAAACTCTCTCTTGATCTAGGTTGGATAATAATATCCCAAGGCATCTTTGCTCTGGATGGGCTCCAATCTCCTCACCAAATAAAATTTCCTTATGAGGCACTTCACTTGGCCAATGCATGAAATAGAGAATGCCCAATAGGAAGTTATATGCCACATGGCTGTAAGAACAACTTGATGGAAACCACCATTCTTCTTACAAAAGAAAGCCTTGTGGTGTTTCCATAAAAGAGCTTCTGCCTGATGCTCAGGACAAGAGTTGCCAACTGTTGCTTTGAGGTAATGTCATCCCCACGTGGCATCCAAGATATCTCACTACCATCCCAAAAGGAACCCAAGTGAAATCTTCATGAGCTCTCCAACTTGACTGCCTAATGTCACATATCGAGAAACCATAAGACTTGACCCAATTGATGAGAGCACCATAAGAGGTTTCTCCCATCCTCATCTAAATATGTTGTTGTGTCATCTGAAAAATTCATATCAAGGAATTCCCCAAACTCTAGGATGGGCAACCTAATGCCTCTAATGCCAATGGATATATTTGTCAAAAAGGAAGTCATGACCATGACCTCTGCTATGAATAGAACAGGAAGGGGACAAGTGGACATCCCTATCTCACTGATCTTTGAATGTTGAACCTCTCCTCTAGCCCCATGCCAAGGATTTGGCTATGGGCTGAAGAATACACAGCCACGACTCCTCTGACCCATTTCTCTAAAAATCCAATTCTTAGTATGGTGCCTTGTAGGAACATTGAGTCTACTTGGTCATACACTTTCTTCAAATCAAGAAGCACAATAAGATCTTGATTCTTGGAACTAGAAAGAGTGGCAGACTCTTTGAAGATGAAGATGTTGCGCAAAATGTTTCACTCCCGAATAAAACTTGTTGAATTGGGTGGGGCCAATCTAAGACAACAAGCTGCCTTTGTAAGGATCTTATAAGCACTTTCAAACTAAGTAATCCAGTCTCCACTAAGTAATCTCCAATCAGTCCCCACTACCCTTGGAAATGAGACTTCTTTATATATGCCACCAAGATAGGGTGAAGGATTCAAATGAGTAGGACCATAGTAGAGCCAGCAGCCACTTTAGCATTGGCACAAACAAGGCATCTTGGCACCTTTCTTGACAAATTTTGAGAGGGTTAGCTAATAGCTTTAGACCCATCTCTCCCTTTCAATGGCTTCTTGCCCATAGGAATTTGGGACTTGGAACCTTGCTTTGTTACAGCAGGGATCTTGTAGCACTGTGAGATTTTTTTTTTGTTTTGGGGGGGGGGGGGGGAGAGAGAGAGAAAGAGAGTGTGTGCGTGTGTGTAAATGGCAAGATGGGACCCGGCTTAGGTTCCTGAACGCTGTTTGTTTGCTTCCTCAGCTATGCTGCTCGCCAGCTTTGTGCCATCTTCCTGCCCATCCTGTCTGCCTGGGGGGGCCTGCGCAGGCTCAGCAGTCCTACAGAGGCGGCCATCAGCACCACCACAGTCAGCCCATGCCTACTAGGTGCTGACCTGTGACTGCTCATGCTTGCGACCACCTGTGCTATGTGTACAGCATCTGCTGTGTCCCTCTGAAACCTGCTGTACCTGTGCCCACTGTGTGCAGGGACGCCTGCATGAACCTGCCACAGACACCATGAGCTGTTGACAGCTCCTGCGCCTTGATGGAAGGTTCAAAGATGGCTCAGATGGATCAGACCCCTGATGTTTTGGGTCAAGACATGGACCTGGAAGAAGCTGTTGTCGAAAAAGAGATGGTGCCTTGACCGATGAGATGCTCTGATATCTCCTGAGGTTCAGCAATCTCTCAAACGCAGCAAGAATCTTCATGAGCAATGTCCTGCTGTCCTTGAGATCCCTGACTGGGGCGATTCTCGACACTGTTCCTATGCCCAAGTGGCTTCGCCTTTGAAGGATTCACAAGAACCAAATGCTGCTTGAGTTTGCCAATTCTCTGTTGGAGGTGTATGTCAAGCACAATCATCGAGCTATTCCTGTCTGCACAGAGGAAGATATTTTGGATACGTAGGTGAATACTTAGGAGGTTCTTTGCTCCTTTTCTGCTTTCCATGAGTGAAGTGGGGATGAAATGGTATGAGGGTAGCATCTTGCTTGGGCCCTCAACTTTGTCAGTTGCTGCTCATGTTGCTAGCAGATCTCCCTCATCTCTCTTTGATGTATCATCTGTGTTTGGTACCCCTGTATTTGTGGGCGGCATGCTGCTCTAATCTCCTTTGCTCTTTGGATTGTCACCCCTCTTTGTGTAGGTGCCGTGTGTGTGGTCATTGTTCGGAAGAAATTAGTAATATGTGACTAGCACCCCCTCTCTGTGTAGTGCTAGCTTGTAGCAGTGATGCATGGAGACTTTGGATCTCAACTAGAAACTGCCCAAGTGGCATTGGTGTGGGGACTCCATAACTAATCTAAGGGAGGTGCCTCCTCCAAATAGCGTGGGGTATCTAGCTCGGACTATGCTGTAGGCTCTGCATGTGCAGATGTAGTGCTCCTTGCTCTCTATCTCCTCCTGGAACTATTTGCAGATCCGCTAGCCTCGATCTCAAGCTTGCCAAATAGCCATCTTCGTGTGTGGGGCTCTTGGAAGTGTGCCTGGTGGCGCTATCTCTGCATCATGGCCAACGCTGCGTAACTCTAGCTGCTTCTACCATGGTGAATCTCCCAGGGAATGTAGAAAAAGTGATCCCTAAGTAGACATATGAGTCGACAAACTCCACCTGTTCGGATCCTAGAGTGAAGATTAATCTTCTCCTCACCTGGCTTCGCATTTGTAGACGTAGTGCTCCTCGCTCTCTACCTCCTGGCATAATCTGCAGATCCGCTCAACTCTAGCGATGTGGGCTGCTCTCCTAGTCTCGATCTCGAGCTGGTGAGAGGATACCCTGAGCTAGCCAATGGTTACCTGCCTCTCATGTGACATGTATACATCTAGGTATCCAGGTCTCTCAATGAAGCCATTCATGGTAGTCCTCATGAAGTGGTCTCTATAGTAAGACATCTTTGGGGGGAGGGGCTGCCTGGGTGATAGCCATGTATATTGTATGTACAACTAGTAGAGATCTTGTTGCGTGACCAAGTTCCTCTCTGCATGGGACAGGCGTATGAAGGGGGAGTTAGGATCATACTAAAAGGGGAGGAGATGGTCCATGTCGATCCCATATCTTGTAAGCCATTGCTCGACCTGTCCATACCATGAAGTGTCTTGTCTTGCCTAAGCTAGCTATCTAGAGGCCTTGAAGGCACTCCTAGGCAAACTATCTGGATGCATGTCATGTATTCTGTGTATGAAGTTGATGGTCTAAAAAAGGGCCTCCATCATCATGGGGAGTGCAGCAAACTTGGCTCTAATAATCCCATGTGGTATTGGTGATTTGTCCTGGTCTTTGATTGTCAAGTTTTTCCTTGAGACTCAAGGTAATAGACATGGGAACACCAAGATTTTTGTCTCATGGTGGCATGTAATTAATGTTGAACAGCCTATCCATCTTAAGTCTTCTATGTTGTTGAATCATTTAGTCCACTCCTCCAGATTGGTCCTTGTTAAATCATCTTGGGATCCACCTCTAGATTCAGAGGCGGAAAACTCCCTAAGAGCAGAAGTGCTGGCGATTTTGAAGCTTCTCTCTTGGCAAGGCAAAGAGGAACAAAGGTCGATGTTGAGTAGGATGGTGCACTTGGCACTTGTTATTGTTGCTGATGCTCTTCTACCTATTATGGGGCTGTTATGTCCTTCAGATCAGTTCAATGCTACTTTCATGTCCCCCGAGGCTATCACAATTTGTGGAGCACCATCTCCACCTCCTTATAGGCTATCACAATTCATGTCCCCCGAGGTTGGGATGGTATCACTAACGAGTTCTTTGAGACCGATGCAACTCACTTGGCTGCACCTTTGACAGCCTTATGCCAGTAGGTTTGGATGACTAGGCACATGCCGCCCTCTTGGAAGAAGGGTCTCATTAAACTGATTCCTAAAGTGCCGCCCCCCTTAGCCTTGAAGCATTGGCGATCAATTTCTTTGATGGGATTTGTGTAGAAGATTTTTATCAAAGTCTTGGCTAATAGATTACATGAATATCTTCCTGTTGGGGATAAAGGCGATTGTGCCTAGCTGCCAGTGTATTAGCTATATTGATAGTACTTGCACCGTGTATTAGTTACCCGTACACCTGTACATTGCAAAAGGTGAATGCCCATCATTATCGCTTTATTCTTTATTCTTTTAATGACATTTGAATGAAGGGAAGGCCGTCACACATTGTGACTGTTGGAATTCCCACATCTTGTGTGTCTCTCTCTTTTGCTTTTGCTCCTTCCACCATAGCTCTTGTTTCCACTCTGTGTCTCCAGTTCAGGGCTGATTCCCTTCAACTGGTATCAGAGCCATCTTCCCCAAGAGCTTGAGCCTGACTTGCATTGCTTCAGCTTGTGGAGAATACCTTCAGCTCACAGTTTCAATGGCAGCCACCATGGATTCTTTACCCCAAGATAAGCATTGAGCCCTATCTTCTACCAGGCTTCTTCTCCTATTTTGAAGCTTGTTCTAGGGAATCACTTGGTTTATTTGAGCACCTTAGAGTGCTTCCAGAGCTTCAACACCATCAGCAGGAGTAGCAAAAGCGTGAATTGCACCTATTGCTGCTGCCCACTTCCTGACATTCTTAGCTCCATCCTCCAGCTCCTGGCACTGCTCCTGGCACTTGGCAAGCTTTGGACTCTTCCCGACATTGGTCTTGTACTCTTACACGTCATTTGAAGCTCCCAAGATCAGCCATTGATTCAGAGTTTGTGACAGATTGCTGTCATACAGTTCAAGACTCATTGTTTGGAGGTCACTTATGCTTCCGGGGATGTCTATTTGATGCCGGATCATCTAGGGATGTTATGCCAATGTATTGGAATTATATGGGACTGATTTGAACAATCTTTTACTTGGATTTACAAAGGTTTTTTATTGCTGTAATAAGCAGGGCTGAAGCTCTTTTATCATGGATCTTGTATTTCTATTGCTATTGGATGCTACATTGGGGTATATCATTGATATTAAAAGCTTGGTTATGCTCTTTACATGTGTTTGAGCTGAGATTGGAGCTTTGACTCTTCACATTGGTTGTCATTCACTATTATGTACGGTCCTTTAATGCTTCAGTAAGAGCTTTGCAAGTTACTTGGGTCAGATGCTCTTGGATATATGTTACTTGGATCTTGGATATATGGATGCCTTCCACATGATGTTTTGAGCTTTTTTGCTCGTCTGGCATTCCACTTTTGTTCCAATGGGAGCTGTTATTTGACACTTGGATGTTACATTGAGCATTTTGGTTATACAGTTGAGCTTGAGGGTCTTACAGTGAGACTGTGGGACTTGGTGATATGTACATGCTCTTATCATGCTTTATGTATGCAGTTGATGCTTAGTGGGCTAATCTAACATTACTTTTGGGCCCGCACCTATCTCTTTCACGATGTTGTCAGTGATGTATCCATCTTGGTTGGCTATGTATTGAGCTTCTGTTACATTGCTCAGTCCGTTGTGTCTTTGGTTGGTCTCCTCTGTTACCCACGAGACCCACTCTATACATAAGGGTTATGCCTATGGGATGTATCTTAGTTTAACACACTGATCCTTTAACAGTTCTCGGTGCTGGTCCCATATTCACTCACTGCTAGTTGGAGCTATCCCCTGACAGTTGCAGTTTGTCTTGTGTCAATGATTGCCTCTCTTTGGCATTGATCTATTACTTGTACTTCATTTTCAGTATGCTGTAATTGCAGTTTACTGCACTATTTATGCAAGCAATCACCTCCATTTGACAGTTCTTTGCATTGAGTTTGTGGACAGCTCATTACTTGGTCAATACCCCTCGTTTTTAGCTTGATTTGGCAGTGGTTTTGGGGCTGATTTGCAAGTTATTACCGCAACCTATTCTTGCGCACCCACTTTCGGTCAATATAGTCGAAATCACAGTGTGACCTGAAACTGTTGTCCGCAACCTTGTGGCTCTAAAACGGTGCTTGAAACGGCCTCAGACGCCCAAAATAACTGCGGGAAAGCCCTAAAGAGCTAATTTGTAGAATATACAGTGATCTGCTTGTACACCAAATCTCACACCAATCTGAGATTTTTGCTCGACCCTGCTTCCAGTGCCTCCACAGGCACTATCCAAGAGAGAGAGTGGAAGAATGGGAGAGCTTCTTACCCGTTGCTTGCTTGCTTGAACCTTGCTTCTTCTCCTTCACTTGAGCCTTCGAAATCAGCCTCTCTCAGTGGAGCAGCTCTGATACCATGTCAAGAATCGCGTGGTGGGGGGACTTGCTTGAGCTGCGGCGCCAAACACACACTGTATACACAAGAGGAAGCTCACTCAAGAACACAAGAAGGGAGATGGAGGCCAAAAACGTTTTTTTACTGGTTTCTTCTTCTTCTTCCACACACTATACAATGTACACAAAGTATAGATAAGATACAACATAAAGGAAAGTGACCTACTAAGTCAAACAGTGCATAACTGACTACACTAATCGACTAGCGCTATGTCTTTGCTAGTTGTAGGTAGGTGTAACAAACTAAATATAATAAGTGATAAGTCAGTGGCCATGTGAGTATTATAATGACCACCAACGTGCTAAGTGTAGACGTGCGGACCCATCTAGCTAGACGGTCCATCATCAATGTCTGCACGTATTGAGCTTGCCATCTCAACACCTAGGTCCTTGATGCTTCTCAGGATGTATAGGCTCCATAGCCTATTTTGAGGCAACCTACTAGAGATAGATGACATCCTACAAGGTTTGAGTACTCTATGGATTATGTTATGCTCGTGAGCCTCTTACTTATGATGAGGCCATGTGTAGAGGTGATAGTCACTCTTGGGAGAGGGCCATGCAGTCAGAGTATGACTCACTACAGAAAAATCATACGTGGGATTTGGTTCCTTTGCCTAGTGAAAAGCATGCTTTGTCATGCAAGTGGGTGTATAAGTTGAAGCTGGCATACAAGGCCAGATTGGTTGCCAAGGATTTCAAGCAGGAACATGGTGTGAACTTTGATGAAGTCTTTTCTCCTGTTGTGAAGATAACTACTTTACATTTGGTATTGGCTTTGGTTACTTAGTTTGACTTGGATCTTTATCAGATGGATGTCAAGATAGCTTTTCTTCAAGGGAACTTACCTAATGAGATTTACATGGAGTAGCCTAAGGGCTTTGTTGAACTCGGCAAGGACCACCTAGTGTGTAGATTGAGAAAGAGCCTTTATGATCTTAAGTAGGCACCTAGGGAATGGTACCATAAGTTTGATGCTTTTATACATTCATAGGGATATTCACGTAGTGATATGGATCCGTGTTTATACACGAGAAGGCTTGTGATGGTAGCCTTATGGTTTTGATCCTCTATGTGGATGATATGCTGATTGCTAGGAGTACTCATGATGAGCTGGATGTCTTGAAAGTCAACTCAAGAAGAGCTTTGAGATGAAGGACATGGGATAGGCCTCATATATTCTTGGGATGTGCATTACGCGTGATCGCTCTAAGGGGCTCCTTTACTTATTACAGAAGGAGTACATCTGGAAGGTCCTTGAGCGGTTTCATCTACAGGATCTTAGGCCCATTGGATGTCCTTTACCTTCTTATGTGAAGAAGGTTAGTCACGCCGATTGTCCATAGTTTGATGAGCAGAAGGCCGAGATGGCCAAGATCCCTCATGCATTTGCAGTGGGTAGTTTGATGTATGCTATAATAGCTACTTGCTCTGACATAGCATTTGTAGTGGGACTTGTAGCATGCTATATGGCTACACTTGGCTGATGGCATTGGGATGCCGTCAAAGGTATCATGCGGTACTTGAAGGACATAGCAGCTATGTGCATCTGTTATGATGGCTAGGATATAGGATTCGTGGGATACACTGATTCTAATTATGTAGGATATGCATGCAGTAGGAAGTCCACCTCTGGCTATGTCTTCACCTTTGCTGGAGGTGCTATTTCTTGGATGTCTAGGGTGCAGACATGCATGGCTCCATCTACTACTGAGGCAGAGTATGTTGCATCCACTGAGGCTTGCAAGGAGGCTCTCTGGTGTTAGGCCGTCTGGTACTAATGTGGTCTCTAAATTGCATTTGGATTCTATGAGTGCTATTCAGTTGGCCAAGAATCCGGTCTTCCATGCGAAGACGAAGCACATTGAGGTGCCTTACCACTTTATTTGAGAGGTCGTTGAGAACAAGTCCATTGAGCTTGTCAAGATCTCAATTGACTAAAATCTTGCAAATCTACTCACTAAAAGTCTCTTAGTGGAGTGTTTTGTCTTCCTTAGGAAGTTAAATGAGATGATGCCTTTCCTTATCCTATCACATCTTGTCTCTCTCTCTTCTTCTCTTGCTCCTTCCACCATAGCTCTTGCTTTCACTCTATGCTTCCAATTTAGGGATCACTCCCCTTACTTCCAGACCTTATTCACCTTGCTCAATATGGATTCATCAAAGGGAGGAATATTCTGCACAACGTCTTGAACGTCAAATGGGGATTGATTATGCTCACTATACAAAGTAGGAAATGGTGATGGTTTAGTTAGACTTGGAAAAAGCCTTTGACCATTTGGAATGGTCCTTTCTGGGCCAATTGATGTAGGGCATGCGATTTGGTTCGAGAATATCTGAATTTATTAGTACTATTAGTGTGGATTTCTCTTCAAGGATTTTGCTCAATGGCGGTGTCACAACACCCTTTTCCCTTTGCCAATCTATTAGGCAGGGTTTCCCACTGAGTCCATTGTTCTTTGCCTTGGCTACTCATCCCATTTGACAATTTTGTCTCACTTAGCAACTAATGGTAAGGTGGTCCAATTCTCTCTCCCTTCATAGGAACAATTGGTTAGGCAAGCTTTGGTAGATGACACTATCATGCTTCTCAAGGCTGATTTTAATAAGATATGAAGAGCAATGGCTACATGGGACTTATTTTCCCTTGCCTTCTGATTGCACATTAATGCAACTAAGTTGGCCCATATCAATTGCACCAAGAGCGATCTTCAAGCCTTGGGATGGCAAGGCGAGGAGAGATGCCTTTCGAAACCATGTTAGCAAAAGTCATGTGCCTCTGATTAATGTGGTTAAAAGTAGATATTAACTACTCATCAAGGACTAGGAAGAGAATTATGATGGTAGTGCCATTAGGAAGAGAGTAGTTCTCACCCTCAATCCATCTATCAAAGAATGTTGCTAAACTTTGAACATCCTAGTGTGTTGGTGGCAAGTTTTGTATCTAACTACTTGGGAGCCGTGAAATGTATGCTGAAGCACTCCTTTCCTTGGGATAGTACTCTCAAACTTTGGCTAGGTTGCTGAAAGGTGGAGCAAGAGTGAGGGCATAAGTGGGAGCAAGAGCTATGGAGGTTCAAGCAAGAGAGAGTTACACGGTATGTGGGAACTCTAATAGTTACACAATGTGTGACTTGCCTTCCCTTATTCTATTATCATAGAAAGAATAAAGAATAAAGTGATAGTGATGGGTGGCCACCACTTGTGCTTAAAAGCTTTGTTTTTAGGCATTTGGGCTATCCTTTGGGGATGTAGGTTTCACCCAAAGTGCTAATCGATTGGATCTCCTTGGGCATTATGGATAAGTTTGTGTATTGGAAATCACAAGCTTGGCCTTTCCTCATAATATTGAAAATAGCTCAGACAATCATCGTACCAATGGTTTAATCTTATCTTCCCTAGATCCCTTGGCTGAAGTCTAATTTACAAGGAATTACTCAACTCATCTGGTTCTTGCTTTGGAGAAAAGACTCTACACAAATAGGCATTTTTGGGATCTCATGGCACCATGTTTGCACTCCCAAAAGAATGGGTGGTGGTGCTGTTTTGGACTTGGGACACATGATTGCCCTTTGTTCGTCACTATTCCAAGCTTTGTGCAAGGGTAGATAGCTCTAGGCTTTGATTGCCATGTTCTTCCTTGAGACTCAAGGCATTAAGTATGGGAACACCAATATTTCAACCTCATGCTGGCATGTGATTAATGCTGAACAACGTTTTCATCTTAAGTCTTCCATGCTTTTGAATTATCTAGTGTACTCTTGGAAATGGGTCCTTGTTAAATCTTTTTGGCACCCCCACTGCCAGATCGAGGAGATAGAAAACTCCCTAAGAGCTTAAGTGCTAGTTGTTTCAAAGCTTCTCACCTTGGCAAGGCAAACAAAGGCCAATGTTGAATAGGATGGCACACTTGGGACTGGTCACTATTGTTGATGCTCTTCTACCTGCAAGTGGAGTTGGGGCTTTTGTAATTTGTGGGACGCCATCTCAACCTCTTTATGGGCCATGTAGCCTCTCCTCTCTTTGGACCAAGTTGCTCCTTGGTAGGATTGGATGATTAATGATTGGCTGCATTTGGACTGTGCTTCAGCCAATCAGATATACCATTTGTTTAGATGTGATAAGGATTGGCTTGCATAGGAAGAAATTTGAATATCTAAAATCACAAGAGCAAGAAACCGCTATAAGGGCTAAAGGGGAATCCACTCCTTCAAAGTGCATAATAGATACTATGCAAAAAAGAAGGGAGAAGGTGGAAAGAAGTAGGAGAAGGCTCACTGCTACCCCTTAGCCAAATACTAGACGTGCACTTGCCACAAAGAGGGGAGTATAATTCGATCAGTTGGGATAGGGAGATCACTGCATGGAAATAGTGAGAGATCCAAGAAATCCTAATGTAGTTCTCTTTCAAATTTTCAAGTGGAGCTACGAAGGTCCTACTACTCACTATAGTGCAAAGGTGATTCAAGTATCCTCACAATTGGGAAAGAGATAGCTGGAGTGAAAATTGCAACACCACCTTGGGTCTCTAGAGAGGTCAAGCCTGGTGAAAATCTGTGGTAATGACAGGCTAGCTTAACAAAATCCTTTCCGATCCAAGGTCTTCATTTGGTGAATGTTGATTGGTGCTCTTTCTCTTGCTTATGCACTTTCCAAGTAGAGGATTTCCAATGGTTTCTGCTTCTTTTGTTAGACATCTATAAACATGCCCTACCATCGGTTCCTTACTTGCCCAGTGGTGCAGAAGGTTTTGCCACTACCATTGGCCATTTTGTTTAGAGTGGTTGGACTATTGATGTTTCCAAAAGATTAGGTATTTGGATATCCCATGTTTGTGGATCCTGTGTAGGCCGATATGAAAGTGCTCTTTCATTTCTTACATTTCTGAGGTTGTTGGCATATATGGACAATGGAATCCACTCATCTTTGATGCTTCATCAAGAGTGTGCAATCATATACTCCACTTGGAGGGACTTCTTCATTGGTAGGTTGACTTGATTGAGTTGGCGGATATCCCCCCTAGACATGATTTGCTTTCTTGGCATGCTGTAGTTTCTTCTATCCCCTTCTAGCCCATGTACTTCCTGTTTCTCCTTATATGCTGCTATGTCTTTCTTACAAGCATCTAGTTGAGATTGTAATTCAGTGATTTCTGTGTCTTTGGCTGTTATGCATGTATCAATGTGCTTTCTCAACATTTCCATTTCGTTTTTCCAAGCTGTATCCAATTGCACCACATTATCTGCCATTTCAGCCTGTAATTTTTCCTCTAGGTCTCTATAATTCCCATTTTCCCACTCACTTCTGCTTGCTTTCATGTGTGTATTCATATCCTGCAATATATTTTTTTGTATTGATGCATACATCTTTGAGAGAGGTTATGTCATCCAAACCCACCCTGCATGTTGTCTTCAGTATTTTTGCAACCTTAGAGCATCTTTTGATGCTTGTCGGTGTGAGTGCATCGCGTCCGCATCTTCGGTAGAGCTTTGGTGGAGTTTGGAAAGATTGTTTGTCCGCTGGGATGTCACCTTGTTTTGTTGGTGATACCGGTTCACCCATATTTGCAAATATTTGGAAGTATTGGGCACAATGTTGCTATGTGCAATGCTTACTACTGTGTTACTGTAATCCAATTGTATGTGTTTACTGATGTGATACAATATGTGCAATGCTTACTGCTGTGTTACAGCAATCCAACTGTATCTGTATTACTGCATTCACATGGTTCAGACATACATTGCCATTCAGCATACAGGTTCGTGCATAGGTTCAGACATGCATTGCCATTTAGGACATAGGTTCAGATGTACATTGTCAGTCTTTCACACACTGTGCAGAGCTATGAGCTTCAGGTGCTGTGACCTGTCAGTCTCTCACAGACATTTTGTCAGAGAGAGGGAGAACAACTGTATCAGTATCCACAAACAGAGTTTAAACTGGTCATGACTGCATCACCATCCACAGCTTACTGGTCACGACACTATTTTGTCACACGCATTTTGTCAGACATTTCATCAGCACCACTTCATCAGTCACAGGCATTTCGTCAGCACCATTTCCTCACAGTTCTTAGTCCCTCAGTGCACCCTCAGGACAGTCTTTCAACAGTTCTGGGAGTTTTCACACTACAGTACATTCTTTCTGCTCCCGACAGCTCAGGGTGCATTCTGTGCTCACGGCAGCTCAGGGGGCATTCTGTCCTTGCACGCTCAGTCAGACAGGGTTGTCCTTTGAGTCCGCTCTTCTTTGCCCTGGCGACTCACCCGGTCCTTTCAATGTTATCCTCCATGGCAGATTCGGCTCAGCTGGCAGGGCTGTCTCTTCCTTTGGGTCAACACTTCATTAGCCAATCTTTGGCTGATGACACCTTTATGATTTTGCAGGCGGACAGGGACAACATTCGCAAGGCATTAGATGTTTGGACGCTTTTTGGTCAAGCCTCTGGGCTTCGCATCAATGCCTTTAAGTCCGCCATTCTCAGTTGCACGGAGCCTGATTTACAGTCATTAGGCTGGCAAGGCCAGGTGGTTTCCCGTGGCTCTATTGTCAGGCATCTTGGATACCCAGTGGGGGTGGATGTACGGCCAAAGGACCTGCTGGACTGGATTTCACAAAAACTGGCGGCAAAGTTTATGTATTGGAAGTCGCAAGCGTGGCCCTTCCATGTCCGCCTCAAAGTGGCTCAGTCAATTATGCTCCCAATGCTATCGTATTTCCTCCCATTGTTGCCATGGACGCCTACTACTTTGAAGCCTCTCACTCATCCCATCCGTTTCATGCTATGGAAGAAGGATTCTCTGCAGGCCTGCAGGCAGGCATTTCTTGGATTTCATGGTCACATACATGTACCCCTAAGCGCATGGGTGGTGGAGCTCTTTTGGATGCAGAAAATCATATGCTAGCTCTCCGTTGGTCCCTTTTTCGGGCCATGTGTGTGGATCATCACCCGTGGACCATCATAGCCCGTTATTTTCTTGAGGACAGCGGGCTCCGCTATGGTAACACCCGGCTTCAGGCCTCCTGGTGGCATGTCCTTAATGCTGACTCCCGTTTTTCCAGCTCCTCTTCCGCTTTGTTACTGCACTTGGTCGACTCTTGGAAAGTGGTGCTCAAAAAGGCCCGTTGGCACCCGGTAGGGGACCGCTTGCAGACTAACTCTTTTCAGCTGGAATTGTTGGCAGTATCGAGACTACTTTCATGGGAAGATAAACATCAGCTCAGACTGCGATTTAACCGCATGGCCCGTTTAGGTGTGACGTCGGTTGCGGATGCTACCCTTGCCACGCGCAATGTCCTCGTATCCTTTCGGACTGCTAGGCGACTTTTCAAGATCCCGTGCGGATACCGTGATTTATGGGGAAAGCTTTCGGCGGAGCTTTAGGGCAGGCAACCCTTTCCTGCCCTGGCTGTGGATCGCCCTTGGCAGGACTGGGACCTTGCAGGCCAGTTGAGTCTGGAAAAGGCCTCTACTAATCAGGTGTATCATCTTCTTATTCAGGATCGCCAATGGCTGGGTGACAAAGCTAATACTGTTTGGGGACTGCGGAAATCGCTGACATGGTGGCAGACAACGCTGATGGAGGGCTGGCTGAATAAGGCACCTTTCAAATGCAAGGTCTTTCTTTGGCGGGTAATGATTGGTGGTCTTCCTCTTGCCTCGGCCCTTGCCAAGCGTCGCATCTCAAATGGCAATTGCTTCTTCTGTACCACAACGGCGGAATCGGCTCAACATCGTTTTCTTTCTTGCCCGCTCGCCAAGAATATCTGGTTACTCTTGTCGCACATTTGGCGCACTGTGGTGGGCTCCTCGCTAACTCCTTTCGACTGGGTTTTTGTGCGCCCGAGGTATCCCACACCGCCACAGTTGCATATGAAGATATTATTTCACTTTTTCAGATACTGGGGATGCTGGCACATTTGGACCACGCGCAATGCTTTTCTCTTTGATTCGGCCTCTAATGTACCGCGCCATATTGCCAGGCTTAAAGGCCTCTTGCACTGGCAGTTAGATCTCATCCGACACGCCGACTTGCTCCCTCGGGAGGATTTGCTTCCTTGGCATATGGCAATTGCCTCTGGGTCGTTGCCATGATTCGTGTAACTTTTTAGTGCATTACTACTGGGATTTTCCCCACGTTGGCCTAGGGCCCTCGTGCCTCTTGTAATCAGAAAGAGAGAGAGAGAGCGAGAGAACTTCTTCACCTGATGGCTTAGTGTCATCAACTATCTTGTAATCAAGTAATCTTGTATTTTTCGTAATTAATATAATTACCTTTTACAAAAAAAAAAAAAAAAGAGAGAGAGAGAGGAGGGAGGATCGCGATGGAAAGAGAGCGAGCGAGACATGGTGACAACCTGACCTGAGCACCATTCGCACTGCACTTTGACCCAGAATTATCAAATCTGCCCCAGTGCGCCATCGTGTTCTGCCTGTCATCAAGCTGAAAAACCCTAGTCGTCCTGCAGTCGTGTGTGATCTGCGTTTCCACAGGGCTGCGGCAGTCACAGATCAGGAGCGACAGTGCCTGAGGAGGGTCGTGCGCAGTCTTCCTTCCTCTTTCCAGTCCTGCGGAGGGTCACACCTGCCCTGCCTGTAAAACGCGACCTGCCCCTGCCGTCCCTGAATATAATACTGGTCGACCTGCAGATTGTCCTCCCTTCCTGTGGCGTCTGACTGAACGACTGCGAGAGCCAGAAAACGGTTCACAGCTACTGCACCTGTGCAGAGAGTTTTCACATAGGGCCTGAAGAAAGGCGTCCAGCTCCTGTAAACCCTAAACCTGACCGTCGTCAGAGAGGCAGCGTCCCGGACAGCGTGCCCACTGATCTCTATATATATATATATATATATATATATATATATATATATATATATATATATATATATATATATATATATATATATATATATAGAGAGAGAGAGAGAGAGAGAGAGAGAGAGAGAGAGAGAGAGGGCTGGGCTGGATATGGCTTTCATCAACCAGACGGTGGCAGCCCTTGGTCTGGATTCTGATATGGAGGAACCGGAGGATATGGTTCCGTCCACAGAAGAGATGCCCCCTGGTCCTGACTTCCAGCTTGCGGGCAAACACTCCAAGCATACTTCCGACGAGACAATCTGTCATCAGGAACGTTCCTATGCTCAGGTGGCCTCTGATTCTGTGGACTCTCAGGATGTTGACTGGGAGCATTTGCTGGAGTTTGCCAACACTCTGCTTGGCGATTATGTTCAACATAATCATGAAGCTTTTTCTGACGTGGGAACTGAAGAAGTTCTAGAAGCCACTGTGGACCCGAAAAATGTCTTGCGCTCCTTTTCAGTGTTCTACGAACGCGCTGTGATACTCTTCTTCACTGGCAGGATCCCAAAGCTTTCCCGTATTCACCAGTGGGTACATAGTCTGCTTCAAGGGGAATGTGTTGAAGACGTTTTTGTTGGGCCCCGAGGCTTTTTTGAGGTGCTGCTGAAATCTCAGGCGCACTGTGCTGCTCTCCTATCCAAATTGCCTTTGTTCTTTGATCGCCGTTTGGTCCATGTTGTGCCATGGCGCCCAATGGCAGATTTTCAACACCTGCTGCAACGTGAATGCCGCCCTGTGTGGATTGAAGTGGAAAACTGTTCGGCTGTTTATTGGCCACTGTTAAAGGATGCCATGGCCGCTGTGGGCACTGTTCTGGTCTCCCCAAGCCCAAGGGCCGTGAATCGCAACCGTTTGTGTATGTTATGGGACACTGCTAGGAAAAGGCCTGCTTGGTTACGTCTTAATTACTCTAGCATGCATCCTTTACACTTTCGTTTGAAATGGGGCAACTTTGTAGGACATTGCTTTTCCTGTGGAAAATTGGGGCATTTTATGGCCGAATGCCCCGAGAAGCACCACACTTCAGAAGCTGAGCATGTTGCGCTACCCATGGAAGATATGGTGTGTGATGCTCCGTCGCAGGATGCCACCCAGCCACCTCAAGGTTTGGATAAAGGTAAACAATAGGTTTTGGGTTTGGATTCCCGTGGCAATGACTGGGTCGATGTACGTGCAAAAAAAGGCAATACGCTTGTTGTTGGCATGGTGGATACTGTGCCCACTGCCCCACAAGATTCCATGCGTACTTATATGCGCAGGAAAGAAATGTTGGCTTCAGAGCACTCTGCTCCTGCTATGGTTTCCTCTGCTCCCTGTCAACAGCCCACTAGAAGAGTGTATTTGGATGGTCCAAAGGGTCCACCTGCTAAGCTGCCTTTTGATACTAGAAGTAACGTCATCACCCCATGGGATCGTCATTATCTCCGTTCCATCCCCAAGACAGCGGATATGCCGTCTACCTCCAAATCTGGCCGTCAGAACTCTTTTGCCGTGTTGGCTGATTTTTTGGATGAGGGAGTCTTGGATATTCTTGCAGAAAAGGTCAAATTGAGGCAAGTTGTGCCTCGTACTTGATTTTCTTTTGAATACACATGAAAATAGCCACGTGGAATGTGCGAGGAATTTGTTCTCGCCACAAGCAACATGCCATGTGGACTGTATTGCATGAGAATTAGTGGGATGTCTTGTGTGCTGTTGAGCACAAGAGTCACGGTGAAGCAGGAAACGTTGTGGATTGCCATGGCTTTCGTTTTCTCTATGCAGGGACACATGCCATGTATTATTCTGGTGTGCTCATGATTGTACATGAAAAATATCAGCCTGTTCTTATTAAAAATGATATACATGGCCGCTTTGTGGTGATTGAAATTTTATTTGAAGGAGAGATCTTATGGTTACTTGGCCTCTATGCTCCGAATGATCCTCTATCTTGCTGGGAGCTTTGGCATACTTTGCAAACTTCCTTGTCACTTGGCAGACGGGGTTTTTTGATGGGGGATTTCAATATGTGTGTCGATTCTTCGCAGTCCACATCGGAGCATTCGGTAATGGACGTGCCGGAAAGTTGTAGGTGGCATGAGTTGGCTCTTGCCATTCTTAAGCAAGATCTCTAGTCTTGGCCACACCCTTCTTCTACAGGGTTTACTTTCCATTCTGCCCAGTATGCAACAACATGGTCGCAGTTGGACCGCATATACGTCATGCAAAATGATGATTTCCTTCCTGAGATGCTCGAAATGAAAGTGTTGCAGCAATATGCCTTGTCGGACCATTTCCCTCTACAGCTTGAGCTGCTTACACAACCCATTGCATCTTTTAAGCAATTTCTGGAGAGACTCCCTTTGCGTTTCAACTCGTCTTACTTGAAGCATGCAATCTTTCAGGGCTATATGCAGCAATTGATTGATAGATTCTTATTGGACTTCTCCTCTCAGGGCACTGCTTCGTTTGAATGATTGCTCTCTAATGTGCAGCGGGTTGTTCGGCAGTATGGGATCCATCATGCCTCTCTTTGTCGGCGGCATCGACAAGCAGCGGAGGACCTGCTGGCTTTGGTTCGTTCTCTGCTGGTGGACACTCCAGATGATGAATTTCTGCTGTCCCTGGCAATGTGTGTGGCTGATCTTATTAAAGAGTTTCACTTGAAATCTTATCAGCAGGCCAAATTGCAACATCTGACGAAGACTTTGCAAGATAGTGCTTGTCAGACTCATAAGTTCTTTCGAGCTCTCCATGCTTCTCTTGCTCGAGAGAATATGACTAGACTCCAGGATGCAGAAGGTCAAATGGTCCATGATCCGCAGACTATTGTGAATATGTGTAGGAATTATTTCCTCGACCTTCTTGGTTCCACTTTTCCACCTTCAAGCCAAATTACTCATGCCCGTTCACTTTTTTATGATATGGTCTGCAATCAGGTTCCGTAGGACATGCAAGCTTCATGGAGTCAGATATTTGTGAGGCGGAGGTTATGGATGCTTTGTTATACTTGCCCAAGGATAAAAGTCCTGGTTGGGATAGTCTCACCAATGAGTTCTTTGAGGTTTTTACTACCCAACTGGCGAAACCATTGACGGCTTTGTTTCAACAGGTGTGGGAAACGGGGATCATGCCTGCCTCATGGAAAGAAGGACTTATTAAACTGCTTCCAAAAGTTCCTTCGCCGTCTATGTTGACACATTGGCGCCCAATCTCTTTGATGGGTTCTATGTATAAAATCTTTTCCAAAGTTATGGCGAATCAGCTCCATAAGCATCTTCCTGCCATTGTGCATCCTCTCCAATATGGTTTCATTAAGGGCCGAAACATTCTGCACAATGTATTAAATGCGCAACTGGCGATTGATTATGCAAGGCATTCTAATCAGGAGGTCGTACTGATTCAATGGACCTAGAAAAGGCTTTTGATTATCTGGACTGGTCTTTCATTGCAGAACTTATGTCTGCTATGGGCTTTGATGCTCGGATGTCTCATTTGATTTACACCATCAGTTCTGCAGCGTCTTCGCGAGTCATGCTGAATGGAGGCGTTACCGAGCCATTTGTCCTTGCTCGCTCTGTCAGACAGGGGTGCCCTTTGAGTCCTCTCTTCTTTGCCCTTGCGACTCATCCAGTTCTTTCGATGTTATCTCATATGGTAGCTTCTACTCAGTTGGCTGGATTGTCGCTTCCGTTTGGACAGCACTTCATTAGTCAATCCTTGGCTGATGACTTGCCATTGCTGCCTTGGACTACTACTACACTGAATGCACTTACTCAGTCTATTCATTTCATGTTGTGGAAGAAGGATTCCTTGCATGCAGGCATTTCCTGGATTTCTTAGTCGCATGCGTACACCCCCAAACGCATGGGTGGAGGGGCTATTTTAGATGCCCAAACTCATATGCTGGCGCTCTGTAGGTCTCTTTTCCGCGCCATGTGCTCGGATCATCACCCATGGGTCGTTATAGCCCGTTATTTTCTTGAGGATCATGGGCTTTTGCATGGAAATACCCAAATCCGGAGTTCTTGGTGGCATGTTCTTAATGCGGATTCTCGGTTCTCCAGTCCTCCTTCATCTCTGCTTGCCCATTTGGTATGTTCTTGGAGACTGGTCCTCCGGAAGGCTCAGTGGCATCCAACGGAGGATCGCTTGGCTACTAATTCTTTTCAATTGGAATTGTTGGCAGTCTCGCGGTTACTTTCGTGGGAAGGTAAACATGAGCTTCGACCAAAATTCAACCGCATGGCACGTTTGGGCTTAACTTCAGTCGCGGATGCCACCCTTACCAGCCGCAATGTGTTGATATGCTTTCGTACAGCCAGGAGGCTTTTCAGGATCCCTCGTGGTTACAGGCATTTATGGGAACAGCTTTTGATGGTGCTCCACAGCAGACAACCCTTTCCTGCCCTTGCTTCGGATCGTCCCTGGCAGGACTCGGACTTTGCAGGCAGGCTGCATTTAGAAAAGGCTTCAGCTAACCAGGTGTATCATCTTTTGATTAAAGATCATCAATGGCTGGTTACTAAAGCTAATACTCCATGGGGATTGCATAAATCCCGGTCATGGTGGAGGGCAACTGTGATGGAGGGCTGGTTGAACAAGACACCCTTCAAATATAAGGTCTTTCTTTGGAGGGTGTTGATTGGTGGACTTCCGCTTGCTTCAACTCTTTCCAAGCGTCGAATCTCCAACGGCAACTGTTTCTTTTGCACCACCAGTGTGCAATCTGCCCGTCACTGATTTATTTCTTGCCCCATCGCTAAGAAAA
Organism: Lygodium microphyllum; assembly: GCF_053477565.2. Lineage (NCBI taxonomy): Eukaryota > Viridiplantae > Streptophyta > Polypodiopsida > Schizaeales > Lygodiaceae > Lygodium > Lygodium microphyllum. The sequence goes on along the minus strand of NC_141150.1, from coordinate 90,125,440 downwards.
TCTGGTCATTCTTGTCAGCCGTTTAGCAAGCGGTGGTTGGTTTCTCGCTACGCCCGTTTGATTGGGTTTTTGTGCAGCCCAAATACCCCACAACGACACAGCCACATATGAAGATCGTGTTTCACTTTCTTCGATATTGGGGCTGTTGGCATAATTGGACCATTCAGAATGCTTTTCTTTTTGATTCCGCCTATAATGTTCAGCGGCATATTGCTAAGCTTAAGGGTCTCTTGTATTGGCAGATGGATCTTCTCCGGCACTCTGACATGCTCTCTTGGGAGGACTTACGTCCCTGGCATATGGCAATTTCCTCTGCGTCTTTGCCATGACTTTGTAACTTTTAGGTTGCCTGGTTATTGTCGAGAGACAATGTGCTCTTTACACACGATGGGGTAGAGCCATCGTGTATCTTGTAATCATGTAAACTTGTACTTTTTCGTCATTAATACAATTACCTTTTACGAAAGAGAGAGAGAGAGAGAGAGAGAGAGAGAGAGAGAGAGAGAGAGAGAGAGAGAGAGAGGAGGAAGAAGCAGCAGCGAGAGGTCGAGAGATCGCGCGATGGCGGACCCAATGCCCCCGTGACCTAGCGACGGGTTTCTGGCTCCTGCCCTATCGTTGAGCCCTGCCGTCGAACCTTGCTGTCGCGGTTCCACTGCCGCGTGGACGCCTGGACCTATGCCCCCTTCTCCGTTGACGCTTGCATCTACGCCCGTCGCCTGTTTGCTGCATTCCGCCCGCCTCTTCGTCGGTTCGTTGCGCGCTGTCGACGGCTGGCTCTGGGCCCGACTGAGTCCGCCAGGCTGTCGCGTCGCCCCTGGTCACCTGCTGCACATCAGGTCGCCTCGACACGCTATGCCACCCATTCAGATACCTAGTACGCCCTAGCTGTTGCTCCGTCTGCCCACCCTACTCGGTCTGTTGCTCGTGGGTGCCGGTGGGTAAACCTGCATCCTTCGGTTGCGCCCTGCCCTCTGCGTCACCTACACTATCTCGGGACAGGCCACGACTGAGGCAGACAGACGTGCACCTCTGCCTTGAGAGAGAGAGAGAGAGAGAGAGAGAGAGAGAGAGAGAGAGAGAGAGAGAGAGAGAGAGAGAGAGAGAGAGAGAGAGAAAGAGAGAGCTCGCCCTCTGTGTGAAGACAGCAGTATGGCTGGCCTAGATTTGGATTTTCTTGACCGGACGGTGGCAGCCCTTGGCCCTGATTCCGATGCAGAGGAGCCGGAAGATATGGTGCCATGCACGGAGGAGTTGCCGCCGAGTTCTGAACAGCCGCCTGCCGGCAAACGCTCCAAGCATACGCCTGATGAGCCAATGAGTCCTCCGGAACGCTCCTATGCGCAAGTGGCCTTTGATCCTGTGGATTCGCAGGAAATTGACTGGGAGCATTTGCTGGACTTCGCCAATACTCTGCTCGGCGATTATGTCCAGCATAATACCGAATCTTTTTCTGTTGCGGGAACGGATGATGTGCTGGAAGCCACGGTGGACCCCAAATCAGTTTTGCGATCCTTCTCGGTGTTCTATGACCGTGCAGTTATACTTTTCTTCACTGGCAGGATCCCGGTGCTTTCGCATATTCGCCAGTGGCTGCACCATCTATTGCAAGGGGAGTCTGTTGAGGAGATCTTCCTTGGACCTCGCGGGTTTTATGAGGTCCTGCTGAAATCGGAAACGCATCGCGCTGAGCTCCTGTCCAAGTTGCCGCTATTCTTTGATCGCCGCTTGGTTCATGTTGTGCCATGGCGCCCCATGGCCGACTTCCAGCGTCTGCTTCAACGCGAATGCCCGGTGTGGGTGGAGGTGGAAAACTGTCTGGCGGTCTATTGGCCCATGTTGAAGGATGCAATGGCAGTTGTGGGCCCAGTGCTGGTTCCCCCAAGCCTCAGGGCGATGAACCGCAACCGTTTATGCATGCTATGGGACACGGCCAGGAAAAGGCCCGCGTGGCTTCGCCTCAATTGTTCGGGCATGCATCCTTTGTATTTTCGCTTAAAATGGGGCAACTTTGCGGGCCACTGCTTTTCATGTGGTAAATTGGGGCATTTCATGGCCGAATGCCCTGAAAAGCAATTGTCTTCGGAGGATGCGCAGGTTGTGCTGCCCAAGGACGACATGGTGCTTGATGCCACGCCCCAGGAAGCCCTTCAGTCTCCTCATGTCATGGATAAAGGCAAACAACAGGTCCTGAGTGTGGATTCCCGTCGCACTGACTGGATTGAGGCACGTCCTAAAAAAGGTAACAAGTTGAATGCAGGCCTGGCGGATCCCGGGCCTCCCGCTTCACAGGATTCCGTGCGCACGTATACGCGCCGGAAAGAAATGGCCACTTCACAGCAGGCGGCGCGTCCTACGGCCCCGTCGGGCCCCCACAATCAGTCTCCAAGGAGAGACTATACCGACGGCCCCAGAGGCCCACCTGCCAAGCTGGCGTTCGATGCCAAAGGAAATGTTATTACACCCTGGGATCGGCGTTATCCCCGCCCCTCTCCCAAGGAAGTGGATTTCCCTTCTACCTCCAAAGCAGGTCGCCAGAATTCTTTTGCAGTATTGGCTGATTTTCTGGATGAGGGTGTCCTGGATGCTCTCGCGGAAAAGGTGAAATCGAGGCAGCAGGTGCCTCGTTCCTGACTTCCTTCTTTGAGGATACATGAAGATAGCCACGTGGAATGTGCGAGGCATTTGCTCTCGCCATAAGCAACATGCCATGTGGACCGTCTTGCACGAGAACCAGTGGGATGTATTGTGTGCAGTTGAGCACAAAAGTCACGGTGAAGCAGGAAAAGTGATGGATTGTCATGGATTCCGTCTGTTTTATGCGGGGACCCATGCTACGCACTATTCGGGCGTGTTGATGATTGTCCATGAGAAATATCAGCCTGTCCTTGTTAAAAATGATGTGCAGGGCCGCTTTCTGGTGATCGAAGTCTTATTTGAAGGCGAGATTTTATGGCTGTTGGGCCTCTATGCTCCGAATGATCCCGCATCCCGGCGGAATCTTTGGTCCACTTTGCAGGGCTCCATGTCACTCGGCCGAAGGGGATTCTTGATGGGAGATTTCAATATGTGTGTCGACTCTTCTTAGTCCACTTCAGGGCATTCGGTAATGGATACGCCGGAAAGCCGGGTGTGGAGTTCTTTTGCTTTGCACGTGCTCAAGCAAGATCTTTGGTCGTGGCTTCACCCTTCTTTTTCAGGGTTTACTTTTCATTCCGCACAATATGCAACTACCTGGTCGCGGCTGGACAGAATGTATATCATGCAGGGCGATGACTTTCTTCCCAACATGCTGGAAATGAAGGTCTTGCGGCAATATGCGTTGTCGGACCATTTCCCCCTCCAGCTTGAGATGCGGGCACACTCTATTGCACCTTTTGTGCAATTCCTGGATAGGCTCCCTTTACGTTTCAACTCCTCTTATCTGAAGCATTCAGTTTTCCAGGGCTATATGCAGCAGTTGATTGAGAGGTTCCTATTGGACTTCGCCTCTGAGGGCTGGCCTTCATTTGCACGGCTGCTCTCTAATGTGCAGCGGGTTGCTCGCCAGTATGGGATCCATCATGCCTCGCTTTGCCGCCGACGTCGACATGCAGCAGAAGACTTACTGGCCTTGGTCCGTTCCTTGCTCCTGGATTCCCCTGATGATGATTTTCTGCTGTCTCTGGAGAGGCGGTTGGCCCGTCTTATTCAAGTGTTTCAGTTGAAATCTTATCAACAGGCCAAGCTGCACAACTTGATGGACACAATGCAAGATAGCACCTGCCAGTCTCATAAGTTCTTTCGCGCCTTGCATGCATCTCCACCCCGCGAAAATATGACCAGACTCCAGGATTCGGAAGGTCGCATGGTCACGGATCCGCAGACCATTGTCACTATGTGCAGAAACTATTTTATGGATCTTCTTGGTTCCTCTTCCTCGCCTTCTAGCCAGGTTATGCATGCCCGTGCGGTCTTCTATCATCTGGTCCGCCAGCAGGTTCCAGTTGATATGCAAGCCGCTTTGGAGATGGATATTTGCGAGGACGAGGTTATGGATGTTTTGTTGCACCTGCCGAATGATAAAAGCCCTGGCTGGGATGGTCTCACTAATGAATTCTTTCAGACCTCGGCCACGCAGTTGGCGAAGCCATTGGTGGCCATGTTTCAGCAGGTGTGGGAAACGGGGGTCATGCCCTCCGCATGGAAAGAAGGCCTTATCAAACTAATTCCAAAGGTCCCTTCGCCGTCAAAGTTGCAACACTGGCGACCAATCTCTTTGATGGGCTCCATGTATAAAATCTACTCCAAAGTGCTGGCGAATCGGCTCCACAAGCACCTTCCAGCTATTGTGCATCCTCTCCAATATGGTTTCATTAAGGGCCGCAACATTCTGCATAATATCTTAAATGTGCAAATGGCCATTGACTATGCGCGGCACTCCGGTCAGGAAGTGGTATTGATCCAATTGGACTTGGAAAAGGCATTTGATTATGTGGACTGGTCTTTCATTGCAGACCTCATGTCGGCTATGGGCTTTGGTACCCGAATGTCCCGATTGATCTACACCATTAGTGCTGAGGCTTCCTCCAGAGTTATGCTTAATGGTGGAGTTACAGAGCCATTTGTTCTTGCACGCTCGGTCCGACAGGGTTGTCCTTTGAGCCCTCTCTTCTTTGCCCTGGCGACTCACCCGGTCCTTTCAATGTTATCCTCCATGGCAGCCTCTGCCCAGCTGGCCGGTCTGTCTCTTCCGTTGGGTCAGCACTTCGTTAGCCAATCTTTGGCGGATGACACCTTTATGATTTTGCAGGCGGACAGGGACAACATTCGAAGGGCATTAGATGTTTGGACACTCTTTGGTCAGGCCTCTGGGCTTCGCATCAATGCCCTTAAGTCAGCCCTTCTCAGTTGTACGGAGCCTGATTTGCAGTCCTTAGGCTGGCAAGGCCGGGTGGTTTCCCGTGGCTCCATTGTCAGGCATCTTGGATACACATTGGGGGTGGATGTACGGCCAAAAGCCCTGCTGGAGTGGATTTCACAAAAATTGGCAGCAAAGTTTATGTATTGGAAGTCGCAAGCGTGGCCATTCCATGTCCGCCTCAAAGTGGCCCAGACAATCATGCTTCCAATGCTAACGTATTTCCTGCCATTGTTGCCATGGACTCCTACTACTTTGAAGGCCCTCACTCAGCCCATCCGTTTCATGCTATGGAAGAAGGACTCACTGCAGGCCGGCATTTCCTGGATTTCTTGGTCACACGCATGTACCCCTAAGCGCATGGGTGGCGGAGCGATTTTGGACGCACACACTCATATGTTAGCTCTCCGTTGGTCCCTTTTTCGTGCCATGTGTGTGGATCACCACCCATGGTCCATCATAGCCCGTTATTTGCTTGAGGACAGCGGGCTCCGCCATGGCAACACACGGCTTCGGGCCTCCTGGTGGCATGTCCTTAATGCTGACTCTCGTGTTTCCAGTCCCTCTTCCTCTTTGTTACTGCACTTGGTCGCCTCTTGGAAAGTGGTGCTCCAAAAGGCCCGCTGGCACCCAGTGGGGGACCGCTTGCAGACTAACTCCTTTCAGCTGGAATTATTGGCAGTATCGAGACTCCTTTCATGGGAAGATAAACATCAACTCAGACCAAGATTTAATCGCATGGCCCGTTTAGGTGTGATGTCGGTTGCGGATGCTACCCTTGCTACTCGCAATGTCCTCGTCTCATTTCGGACTGCTCGGCGACTCTTTAAAATCCCGCGTGGATACCGTGATTTGTGGGAGCAGCTTTCGTCGAAGCTTCAGGGTCGGCAACCCTTTCCTGCCTTGACGGTGGATCGCCCTTGGCAGGACTGGGATCTTGCAGGCCGCGTGAGTCTGGAAAAGGCCTCCACTAATCAGGTGTATCATCTTCTTGTTCAAGATCACCAATGGCTGGGAGAGAAAGCTAACACTGTTTGGGGACTGCGGAAATCGCTGTCATGGTGGCACAAAACGCTGATGGAGGGCTGGCAAAATAAGACACCTTTCAAATGCAAGGTTTTTCTTTGGCGGGTAATGATTGGTGGTCTTCCTCTGGCCTCGGCCCTTGCCAAGCGTCGCATCTCGAATGGCAATTGTTTCTTCTGTACCACACTGGCGGAATCGGCCCGACATCGTTTTCTCTCTTGCCCGCTCGCCAAGAATATCTGGTCACTCTTGTCGCACATTTGGCGCGCGATGGTGGGATCCTCGCTAACTCCTTTCGATTGGGTTTTTGTGCGCCCGATGTATTCCGCACCGCCACAGTTGCATGAGAAGATCTTATTTCACTTTTTCAGATATTGGGGATGCTGGCACATTTGGACCAAACGCAATGCTTTTCTCTTTGATTCGGCCTCTAATGTACCCCGACATATTGCCAGGCTTAAAGGGCTCTTGCATTGGCAGCTGGATATCATCCAACACTCCGACTTGCTCCCTCGAGAGGATTTGCATCCGTGGCATATGGCAATTGCCTCTGGGTCGTTGCCATGATTGGTGTAACTTTTTCAGTGCATTACTACGGGGCTTCCCCACACGTTGGCCTACGGCCCTCGTGTATCTTGTAATCAGAAAAAAGAGAGAGAGAGAGAAAGAGAAAACCTCTTCACATGATGGCTTTGTGTCATCATGTATCTTGTAATCCAGTAATCTTGTATTTTTTTCGTAATTAATATAATTACCTTTTACGAAAAAAAGAGAGAGAGAGAGAGAGAGAGAGAGAGAGAGAGAGCTGGCAAATCGGCTTCACAAGCACCTTCCAGCTCTTGTGCACCCCCTCCAATATGGTTTCATTAAGGGACGTAACATTTTGCACAATATCTTGAATGTGCAAATGGCTATTGATTATGCGAGGCACTCCAATCAGCAAGTGGTCTTGATTCAACTGGACCTGGAAAAGGCGTTTGACTGTGTGGACTGGTCTTTCCTTGCAGAGCTTATGTCTGCTATGGGCTTTGGGATCCGCATGTCCCGATTGATCTACACCATTAGTACTGAGGCTTCTTCAAGAGTTATGCTTAATGGTGGGGTCACAGAGCCATTTCTCCTTGCACGCTCGCTCAGACAAGGCTGCCCTTTGAGTCCTCTCTTCTTTGCCTTGGCGACTCACCCGGTCCTTTCAATGTTATGCTCCATGGCGGCTTCTGCCCAGCTGGCAGGGTTATCTCTTCCTTTGGGGCAGCACTTCATTAGCCAATCCTTGGCTGATGACTCCTTTATGATTTTGCAGGCGGACAGGGATAACATTCGCAAGGCATTAGATGTTTGGACGCTCTTTGGTCAAGCTTCTGGTCTTCGCATCAATGCCTTCAAGTCAGCCATTCTCAGTTGCACGGAGCCTGATTTAGAGTCATTAGGCTGGCAGGGCCAGGTGGTTTCTCGTGGCGCGATTGTCAGGCATCTTGGATACCCATTGGGGGTGGATGTACGGCCAAAGGCCCTGCTGGAGTGGATTTCACACAAACTGGCCGTGAAGTTTATGTATTGGAAGTCGCAAGCCTGGTCGTTCCATGTCCGCCTCAAAGTGGCTCAGACAATTATGCTACCAATGCTGACGTATTTCCTGCCATTACTGCCATGGACGCCCAATACTTTGAAGGCTCTTACTCATCCCATTCGTTTCATGCTATGGAAGAAAGATTCACTGCAGGCAGGCATTTCCTGGATTTCATGGTCACATGCATGTACCCCTAAGCGCATGGGTGGTGGAGCTATTTTGGATGCAGAAACTCATATGCTGGCTCTTCGTTGGTCTCTGTTTCGTGCCATGTGTGTGGATCATCACCCGTGGACCATCATAGCCCGTTATTTTCTTGAGGACAGCGGCCTCCGCCAGGGTAACACACGGCTTCGAGCCTCATGGTGGCATGTCCTTAATGCTGACGCTCGTTTCTCCAGTCCCTCTTCCTCTTTGTTAGTGCATTTGGTCGGCTCTTGGAAAGTGGTGCTCCAAAAGGCCCGTTGGCATCCTGTAGGGGACCGCGTGCAGACAAATTCTTTTCAGCTGGAATTGTTGGCGGTATCCACATTACTTTCATGGGAAGATAAACATCAGCTCAGACCAAGATTTAACCGCATGGCCCGTTTGGGTGTGACTTCGATTGCGGATGCTACCCTTGCCACTCGCAATGTCCTTGCATCATTTCGGACTGCTAGGAGACTTTTCAGGATCCCGCGCGGATACCGTGATTTATGGGGGAAGCTTTCCTCGGAACTTCAGGGTAGGCAACCCTTTCCTGCCCTGGCTATGGATCGCCCTTGGCAGGACTGGGACCCTGCAGGCCGGTTGAGTCTGGAAAAGGCCTCTACTAATCAGGTGTATCATCTTCTCATTAAAGATCACCAATGGTTGGGCGTGAAAGTTAATGCTGTTTGGGGCCTGCGGAAATCACTGTCATGGTGGCAGGCAACGCTGATGGAGGGATGGCAGAACAAGACACCTTTCAAATGCAAGGTCTTTCTGTGGCGGGTAATGATTGGTGGTCTTCCTCTTGCCTCGGCCCTTTCAAAGCGTCGAATCTCGAATGGCACTTGCTTCTTCTGCACCACTTCGGCGGAATCGGCCCGACATCGTTTTCTTTCTTGCCCGCTCGCCAAGAATATCTGGTCACTCTTGTCACGAATCTGGCACGCGGTGGTGGGGTCTTCACTGACTCCCTTCGATTGGGTTTTTGTGCGCCCGAAGTATCCCACACCACCACCGTTACATATGAAGATCTTATTCCATTTTTTCAGATACTGGGGATGCTGGCACATTTGGACCACCCGAAATGCTTTTCTCTTTGATTCGGCTTCTAATGTACCGCGACATATTGCAAGGCTTAAAGGGCTCTTGCATTGGCAGCTAGATCTCATCAGGCACTCTGACTTGCTCCCTCGGGAGGATTTGTATTCCTGGCATTTGGCAATTGCCTCTGGGTCCTTGCCATGATTGGTGTAACTTTTTAGTACCCTAGTCCGGGGATTTCCCACACGTTGGCCTATGGCCCTCGTGCCTCTTGTACTCGTGTAATCATGTAATCTTGTACTTTCTTCGTAATTAATACAATTACCTTTTACGAAAAAAAAAAAAAAGAGAGAGAGAGAGAGAGAGCTTTCCTGTGCCTTTGGCAATCACTCTGAAATTGCCAGCATCCCCTACCCAGCCCTGCCCTCTTGCCCAAGAAGCTGTAGGAGCTATCAGCATGGCCCATGAGGAATGAACTGACATAATGGACAAAGGAGTTGTTAGGCCTCCATCTTCCTCCTAGCTTTTTTTTTGCAAGTAAAATGTGGCTAATTATATTACTTAGAAGGCTGATTACAAGGAAGTGTGCATGCTCAACAGACTATTTGGAGCTGATGCAAATCACAAGTTCATCATGTATACAAGCCTCTCAAGGGGGTCTGGGGGGGATGGGGGCAAGAAGCCATGGAGTGGGGGGTGTATCGCCATTTGGGGCTGCCCGCTTGCATCGTGAAGAACAGGTCATGGCCGCAAGTGAGCAGAAAGTGAAAACGAAGCTCCTGACGAGCACGAGACTCACCATGCACCTCGTCCCAATGGCCGTAGAGGGAGTGACTGATGGAGGTCCACAGCTCTACCAAAGTCGCATATACTGAAAGGCACTCCCTGCCAAAAACCACCTGATAGCGTGCCTTCCAAATGTGCCATCCTGTAAGACTCCCTATGATCTCTCATACCTCTGAGCGCTTTGCTATGGGCTCCAATACTTGGTGGCTGGGTAGAGCCTCCAAGCCGACCACTGCACAAGACCCAACCTCGATGAGAAAGATCGTGTCCTGCATCTCGGCCTCATACAAAAGGTGACGGCCCTAGCTGACTGCCTACCAGCAAAAAGCCCTCCACAAGATACAACCAAGGTTCGGTGCCATACGGCGGAGAATATGACAGATTCCTCTCCACACGAGCTGTGCCGCCTTGCAAGACCAAAGGCACTGCTTTGGAGTTTCCAAGAGCTACTCTGGGTAGCGCTTACAACCTCCATCCTGCTGCATCTAAGCCAACCAACTCCCAATAGCTAGACTCCCATGTGCCAAAAGCCAAAGGAAATATGACACCCTCCTTGACCTCCAGCTGTACCATAGGCGACGCCAGAAGGTCCGACAGAAGGTATCTGTAATGCTATACTCCGCCCAGTATCTGTTGTGCGAAGGCGCCCAATCCATGTCCTCTTGCATCAGTACATGTCTACCAATCTTGGCTCTATACTTCAAGAACTTCAGAGGCTTCTTGGCAACCATAGTGGCCGGCCATAGCCACTCTCCAAGATCCCACTCCAAAAAGTGGCCTACTCTCCCATATCCAAAGGCGCCACTCCCGCAACTCCTCCCAGGGCACATAGGGGTCCAGTCGCTAGGTTTTCCCCTCCAAGAAAGGACAACAATCTCCTCATCTTGCTGCTCTCTGTCAAGAACCAGATGCCCCCTATCTTGCACAATAAAAAAAGTCCCGTAGGGGGCACCGCCCACTCTACCTGCCACCTATAAGGGGATACCTGCCCATGAGAATCTAGTAGCCCACACCTCCCCAGGCTCCACCGGCTCTCAGATTGGGGGGTCTAGCCACTCATGAGGGATCACTGAGTCAATCTCCCTTCTCCTCACCTTTGCTCCTCGTTGACATCTTGATGCCCGCTGCAACACCTCTTGATCCGCCATCCTGTACACCTCCTGCCATGTCCTGATAATACGAGTAGGGCCAGCCTTCCAGCTAGCCCACTAGATGTGGGAGTGCTCACCTATCTATATCCCGTCCTGATCTTTGACCTAGGGGTTCCAGACCACCGGTTGGCGGTATATCTCCTCTTGACATCTTGGGGGCCTTTGAACTAGGGCCTTCCGAAGGCCCTGTCACACTCGAAGTAAGCAGCGGAGGAAGGAAGATCTGGGTGGTGTGATCTGGGCATTTGTGGAAGATCCATCCTAAGGATGGCCTCCAAAAACCGCCAAGTCTTGGTCTATAATCCTGGAGACCCTCCTGCAAAAGGACCATCCAGGTTTGCCCACGTGGTGTGAGACCATGGACCACTAGTTTGCCCAAAAGGGCCAGGCTCTGGAACTCTCGGTTGATGATCCCAAGTCCTCCCTCAAACCGATGCCAGATGATGGTCACCCGTGCCACCTTGGCCCAAGAATCCCTGGAACTGTCTGAGCCAATCTAGAGAAAACTCCGCACTAGGAGGCGAAGCTGAACCACACAAGACAAGGAGAAACACCAACAAGAGGTGCTGCACCAAGCCGTCACTAGGAGGACCTAGTTGACCACCATGGCTCGGCCCGCTAAAGAAAGGCGGACAGTGCTCTAATAGGTCAACTTCTGCCTAATAAAGTCGAGAACTGGAAGAAATTGCTCGGCAGGAGTGATGTCGAGTCCCACCTGGAACCCTAGATATCGGATGGTCTGTCCCCTGCTCACCCATCGACACTCCACTCCATGCTAGAGTCCGGATTTGTAAGAAAACGAACTGACTTTTGCCAGTTGATTTTCGCTCTAGCTGTAGTGCCAAATACCTTCACAACGCCTCAGTGTGGGTGGTGGGAGTGGAGGAGGCCTGTGATCCTTTTGGGTGGGACGAGCGGCGGGGGGGGGGAGGGGGGGTGCTGCGGGATATTCTGACGGGCCCTCCTGCTCTCTGCTGCTGTGGCTGTGTCGAAGGGGCTGGTTGAGGCCCCTATTGCCATCTCCCTCTCTATCGTTGCTGGGGACCCATGTAAAACCGTTAGCATCCACCTGCGGTTCTGCCAGCTGAGCCGCCTTGGCTCCAAAATGCGTGCAATCTGCTGCTTGATGCCCAAAGTCGTGGCATCACAGGCACTGGCCAGGTTGCCCTGTCACAATAACCTGTTGCCTGAAAGAGTGTCTGCCTGCCTCAATCTCAAGAAACTTAGGTATGTTCTTTGTATCTTTCACAGCCACCCCTACCTTTGGGACTCTTGCGTCTTTCACTGCATCCGTGAAGGAGGGAGGAAGAACTGTGCTGAACAACCGTCCAAAGTCCTCCACTAACTGCTGATACTCTATCGCCAGTCCAGGGAATAGAAGGGTGATCGGGTGTCTAAGAAACCTGTTGTGGAGCGCAAACTCCTCCACTGTGAAGCCACTATACCAAGGAACCATATAGATAACCCCCTTCGTGGAGGCATAAGGTGAACTATCCATTAGCTCATAGGCTGCATCCGTGGAGGTGAGTCGAACCATGAAAATCCCTTGATCCATGAGAACTGCCTCCGCAATTTGCGCTGTGCCAATGCGTAGCATGGAGTGAAGCCAATCTTGAAGCTAGGCCCTGGATGGAGAGTGTCCTATGACTTGTCCAAAGATTGTTGTTTCTTGCAATTCTAGCTCTGTGGCATGGATGGAAAGGAGCTGTTCCTCAGAAAGGATGTCGCACAAGGTGTTTGACTAGGGGGCACTCGCAGAATGCACCGACGTCTGACCAGAGGTTTCCATTGTGCATCATTGTTGAGGGCTACCAAGCTAGCTGCTATGATGCCGGGGGGAATGTTGCTGTAGACGGAGGAAGCAACGATTGCTAGTGTTATGAACGTGCAGCATAGGATGGAGGCACAAGAGTAGGCCAATTGGGGAGGTCTTTTCGTGCGTGAGGCAGAGGGTGGAATGGCCACAAAAGGTCGATAATTGTTGACACAGAGGGTGGGGCCTGATGGGATGTAGACGCTATGGGACAGGCATAGTTGGACGGTCATGAGCAAGGAAGGTGTGAGTAGGCAGGTGTTGGTGGGGCAGGCGCGAGCTGGCCAGGTGTGAGCAGAGTCATGAGTGGGGCGGAGCACACCCAGGGCAATCGGGTGGCGCCGTGGGTGACGCGGGCGGCCAATCGGGCCAGTCAAGTGTGACACAACCGGGCAGGTCGGGCCAGACAGGCCAGCCAAGCACGACGAGGTACTGAAATTTTGGGGAAGTATCTTCCTCCTAGCATAAATCCTCATCATGTTGATCAATGATAATTGGTTCAAAATTCTACTAATACTTGAATGATCAACAGCCCCCCAAATAGCAATAGTCATAGCAACGTGCCTGTGATCCTCTAGCCTAGCTGGCTTTTGATGCTGCTGATTGACTCATCAACCCTTGGGATCACAAGTATCTTGGGTCCACTTCCGACCTTGCAAATGGACCTTCCTCCTCGTGGTCCTAGCATCAAAGGCCCAATCCCTTTGTAGTGCTAGGAGACTTCTTTGAAGATGGAGTACTAGAGACATTGGCAGCAAAGGCCTAGGCTCGTGTGGCCAAATCCCGTCAACACTCTTGATCCTTTCTGTTTGTCTAGTCCTGGCTGTCTCTTGCACTCTCGTCCTTCTGCACTTGCTGAATCCATTGTATTTGGCTCGTATATGATGGCCTAGAGCCCCCTTGTACTCAGTAATCTTGTTATCTTGTACTTTTTTCGTAATTAATATAATTACTCATTACAGAAAGGGAAAAGAGAGAGGTTTCACAATTATGAAAAAAAGAGTCCTTTTGGATAGTCCGACAGGTTTTTTGGATCCCTTGTGGATTGGAGACTTGATCCACAGCTCCCTTAGAATGACAATTCCAAAGTATGCCATGTAGCCACTTTGGCAGTTGTCATTTACGAAGGCAGCATCGAAAGCAGTGTGGTTGTTTGTCAAGTTGATATAGTAATGGACTTGTAGAATGTCTAGTGGTCACAAGTGAGCTCAAAGGAGCAGAGTCCCAAATGCCATTCCCATGTAGCAATCAGCTAAAAATGTAGAATTGGGCATGAAACCTGCTGTCAACTTGGCAAGGTTGACATATTAGCGATAACCAAGTGCAAACTGAGAGCCTTCCAATAGTAAAGGGTCATTCCTTTAAAAAATATATATTTTCAAAAACATTGTGTTTGACAATACTACCTCTTTTCTGCTACCCGTCAGCTCTCTTTACCCTCAATGAACAACATGTGACACTTTAATGTGCCAAAATCTAGCTTTATACATTAGTGTCAATACTCAGATACAAACCTTAATGTTTTCAAAGCTAGAGCTCCCTAACAACTCCTCCAGCATGTCCCTGGTCAAGCGTCCTGTATGCTTATTACGTGCTTCAGAAAGCTCACAAGTGTCCACGACCATACCATCAAATACCTGTTGTTATTGAAAATACAAAGTCAAAGCCATGGTGAAGTTGAGTAATTGCTCAATTTGGCACAACTACAGATGTGATGTACTTATGATGGATTTATCTTGTGTGGTCAATAAGAAACTCTGACTAAGGTTATTGTAGAGAACTGATGCTGCCTTATTAAATGCTACATGAAAACACATGTGGCTAAACATAAATATCTAAAGATCATGGAAGAAGCACACAAGACAAAACACAGAGATTGGTTTCATCAGTTTCCTTTTTGCCAACTTTGGCTTTGTTTTGTTTCAACCAGAATCATGTTGACAAAATTTTCAAAACGATGCAAATCCAGCATACATGTTCGATAAATTCACACTTAAAAACAATGCAAAGAAACATCACATAAATCTAACAATTGAAGCAGTTTAAATAATAACTTATAGTCAAGTTATATTTGTTTTCAAATGATAAAACAAAATAGAAACCAGAAAATAAAGACAATGAGCTATGTCATAAAACTTAAAGCACTATGGAACCACAAAGAGAGAAATCTTGGAGGGCATGAGTATGCATAGCGAATTATGGGCTTGGAATCCATCAATCTTGGATGCAAATGTTCATTAAATGTTACATATAACTTTACAAATAAGATTACCCATTCATTGGAACTTGTAAATTAGAGAGAGAGAGAGAGATAAAAAAAACATGAACTAGAAGCAATACAAGGCTATAAGTATAAGAGACCAGTCCCAAGTGTCATGTCCTAAAGCTCAAGAGGTATGGAGGAGATCCCTCAAGATGATATTAATCAGAATCTATGATCCCCAGGTGTCCTTTGGATCCTTCTCAGAGATATTTGTGTGCTATGTTTTGGTGATATTTTGGCTTTTCTGGTGCTGTGTTTTGGTGGTTTTTTTTTGCTCCACTTGTGATTGTTGGGAATTTCTTAGGGCTGCCAAAACACTTGATGTAAATACTTTCATTTAATTTAAGCTTCTTGGGGGGGGGGGGGGGAGAGAGAGAGAGAGGTGGGCTCCAGGATTCAGAAGGTCGCATGGTCACTGATCCGAAGACCATTGTCAAAATGTGCAGGAATTATTTTCTGGATCTTCTTGGTTCTTCTCCGTCGCCTTCTAACGCTCAGTCTTCTATGATCTGGTCCGCCAGAGCAGGTTCCACTTGATATGCAAGCTACTTTGGAGGCAGATATTTGTGAGGAGGAGGTTATGGATGTTTTGTTACACCTGCCTAAGGATAAAAGCTCTGGTTGGGATGGTCTCACCAATGAATTCTTTGAGAGCTCAGCCACCCAATTGGTGAAGCCATTGGCGGCTATGTTTCAGCAGGTTTGGGAAACAGGGGTCATGCCTTCCTCGTGGAAAGGCGGCCTTATCAAACTGCTTCCAAAGGTTCCTTCGCCGTCAATGTTGCAACACTGGAGACCAATTTCTTTGATGGGTTCGATGTATAAAATCTTTTCCAAAGTGCTGGCGAATCGGCTTCACAAGCACCTTCCAGCTATTGTGCATCCTCTTCAATATGGTTTCATTAAGAGCCGCAACATTCTGCATAATATCTTAAATGTGCAAATGGCTATTGACTATGCGAGGGACTCCAGTCAGGAAGTGGTATTGATTCAATTGGATCTGGAAAAGGCTTTTGACTATTTAGATTGGTCTTTCATTGTAGAACTTATGTCTGCTATGGGTTTTGGTACTCGGATGTCCCGATTGATCTACACCATTAGTGCTGCGGCTTGTTCACACATTATGCTCAATGGTGGGGTTATAGAGCCATTTGTCCTTGCACGCTCGGTGAGACAGGGTTGCCCTTTGAGTCCTCTCTTCTTTGCCTTGGTGACCCACCCGGTTCTTTCAATGTTACCTTCAATGGCAGCTTCTGCTCAGCTGGCCGGATTGACTCTTACTTTGGGACAGCACTTCATTAGCCAATCTCTGGCTGATGATAGCTTTATGATTTTGTGTGCAGACAAGGACAACATTTGCAAGGCATTAGATGTTTGGACGCTCTTTGGTCATGCTTCTGGTCTTCGCATCAATGCCTTTAAATCAGCCATTCTCAGTTGCACAGAGTCTGATTTACAGTCATTGGGCTGGCAGGGTCAGGTTGTTCCCCGTGGCTCCATTGTCAGGCATCTTGGATACCCATTGGGGGTTGATGTTCGGCCAAAGGAACTACTGGAGTGGATTTCACAGAAACTGGCAGCTAAGTTTATGTATTGGAAGTTGCAAGCGTGGCCATTCCATGTCTGCCTCAAAGTGGCTCAGACAATTATGCTGCCAATGCTCACTTATTTCTTGCCATTGCTGCTGTGGACACCTACTACTTTGAAGGCTCTCACTCGCCCCATTTGTTTCATGTTATGGAAGAAGGATTCATTGCACGTAGGTATTTCGTGGATTTCATAGTCACATACATGTACCCCCAAACACCTGGGTGGTGAAGCTATTTTGGATGCTGAAACTCATATACTGGCTCTTCGTTGGTCTCTTTTTCGCGCTATGTGTGTGGATCATCACCCATGGACCATTATAGCCCATTATTTTCTTGAGGACAGCGGGCTTCGGCATGGTAATACATGACTTCGGTGCTCCTGGTGGCATGTCCTTAATGCAAACTCTCGGTTTTCTAGTCCCTCCTCTTCTCTGTTACTGCATTTGGTCGGCTCCTGGAAAGTGGTGCTCCAAAAGGCGCGTTGGCATCCAGTGAGGGACCGCTTGCATACTAACTCCTTTCAACTGGAATTGTTGGCAGTCTCGAGATTACTTTCATGGGAAGACAAACATGAGCTCAGACCAAGATTTAACCGCATGGCCCGTTTGGGTGTGACTTCAGTTTTGCGGATGCCACCCTTGCCAGTCGTAATATCTTCGCATCATTTCGTACTGCCAGGAGACTTTTCAGAATCCCGTGCGGATACCGTGATTTATGGGAACAACTTTTGTCAGTGCTTCGGGGCAAGCAACCCTTTCCTGCCCTGGCTGTGGATCGTCCTTGGCAGGACTCGGACCTTGCAGGCCGGTTGAGTGTAGAAAAGGCCTCTGCTAATCAGGTGTATCATCTTCTGATTAAAGATCATCAATGGCTGGGTGTGAAAGCTAATATTGTATGGGGATTGCGGAAATCTCAGTCATGGTGGAAGGCAACTGTGATGGAGGGCTGGTTGAATAAGACACCTTTCAAATGTAAGGTCTTTCTTTGGCAGGTGATGATTGGTGGTCTTCCTCTTGCCTCGGCCCTTTCCAAGCGTCGAATCTCAAACGGCAATTGTTTCTTCTGTACCACTACTGAGGAATCGGCCCGACATCGATTTATTTCTTGCCCGCTCGCCAAGAATATCTGGTCGCTCTTGTCACAGGTTTGGCACGCAGTGGTGGGGTCCTCACTAAACCCTTTCGATTGGGTTTTTGTGCGCCCAAAATACCCCACACCGCCACAGTTGCATATGAAGATCTTATTCCACTTTTTCAGATACTGGGGATGCTGGCACATTTGGACCACTCGGAATGCCTTTCTTTTTGATTCGGCCTCTAATGTACCGAGACACATTGCCCAGCTTAAAGGTCTCTTGCATTGGCAGATAGATCTCATTCGGCACTCGGACTTGCTCCCTCGGGAGGACTTGCTTCCCTGGCATATGGCAATTTCCTCTGGGTCTTTGCCATGACTTGTGTAACTTTTTCGTGGCCTAGTACTGGGATTTTACACACGTTGGCTTAGGGCCCTCGTGTATCTTGTAATCATGTAAACTTGTACATTTTTTTCGTAATTAATACAATTACCTTTTACGAAAAAGAGAGAGATGGGCAAACGTCGTAGGATGTCAGTTGAAGAACCGGCCTTCGGCCCAAATTTGCCTCAGCCTGAGGTTCATGTTTCGTGTCTGCAACCTAATGGGTCTTTACAGTTCATGCTAGCCACTGCAATTAATCTTATGTCGGATTATGTCCACAGTAATGAGGATAAAGCTAACACATTACCGGAAGGGGATCAAGTAGTAGCAGTCATGGGAATCGACCTGGTCCTACAACAGATAGCTACTTCCCATGAGAGGATAGAAATATTTTATCTTACTGGAAGGACTCCTTTGATCACCAGAATTCGTGCTTGGTTGTAGTCTATGCTTGTCAGTTTTGAACAATGCCTAGATGATGCTTCAGGGCGTATGCAGGTTCCCCTGGTTGAAGAGATTTATGATGGCCCGAAGGGGTTCTTTGAGGTTCTCTTTCATTCTGTGGAAGTACGGGCTCTTGTTATGCAACGCATTCCTTTGTTTCTGGATGGGCAACTAGTTTATGTGGTTCCTTGGAGGCCCATGGCTAAACTTCAGGACATGGTGACACAGGCTTGCCCAATTTGGGTAGAGGTGGTGGATTTTCCTGCGCATCTTTGGAGACTCCTCCCTATGGTACTGAGAACCCTTGGTGAGGTTTTGGTGGAACCTTGACTGGCTTCCTGCAATAGGAACAGGGCATGTATGTTGTGGGATACAGGCAAACCTCACTCCACAAAAACTCGTTTTGAAGTTCCAGGCTTACAAACGTTGGTGTATGAGTTGAAATGGGGTACTTTTGCAGGACATTGTTTCAGATGCGGCCAGTTGGGCCATTTCGTTTCGCAATGCGACAAAAATACGGAGGTAGTGCAAGGCCCTATGGATCAAGATATAGAAATGCAAGACCACCATCCTCAGCACATGTTTCAGCAAATAGTACCTGATCCAAAGCACCTTCCCCAACAAGGTTGTAAGGAAGGCAAAAAGAATGACCCCCATGAGGGTGGGGAGCATCCTTCGACTGTGGTAGGGTGGAATTTGTCTCCTCAGGAGGATTCTTGGGTCACTGTGGTCCGTCGTAATGCTAGGCAAGATTCTCAATTGAATCCTACCCATCCTTCGCCGCCCCCAATCACTCAGACCTTCCAATGCAGAGGTAGGGGTTTTTATATGAAACCTCAATCTTTGCGTACCCCAGCAGTGGAAGATAGAAGGACTTCTGATTCAGCCTTGGGATTCGATGCTCATGGAAGGCTTGTGCCTCCTCGGAATGTTTTCTGCTCCCAGCAACTGCAGTTTCCTTCCCGAGCTTCGATTGCGGGTCTGCAGAGAGCAGATCTTGTAGATGTTATACGTATTGAAATGGAGAGATTCCAGGCTACGAAGGCTATTGATGTAAAAGGGAAAGGGAAAGCGATGGTTCAATAGTTTTTCTTATTTTTTGATTGATCATGAAACTTGCTTTGTGGAATGTAAAAGGTATTTCTTCGGGCAACAAGCAATATCGGTTGTGGAAAGTTGTGCTTGCCAGAAACTTGAATGTTTTTTGTGTTGTGGAGCACAAACAACATTCTTTGGGTGGATCCTCTTATGTGTATAAGGATTATGCGGTCTTTTTTAGTGGTTGTGCTCCATATAAATTGGGAGTTATGTTGGCTGTCAAATCCTCCCTGCAACCAACATTGGTTTCTCAAGATACCCGCGGCCAATTTTTGATCCTGTAAATCTGTTATGAGGGGAGGTTCTATGGATTGTAGGCGTGTGTACTCCTAATCCAAGGGATCGTCATCAGCTTTGGGATGACCTGCAATGCCTTGCCTTGGCTCGTCAAGGCTTTGTTATGGGTGACTTTAATGCTTGTATTTCTGTAGATCAGGCGACCTCTCCGCATTCAGTTATGGATGGTCTCGAGCGACAGGCTTGGGATGCTCTTGCAGCGGCATCTTTGAAACAGGACATGTGGTCCTGGATGTATCCATCACAAGCCGGATATACTTATGGCTATTTTCAGCATCCAAATACTTGGGCCAGACTGGATAGAATCTACATCTGCCAAAGTGACTCCTTTCTTCCTGTAGTCATTGATATGCGGGTAGAAAGACAACATGTTCTGTCAGATCATTACCCTTTGGTCCTGGAAATGAGCCACAGACCTGTTCATGCATTCAAGGCTCCCCTTGCCCATTTGCCTCTTTGGTTTAATCAATCTTTTTTGCAGCAAAACGAGTTTTTGGTAGATGTTTAGCACCTGGTAGCTTCTTTTAGCTTGAAGGTTCTATCTAGAGGGATGGAAGCATGGGCGGTTTTTAGGGATAATGCGAGAGCCTTATCCCAACAATATGGTATTCAGCATGCTTCCTTGTTTCGAGCTGAATTGCAACATGCTCAAGCTTTATTAGCCCATTCCTTGGCTTTGTGTCAGATTGGGGATTCCGATGATGACTTGCTCACTTGCATTGAATGGCTGAAAGGCAGGGTCCAATCTCTTCAGGAAGAGGAGTATGCAAAATACAAACTGTTAGCCAGAGCCGAAGCTTTACATGATAAAAACAGCCAAACTCATCAATTTTTTGCTCGTCTGCATCAGAAATATGCTCGGGAAAATATTGTGCGCTTAAAGGATGGGCAGGGTGATATGGTGATTGATCCTGCCTCCATTATTCGGATGACTGTTGACTTTTATAGGGCCTTGTTGGGTCTGCAAGAGATCCTTTCAGATACTCTTCTCTCTGCTCGAATATACATTTGTGACCTGGTTAGTAATCGGGTCAAACCAGAATTGGTGAATTTAATGGAGGCCGATATTTCTGAAGAGGAAGTGGAAGAAGTGCTGTCTCACTTGCCTAGAAGGAAAAGTCCAGGCTGGGATGGGCTTCCTAATGATCTGTTTTCAGCCAATGTGCAACTGCTTAAGGACCCATTAACTCGATTGTGTCAGTAGGTGTGGAACTCGGGTATGATGCCTTTAGATTGGAACATTGCAATAATCAAGTTGTTACCCAAAGTTCCCTCTCCGACATCTTTGAAACAATGGAGACCCATTTCAGTTATGGGATCGTTATATAAAATCTTCTCTAAGATCATTGCCAACAGATTGCAGAAAGTATTTCCGCACCTCATTCATCCACGTCAATACGGTTTCATTAAAGGTCGGAATATAATGCACAACATTTTGAATGTCCAGCTAGGAATCGATTATGCCAAAGCTTCTAGCCAGCAGGTTGTTATGCTTCAGCTGGATATTAAGAAGGCATTTGATCATGTTAGTTGGTCATTTTTGCGGCAATTAATGTCTACAATGGGTTTTGGCCTCCGTATGATTTCTCTTGTTGATACCATTAGTCAGGGTGCTGCGGCCCATATTGCTCTTAATGGAGGGATTACGGAGGAAATCGCCTTATCTCGGTCTCTTCAGCAGGCTGTCCACTCAGCCCCTTGTTGTTTGCTTTGGTAACTCACCTGATGCTCTCATTATTGGATAAATTGGCAGCTCAAGGCGAGATAGTTGGGTTATCGCTTCTTGGCGGTGATCAGCTGCTGGTGGGCCAATCTTTGGCAGATGATTCTTTTATGTTCCTCAAGGCGGATCCTATTAATGTCAATCGGGCAATGGTGGCCTGGAACCTTTTTGCTTTGGCATCGGGTCTTCACATTAATACTCAGAAATCCACCCTTCTCTCCTGTACGGAGAATGATTTGCAGGCCTGGGGATGGAATGGAATGGTGATCCCGAGGGGAAATATAACTAGACACTTGGGATATCCTATTCGTGTTGAGGTTGCTCCCTGTGCTTTGTTGGATTGGATGGCATCCCGAATTCATGACAGGTTCATGTACTAGAAATCTCAGAGTTGGCCTCTTCATGTTAGGATAAAAGTGGCTCAGTGCATTATGATCAGTATGATTTCGTTCTTTCTGTCATTGCTGCCTTGGACTAAGAAGTCCCTTTTGGAATTGGTCCAGCCTATCATATTTATGCTGTGGAAAAAGAAAGGCAATCGTTTGGGGCAAGTATGGATCTCCTGGCAGCATGTCACCACTCCAAGAAGGATGGGGGGTGTAGCTTTGTTGGATGTTAATTTGCATATGGCCACTTTGAGGCTATCCCTTTTGCAGAGTCTATGTATTCAGTGTCATCCTTGGTCAGATATTGCCAAATTCTTCATAGAAAAGACTGGCATCTCTCATGGAAGAACGGTTATTCATGCTTCTTGGTGGCATGCGCTTAATTCTACAAGGCCCATAAAGGTCTCCTTGTCTTTTCTCCTTTCTCATTTAATTGCTTCCTGGCAGGAGATGCTTCGTTTTGCTGTCTGGCATCCTCCGGATATTCGTAAGGAGGAAAATTTGTTTTGTTGTCAATCTAGAATAACCAATGCATCCAAAAACTTCATGTCCCCACCTCAAATATATTGGATTTCTTGGAGTCATGCTTGTACCCCTTAAAGTATGGGTGATGGAGCTATTCTTAAAGGAAAAACTCACATGGTGGCCCTTCGTTGGTCACTCTTTTGAGCTATGTGCACTAATTATCATCCATGGGTCTTTATTATCTGGTTTTTCTTGGAAGATTCGGGCCTCATCCATGGTAATACTAGCATATAGGCTTCATGGTGGCACATTGTTAATTCTGAAGCCCACTTTTCGACACCTTCCTCCTTTGTGGTGAATCATTTGGTTTGTCCTTGGCCCCTAGTTCTTCAAAAGGTGCATTGACATCCTGCGAAGGATCACTCCATGGCTAATAATTTCTAGCTAGAGTTGCTGGCTGTGTCACATTTGCTCTCTTGGGATGGGAAACAAGAGGATTGCCCCAAATTTAACCACATGGCACGTCTGGGTTTGACTTCTATTACTGATGCTACTCATGTTAGCCGTGGGGGGTCCATGTCCTTTCGCACAAGCAAGAGAATTTATCGAATCCCTCGTGGATATTGTGAGTTGAAGGGTTAGCTAGACAGGATACTGTTTCTTGTACCTATTCCTGATCATCCTTGGCAAGACTGGGATCTTCCATAGTAAACTTCATCATTTGGGTAAAAAACAAAAGCTTGAACCCCCGTCACGTCGTGCACGCTACTCCCACCCCCTTCTGATCGTCGCGTCCCGCCAGATTCATCGCCATCCCCTTGCGCCATCGCCTGCGCATCCGCGCCGCTTGGGCCCGCCCCCCCTTCGCCATTGACACCCCCCCCCCCCTCCAGTTGCTTGCTCCCCCTGCAGCAACTCCCCCCTCCAGTAGCACAGCAGCATGATAGGTAGGTTCTCCCAAAAGGGACGCGCAATGAAAACCTATGGTTTGACGCCGGCGCACTCAGTGAGTCCCCCCGGTCAAACACCTTGCGTGTAGTCCTCTCTGAGGAGCAGCTCTTAGCCATCCGAGCTAAGGAGCTAGAGCTAAAGGAAACAACGATTTATGGTCAGGTAGTAGGACATTCCCCAGCTAGGGCCCAAATTCGGGACTGGCTTCACTCCACGCTGCGCGTCGGCACAACGCAGATTGTGGAGGCGGTCCTATAATGGGCCAAGGGATTTTCATGGTCAGGCTCAACTCGGTAGATGCAGCTCGTGAGTTGATTGCCAGTTCACCATATGCATCCACGAAGGGGGTCATATACATGGTCCCTTGGTACAGTGGCTTTACTGCGGATGCATTTGCACTCCAAAATAGGTTTCTTCAGCACCTAGTCACCCTTCTTTTTCCCAGCCTGGCGATAGAGTATCGCCAGTTGGTGGAAGACTTTCGATGGCTCTTCAGCACTATCCTTCCCGCGTTGTTTGCGGATGCAGTGACAACTGCAGGAGTCCCAAAGGTATGGGTGGCAGTGAAAGAGGTCAAGAATATCCCACAGTTCGTAGAGATTGAGGCGGGCGGGCACTCCTTTAGGCAGCAGGTCATTGTGACGGGGCAGCCAAGGCAGTGCCTATGCTGCCACGACTTTGGGCATCAGGCAGCAGGTTGCATGTGTTTTGGAGCCAAGGTGGCTCTGCCGACAGGCCTGCAGGTGGACGCTGAGGGCTTCACACGGGTCCAGAGACGACAGAGAGACGCTGAGGGCTTCACACGGGTTCGGTCCATGTTTCCGTCACAGCTATTTAGAATCCCCTTGGCTAGGGTTGGTGGCCAGCTGAGGGTGGTTTGCTGCGCCTTCCAAAAGTTCATTCTGATTCACTATACTCATTTATGAGTTTGGGGTTACACAATCTTTTTTTAAAAAAATTATTATTTTTTATAAATAGAAGCACTGTTCTCGAATTTACAAGCACAAAAAAAGGTACAGGTGAGTGTACGAGACATTTGCTAAGGTGGGGTTCCTCTCTTGACTCTAGTGTTTGTCCTTGCCTTAGCAGTAATTTTCAATATCCTCCGAAGGGTAGGGAATTTCTTCATTCTGTCCGCCTATGAAGTAACCATAGATTGACTTAATTTCTTCAAAATCCTAAATAAGTTGAGTTGATCCCTATCCTTGCGTGTATAGGGTTCATTTTTATTGAACGGCTCTTGAACAAATTTTAGTATTTCGTAAGTGCGGTTTATAGTTATCTTCAAGATAAATCCCTAGCAGCGCAACTAAAGCTGATCATGATGCCACACAATTTGGAGGCATACTTTTCCTAGACAATACAATGCTGCAATGCAGGCCTTTGCTTTTGGGAATTCATTTTGACGCGCTTATGCAAGACACAAATAGAGACTTGTATTTTTTTTTTCTTTTGGGTAGAGGAAGTGAAGTTATCAGTCCTAAGGCAAAAGCGAACACTCCCCTCTGAAGGAGTATAGGGGCCTAATACCTGTTTTCGTATTGCAATGGCCTAGCTATACTTAAACGTCATCGTAGCAATTCAGGAATTCCATGTACTTGATTCAAACCGTCACTTCTACCTTTCCAATTTCACAAGTTCTGTGATGCAAAGAAAAAAGAGTACGATTTCTGCTTAATCGACGAATATACATAAGCGTTTTAACAACCCATTTTTAAGCATGCTAATGTTAGTGCATAATCTAAAGTATTACGAGTATAACCAATAAGGTCCTGGCTTCTTCTTTTTATGTGCATGAATGCAAAATCTCTTGTGCAATTTACTCGTTCAAAAACATACCAGAGTGCAAGTAAGCACAATTTTCAATATGATAAAATGATGTAAACTAAATGGTGGTTAGTTATGATAGACTTTCACCGAATAGCTTTCCCTTCCCAATGAAGTTGGCCTATGTTGGGATGTAAAGGTCCTTTATTCACCTCCGTGTATTTTACACGTGTATTGTTATGTTGTACATGTGAATGCACCCTTACGGGCCCTAAGTATAAATACATTTTATTCTTTGTGTACCAACACATTGTTGGTACACCCAAATCTGTTCGTCACTCTTACTCTCACTCTCACTCACCTGTTCACTTCCTCTGCTGCAAATCTTCACGCTTCCGCTACCCGCGCGCTCCAACAACTGGTATCAGAGCTGAGGTTAAGGTACTCGCGCTCCTCGAAGTCCGTATGAGACAACACCAGCTCTTCGCTCGCGAGAAATTAGTAAGTCGTCACTCATACAGGTCAGGTCGTCACTGTTTCCAGGCACGTGTACGTGCTGGACAGTCAGGCGACAGTGTTGCAGGTCACGTTTTGTGCAAGCGACAGCCTGATAGACATGTGACAGGTCGTTTTTGACCTGGCAGGCAGGGACAGGTCGTTTTTTGATCAGGCGGCAGTCAAACAGGTCACGAGCAACCAGGACAGGTCGTTTTTTGACCAGGCAGGCAGGTAGAAAGTTGAAATGCTTGAGAATTGATAATGGGGGTGAGTTCACGTCTAATGAATTTAAGTCCTTTTGTGACTTGCATGGGATCAAGAGGGAGCTTACAGCCCCTTACAGCCCTTCTTCAAATGGTGTGGCTGAAAGATACAATAGGACTCTATGTGAGAGAGTGCGGTGTATGCTGTCCACTGCTAATCTCCCTCATGAATTTTGGGGAGAGGCACTTAAAACCGCGGTTCACATTTGCAACCGCTCTCCAAACAGGTCCCTAAGTAATGGCATTCCTGAGGAGGTTTGGTCTGGCAAACCAGCCTCATATGACCATTTACGAATATTTGGCTGTGATGCTTTTGTGCATGTTAGAAATGAGCTGAGGAATAAACTTGACCCGAAATCCACCAAAGGCATTTTCATGGGCTATGGTGATGAGAGTGAATTTGGCTATAGAGTGTGGCTACCTCAGTCCAAGAAAATTGTTCGCAGGCGTAATGTTGTGTTTAATGAGGCAAAGTTGCTGAAAGGTACTTTAGCCTCCGATGAAGACATGAAAAATGTCAAATTTCAGAATTTGCAGCCACCTATTACTTCAAATGATGAGCCTCATGGTGCTGTACCACAGGCTGAAACTGATGATCAGCCGGTTATCTTTGAGCCAGATGATGATGGACAGCAAATAGAAGCACAGGGAGGTTATGGACAGCAAGATAGACTTGCTGATTATGAAAATGCAGGTGCTGGAAATGAAAATGAAGGTGCTGTACAGCATGAACAGCATGCTGAAAATGGCTTACAGCAGCCAATAAATGCTGAAAATAACATGCCTCCAGATGTAGATCCGATTTCTGAGAATGTAGATCATTGGGTACGCAGGTCTACACGCCTAAGAAGGCAGCCACATAGGTATGACCCCTCTTTGCATTATGTGATGCTTACTGATGAGGGTGAGCCTTTGACATATAAAGAGGCTAAGTCATGCAAATTCAGCAATAAGTGGGAGCTAGCTATGCAGGAAGAGATTAAATCTCTGTATGCTAATGATACTTGGGATCTTGTGTCGTTGCCCAAAGGAAGAAAGCCTCTTCCAAACAAATGGGTTTACAAAGTAAAGACAGTTGATGGGAAACCCAAGTACAAGGCAAGATTGGTTGCCAAAGGTTATGCACAGAAGGAAGGGATTGACTTCCAGGAGGTCTTCTCACCTGTTGTGAAGATGACTACACTACGTGTGCTTTTTGCTCTCACTGCTGTATTGGATTTAGAGCTGTACCAAATGGATGTGAAAACAGCTTTTCTGCATGGTGACATTGATGAGGAGATCTACATGAAACAGCCCGAGGGTTTTGTAGTTCCTGCAAAAGAGCAGTTGGTGTGTAAACTAAAACACAGCTTATATGGGCTAAAACAAGCACCACGGCAGTGGTACAAAAAGTTTGACACTTTTATGCTCTCTCATGGGTTTACGCGCAGCCATGCAGATCATTGTTTGTATATGAAAAAGGATACAGATGGCAGCCCTATCATACTTGTTTTGTATGTGGATGATATGTTGCTAGCTGGGAAGAGAAAGACTAGCTTGGATGTTCTCAAAGATCAGCTGAAATCAGCTTTTTTCATGAAAGATTTGGGGAATGCAGAGCATATATTGGGCATGAGGATTCGTAGGGATAGAACGCAGAAATTGTTGTTCTTATCTCAAGAAAAGTACATTGAAAAGGTACTGGACAGATTTAACATGGCTGAAGCAAAGCCTCTCGGAGTACCCTTACCTCCATACCTTAAGCTTAGTAAAGCCAACAGCCCAAAAGATGACATGGAAGCCAATGCTATGAAGGGAGTTCCTTATGCATCAGCTTGTGGCTCTCTTATGTATGCTATGGTGGCTACTCGTCCAGACATTGCTCATGCAGTGGGAGTTGTCAGCAGGTTTATGTCAAATCCTGGCAAACCACATTGGGAGGCTGTCAAGAGTATTCTTAGATATCTGAATGGTACACAAAGAAAGTGTATTTGCTATGGGCAGGGTGCACTTAATTTGCAGGGTTATTGTGATGCAGACATGGCAGGTGACTTAGACACTCGCAGGTCCACTAGCGGGTATGTCTTTACAGTTGCTGGAGGGGCCGTCTCTTGGTGCTCCAGGTTGCAGAACATTGTCGCACTGAGTACTACTGAAGCTGAATACATATCAGCTACTGAAGCTTCTAAGGAAGCTATATGGTTGAGGAGACTTGCAGAGGATCTCGGCATGTCTATGAGTACTCCAGTGTTGGGATGTGATAGCCAGAGTGCTGTGTATCTGGCTAAAAATGCCATGTATCATTCACGCACAAAGCATATTGATGTGCGATATCACTTTATTAGACAGATTCTGGAGGATGGTCTAATCATATTGACCAAGATCAAAACACAGGACAATCCTGTCGATGTTCTCACTAAAAGTCTAGGCAAGGCTCAGCATGAGCATTGCATACGACTAGTGGGAGTTGGTTAAAGGTTCACTCCGGACCTTTAAGTGGGAGGTTGTTGGGATGTAAAGGTCCTTTATTCACCTCCGTGTATTTTACACGTGTATTGTTATGTTGTACATGTGAATGCACCCTTACGGGCCCTAAGTATAAATACATTTTATTCTTTGTGTACCAACACATTGTTGGTACACCCAAATCTGTTCATCACTCTTACTCTCACTCTCACTCACCTGTTCACTTCCTCAACTGCAAATCTTCACGCTTCCGCTACCCGCGCGCTCCAACAGCCTATGTCCTTAAGACCTCCCATTAGGGTAGGGTATATGGAACGCACCTGATTACCAAGTGACGTGGTTCCTTGCCCCGCGGCTCCATCGGTTGAGGCGGGATTCGTGTTCGGTTGTACCTTACTTCATTTGGAAGGCATCGTATGAATTGGCTTTTGCTTCGCGGCTACGCACCCAGATTACGAGCGAGAGGGCTCCTCGCGGAAGGGACTAGTCTGCGAGGACCTTCTCCAAAAGGGGGGGGGGGGGGGGGGGAGAAAGAGAGACGGCGAGCTCCGAGTTCTTCAACGAGGGAAAAAAAACAATTTCCTTCTCTTTTTTTTTCGTAATGGATGGTATATTTATAAAGTACTAAACGACAAAAGAGTTACAAAAGTCATGGCAAAGACGTAGAGGAAATTGCCATATGCCATGGAAGTAAGTCCTCCCAAGGGAGTAAGTCAAGAGTGCCAAATGAGATCTATCTGCCAATGCAAGAGACCTTTAAGCCTAGCAATATGTCCCTGAACATTAGAGGCTCAATAAAAAAGAAAAGCATTCCGAATAGTCCAATTGTACCAACAGCCCCAATATCTAAGAAAGTGAAACAAGATCTTCATATGCCATTGTGCCGGTGTGGGGTATTTGGGCCGCACAAAAACCCAATCAAAAGGGCTTAGTGAGAAACCAACCACTGCTCACCAAACCGCTGAAAAGAGTGACCAGATTTTCTTAGCGAGAGGGCAAGAAATAAATCGATGACGGGCCGATTCCACATTGGTGGTGCAAAAGAAACAATTGCCGTTGGAGATTCGACGCTTGGAAAGGGCTGAAGCAAGAGGAAGACCACCAATCATCACCCTCCAAAGAAAGACCTTGCATTTGAACGGTGTCTTGTTCAACCAACCCTCCATCATAGTTACCTTCCACCATGACTGAGATTTATGCAATCCCCATACAATATTAGCTTTAGTAGCCAGCCATTGATGATATTTAATCAGAAGATGATACACCTCGTTAGCTGAGGCCTTTTCCAAATTCAGCCAGCTTGCAAGGTCCCAATCCTACCAGGGACCATCTGAAGCAAGGGCAGGAAAGGGTTGTCTGCTCTGGAGCACCATCAAAAGCTGTCCTCATAAATCACGGTATCCACGAGGGATCCAAAAAAGCCTCCTGGCTGTACGAAACGATATCAACACATTGCGACAGGCAAGGGTGGCATCTGCAACTGAAGTCAAGCCCAAGCATGCCATGCGGTTAAATTTTGGTTTGAGCTCATGTTTGCCTTCCCAAGAAAGTAATCGTGAGGCTGCCAACAATTCCAGTTGAAAAGAGTTAGTAGCTAAGGGGTCCTCCGTAGGATGCCACTGAGCCTTTTGGAGAACCAATTTCCAGGAACATACCAGATGAGCAAGCAGGGATGATGAAGGACTAGAAAACCGAGAGTCTGCATTAAGAACATGCCACCAAGAGCTCCGAATTTGGGTATTACCATGCACAAGCCCGTGATTCTCAAGAAAATAACGGGCTATAAAGACCCACGGGTGATGATCCAAGCACATGGCACGAAAAAGAGACCAACGGAGTGCCAGCATATGAGTTTCGACATCCAAAATAGCCCCACCACCCATGCGTTTGGGGGTACATGCATGTGATCAAGAAATACATGAAATGCCTGCATGCAAGGAATCCTTCTTCCATAACATGAAACGAATGTACTGAGTAAGAGCATTCAATGTAGTAGTAGTCCTAGGCAGCAATGGCAAGAAATATGTGAGCATTGGAAACAAAATTGTTTGAGCCACTTTGAGGCGAACATGGAAGGGCCACGCCTGTGACTTCCAATACAGAGACTTAGCTGCCAGTTTCTGTGAAATCCACTGTAGTAGTTGCTTTGGCCGAACATCAACACCCAAAGGGTACCCAAGATGCCTAACAATGGAACTCTCTCTCTCTCTCTCTCTCTCTCTCTCTTTTCGTACCACTACTACTGCCACACAGCCTACAGGAGTACATCATCATTGGACCTCATCTTCTATAGGTGTCCCTTTGGATAGAGCAGTGGCACTTAGCCGGTCTAGGCGCCCACGTCCACCCGGACGAAGGCCTAGACATCCACACCACAGACAAATTAAAGCCATCATTGAGCGCCACAGGAGACAGATGCCAAGACGCCTCAGCTATGCAGAGATACACCTCCCTAGAGAACAGACATATCATTGATGGAGAGTTTTCCTTTCTCTACTCTCACTTTCAGATCACTAACATGTTTCCCTTTTATGGGACACTATTTCATTTCCTTTTCAGTCTTATAGGCATGTTTTTCATCTTTTTTCTCGTTCTAGATGAGAAACACACCATCATTGTATGTACTGCTTTGGTCTCATAGGCCACATTGGCCTTTTAGAGACGTTAATATACTCTCTCTCTCTCTCTCTCTCTCTCTCTCTCTCTCTCTCTCTCTCTCTCTCTTTTCGTAAAAGGTAATTGTATTAATTACGAAAAAAATGTACAAGTTTACATGATTACAAGATACACGAGGGCTCTAGGCCAACGTGTGTAAAATCCCAGTACAAAGCCATGAAAGAGTTACACAAGTCATGGCAAAGATGTAGAGGAAATTGCCATATGCCAGGGAAGTAAGTCCTCCCGAGGGAGCAAGTCCGAGTGCTGAATGAGATCTATCTGCCAATGCAAGAGACCTTTAAGCCTGGCAATGTGTCCCGGTATATTAGAGGCAGAATCAAAAAGAAAGGCATTCCGAGTGGTCCAATTGTACCAGCATCCCCTGTATCTAAAAAAGTGAAATAAGATCTTCATATGCAACTGTGGCGGGGTGGGGTATTTTGGGCGCACAAAAACCCAATCGAAAGGGGTTAGTGAGAACCCCACCACAGCGCGCCAAACCTGTGACAAAAGCGACCAGATATTCTTAGCGAGTGGGCAAGAAATAAATCGATGTCGGGCCGATTCCATAGTAGTGGTGTAGAAGAAACAATTGCCGGTCGAGATTCGATACTTGGAAAGGGCCGAGGAAAGCGGAAGACCACCAATCATCACCCGCCAAAGAAAGACCTTGCATTTGAAAGGTGTCTTATTCAACCAGCCCTCCATCATAGTTGCCTTCCACCATGACTGAGATTTCCGCAATCCCCATACCGTATTAGCTTTAACAACTAGCCATTGATGATCTTTAATCAGAAGATGATACACCTGATTAGCAGAGGCCTTTTCCAAACTCAACCGACCTGCAAGGTCCCAGTCCTGCCAAGGACGATCCACAGCAAGGGCACGAAAGGGTTGCCTGCTCTGAAGCACTAACAAAAGCTGTTTCCATAAATCACGGTATCCATGCGGGATTCTGAAAAGTCTCCTGGCAGTACGAAACGATGCAAAGACATTACGACTGGCAAGGGTGGCATCCGCAACTGAAGTCACACCCAAACGAGCCATGCGGTTGAATTTTGGTCTGAGCTCATGTTTGTCTTCCCATGAAAGTAATCTCGAGATTGCCAATAATTCCAGTTGAAAAGAGTTAGTATGCAAGCGGTCCCCCGTTGGATGCCAACACACCTTTTGGAGCACCAAATTCCAGGAACCGACCAAATGAAGTAACAGAGAGGAGGACGGATTGGAAAACCAAGCATCTGCATTCAGGACATGCCACCAGGAGCTTCGAAGTTGTGTATTACCATGCCGAAGCTGTCCTCAAGAAAATGACGGGCTATAATGGCTAACGGGTGATGATCCACACACATGGCGCGAAAAAGAGACCAACGAAGTGCCAACATATGAGTTTTGGCATCCAAAATAGCTCCACCACACCCAGGCGTTTGGGGGTACATGTATGTGACCACGAAATCCATGAAATACCTACATGCAATGAATCCTTCTTCCATAACATGAAACGAATGGGGTGAGTGAGAGCCTTCAAAGTAGTAGGAGTCCATGGTAGCAATGGGAAGAAATAAGTGAGCATTGGCAGGATAATTGTCTGAGCCACTTTGAGGCAAACATGGAAGGGCCACGCTTGCGACTTCCAATACATAAACTTAGCTACCAATTTCTGTGAAATCCATTCTTGGCCGAACATCAACACCCAAAGGGTACCCAAGATGCCTGACAATGGAGCCACGGGGAACAACCTGACCCTGCCAGCCCAATGACTCTAAATCAAATTCCGTGCAACTGAGAATGGCTGATTTGAAGGCATTGATACGAAGACCAGAAGCATGACCAAAGAGCGACCAAACATCTAATGCCTTGCGAATAGTCCTTGTCCGCACGCAAAATCATGAAGCTATCATCAGCTAGAGATTGGCTAATGAAGTGCTGTCCCGAAGGAAGAGACAATCCAGCTAGTTGAGTAGAAGCTGCCATTGAAGATAACATTGAAAGAACCGGATGAGTCACCAGGGCAAAGAAGAGAGGGCTCAAAGGGCAACCCTGTCTCACCGAGCGTGCAAGGACAAATGGCTATGTAACACCACCATTGAGCATAACTCGCGAAGAAGCCGCAACACTAATGGTGTAGATCAATCGGAACATCCGAGTATCAAAACTCATAGCAGACATAAGTTCTGCAATGAAAGACCAGTCTAAATGGTCAAAAGCCTTTTCCAGATCCAATTGAATCAATACCACTTCCTGACTAGAGTGCCTTGCATAGTCAATAGCCATTTGCACATTTAAGATATTATGTAGAATCTCTTGGTGGTTGTGTCTTAGGTGACTCCCCTAGGGTGGGGCCACCAGTCAATCCGATGAGGGCTCTGTGAGGTAGAGGGGGTGGCTGATGCCTTGTGAGTGTATTTTGGTCTATATCTCCATGTGCCTGCTCATGGGTTCGTAAGAAGTGCTCTCTATGTCAATGCAGCTCCATAAAGAAGAGAGAAAGACAACTTTAATTTGAGAAATCTAAAACCCTGGATAATGGCCCAAATCCCTCTCTAAAGAGGCAATGGAAGTGTCCTCTTATCTCATAATACACTGGGCATTTGCATATATAGTGCTCTATCTTTGGCTCAAGCTAAGAGAGCTGGCAAATCCTATTCCCTGTTGCGATCGGTAGTTGGTGTGAGGATGCATGGAATTAACCAGTGGCGCATCGTATACCATGAGACAAGTGTGCATCCATGTATCTGGGACGGATAACAAAGCCATCAGGGGGGGGGGGGAGAGAGAGAGAGAGAGAGAGAGAGAGAGAGAGAGAGAGAGAGAGAGAGAGAGAGAGAGAGAGAGAGAGACAATTCAGAGAGAGAGAGAGAGAGAGAGAGAGAGAGAGAGAGAGAGAGAGAGAGAGAGAGAGAGAGAGAGAGAGAGAGAGAGAGAGAGAGTGTGGATTGTTGCGAGAGCTGGCGATGGGGATCGAGCGTGGAGAACGGAGCGATGGCGACCTGCCGTGACCCGTTTTCTGCAGCGACCTGGCTCGAGCTTGCGCCTGCTTTTTTCTGCCCCGCTTCTGCACGCAGGCTCTGCGCCCGTCCGCCATCGTCTGCAGGTCCGCCGCCTGCGTCTGCAGGCCCGCCGCCTGCGTCTGCAGGCCCCGCCCTCGTCAGCAGGCCCCGCCCTCGTCTGCAGGCCCTCCGCCTGCGTCTGCTGGCCCTGCCCTCGTCTGCAGGCCCTCCGCCCTCGTCAGCAGGCCCCGCCGCCTGAGCCCCGTCGTCCTAGTCTGCAGGCCCCGTCTGCAGGCTCCGTCGCCCTCGGCTGCGTGCCCGATCTCCTGTCGCCCCGGCTTCGCAGCAAGTCTGTGGCTGACGGTTCAGCAGAGAGAGAGTTCGTCCTCTGTGTGAAGACAGCAGTATGGCTGGCTTGGATTTGGATTTTCTTGATCGGACGGTGGCAGCCCTTGGCCCTGATTCCGATGCAGAGGAGCCGGAAGATATGGTGCCATGCACGGAGGAGTTGCCGCCGAGTTCTGAACAGCCGCCTGCCGGCAAACGCTCCAAGCCTACGCCTGATGAGCCCATGAGTCCTCCGGAACGCTCCTATGCGCAAGTGGCCTCTGATCCGGTGGATTCGCAGGAAATCGACTGGGAGCATTTGCTGGACTTCGCCAATACTCTGCTTGGCGATTATGTCCAGCATAATACCGAATCTTTTTCTGTTGCGGGAACGGATGATGTGCTGGAAGCCACGGTGGACCCCAAATCAGTCTTGCGATCCTTCTCGATGTTCTATGACCGTGCAGTTATTCTTTTCTTCACTGGCAGGATCCCAATGCTTTCGCATATTCGCCAGTGGCTGCACCATCTATTGCAAGGGGAGTCGGTTGAGGAGATTTTCCTTGGACCTCGCGGGTTTTATGAGGTCCTGCTGAAATCGGAAACGCATCGCGCTGAGCTCCTGTCCAAGTTGCCGCTATTCTTTGATCGCCGCCTGGTTCATGTTGTGCCATGGCGCCCCATGGCCGACTTCCAGCGTCTGCTTCAACGCGAATGCCCGGTGTGGGTAGAGGTGGAAAACTGTCCGGCGGTCTATTGGCCCATGTTGAAGGATGCGATGGCAGTTGTGGGAACAGTGCTGGTTCCCCCAAGCCTCAGGGCGATGAACCGCAACCGTTTATGCATGCTATGGGACACGGCCAGGAAAAGGCCTGCGTGGCTTCGCCTCAATTGTTCGGGCATGCATCCTTTGTATTTTCGCTTAAAATGGGGCAACTTTGCGGGCCACTGCTTTTCATGTGGTAAATTGGGGCATTTCATGGCCGAATGCCCTGAAAAGCAATCGTCTTCGGATGATGCGCAGGTTGTGCTGCCCAAGGACGACATGGTGCTTGATGCCACGTCCCAGGAAGCCCTTCAGTCTCCTCATGTCATGGATAAAGGCAAACAACAGGTCCGAAGTGTGGATTCCCATCGTACTGACTGGATTGAGGCACGTCCTCAAAAAGGTAAAAAGTTGGATACAGGCCTGGCGGATCCTGGGCCTTCTGCTTTCCAGGATTCCGTGCGCACGTATACGCGCCGGAAAGAAATGGCCACTTCACAGCAGGCTCCGCCTCCTAGGGCCCCGTCGGGCCCCCGCAATCAGTCTCCAAGGAGAGCCTATACCGACGGCCCCAGAGGCCCACCTGCCAAGCTGGCGTTCGATGCCAAAGGAAATGTTATTACACCCTGGGATCGGCGTTATCCCCGCCCCTCTCCCAAGGCAGTGGATTGCCCTTCTACCTCCAACGCAGGTCGCCAGAATTCTTTTGCAGTATTGGCTGATTTTCTGGATGAGGGTGTCCTGGATGCTCTCGCGGAAAAGGTGAAATCGAGGCAGCAGGTGCCTCGTTCCTGACTTCCTTCTTTGAGGATACATGAAGATAGCCACGTGGAATGTGCGAGGCATTTGCTCTCGCCATAAGCAACATGCCATGTGGACCGTCTTGCATGAGAACCAGTGGGATGTATTGTGTGCAGTTGAGCACAAAAGTCACGGTGAAGCAGGAAAAGTGATGGATTGTCATGGATTCCGCCTGTTTTATGCAGGGACCCATGCTACGCACTATTCGGGCGTGCTGATGATTGTCCATGAGAAATATCAGCCTGTCCTTGTTAAAAATGATGTGCAGGGCCGCTTTCTGGTGATCGAAGTCTTATTTGAAGGCGAGATTTTATGGCTGTTGGGCCTCTATGCTCCGAATGATCCCGCATCCCGGCGGAATCTTTGGTCCACTTTGCAGGGCTCCATGTCACTCGGCCGAAGGGGATTCTTGATGGGAGATTTCAATATGTGTGTCGACTCTTCTCAGTCCACTTCAGGGCATTCGGTAATGGATACGCCGGAAAGCCGGGTGTGGAGTTCTTTTGCTTTGCACGTGCTCAAGCAAGATCTTTGGTCGTGGCTTCACCCTTCTTTTTCAGGGTTTACTTTTCATTCCGCACAATATGCAACTACCTGGTCGCGGCTGGACAGAATGTATATCATGCAGGGCGATGACTTTCTTCCCGACATGCTGGAAATGAAGGTCTTGCGGCAATATGCGTTGTCGGACCATTTCCCCCTCCAGCTTGAGATGCGGGCACACTCTATTGCACCTTTTGTGCAATTCCTGGATAGGCTCCCTTTACGTTTCAACTCCTCTTATCTGAAGCATTCAGTTTTCCAGGGCTATATGCAGCAGTTGATTGAGAGGTTCTTATTGGACTTCGCCTCTGAGGGCTGGCCTTCATTTGCACGGCTGCTCTCTAATGTGCAGCGGGTTGCTCGCCAGTATGGGATCCATCATGCCTCGCTTTGCCGCCGACGTCGACATGCAGCAGAAGACTTACTGGCCTTGGTCCGTTCCTTGCTCCTGGATTCCCCTGATGATGATTTTCTGCTGTCTCTGGAGAGGCGGTTGGCCCATCTCATTCAAGTGTTTCAGCTGAAATCTTATCAACAGGCCAAGCTGCACAACTTGATGGACACAATGCAAGATAGCACCTGCCAGTCTCATAAGTTCTTTCGCGCCTTGCATGCATCTCCGCCCCGCGAAAATATGACCAGACTCCAGGATTTGGAAGGTCGCATGGTCACGGATCCGCAGACCATTGTCACTATGTGCAGAAACTATTTTGTGGATCTTCTTGGTTCCTCTTCCTCGCCTTCTAGCCAAGTTACGCATGCCCGTGCGGTCTTCTATCATCTGGTCCGCCAGCAGGTTCCAGTTGATATGCAAGCCGCTTTGGAGACGGATATTTGCGAGGATGAGGTTATGGATGTTTTGTTGCACCTGCCAAATGATAAAAGCCCTGGCTGGGATGGTCTCACTAATGAATTCTTTCAGACCTCGGCCACGCAGTTGGCAAAGCCATTGGTGGCCATGTTTCAGCAGGTGTGGGAAACGGGGGTCATGCCCTCCTCATGGAAAGAAGGCCTTATCAAACTAATTCCAAACGTCCCTTCGCCGTCAAAGTTGCAACACTGGCGACCAATCTCTTTGATGGGCTCCATGTATAAAATCTACTCCAAAGTGCTGGCGAATCGGCTCCACAAGCACCTTCCAGCTATTGTGCATCCTCTCCAATATGGTTTCATTAAGGGCCGCAACATTCTGCATAATATCTTAAATGTGCAAATGGCCATTGACTATGCGCGGCACTCCGGTCAGGAAGTGGTATTGATCCAATTGGACTTGGAAAAGGCATTTGATTATGTGGACTGGTCTTTCATTGCAGACCTCATGTCGGCTATGGGCTTTGGTACCCGAATGTCCCGATTGATCTACACCATTAGTGCTGAGGCTTCCTCCAGAGTTATGCTTAATGGTGGAGTTACAGAGCCATTTGTCCTTGCACGCTCGCTCCGACAGGGTTGTCCTTTGAGCCCTCTCTTCTTTGCCCTGGCGACTCACCCGGTCCTTTCAATGTTATCCTCCATGGCAGCCTTTGCCCAGCTGGCCGGTCTGTCTCTTCCGTTGGGTCAGCACTTCGGTAGCCAATCTTTGGCGGATGACACCTTTATGATTTTGCAGGCGGAGAGGGACAACATTCGAAGGGCATTAGATGTTTGGACACTCTTTGGTCAGGCCTCTGGGCTTCGCATCAATGCCCTTAAGTCAGCCCTTCTCAGTTGTACGGAGCCTGATTTGCAGTCCTTAGCCTGGCAAGGCCGTGTGGTTTCCCGTGGCTCCATTGTCAGGCATCTTGGATACCCATTGGGAGTGGATGTACGGCCAAAAGCCCTGCTGGAGTGGATTTCACAAAAATTGGCAGCAAAGTTTATGTATTGGAAGTCGCAAGCGTGGCCATTCCATGTCCGCCTCAAAGTGGCCCAGACAATCATGCTTCCAATGCTAACGTATTTCCTGCCATTGTTGCCATGGACTCCTACTACTTTGAAGGCCCTCACTCAGCCCATCCGTTTCATGCTATGGAAGAAGGACTCACTGCAGGCCGGCATTTCCTGGATTTCTTGGTCACACGCATGTACCCCTAAGCGCATGGGTGCCGGAGCGATTTTGGATGCACACACTCATATGTTAGCTCTCCGTTGGTCCCTTTTTTGTGCCATGTGTGTGGATCACCACCCTTGGTCCATCATAGCCTGTTATTTTCTTGAGGACAGCGGGCTCCGCCATGGCAACACACGGCTTCGGGCCTCCTGGTGGCATGTCCTTAATGCTGACTCTCGTGTTTCCAGTCCCTCTTCCTCTTTGTTACTGCACTTGGTCGCCTCTTGGAAAGTGGTGCTCCAAAAGGCCCGCTGGCACCCAGTGGGGGACCGCTTGCAGACTAACTCCTTTCAGCTGGAATTGTTGGCAGTGTCGAGACTCCTTTCATGGGAAGATAAACATCAACTCAGACCAAGATTTAATCGCATGGCCCGTTTAGGTGTGATGTCGGTTGCGGATGCTACCCTTGCTACTCGCAATGTCCTCGTCTCATTTCGGACTGCTCGCCGACTCTTTAAGATCCCGCGTGGATACCGTGATTTGTGGGAGCAGCTTTCGTCGAAGCTTCAGGGTCGGCAACCCTTTCCTGCCTTGACGGTGGATCGCCCTTGGCAGGACTGGGATCTTGCAGGCCGCCTGAGTCTGGAAAAGGCCTCCACTAATCAGGTGTATCATCTTCTTGTTCAAGATCACCAATGACTGGGAGAGAAAGCTAACACTGTTTGGGGACTGCAGAAATCGCTGTCATGGTGGCACAAAACGCTGATGGAGGGCTGGCAAAATAAGACACCTTTCAAATGCAAGGTTTTTCTTTGGCGGGTAATGATTGGTGGTCTTCCTCTGGCCTCGGCCCTTGCCAAGCGTCGCATCTCGAATGGCAATTGTTTCTTCTGTACCACACCGGCGGAATCGGCCCGACATCGTTTTCTCTCTTGCCCGCTCGCCAAGAATATCTGGTCACTCTTGTCGCACATTTGGCGCGCGGTGGTGGGATCCTCGCTAACTCCTTTCGATTGGGTTTTTGTGCGCCCGATGTATTCCGCACCGCCACAGTTGCATGAGAAGATCTTATTTCACTTTTTCAGATATTGGGGATGCTGGCACATTTGGACCACGCGCAACGCTTTTCTCTTTGATTCGGCCTCTAATGTACTCCGACATATTGCCAGGCTTAAAGGGCTCTTGCATTGGCAGCTGGATATCATCCGACACTCCGACTTGCTCCCTCGTGAGGATTTGCATCCGTGGCATATGGCAATTGCCTCTGGGTCGTTGCCATGATTGGTGTAGCTTTTTCAGTGCATTACTACGGGGCTTCCCCACACGTTGGCCTAGGGCCCTCGTGTATCTTGTAATCAGAAAAAAGAGAGAGAGAGAGAAAGAGAAAACCTCTTCACATGATGGCTTTGTGTCATCATGTATCTTGTAATCCAGTAATCTTGTATTTTTTTCGTAATTAATATAATTACCTTTTACGAAAAAAAAGAGAGAGAGAGAGAGAGAGAGAGAGAGAAGAAGCTGGTAATTAATACAATTACCTTTTACGAAAAAAAAAGAGAGAGAGAGAAGAGAGAGAGAGAGAGAGAGAGAGAGAGAGAGAGAGAGAGAGAGAGAGAGAGAGAGAGAGATTAGTAGAGAGGTGCCCTGCGCTGCCGACTGGTTGACAGTCGCGACCTCCCTGTCGCCATCGCCATCGCCTGCGCGACCTCCCTGTTCGCCATCGCCTGCCCTCGTTCGTCAGCGCCTGCGAAACCCTGCGCGTACCTGTTCGCCCTCGCCACCGCCTGCGCCCCGTCGCCCTCGTCTGCAGGCCCCGCCGCCTGCGTCTGTAGGCCCCGCCGCCTGCGTCTGTAGGCCCCGCCGCCTGCGTTTGCAGGCCCCGTCTGCAGGCCCCGCCCTCGTCAGCAGGCCCCGCCGCCTGAGCCCCGTCGCCCTAGTCTGCAGGCCCCGTCTGCAGGCTCCGTCGCCCTCGGCTGCGTGCCCGATCTGTTGTCGCCCCTGCTTCGCAGCGAGTCTGTGGCTGACGGTTCAGCCCTGCCGTTGCCTGCTAGCCTTCTTCCTCGTACAGCTCAGCTTTTATTAGCTGTCTTTGCAGAGTACACCCCTGGACAGCGCATCTGTACAGACCAGCGGGCGAGAGAGAGAGCGGGAGAAAGACAGGGTCAGTCCTCTTTCACGATCAAATTGTCATACGATGGCTGGTTTGGATCTGGATTTCATAGACCAAACAGTGGCGGCACTTGGCCCGGATTCTGATGCCGAGGAACCTGAGGACATGGTTCCGTGCAACGAAGAGATGCTCCCTGGTCCCGACATTCAGCCTGCGGGTAAACGTACCAAGCATACTCCGGAAGAGATAGGTGTTCCTCTGGATCGTTCCTATGCTCAGGTTGCTTCGGATCCTGCGGACTCCCAGGATGTTGACTGGGAGCATTTACTGGAATTTGCCAACACGTTGCTTGGCGACTACGTTCAACATAATCAGGAAGCCTTTTCCGACTCAGCGCCTGACGATGTTCTGGATGCCACCGTTGACCCAAAAACTGTCCTGCGCTCCTTTTCAGTATTTTATGATCGCGCTGTGATACTCTTCTTCACTGGTCGAATCCCGCTGCTTTCCCGTATTCGCCAGTGGCTGCACAGTCTGCTACAAGGGGAATGTGTGGAAGAGATTTTTGTTGGCTCCCGGGGGTTTTTTGAGGTTCTGTTAAAATCAGAGACGCATCGTGCTGCTCTCCTGT
This sequence comes from Lygodium microphyllum, assembly GCF_053477565.2. Taxonomy (NCBI): domain Eukaryota; kingdom Viridiplantae; phylum Streptophyta; class Polypodiopsida; order Schizaeales; family Lygodiaceae; genus Lygodium; species Lygodium microphyllum. Next base: position 90,084,461 of record NC_141150.1, on the reverse strand, counting down.
CTAAACTGCCTTTATTTTTTGAACGCCGCTTGGTTCATGTGGTTCCATAGCGCCCAATGGCAGATTTTCAGCGTCTGCTGCAACGTGAATGCCCTGTATGGGTGGAAGTGGAAAATTGCCCGGCTGTTTATTGGCCACTGTTGAAGGATGCTATGGCCGCGGTGGGCACTGTTCTCGTCCCTCCCAGTCTCCGGACAATGAATCGCAACCGCTTGTGTATGCTATGGGACACTGCAAGAAAAAGGCCTGCTTGGTTGCGCCTTAATTGCTCGGGCATGCATCCGTTACACTTTAGATTGAAATGGGGCAATTTTGCAGGGCACTGCTTTTCCTGTGGACAGTTGGGGCATTTCATGGCTGAATGCCCGAAACAGCAACATACCTCCGATGTTGGCCATGCTGTGCCGCCCACGGAAGATATGGCGTGTGATGCCCTGTCGCTGGATGCTATCCACCAGCCCCCAGTTCTGGCCAAAGGTAAACAACAGGTTTCGGGTCTGGATTCCCGTGCCACTGATTGGGTGGAAGTACGTGCAAAAAAAGGCAACAGGGTTGTTGCTGGCATGGAAAATACTGTGTCTACTCCCTCACAAGATTCCATGCGTACATATATGCGCAGGAAGGAAATGTTGTCTTCTGAGCACGCTGCTCCTGCTATGGTTTCCTCTGCCCCCCGTCATCAACCCGCCAGAAAAATGTATTCAGATCGTCCAAAGGGTCCCCCTGCTAAGCTGGCATTTGATACCAGAGGTAATGTCATTACCCCATGGGACCGTCGTTACCCCCGTTTCAACCCCAAGCCAGCAGATATGCCGTCTACTTCCAAATCTGCTCCTCAGAACTCTTTTGCTGTGTTGGCGGATTTCTTGGACGAGGGAGTCCTGGACATTCTTGCTGACAAGGTCAAATCAAGGCAAGCTGTGCCTCGTACCTGATTTGGTTTTAACTACACATGAAAATAGCCACGTGGAATGTGCGAGGAATTTGCTCTCGCCACAAGCAACATGCCATGTGGACGGTATTGCATGAAAATCAGTGGGATGTCCTGTGCGCTGTTGAGCACAAGAGTCACGGTGAAGCCGGAAAAGTAGTGGATTGCAATGGCTTTCGACTGTTCTATGCAGGGACACAGGCCATGCATTATTCGGGAGTGCTCATGATTGTACATGACAAATATCAGCCCGTGCTTATTAAAAATGATGTTCATGGCCGCTTTTTGGTGATTGAAATTTTATTCGAAGGGGAAATCTTATGGCTACTTGGCCTCTATGCTCCGAATGATTCGTTATCTCGTCGGGAGCTTTGGCAGACTTTGCAGACCTCCTTGTCACTTGGTAGACGAGGCTTCTTCATGGGGGATTTTAATATGTGTGTGGATTCTTCCCAGTCCACATCGGAGCATTCGGTGATGGACGCGCCTGAAAGTCGTATGTGGCATCAGTTGGCTCTTTCTGTTCTTAAGCAAGATCTTTGGTCCTGGCTACACCCGTCTTCTACAGGGTTTACTTTCCATTCGGCTCAGTATGCAACAACATGGTCGCGACTGGATCGTATGTATATCATGCAGAATGATGACTTTCTTCCCGAGATGCTCGACATTAAAGTGTTGCAGCAATATGCTTTGTCAGACCATTTCCCTCCGCAGCTTGAGCTGCTTGCACAACCCATTGCACCTTTCAAGCGATTTCTGGACCGCCTCCCTTTGCGCTTCAACTCATCTTACCTGAAGCATGCACTCTTTCAGGGCTATATGCAGCAATTGATTGACAGATTTGTCTTGGACTTCTCTTCTCAGGGCACTGCGTCTTTTGAAAGATTGCTCTCTAATGTGCAACGGGTTGCTCGGCAGTATGGGATTTATCATGCCTCTCTTTGTCGGCAGCGTCGCAAGGCAGCAGAGGATCTGTTGGCTTTGGTTCGTTCTCTACTGGTCGACACTCCGGATGATGCATTTCTGCTTGCACTAGACATGCGGCTGGCTGATCTTACTAAAGCATTCCAGTTAAAATCATATCAGCAGGCAAAACTGCAACATCTGACAGAAACTTTGCAAGATAGTGCATGTCAGACCCATAAGTTCTTTCGAACGCTCCATGCCTCTCCTGCTCGAGAAAATATGACCAGACTCGAGGATGCAGAAGGCCACCTTATCCTGGATCCGCAGACTATTGTGCATATGTGTAGGAATTATTTCCATGACCTTCTCGGTTCCACCTCTCCCCCTTCGGCCCAAATTACTCAGGCCTGTTCGGCTTTTTATGACCTGGTCCGCAATCAGCTTCCGCAGGACATGCAAACTACTATGGAGTCTGATATTTCTGAGACAGAGGTTATGGATGTATTGCTACACTTACCTAAGGATAAAAGCCCGGGTTGGGATGGTCTCACTAACGAGTTCTTTGAAGCTTTTGCTACCCAACTGGTGAAACCTTTGCAGGCTTTGTTCCAGCAGGTGTGGGAAACGGGGATCATGCCTTCCTCATGGAAAGAAGGCCTCATTAAACTGCTTCCAAAAGCTCCTTCGCCATCTAAGTTGACACAGTGGCGCCCAATTTCTTTGATGGGTTCAATGTACAAAATCTTTTCCAAAGTAATGGCGAATCGGCTCCATAAGCATCTCCCGGCCATTGTGCACCCTCTACAGTATGGTTTTATTCAGGGCCGAAATATCCTACACAATGTATTGAATGCTCAACTGGCAATTGATTATGCCAGGCATTCCAATCAGGAGGTTGTACTGATTCAACTGGACCTGGAAAAGGCTTTTGACTATCTAGACTGGTCTTTCGTTGCTGAACTTATGTCTGCTATGGGCTTTGGTCCGCGGATGTCTAGTCTCATATACACTATTAGCGCTGCAGCGTCTTCGCGGGTCATGCTGAACGGAGGTGTTACTGAGCCATTTGTCCTTGCCCGCTCTGTCAGACAAGGATGCCCTTTGAGCCCTCTATTTTTTGCCCTTGCTACACATCCAGTTCTTTCGATGTTATTTCATATGGCAGCCTCTTCTCAGTTGGCAGGACTGTCGCTTCCTACAAGACAGCACTTCATTGGCCAATCCCTGGCGGATGATACTTTTATGATTTTGCGTGCAGACAGGGATAACCTTCGAAGAGCATTGGATGTTTGGGGCCTCTTTGGTCAGGCGTCCGGCCTTCGCATTAACGCCCTCAAATCAGCCATTCTCAGCTGCACGGAGTCGGATTTGCAGTCCTTGGACTGGCAGGGTCTGGTTGTTCCTCGTGGCTCCATTGTCAGGCACCTTGGGTACCCTTTGGGTGTTGATGTTCCCCCAAAGCAGCTGCTGCAGTGGATTTCTCAGAAAATGGTGGCTAAGTTTATGTATTGGAAATCTCAAGCCTGGCCTTTCCATGTTCGTCTCAAAGTGGCCCAGACTATTATGTTGCCAATGCTCACATATTTCTTACCATTGTTGCCCTGGACTACTACGACTCTCAATGCTCTTACTCAGTCCATTCGTTTCATGCTATGGAAGAAATACTCATTGCATGCAGGTATTTCCTGGATCTCTTGGTCGCATGCGTGCACTCCTAAACGCATGGGTGGCGGAGCTATTTTAGATGCCCAAACTCACATGCAGGCACTCCGTTGGTCGCTTTTCCGCGCCATGTGCTCGGATCATCATCCCTGGGTCAAAATAGCCCGTTATTTCCTTGAGGGCCAGGGGCTTCAACATGGCAATACCCAGATCCGGAGTTCTTGGTGGCATGTTCTTAATGCTGATTCGCGGTTCTCCAGCTCTTCTTCGTTGCTGCTCACTCATTTGGTGTGTTCCTGGAAACACGTCCTTCAGAAGGCCCAGTGGCATCCAGCGGAGGATCGCCTAGCTGCTAACTCTTTTCAATTGGAGTTGCTGGCAGTTTCCCGTTTACTTGCATGGGACGGTAAACAGGACCTCAGACCACAATTCAACCGGATGGCCCGTTTGGGTTTGTCTTCAGTTGCGGATGCCACCCTTGCCAGTCGCAATGTGCTTATATCTTTTCGTACAGCCAGGCGGCTTTTCCGGATCCCTCGTGGTTACAGGCCTTTATGGGAACAGCTTTTGAGGGTGCTCCAGAGCAGACAACCCTTTCCTGCCCTTGCTTCGGATCATCCCTGGCAGGATTGGGACCTACAAGGCCGGCTGACCTTAAGCAAAGCTTCTGCTAACCAAGTGTATCATATTCTGATTAAAGATCATCAATGGCTCGTCACCAAAGTGAATGCTTTATGGGGATTACGTAAATCCCGGTCATGGTGGAGGGAAACTGTGATGGCGGGCTGGTTGAACAAGACACCCTTCAAATGTAAAGTTTTTCTTTGGAGAATGATGGTTGGTGGTCTTCCGCTTGCTTCGGCTCTCTCCAAGCGACGAATCTCCAATGGCCACTGTTTCTTTTGCACCACTGCTGTGGAATCCGCCCGCCACCGATTTATTTCTTGCCCCCTCGCAAAGAAAGTCTGGTTATTTATGTCGGCTGTTTGGCAAGGAGTGGTTGGTCCCACCCTGCGCCCCTTTGATTGGGTTTTCGGGCAGCCCAAATACCCCGCTCCTGCACAGCCACATATGAAGCTCGTGTTTCATTTTCTTCGATATTGGGGCTGCTGGCATAACTGGACCGTCCGGAATGCTTTTCTTTTTGACTCCGCCTATAATATTCAGCGGCATATTGCCAGGCTTAAGGGCCTCTTGTATTGGCAGTTGGATCTTCTCCGGCATTCTGATTTGCTCTCTAGGGAGGACTTACGTCCCTGGCATAGGGCAATTTCCTCTGCATCTTTGCCATGACGTTGTAACTTGTAGCACTTAGAATCTCTTTACATGATGACTTAGATTGTCGTCATGTATCTTGTAATCAAGTAACCTTGTATTTTTTTCGTAATTAATATAATTACCTTTTACGAAAAAGAGAGAGAGAGAGAGAGAGAGAGAGAGAGAGAGAGAGAGAGAGAGAGAGAGAGAGATGCCAGAGAAGATCGCGATGGCGGGAGGAGAGCCCGTCTGACCTGCCGCCGCCAATCTGACCTGCGGGTCGTGATCGCGACCGTTGCCTGTCGCTGCTGTCGCGTGTCGGGCCTGCGGGACCTGTCGCCTGTCACGCCTATCTACTACTGCCCCATCGCGTTGCCACCTCGCAGACGCCTGCCCTGACGCGATCGTCCTGCTGTCTGCTGGCCCTCCTGCTCGCGTCCGTTCGTTTTTGCAGAGGGGCTGATCTCCTGCTGTAACCCTAATCGTGACGAGGTGTCAGACGAAGACTATCTCGTCCAGATTCGCGCCGCCTGAGCAGCGCTGTGGCCGCCCGCTGCTCGCTCACGCACCCTTGGTCGGGGGTTCACTTGTGCGTGCCTGACCTGTTGATGCAGGCGCCTACCTCCTGTGCCTACTCCCGCGGCTTTCGCCTGCCCTGCTGATCTGGGACTCACCTGCTCGAGTCTGCCCGCTTCTGTACCGGCGCCCAGTTGCAGCCCTGTAGCTGTAGCCCTGTGGTGCCCTGGTTTTGCAGGGCTGCAGATTCTGCAGAGAGAGAGAGAGAGAGAGAGAGAGAGAGAGAGTGTGTGTGAGAGAGAGAGAGAGAGAGAGAGAGAGAGAGAGAGAGAGAGACCGTCCTGCTGTGGAGACCGCCCGGCCTGTGTTTCGCCTGTCTGCCCCTGCACGGAGACAGAAAAAAGGGAAAGCGAGAGAGCCGGCAAAACAGAGGGTCAGTCCTCCTTCGAGATCAAATCATCATATACGATGGCTGGTTTGGATCTGGACTTCATAGATCAAACAGTGGCAGCACTGGGCCCGGATTCTGATGCGGAGGAACCTGAGGATATGGTTCCGTGCAACAAAGAGATGCCCCCTGGTCCCGACATCCAGCCTGCGGGTAAACGTACCAAGCATGCTTCGGAAGAGATAGGCGTTTCTCAGGATCGGTCCTATGCCCAGGTTGTTTCGGATTCGGTGGACTCTCAGGAAGTGGACTGGGAACACTTGCTGGAATTTGCAAACACTTTGCTTGGCGATTATGTTCAACATAATCAGGAAGCCTTTTCTGACTCTGCACCTGAAGATGTGCTGGACGCCACCGTGGACCCAAAAACTGTCCTGCGCTCCTTTTCGGTATTTTATGATCGCGCTGTGATACTTTTCTTCACTGGTCGAATCCCGTTGCTTTCCCGTATTCGCCAGTGGTTGCAACATCTGCTACAAGGGGACTGTGTTGAAGAGATTTTTGTTGGCTCCCGGGGTTTTTTTGAGGTCCTGTTGAAATCAGAGACGCACCGTGCTGCTCTCCTGTCGAAACTGCCTTTGTTTTTTGAACGCCGGTTGGTTCATGTGGTTCCATGGCGTCCAATGGCAGATTTTCAGCATCTGCTGCAACGTGAATGCCCGGTCTGGGTCGAGGTGGAAAACTGTCCGGCTGTTTATTGGCCACTATTGAAGGATGCCATGGCCATTGTGGGCACTGTTCTGGTCCCTCCCAGTCTTCGGGCTGTGAATCGCAACCGCCTGTGTATGCTATGGGACACTGCCAGAAAAAGGCCTGCCTGGTTACGCCTCAATTGCCCTGGCATGCACCCATTACACTTTCGTTTGAAATGGGGCAATTTTGCAGGGCATTGCTTCTCCTGTGGACAGTTAGGGCACTTTATGGCCGAGTGCCCGGAACAGCAACACACTTCCCATGAGGGCCATGCTGTGCCGCCCATGGAGGAGATGGTGTGTGATGCCCCATCGCTGGATGCTACCCATCAGCCCCAAACTTTGGCCAAAGGTAAGCAACAGGTTGCGGGTCTGGATTCTAGCGCCACTAATTGGGTGGAAGTACGTGCAAAAAAAGGCAACAGGGTGGTTGCGGCCATGGAGAACAATGTGCCTACTACATCACCAGATTCCATGCGTACATACATGCGCAGGAAGGAAATGCAGTCTTCTGAGCGCTCGGCGCCTGCTATGGTTTCCTCTGCCCCCCTTCATCAGCCCGCCAGGAAAATGTCTTCGGATCGTTCAAAGGGTCCCTCTGCTAAGCTGGCTTTTGATACCAGAGGTAATGTCATTACCCCGTGGGACCGTCGTTATCCCCGTTCAATCCCAAAGCCAGCAGATATGCCGTCTACTTCCAAATCTGGCCCGTAGAACTCTTTTGCAGTGTTGGCAGATTTCTTGGACGAGGGAGTCCTGGACATTCTTGCTGACAAAGTCAAATCGAGGCAAGCAGTGTCTCGTTCCTGATTTTGTTTTGAGTATACATGAAAATCGCCACGTGGAATGTGCGTGGAATTTGCTCTCGGCACAAGCAACATGCTATGTGGACGGTGTTGCATGAAAATCAGTGGGATGTTCTGTGCGCTGTTGAGCACAAGAGTCACGATGAAGCCGGAAAAGTGGTAGATTGCCATGGCTTTAGAATGTTTTATGCTGGGTCACAGGCCATGCATTATTCGGGTGTGCTCATGATTGTCCATGACAAATATCAGCCTGTTCTGATTAAAAATGATGTTCATGGCCGTTTTTTGGTGATTGAAATTATATTCGAAGGGGAAATCTTATGGCTACTTGGCCTCTATGCTCCGAATGATTCCTTATCTCGTCGGGCGCTTTGGCAAACTTTGCAGACCTCCTTGTCACTTGGCAGACGGGGCTTCTTCATGGGGGATTTCAATATGTGTGTGGATTCCTCCCAGTCCACATCGGAGCATTCGGTGATGGACACGCCGGAAAGTCGTATGTGGCAGGGATTGGCTCTTGATGTCCTTAAGCAAGATCTCTGGTCCTGGCTACACCCGTCCTCTACAGGGTATACTTTCCATTCTGCCCAGTACGCAACAACATGGTCGAGATTGGATCGTATATATATCATGCAGAATGATGATTTTCTTCCTGAGCTGCTCGAAATAAAAGTATTACAACAATATGCCCTGGTTCGTTCTCTGCTGGTGGACACTCCGGATGATGCGTTTCTGCTCGCACTGGCCATGCGAGTGGCGGATCTTATTAAAGAATTCCAATTGAAATCATATCAGCAGGCCAAACTGCAGCATCTGACAGAGACGTTGCAAGATAATGCATGTCAAACCCATAAGTTCTTTCAAGCTCTTCACGCCTCTCCTGCTCGGGAGAATATGACCAGACTCGAGGATGCAGAAGGTCACCTTATCATGGATCCGCAGACTATTGTGCATATGTGCAGGAATTATTTCCGTGACCTTCTTAGCACCACTTCTCCACCTTCAGATCAAATCACTCAGGCCCGTTCGGATTTTTATGACCTGGTCCGCAATCAGCTACCGCAGGACATGCAAGCTATTATGGAGTCCGATATTTGTGAGGCAGAGGTTATGGACGTCTTGTTACATTTGCCCAAGGATAAAAGCCCGGGTTGGGATGGTCTCACCAATGAGTTCTTTGAAGCTTTTGCTACCCAACTGGCGAAACCATTGCAGGCCTTGTTTCAGCAGGTGTGGCAAACCGGGATCATGCCTTCCTCATGGAAAGAAGGCCTTATTAAACTGCTTCCAAAAGTTCCTTCGCCATCTAGGTTGACACAGCGGCGCCCCATTTCCTTGATGGGTTCAATGTACAAAATCTTTTCCAAAATAATGGCGAATCGGCTTCATAAGCATCTCCCGGCCATTGTGCATCCTCTACAGTATGGTTTCATTAAGGGCCGAAATATTCTGCACAATGTATTGAACGCTCAACTAGCTATTGATTATGCAAGGCATTCTAACCAAGAGGTAGTACTGATTCAACTGGACCTGGAAAAGGCTTTTGACTATCTGGATTGGTCTTTCGTCGCTGAACTTATGTCGGCTATGGGCTTTGGTCCCCGGATGTCTCGTCTAATCTACACCATTAGCGCTGCGGCGTCTTCGCGAGTCATGCTGAACGGAGGTGCTACTGAGCCGTTTCTACTTGCCCGCTCTGTCAGACAAGGATGCCCTTTGAGCCCGATATTCTTTGCCCTCGCGACACATCCAGTTCTTTCCATGTTATCCCATATGGTAGCCTCTTCTCAGTTGGCCGGTCTGTCGCTTCCTTCAGGACAGCACTTCATTAGCCAATCCCTGGCGGATGATACTTTTATGATTTTGCGGGCGGACAAGGACAACCTCAAGCGCGCATTGGATGTTTGGGGCACCTTTGGTCAAGCCTCCGGCCTTCGCATCAATGCACTCAAATCAGCCATTCTCAGCTACACGGAGTCGGATTTGCAGTCGTTGGACTGGCAGGGTCTGGTTGTTCCTCGTGGCTCCATTGTCAGGCACCTTGGGTACCCTTTGGGTGTCGACGTCCCACCAAAGCAGCTTCTGCAATGGATTTCTCAGAAAATGGTGGCTAAGTTTATGTATTGGAAATCTCAAGCCTGGCCCTTCCATATTCGTCTCAAAGTGGCCCAGACAATTATGTTGCCAATGCTGACATATTTTTTGCCATTGTTGCCTTGGACTACTACGACTCTCAATGCTCTCACTCAGTCTATTCGCTTCATGATATGGAAGAAGGACTCATTGCATGCAGGTATTTCCTGGATTTCTTGGTCGCATGCTTGTACCCCTAAACGCATGGGTGGCGGAGCTATTTTAGATGCCCAAACTCACATGCAGGCTCTCCGTTGGTCTCTCTTCCGCACCATGTGCTCGGATAATCACCCATGGGTCGATATAGCCCGTTATTTCCTTGAGAGCCATGGGCTTCAACATGGCAATACCCAAATCCGGACTTCTTGGTGGCATGTTCTTAATGCTGAGTCGAGGTTCTCCAGTTCTTCTTCATCGCTGCTCAATCATTTGGTATGTTCCTGGAAACGGGTCCTTCTAAAGGCTCAGTGGCATCCAGCGGAGGATCGCTTGGCTACGAATTCTTTTCAATTGGAATTATTGGCGGTCTCGCGTTTACTTGCATGGGAAGGCAAAAATGAGCTTAGACCACAATTCAACCGGATGGCTCGTTTGGGCTTGTCTTCGGTCGCGGATGCCACCCTTGCTAGTCGTAATGTGCTTATATCTTTTCGTACAGCCAGGAGACTTTACAGGATTCCGCGGGGATATAGGCCTTTATGGGAACAGCTTTTGCGGATGCTCCAGAGCAGACAACCCTTTCCTGCCCTTGCTTCAGATCATCCCTGGCAGGATTGGGACCTACAAGGCCGGCTGTCTTTAAGCAAAGCTTCTGCTAATCAAGTTTATCATATTCTGATCAAAGATCAACAATGGTTAGTTACCAAAGCCAATGCTTTATGGGGCTTACGAAAATCCCGGTCCTGGTGGAGGGCAACTGTGATGGAGGGCTGGTTGAACAAGACCCCCTTCAAATGTAAAGTATTTCTTTGGAGAGTGATGATTGGTGGTCTTCCGCTTGCGTCGGCTCTTTCCAAGCGACGAATCTCCAATGGCAACTGTTTCTTTTGCACCACTGCGGTGGAATCAGCCCGCCACAGATTTATTTCTTGCCCTGTCGCAAAAAAAGTCTGGTTCTTTTTGTCGGCTATTTGGCAAGGAGCGGTTGGATTCACCCTGCGCCCCTTTGATTGGGTTTTCGGGCAGCCCAAATACCCCACTCCTGCACAGCCACATATGAAACTCATGTATCATTTTCTTCGATATTGGGGCTGTTGGCATAACTGGACCATTAGGAATGCTTTTCTTTTTGACTCCGCCTATAATGTTCAGCGACATATTGCGAGGCTTAAGGGCCTTTTGTATTGGCAGTTGGATCTTCTCCGGCATTCTGATTTGCTCTCTAGGGAAGACTTCCGTCCCTGGCTTATGGCAATTTCATCTGCCCCCTTGCCATAACTTTGTAACTTGTAGCACTTAGCCCCTCTTCACATGATGGCCTGGATTGGCGTCATGTATCTTGTAATCAAGTTATCTTGTACTTTTTTCCGTAATTAATACAATTACCTTTTACGAAAAAAAAAAGAGAGCGACCTGCTGCGACTCTCGTACTGCACCAACCTGATCATAACCTTGCCGTTACCTTCTAGCACAGTTTGCATCAGACACGCTCCCCCTGACCAACAGTCGTGTGTACCTGCATTGTGCCGTGGTGCGTAACACCTTCTGTCACCAGTGCAGGGTCTGTTCTGCCTTGCTCGAGCCCTGCCCTCGCCCACCTATGAATGGCTGCCGCTGGAACTTTCTTGCGAACTGGCAGTCTCGCCCTGACACCCTGCTGTGCTATCTTGCCCCAACACTCTGCTTTGCACTAACCATCGCTGCGCCAATCTTCCTTAGCCCATCTGCCCTGGGAGCTTACCTGTGTTCCTATGACTGTTGACAGGCTTGAAGGTCGTCTTAGTTGCGGATCGTGGCTTTGCATCTAACTTGCACAAGGTCTGTTCGTGGTATCCTGCTTTGCTTTCGGGCAGATTGTGGTAGCAGAGAGAGAGAGAGCGCCCTACAAATAGCTTCAGATCTCTTGTTTTTTTAAAGTGGTGATACAACATGGCTGGTCTGGATATGGCCTTTATTGACCAAATGGTGGTAGCCCTTGGTCCGGATTCTGAAACAGAGGAACCAGAGGATATGGTTCCTTGCACAGAGGAGATGCCACCTAGTCTTGACTTCCAACCTGCGGGCAAACACACCAAGCATACTTTAGAAGATACAATGGATCATCAGGAACATTCTTATGCTCAGGTTGCTTTTGATTTAGGATGTTGACTGGGAGCATTTGTTGGAGTTTGCCAACACTCTGCTTGGTGATTATGTTCAACATAATCATGAAGCGTTTTCTGCCTCTGAAACTGAAGATGTTCTGGACGCCACTGTGGACCCGAAAAATATTTTGCGCTCATTCTCAGTGTTTTATGAACGTGTTGTTATACTCTTCTTCACTGGTAGGATCCCAGTGCTTTCCTATATTCGCCAGTGGCTACAAAGTCTACTACAAGGGGAGTGTGTTGAAGAGATTTTTGTTGGGCCTCGAGGCTTTTATGAGGTGCTGTTGAAATCCGAAAAGCATCGTGCCGATCTGCTGACTAAACTGCCATTGTTCTTTGATCGCCGTTTGGTCCATGTTATGCCATGGCGCCTAATGGCAGATTTTCAGCGCTTGCTTCAACGCGAATGCCCGGTGTGGGTTGAAGTGGCCGGCTGTCTATTGGCCATTGTTAAAGGATGCCATGGCCATTGTGGGCACTGTTTTGGTTCCTCCGAGCCTAAGGGCCATGAATCGTAACCATTTGTGTATGTTATGGGACACTGCTCGGAAAAGGCCTGCTTGGTTACGTCTTGATTGCTCTGGCATGCATCATTTGTACTTTCGTTTGAAACGGGGTAACTTTGCAGGGCATTGTTTTTCGTGTGGAAAATTGGGGCATTTTATGGCCGAGTGCCCATCGAAGCAACCGACTTCAGATGCTGAGCATGTTTTGCCTCCCATGGAAGATATGGTGCTTGATGCTCCATCGCAGGATGCAACCCAGCCACGTAAAGTTTTGGATAAAGGTTAACAACATGTTTCGGGCTTGGATTCCCGTGACAATGAATGGGTAGATGTACGTGCCAAAAAAGATAAAAGGTTTGATGCTGGCATGGCGTATACTGTGCCTAATGCTTCACAAGATTCCTTGCGTACTTATATGCGTAGGAAAGACATGTTTTCTTCAGAGCACACTAATGCTATGGTTTCTTCTGCTCCTCGCAATCAGCCCACTAGGAAAGTATATACAGACGGTCCGAAGGGCCCACTTGCTAAGTTGGCTTTTGATGCTAGAGGTAACGTGATTACCCCATGGGATCGTTGTTATCCCCGTTCCATCCCCAAGACAGTGGATACACCGTCTACCTCTAAATCTGGCCGTTAGAACTCTTTTGCCGTGTTAGCTGATTTTTTGGATGAGGGAGTCCTTGACATTCTAGCAGAAAAGGTTAAATCGAGGCAAGCTTTGCCTCATTCCTGATTTTCTTTTTTGAATACACATGAAGATAGCCACGTGGAATGTGCAAGGCATTTGTTCTCGCAATAAGCAACATGCCATGTGGAGTGTATTGCATGAGAATCAGTGGGATGTCTTGTGTGCTGTTGAGCACAAGAGTCACGGTGAAGCAGGAAAAGTTGTGGATTGCCATGGGTTTCGCTTGTTTTATGCAGGGACACATGCCATGCATTATTTTGGTGTGCTTATGATTGTACATGAGAAATATCAGCCTGTTCTTATTAAAAATGATGTACATGGTCGTTTTGTGGTGATTGAAGTTTTATTTGAAGGAGAGATCTTATGGTTACTTGGGATCTATGCTCCAAATGACGCTTTATCCCGCCCGGATCTTTGGAATACTTTGCAGACCTCCTTGTCACTTGGCAGACGGGGTTTTTTGATGGGGGATTTTAATATGTGTGTTGATTCTTCACAGTCCACATCAGAGCATTCGGTGATGAACGCTCTGGAAAGTCGTGTGTGGAATGCGTTTGTTCTTGCCGTGCTTAAGCAAGATCTCTGGTCATGGCTACACTCTTCTTCTACAGGGTTTACTTTTCATTCTGCGTAGTATACAACTACATGGTCGCGGTTGGACTGCATGTACATCATGCAGGATTATGCTTTTCTTCCTGAGATGCTGGAAATGAAAGTGTTGCAGCAATATGCCTTGTCGGATCATTTTCCTCTACAGCTTGAGATGCTTGTACAACCCATTGCACCTTTTAAGCAATTTGTGGATAGACTCCCTTTGCGTTTCAACTGGTCTTATTTGAAGCATTCAATATTTCACAGTTATATGCAGCAATTGATTGATACATTTTTATTGGACTTCTCCTCTAAGGGCAATGCTTCTTTTGAACGATTGCTCTCTAATGTGCAGCGGGTTGTTCAACAGTATGGGATTCTTTTGAACGATTGCTCTCTAATCCTTGGCTGATGACAGCTTTATGATTTTGCGTGCGGACAAGGATAATCTTCGCAAAGCATTAGATGTTTGGACTCTCTTTGGTCATGCTTCTGGTCTTCATATCAATGCTTTGAAATCAGCCATTCTCAGTTGCATGGAGTCAAATTTGCAATCATTGGACTGGCAGGGAATGGTTGTTCCCCGTGGTTCCATTGTCAGGCATCTTGGGTACCCTTTGGGTGTTGATGTTCGGCCAAAGCAACTACTAGAGTGGATTTCACAGAAACTGGTAGCTAAGTTTCTGTATTGGAAGTCACAGGCTTGGCCCTTCCATGTTCGCCTCAAAGTGGCTCAGACAATTTTGTTGCCAATGCTCACATATTTCTTGCCATTGCTACCTTGGACTACTACTACATTGAATGCTCTTACTCAGTATATTCGTTTCATGTTATGGAAGGAGGACTCCTTGCATGCAGGCATTTCATGGATTTCTTGGTCGCATGCATGTACCCCCAAACACATGGGTGGTGGGGCTATTTTGGATGCCAAAACTCATATGCTGGCACTCCGTTGGTCTCTTTTTCGTACCATGTGCTTGGATCATCACCCTTGGGTCTTTATAGCCCGTTATTTTCTTGATGATCACGAGCTTGTGCATGGTAATACCCAAATTCGGAGCTGCTGGTGGCATGTTCTTAATGCAGACTCTAGGTTTTCTAGTCCTTCTTCATCCCTGCTTGCTCATGCAGCAGAGGATCGCTTAGCTACTAACTCTTTTCAACTGGAATTATTGGCAGCCTCGCAATTACTTTCTTGGGAAGGCAAACATGAGCTCATACCAAAATTTAACCGCATGGAGCGTTTGGGCTTGACTTCAGTTGTTGCAAATGCCACCCTTGCCAGTCGCAATGTGTTGATATCGTTTCGTACAACCAAGAGGCTTTTCAGGATCCCTCGTGGATACCGTGATTTATGGGAACAGCTTTTGTTGGTGCTCCAGAGCAGACAACCCTTTCCTGCCCTTTCTTCGGATTGTCCCTAGCAGGACTGGGACCTTGCAGGCTGGCTGAATTTGGAAAAGGCCTCAGCTAACCAGGTGTATCATCTTCTGATTAAAGATCATCAATGGGTGGTTACTAAAGCTAATACTGTATGGGGATTGCGTGAATCTCAGTCATGGTGGAAGGTAACTGTGATGGAGGGCTGGTTGAACAAGACACCTTTCAAATGCAAGGTCTTTCTTTGGAGGGTGATGATTGGTGGTCTTCCTCTTGCTTCAGGCCTTTCCAAGCATCGAATCTCCAACAGCAATTGTTTCTTTTGCACCACCAGTGTGGAATCGGCCCGTCATCGATTTATTTCTTGCTCTCTCGCTAAGAAAATCTGGTCACTCTTGTCAGCGGTTTGACGAGCAGTGGTTGGTTTCTCGCTAAGCCCTTTTTATTGGGTTTTTGTGCGGCCCAAATACCCCACACCGGCACAGTCGCATATGAAGATCTTGTTTCACTTTCTTAGTTACTGGGGCTGTTGGCACAATTGGACCATTCGGAATGCTTTTCTTTTTGATTGAGCCTCTAATGTTTAGGGACATATTGCTAGGCTTAAAGGTCTCTTGCATTGGCAGATAGATCTCATTCGGCACTCTGACTTACTCCCTTGGGAGGACTTACTTCCCTGGCATATGGCAATTTGCTCTGTGTCTTTGCCATGACTTTTGTAACTCTTTTGTCGTTTAGTACTTTATAAATATAACATCCATTACGAAAAAAAAGACAGAGAGAAAGAGACGCGACTGAGTGATGGTGTGAGCCTCTCCATGGACCTGCAAGCCTGTGACTTATTGTACCCTTGTGTACTAAAGCCTATCGCGATGTTGCTCTACATCCTGATGCTGCCTTGAACTTGCTTGCCACAGGCCACCAACTATCGTGCTGTGCCTGTCTACAATCTTTCCCTACATGCCTATATACCCTGTCCACCATCCTTGTCCTATACTGACTACCTTGCTACCTAAGATGCTCTAGGCTTGCCCTAAAGGCCTCTTCGCCTGCTTGTCTATGGGGCCTATGCTGCATAGAGCAATGCAAGAACATCCTTTGAAGAGCATGCCATATTGATAGTGTCCTGTGTACTGAAGCCTATGGCCATGTTGCCCTGCATCCTAATGCCACCTTGAACTTGCTTGCCACACCACCAACTATTGTGCTATGCCTTTCTACAATCTTTCCCTACATGCCTATACTCCCTGTCCACCGTCCCTGTCTTGTACTAACTCCCTTGCTACCTGAGACACTCTAGGCTTGCCCTGAAGGCCTCTTTGCCTGCTTGCCTATGGGGCCTATGCTGCATAGAGCAATGCAAAAACATCCTTTGAAGAGCATGCCATATTGACAGTGTCTGCTTCTTGATGGCAGGCCAGGATACGTAGAATATGCCGAATATGGAATAGGTTGTTGCTACTCTGACTCTAGCTATGGAAGTGGAAGAAGATATTGAAGATGCGGACATGGTCCCATGTACTGCTGAGCTGGCTTCATCCCCCCCACTGTCCAGCCATCAGTCAAAATGCAGCAAGCACCTCCATGATGGATTTTCTGCCCCTAAGGCCCCGATCTGGGTGATTCTCCGCTTCGCTCATATGCTCAAGTGGCCTCTGCTTCACAAAATTTGCAAGAACTGAACTAGGATCAGCTGCGGGAGTCTACAAATTCTCTTCTAGAGGAATATATCAAGCACAACCATCAAGCTATTCCAAGCCACAGGGAGGAAGAGATCCCAGAGCTACATGTGCATACTCAGGAGGTTCTTCACTCCTTTTCAGCTTTCTGTGAGCACAACGTTATTCTTTCCTTCACCGGTTGGATTCCTATGCTTGCTAGGATCTGTCAATGGCTGAGATCTATCCTTCAAATCGACTATGTGGAAGAGATCTTCACTTGTCAACATGGTTTCTATGAGGTTGTACTTCTCTCCCCTTTGGGACAGGATCTTCTTCTCAGTAAGCAGCCCCTTTTTTGTGATAAACAGTTAGTGCACATCGTCTCCTAGTGCCCAATGGCCAATTTCCAATCCCTGCTTAAGCAGGTATGTCCAGTATGGGTCCAAGTGGAGAGTTGCCTGACAATTTACTGGACCTTCTAAGGGATGCAATAGCTACAGTAGGTCATGTGTTGGTGCCCCCAAGTCTCAAGGCAGCCAATCGTAATCGTCTATGTATGCTGTGGAACACATCAAAAAAGAGGCGTAACCGGTTACACCTCAACTGTACTGGCATGTGGTCTCTTTGGTTTAGGCTCAAGTGGGGCACTTTTGCAGGTGATTGTTTCTCATGTGGCCAATTGGGTCACTTCATAGCCGAATGCCCCGATCGAAAGAGCCTCCAAGTGGATCAGCCCATGGATATGGACCCAAGCAAAGATCAGAATAAGCCTTCATCTTCTACCCAACAACAAATTGCTCAGCCCGGTCAGTCCAAAGCAGCTAGCTGCTTCATCAGCAATGGAACCACAGGAATGGATAGAAACCTATCACCACAAGGGAAAAGCGAAGGAAACACCAGGGTCTACAATGCCTACTGAGCCTTCTTCTTCATAGGAACCCCTCTGCACTTATTTCTATCATCGAGCCAGTCTTGATATTGCTAAGGATCTAAAGCCATCTAAATAACAGCCGCAGCAGCAGCTGAGCCAGTCATCACCACATGCCCATGACCCTCCAGCTCAGCTAGCCTTTGATGCTGCTGGTCGAGTCATTACTCCTTGGGACCGCAAGTATCCAGATTCTACCTCCCACCGTGAAGATTTTTCCTCCTATTTGTGGGCCGACCATCAGCGTCCCAAACCCTTTGTGGTTTTGGGTGACTTCTTTGATGATGGTGTATTGGAGACATTGGCTGCAAAGGGCCAACAAAGATCTCATCACAGTTCTTAATCTTTTGTCTCTCTCTAGTCCCGAGGTGCCTCTCTCATGCTTGTCCTTCCGTGCTTGCTGAATCCCTTGTATCTGGTTCATATATGATGGCCTAGAGTCACTCTGCATTTTGTAATCTTGTTATCTTGTACTTTTTTCGTAATTAATATAATCACCCATTACGAAAAAACAAGAGAGGAAGGAAGCAGTGTGACAATACCTGTGTGCTGACCCTACATGGGCAGGAAGGAGTGCAAACAGATCTGCATGTTAATCTGCAGTCAGGCATCTGGGACTGGTCAGAGTGAAGAGACACTACAGGCTCAGCTTCAGGTGGAGGGAGGTTGTGCCTTGCAGCCTAGTGTAAGAGAGAGTTGGATGGATCTTCTGTGATCAGCCTATGCCTTGGCTGGATTGAATACCACCTTCACTGATCAGGTAGTCAAGGCGCTTGGATGATCAGATTCTGATGAGAAAGAGGAAATGGTACTGTGTTCTGATGTGGAGCCAGCTGTTAAACTCCACAAATATGCTGCAGATGAACTCATGGCGGGTCCTGAGGGCCCTACCCCTGTGGAGCATAAAAAATTATATCTAGAAAGGTACGGCCCTTTATAGCTGATCTTGAAAATTGTCTAGATACAATGAAAGCATAAAAAGTGATATTTTCTGTTCCTATATATATATTAGGCGTGCACTTGCAGTTGGAATATCATATTTTTCAGAAAACCACAAGGGACTCTCAATACTTGAGACTGGGTTTTATTTGCAGTTGGAATGACTGAGTTTTACTGGAAAATGAAGAAAGTGAAAATTTTCCGATTCTCAATACTTGAGACTGGGAGAAGGCAGAGAATAAAAATGACCACCACTCACTTTTAATTTTTTTACTGCGAAAATTGTGTAGCTTCTGTAGTCATTCACTTGGCAAATTTGGTTGCCAGACAAATCAAGCACCATCAACTTGGGTAAGCTACGAATATGAGAAATTTCGCTTATGTCACACAAATGATTGTGTGCAGCATAAAGTTCCATTAAGCACAATAAACTGTCAAGTCCCTGCAAAAAAGTAAACATAAGCACACATCAATCAGCAGCACACTGAAGTAAAATCACCATTTCATGATAGAAAGAACAGATGCAAAACTGGGAACTGGCTAAGTAGAGAGCCTCCCAATTCTCATGCTCCCTACAATATTGTGAAACTCAGATCCTATTTCTATCGATCCTCTGAAGTCTCCAAATTGTTGATTCACATCCAAAAACCCAGAAGTCCAGGCAGCTTGGTGCAGGCATTGGGGAGCACAAGAAGGGTAGTGCCTTGCAGCCAAGAGGTTGATGCTACTTTCCTAAAGCAGTGGCTTGCCCCTCTCCACAAGCTACCTCTGAAACTGGGTAGCAGTTGGGCAGCCTTGTTTTCTTTGTTGGGTGTCCCTGTACATTTGGCAGGTTAGTTCTTTAATGACACCCTAGACACATTCTTCAAGATACGGAAGGGTGGCAAGCTGGTGTTAAAATGGGATTCCCAGATCTCCCCTGGAAGAGGCTTTGTTATTGGGATGAGGGGGAAGTCCCCTGGTGTTGGACCCACGCATTGCTTGGCAAGACATGCATATGGATGTGGCAAGATCAAGCCTTGGATGAATTGGATGGAACCAAGGAGAGTGTTATTGGCAAGCCTTGCTAATCTCTCAAGTCTCAATGAGTTTCTTCTCCTAAACAACACGTATTGGAAGAGACATTCTAATTCTAGATGCTTAGCATGTCTCAGGTCTCCTCTCTGCTCTTTCAGCTCCTCTTCATCTCTGGACAGCTCAGGATTTGTGTATGACTCCATTTTCAACTTCATCTACACTCCCTATCCCTTGTCTACCATACCCAGACAGGACCTGCTGTGATTGAAGCTTTCATATCTCCCAAATCAGAGCATATCTCCTCAAGGTTTCTTCTGTGGATTTGTTCCTTGAGTTGAGGGCAAACTTCCCATCACCTCAGAGCTCAACATTGCTTACCACATAGCTCAACATTGTCATTTTTCCCAATCTCTGCTCTGTGTGCCTGCCATGGCCAGGATGACCCAGCCAACTTTGAGCACCTAAATCTCCATCTATAAGCCATAACTCAACAAGATTTCTTCTAGGGGATTCTTTCGTAGACCAGGGCACAACTCTCCATCAAATCAGAGCTCCACATTAGCTGCTCATTGCCTCAGCATTCCTAAAATTATGTCACGCTGTCTGAAACAGGTGCAGTCCTGTCTGGGCCGATTTCTCTCCTAGCACGCGTAGCGATTTGACCAAGAATCATAAGGCTTTGGAAGCCCATGAGATAAGCTTTCTATCCATAAAAAAGATTTTGAAAATGATCAAGTATACACTGCACACAGAGTGAAAAACAAGGCTGCCCCCAGAAACCCTAATGCAGACTCCATAGCCAAAACTCAAAAGCTTCATCTCTCCTTCATTTTCTCACTCCTCTTGGTACACTAAAGTTACTGCCATTCTGATTTGAAGATTCCAACAAGGATTGCTCATCAAGGAGGGAAATTTGTGAAGACTTTGGAAGATTTGGAGACAACATCAACACCAAGTTCTTCATTGCTACAGTCTCGAGCTCATTTTCCACTACATTCTCTTAGCTCAATCTTTGCCACTCAAAGATCTGCTGCAACACTCAAGCCTCTACCATTCAGATTTGAAGGTTTAGCAAGCTCAACTTCAAGAGAAGATTTGGATTTGGAAGGATAGAAGCCCTCAAGTTCAACAAGAGTACAAGCAACAATCATCATAGTATCTCTTGGTATTCCATACAGGGTGGGTCTTGATACTACATTGCACTTGTGTTTCTTGACACAAATTCTTTCAATTCTTTTGCTGCAAAATCAGAGATTTGAGGCTGATTCTCATTAATGAGAATGTGGAGCATGAAGGTTTTTCTCATAAAGAGAGATGCAATCTTTACTCACCAGTATTACATAGAAGATGTTTCTGAAGTTGGCTACACTCAAGTATAATTGATGTTTCCATTTGAAGATTTTGAAGACATTTCAGCTACCCTGGTCATCATGCAAATCTCAAAAATGGTGATATCTTTGCTTGAGGGGGACATGAAGATTAATGCAAGAAAAGTTAATGAAGACCATAATGAAGAAAAAGACCAAACAGACGAGAAAGAAAAAGACCAAGAAAAAGAAGACCATGAAGACAAAAAGAGCATCAAAGAAAGCAAAATGGACTATGTCAAAGAAGTGGACAAAGAAACGAAGATCTACTATGCCTACCATGACATATCTAATGAAGAAAATCACAAGGGCTTGTCGGTCCTTGTCTCTACTTTTCATTAGAACTTTGTATTGAATGTACTTGCCATTAATGCTCCTAACATATGTATTGTAAAACTCCTCATGTAAGCCTATGCATAACAGCCTCTACACACTTAGTGAGGCCTTGTAACAGCCCCTAGATGTTAGCCATGTTTTTTGGTACCCACACTTAGCCTTTTCTGCGATAGCCTTTGGTGTTTTACCATGTTTGTGGCATACCCACACTTAGCAAGGTTCTACTCGTGATAGCCTTTGTACACTTAGTGCCTTTCTCACGGTTGTAATTGAGGAGGGGTGTTGAGAAATATGCAATCACACCCATGTGATAGCCTCTTTGTATGGAGCAATAGGGCAAGACACAAGCACTTTGCTAGAAAGGATACCTGAAATACAGGATGCCTGAATCCCATAAGCACAGTGGAGAAAAAGGGAACCACCATGAGCCTATCACATGATGTACCTTCTTATCATTCAATGATGGAATACTATTGTAGTTTTTCCTTTTAGTCATAGTTTGTGTCACACTCAAGATTGTGTTTATGAGTCCAACCTTCCATCTTGGAACCTAATTCACTTGAGTAACAGTTGGTCTCTCCAGTCTATGTCATCATGAACATTGTTTTTGTGTTCCATCCGCCATAGCCATGCTCTAGATCCACACATTTTCAACACACATGTTGTGACACTTATCATTGCATAGCATCACCAACCCTTGTAGACACCCCTTTTTGGAAGAGCATGTGGAACAGCTGGCGATGAGGAAGGTATCCTTTTTCTAGTGGTTGGTTGCCCATGAGAACTCATTTGGAGATGGATATGCAAGATTCGTTGATGCATGAACTTGATTAAGCCTAGGGTGGAGGGGGGCATTTATTAGCAATTAGCTAGTCAGGTTACTCTATGAGGCTGAGGTGCAAGACACAATCTTCATCAGTGAGGCCGGTGCTTGCCAATGCATTGGTCTAGAGGCCTTGCATTGCCAAAAATTCTGAGCCCTTGGCATAACAATCAGAAGTTTGGAGCTCATTGGAAGCCTAACAAGGCAGCATATCTTGAAGGCTTGCTGTCAAATGATCTTCGGTGGGCACATGTCCCTCCATGTCTGCCACTATGCGAAGCTCTGGTCTCCCATTATTCACTCACATTGTAGATGAAGCACCTAGAGGAGATTCTCATGACACACATGAGCTTAGAAAGATATTTATTCATACCCAGTTTTCAATCACTTAACAAAGATTTTCACATGGTCCCAAGAAAATATCATACAAATAACAATATCAATAGGATTGTTCCATTAGTTAATCAATTTTTTAATCAAATCAGTTAAACACATATTTCCTTCCTATGAGGCCACAACTACTTGAGTTAAGGGGATTCTTGTTGCTGCTAGTTGGTTTCTTCAGCATGACTTCTGAATGTTATTTAAGGATATTTGGTTCTCTTGGGGTTACCTTGACAGTAGTAACTGAGAATTCAAAACTAAACATTTAATGTACAACAAGACTCCCTTAAGATGTCTAAAGGAAAGTGTTTTAAAGGAGCTTCATTGATGAAGGTGACCATTATTATCGTAATAAGAACATATGATGTGATCAGCAAAAGAAATTTGAAACATCAACTTCCAAAGCTCTGAACTTGTTATTAGACAATATATTAATACACCTTCAAAGATTCAATCTTGTTTCTCTCAATTGAAAGCTGGGTCAGTCCATTAAAACCACCCAGCTGCATACATGATATTAGTAAATTTCTTCCAAGATCCAACTTCCAGAGTGCATCTAGCTGCATTGAAGCATTAACCTGATTCAATCAAAGCATCAATCAGTGATTCATGAGAAGAAATGGATGGGGTTCTGAACAAAAGAAGAGTGTTCAACAAAGCTAGAAATGAAAAATCTCACCTCACATATGTCATTATCTTCTAGAATCAACTCCTCTAAAAGAGAGCAGTTCTCTAGTCCCTCTACAACAGAGATCTCATTTCCAGAAAGCACAAGTCTACGAAGACTGGGAAGATTATCAAACCAGCACATGGTTTTCAAATGCTGATGCTCTAAATGTACCTCCTCAACTTCATTATAAAGATCTCCAACAATTTTCAAGCTTTCAATGCATGGATTCTCGAGTAATTTAATCTTTTCCCCAGACGACTTCTGTTTAGTTCCCTTGTAACACGGATCACCATCCTCAGAAGGTATGTTACAACTATCTACTTTTTCATCCTTGTCTTGCAATTGTGCTTCTGTTCAGAAACACAAACACAGCAATAATGCTCATGGGTTTAAAAAACTTCCTGACATCAAATGACATATTAGAAAATCTAATACAAAGACTGAGGGAAAGAAAATCTAAAAATACAAGAACTGAGCAAACAGCCAATCAGGCAGTCTGTAATGCCCAACCATATGTGACTTTAATGGAGGGTGTCAAAATCCCAAGTATAAGAAAGGCAATTCTCCTAATCGTTGCTCAGAGTCACCCCATAGTCTCTCCCATCTGCTGCAAAGAGCACAATAAACTCAATCCAAATACTGGAGAGTCTCTAGAGTATGTATGTCCTACGAATCTATGCCCATGACAACATCCTATAATCAAATGAACGAAGCAGTAATACTAGCAATCATCTCTCATGGGTAATTTATTTCCAGATCTGCTGTCGTAGGCTATAGCAAATGAATTTCCATTTTTCATCAGATTCTGTACATTTCTCTTTGGGGCATAAAGAATGAGTCATAAACGTACTGTTGCGGCAAGAGAACAGTGAAGCATCAAAAAGTCCAAGTCTATGCAATGTTCCTACTCTATCAACTTATCCTTTATGAAAACAAGGAATGGGGGGAAATGGCAGACATAGTTGTCTTATTCATCTACCAAGTGTTCAAGAATCAGGCAACTCTTTTGTCTACGATACATTGGAAAGCTGGGTCCTTATATAGAGTAAATTATATGTGACATTTTTGCTCCAAATCTCATTTTGAGACATGAAAACCTAGTGTATAGTGCCAAAAGCTTCTACTATCTCCCGCATTGAGAGAACATCTTGACTGGTGCATTTAGCCACTCATATGCATGCAATTTACATCTATACCTCCATCTATATAAAATATGTGCACCACATAGAATATATGCACAAATGCATCAATGTATGCACACATGCATATATGTACACACAGTTGAAAGAGAAATTTTCAAATCACTAGAATCATTCAATGAATTTACATAGTACTGTTCGGTGTATGGAATGATCAAGGTATTCAGGAAGCATGTATAATAAACGGGAGGCATTTCTGACCAGTTGGGACTCATGCACCTGTTGTCATCCTTTTTCTCACATGATTTGGCAGTGTACTCTTCTTGATTTCACTAGGCCTATTTTACAGGACTTTCTCCCTTGAGTGCAGACAGCCTGTAAAAAGAAACTTTTTGACTCCTATGCTTAATTTCCCTTCATGTATTCGGGTTTTCTACTGTGTATTTACTTTGAAGATGATTATCTTGAGGTGCCCAAGGAGAAAATACATAGGATGGGGACCCGTGCCAAAGAGGAGAAAAAGGGGTCCACAGCAGGAGTGTGGGGTGTGGAGTTTTGTAAGTTTTTGAGCTCAAGAGCTCATCGTTATGCAGCAACTTTGGGGATGTGATAATGTTTTAAAAATCATGTGGACTACAATGGTATGAAAAAGCTAGAGAAAAGTGATTTTTGCAAAAACTAAATTACTAATCAGGTAGGATCTACAATTCCACAAAGGTGATCCCATGATTATTTAGGGGACTCTACACAAGTGTGGAATTTAGGCTTACACTTCTGCACCTTCATAGCTTCAGGTGTAGATGATAATATGAAAAGACATCCCCAACAACTATTCACAAGCAAATGATCATGTGCCTATACACACATTTCAAGATGGTTGCATTTGAATAGGAAAATGTCTTTTGAAGCATCCAAGCATTACAGATCCGTATTTCTATCCATCATTCCTAGGTCACATATCCATATTTCTATCCATCATTCCTAGGTTATAGTTCCAAAAACTCTTAGGAGAATTCCTAGTGTGCGGTATATAATTCTATTGTATTTACTTTAAACAGTTAAGAGGCCTAAACTTACCAGCATGAAGAGCCATGCAGTCTAATTGAGTCAAGAAGAGGAAACATATTGCTATAAATTATTAGGAGAATCCGTGCAAGGTAAATACGTCTAATACATTCTATTTTAAACAGTAAAGAGGCATTTAATTACCAGCATAAAGAGCCATGCAGTCTAGTTGAGTCAAGAAGAGGAAACATCTTGCTATAAACTTTTTGTACTCATTTTCTTCCTCAACAGGGTTTCCACGTAAATTTAATTGTCTCAATTGTGGGACCTGCCATGCAAAAATCATAAATTAGGCCGACATTGTTGTAGCCGCTGAAGCCATCCATGAAACTGTAGAGAGCAGGACCAGCCACATCTTCTAATACTCTATCAATGTAAGGTAAGGGAAAAATATAATTGATTGTGGTCTTGTCTAATTCTCAAAAGTCAACAAAAATTCGGAATTTTCCATTCTTTTTAGGAACAATAACAATAGGTGCAAACTATTCTAAGTTCTCTATGGGGGTGATAATTTTTGCATCAAGCATTTTATCCAATTCTTGCTTGACTTCTAATGCATACTTAGGATTAAGCTTATACGCATGCCCTCGTACCAAACAGATATCACTGTGGAGTGAAATAAAGTGTTGGCCATATTGAGGATGAATGTAACCCATACTCACCGTTCAAGAAAAAGCCCTCTTTATTTCTGTGAGAAGGATCGAAGCTCAGTTGAGAGTGCAATAGACAGTGTGAAGAGTGAAGCACAACACCCAATGCAATTGATTGAAAGAGTATAAACTGAAAGTACAAACTACAACCCTTAAACCTTAGGGTTGTAGGGGGTGTTCACACCCGAACATGATAAGTGCCCGTAAGTGTGTGACATAAGCACATATGAAAGAAGACAATAAGTCTGGGGGAAAAAACCCCTCGTAGTAAAAAGTGCCCTAGTGTCCTACTAATCACCGACACTCCTCTATGAGCATAGGCATGAGTGAAAACCCAAAAACCCCCCCTGGAGTAAAGAGTGATCAAAAGTACAAGGATCATCTGCCACCAAAGGAGATCAAGTTTAAAGCATTGCGAAATGCTTCAAATTTGTCACGAGGAAGAGCTTTGGTGAAGATGTTTGCCACATTACCAGTGGTAGGACAATAGACAAGGCTGATATCACCTTCATGTAGCCTCTCTCTGACAAAGTGATAATGTATCTCAATGTGTTTTGTGCGTGCATGAAACACTAGGTTCTATGCCACTCCAATGGCACTCTGACTGTCAGTGACAAAGGAGTAGGCTCCATAACAGATACATCCAGATCAGCTAGCAAGCGTCTAATCCATACCCATTCAACTGTGGTAGTGAAAGCTACCTTGTATTTAGCTTCACATGACGATGTGGCAACAGTGGATTGTTTCTTGCTAAGCCAAGATATGTAAGATGAGCCAAGAAAGAAACAATTGCCACTAGTGGAGTGACGTGAATCCTAATCACTAGCCCAATTAGAATCACTGTAAGCATGTAACTGTAGTGGTCCCCCCTTGGCATAAGGCAATTCAAGAGATCTAGTACCGTACAAGTAACGAAAGACACGCTTAACAACTTGCCAATGTGACATGTGTGGCTGATGCATATATCTGCTTAGGGCTGAAACTGCAAACTGTATGTCTGGCCTAGTGTTGCATAGGCAAATAAGACATCCAACTACTGGAGCATATGTGTGTATATTAAACAAATCATTGTCATCATGTGATGATAGCTTTATTTAGTCCACAGGTTCCATTGGTGTACAGACTGGCTTGCAATCTTGGAAGCCAAACTTCTCAAGAAGTTTACCAATGTATCTTCACTGTGATAAACCAATACCTCTAGCATCATGTATGAATTGAATGTCCATTAAAAAATGCAAAGACCCCAAGTCTGACATCTCAAAAGTTTGCTGCAAATTTTGTTTAAATGCTGAAATCTGATCAGCATGTGTCCCTGTAAGCAAAATATCATCAACATATAGACAAATGATCAGCATGGATTCCCCCTCTTTACATACATAAAGGGTAGACTCAGATGGGCTGTCTATAAACCCTTGGCTGCGTAAAAAGGCATCAATCTTTGCGTACCAAGCTCTAGGAGCTGGTTTCAAGCCATATAAAGCCTTTTTCAGCTTGCAAACCAAGTGTTCGGATCCCTCAAGTGCAAAACCTATGGGTTGCTATACATATACTTCCTCATAAAGTTCCCCATGTAAAAATGCAGTTTTAATATCTAATTGATGCACAGTCCATCCATAATGGGCAGCAAAAGCAACCATAGACCTGATGGTAGTCATTCGAGAGGTAGGAGCAAATGTCTCCTCATAGCCAATGCCTTTCTTCTGTGCATAGCCTTTAGCTACAAGCCTTGCCTTATATTTGTCAATGGATCCAATTGCATTCCGTTTCAGCTTGTAGACCAATTTTGTTCCAATGGCTTTCTTCCCGAAGGACAAAGACACTAAAACCCATGTTTGATTCTTAATGATAGAATCCAATTCATCTTGCATTGCTGCCATCCAATTCACACTTTGTTGTGCATCCTCAAAACATTCAAGCTCCTCATCAACTGTACTTGTTGCCATAACAAACTCCATGGTATGTGTAGTATCATGCATACAAGCTTGCCTTCTAGTATGACCAGCCATGGGTGCATCCAGACGACTATCTTTCATAGTCTGTAAATACCATCTAGGCATTTTCTTGCCTTGTGGCTATGCATAAGCTCTTGCTGAATTTCAGTTTCAGCACTTTGCTGAATATTCAGATCAGCCAATGGGTGATTTTCTGCATTTTCCAATGGAGCAATTGACTGAACATTGAGTTCACTTGCTGAAACTCTAGCTGAATCACCAAATGTAATGGGCAACAGCCCTTCAATTACATCACGGGCAGCCTAATATGTGTCTAAACCAGCAGGGATAATTTTGATTTCTCATCAAAGAGTACATCCCTACTGACAAACACCTTTTTAGAGACAGGATCATAGAGGATATATATTCCCTCTCTCCGTCCGAACAGAGAGTCTTTATTTTACAGCCACATTGATTCTCAACAAGTGCTACAAAAGCCAAGAATGCATCATACACTTCTGACTTTTTTACCAAAGAATAGACCCAGCAGAATCGAGTAAAGTCATCAACAAAAGTCACAAAATAGCAACGACTTTGTCTGCATAGGCCCACATACATCTAAATGCATTAACTGTAACCTGGTTGTGGCTCTAAAAGCAACATCACGAGGAAACGAAATCGATGCATTTTTCCCAAAATACATCCTTCGCACAAGTGCTCAGGAGGTCTCTTCAGAAGAGGTAATCCATCTAGAATCTATGTACGCTGTAAGAGCATCAAGCTACCAAAGTTCACATGCCCCATCCGAGCATGCCGTAACTCTGCTTGTATCATAGCAGGAGTAAGAATAGATGCCAAGTACACTGATTGATCAACTAAAAGAGCATCCAACTCATATAATCCATGACATAAAGTACTAGTCAAGACCAAAGTCATGTGTTCCTTGTCTCTCACCACGCATCTGCCATCATCAAAGGTGACCTGCAATCCACAACATGCCAAAGAAGAAATAGAGAACATATTCTTCTTTATACCGGGCATAAACAAAGTATCTTGTAGGTGGAGAATAGAGCCATTAATGGCTGTTAGCACAATCTCCCTAATACCTCTAACAAGGTATGATGCATTGTTGGCACATTGTACAGACTTGCCAACTGGAGCTGCATCAACAGAAGAAAATAAATCTCTGCGAGATGTAATGTGCCTAGAAGCACCACTATCAGAAAACCAAGTGTCTGAATCATCAGTAGAGCTAAATACTCGATCAACCCAAGAAGAGTCATAACTTCATGTATAAAAGTAATAGTCCCTGTCTGCAACAAAGGATGCTGACTCAGTAGCAGTGGAAGGAGCATCAGAAACAAACATCCCTGACTCCTTTTCTATACATCTGAATAGTACTCATCGACATTCATAAGTTGCTCACACAAGTCTTGAATTTTATTCAAGTCATCTTGCATAGAATCACCCTCATCCATCTTCAATGTCTCAAGCTCTTTCTTTAAGAAAGAGATGCGGGTCTCATTTTTACCAACAGTCATTTGCTCCAAAGTTAGCCAAGCTTCTTGTGAAGAAGCTGTAGAACAAATGAAAGGGATGATGGACCGCTGAACTGCCAATGCAATCAACGACAAAGCCTGTGCATCTTGTGTGTCCCATGTTTTTTGAGCTATTGATATTTGGGGAAGTGACTGAAGTGGAGCAGGCTAAACAAGTTGAGGTGCTCGTTGTCCACGTCCTCTTGGAGGAGGAGTAGCAAGAGCCACAACTCCGGGTCTAACTTCTTCTCCATTGACATAGTCCCAAAGATTTTTCGCAACAAGCACATTCTCCATCATGAAGGACCAAAGTGAGTAATTGTTACCATCCAATCTATCCTAAATCTTTTCGCGAAGGCTCTTTCTCGACCAAAGTTTCAAGCTTTTTGACAAGCCTTGAACTTGATTCCATTTGTTCCATGATCTATCATACTTTGTACTATCATAGATTGCTATATCCACTTGGATGAGCTTTTGCAACCATGACCTTATATTTCTTTTTATTTTCTAGGATTTGTCACTTTTCCTAGATCAATCCACTCATTTCATGGAGGGCAATATGTAGGCCATCTCGTGGGCTACGCATTGATGCCCTTTGATTCATGATTCGAGCTCCCTAGGCATTTAAACTATCATTAAATGCAAATGTTGCCCCCTAGTGTCCTAGGCACTAAGTGATACTAGCGTTAAGGTTTATTTTAGCATTTCCTATGATGGTTAAGTTGTTAAGGTTTTATTTTTATTATTTTATGACACTCCATGCCTCATTAGCATGCAAGCATGGCATTGTTCGATGTGATTTCCTTGAGCATTGTACTCTCACATTAATACATTGCTTCTCATTCGTGTGATCAAGTATCATTGTGCATTGATTAATTCTTTCATTCTCATTCATTTTTCATTAAATTAATCACACAATTGCTTCACACCTGGGCCAACACTTAGAACACAGCTGTTAGAAGCAGATTTGTGGACTCCAACAAGTTGTGCGCAGCCTGATGAACTCAGGTAGCATGGGGAAGTTTTCAACTATAGAGAGGGTTGTCAGGCAATGCAATGCACAAGACAGTGGGTGAGGAAGAGAGCAACTGAGCTCAAGGCTCAACGATGGCTCAAGCGGTGGTGGCGATACTTGAGAGGTATAGCTCCGATACCACTATTAGGTTAGGGTTCAATAACACGCACACAGATGCACACTCAGAATAAATAAGTGAACAGCAAGAGAAGAGAGTGCTGAAATATCACATCCACTATGTGAGAATGATATGAAAGTATAATCCCCAAGGTACTAAGTATCACACCCACTAACGGGTGTTCACACAAGGAAAAAACCCTTATCTAGCTAGAAGTAAAAAGTGCCCGTGGATAAGGGATCCTTCACACTAGAACTTATGAGGAACACAATAAGTGTAACAATAATTGCGCATTACATGCTTTTTAGCGATGTTTTAAGAGGAACTAATTAGGGATTAACGTACAATAACTATGGATTAGTGGAAACCATAATATTAGTGGCTCAAGAACCCCAAAAATGAGAAAGTTGTTGCTGCAATTCTTATTGATGTCTAGAGTCCCTTTGCAACTGCTCCCAACAACTTTGAGGGCATGGATGATGGGTGACCAGAGCTCAGCCAAGGTGGCATACATTGAGAGGCTCTCACACTAAAGATCAATAAGCAGCATGCCTTCTAGATATGCCATCCTTTGAGGCTACCAATAATCGCAAAGCAATAGGCTTCAAAACTTGTCAGTTGGGCAAAGCCTCCAAGCCTGCCACTGCATGTAAGCCAGCATCGATGATAAAGATTGTATCATGCATCTTTGCCTCATACTTGCAATCTCAAAGAAATAGGCTCCAGAACTTGTCAGTTGGGCAAAACCTCCAAGCCCACTACTACATGTAAGACAGCATCAATGATAAAGATTGTATCACGCATCTTCATCTCATAAAGTAGATGACCTCCTTGACTCACTACCAGCCAAGAGAAAGCCCCCTAGGAGATACACCCAGGGTTGTGTGCTACTTGGTGGAGTAGCTTGCAAGCTTCTCTCCACACTAGTTGTGAAACCTCACATAAACATTGGCAATGCTTTGGAGTCTCTAGCCACTACTGTGGGCAATGTTGGAAAACTCTATCTTATCATATCTAAATCAACTAACTGCCAGTAGCAAGGCCCACGTGTGCCATTAGCTATTGAAATTATGACACCCTTCTCGGTCACTAGCTTTCCCATAGGCATTGCCAAAAGGTCCGTTTGAAAGGGTCCTGATGCTATGCTCTCACCAATGTCTGTTAAGTGGAGGGGCTGATTCATGTCATCCTACATAGAAGATGTGTCTACCAATCCATGCTATGTATGCAAAGAAGTTCACTGACTTTTGCAGAACTGATGAGGCAGGCCAGCTCCAGCCCCATGAGTTCCAAACCACCTCATCCAAGGCCCTACCCTCCCAAATCCAGAGTCACCACTCTTGGAGGTCTCACCAAGCGACGTATGGGTCAAGATGCTGCAAATTCCCTTGTGGTCATATAAGTATAATCCTCCTCCAAGGGCTTGGGGGAGGAAGCTAGGCCCTACTACCCTCTTATCAACTACTGACCAACTACCCTCCTATACGATAAAGAAAGTGTCTCGGGAGGGTGGGGTGTCTTTGACTCTACTTGCAACCTGCACTAGGATACACTTGCAACCTGCACTAATCAGCTACCCTCCTATATGATAAAGAATGTGTCTGGGGGGTGGGGTGTCTTTGACTCTACTTGCAACCTACACTAGGATACAATTGGTGAAAACTGGGAACCTGAGGCATCTGATTGTCTACCCCTTGCTCACCCATCTAAAACCCAAGTAAACTCCCCAATCAATGCTAGAGTCATGATCTATAGGGAAACCCACTTTCACCACTTGATCTTTGTAGCTGCTACCTTGTAGAACACCTCTAGTGCCAATCTTACCCTCTCTAGCATGAGCTCATTATCCTCAATAGATAGGTCGATTTGCATATTTTGAGTCTAGTAGCTTTGCCTTTGATCAAACTACCAGCCTGAGGCCTCCTAGTCCGTTGACTTTTGCATAGAGGAAATAAGCCATTGGCTTCGTGAAGAGCAAGAGAAGTAAAGTGCAAGGGGGCAGCCTTGTCTAACCCGCACCAATCGGAAATTTTCACCCTTTGCTGCTAGCTAATCTATACAGTGCTCAGACACTAGTGATCTAGTGCAGTGGAAAGCCTATCAAGGCCACGATACCCTCTCACAAATCCTACTCAACCTTGTCATAAGCCTTTTGAAATCTAGGAGCAGCACTACAATCCTTTGCCCATTGTGTTGCGCCTACTTTGTAGCCTCAAAGAAGGTGAAGTTATCTAGGATGCTCCTATCCAAGACAAAACATGTGTCAGTGCCATGGATGATGCTAGAAGGAGGGGGTGAAGTCTTGTATTGATCAAATTTACCAACATCTTATAGGCCACTGAAAACAGGTGATTGGGCACCATTGGATGAGTTCCAATCAATCCGCCCCTTTGGGGAGGAGACAAGCGAGAACAACAAACAAGCTACTTTGCATCCATCCATAGCTGAAGATCCCCTAAAAAGGCTCATAATATGGATCCTTCACCTCCTACCAGAGGTACAAAACAACTCTTTCTTAGCAAAGAGTAAAGAGCGAGCACCTCATCACCTATGTTACTAGAGATGGAATGCACTCCTGCTTCTTGCAACAGCATGAAAGGTGAGATCATCGCCTACTAGAATGGCTATTTGAAGTTAGCAGCTAGCCCCATCACCTCCTTAGGGTAGGATATGACTCTCCTGTTTTAATAATGCAAGTTGCAGATCTAGTCCTTGGAAGAGCTTAATCAATGCACTTGGAAGCATTGTCAACACACAGTATCTCTCTTTTGCACCTAGAAGATAGTTGAGATGTGGAAAACATACTCCATCCTCTTGTCCTCCATACTTGCTAAAGTGGCTCATGCCCGCAACTTGGGGGTCTGGTGGGTGTGCTTCCCTAGGAAATCTTGTAGAAATCTTTGGATGGCTGCCAAATCTTGTCATTGAGTCTTCTCCTTCTTCGAGCACTACTGCCTTGCACAAAGAGCCTCCTCTTGGCAAATACTGCTTGACTCATCTAGGCCATGTGTCGCTTCCTTAGCCATCCCTCCATGATTTGTCTAATATGTTTGTCCATCTCCTTGCACTCATAGATAAAATGTGGAATAGGAGCTCGAGTTGAGGGCGAAGGCAAGGATGTCTAGTGAACAGAAGAATAGGGGCATGATACAATAGGGTAGTCCCTACTCACTAGTCAATCTTCCCCCTCGGCAACTAACACAATCACCCACATGGAATCTCTTCGACAAGTCCAAGTGGATCCCCCCCCAACACTTGAAACCCTAGGAGAAGCACATGTAGAATGACAAGCCACTTCAAAAATCTCAAGCACCCAATGAAAAAGAAATGCCTCAAAGTCTCCTACTCATCACCCACAATGCCTTGAAATTCCATGCCTCCACCTTGCTAATCCTCTTAAGTCTCTAGATTGTTGAAGTCACCTCCAACAATTCAAGAGTCTGCCCTGAACAAGTCAGCCACCACCTCTCAATCTAGAAAATTGTCCATCCTCTTACCTTTGTTAGCACATAGATGTTAAGGATTCCAATGCATGAACCCCCAATGCTAGCCTAACCCACAAGACCTGCCTTGCAACGATAGTCCCATGCTCCTGTACCTAGAGACTAGACTCAACTAAACAAAGTGCACAATCCTCCACTCCACCCATGTGTGCCCATGAAGTACTCCTAGTAAGTGAAAGAGCCTCTTGGCAGCACCTTCCCAACCTTGTTAGGCTAATAGGATGAGAGTTGTCCTCTTGTAGTAGAAGAATGTTGATGTATCCACTGCAGCACTTGCTGAACAATAAGCTTCCTAAGTTCCCGTGGCTCCACTAAAGTGAAGGCTATTCACATTCGAGGATGCTAGATGTTACTCATGGGGCTAAAGGAGTGGTCAAGAGGCCCCAAAACCCCAAAAAGTACATCTAAATGGTGAGCTCAACCATTGAAGATATTCGAGTTCTTAACCTCATTAACTAACTTATTTATTTGGCTAATTAAGACATCATCCCTTAGTAGTAGCACCATGGATAACTCAAAATATCTGATAGGTATTCCCAAGGAAGTTTGAGAGTCCATGGAAAGCTACCAAAAGGCTACCCACTTTGATATTAAAACTCAAATGAGGCAATGGAACAAAATGTATTTGGTGTGATAGTATAGAACATGAGTGTACAGACTACAAGAATTATAGAAAGGCACTAGAAAAGAACTTGATTTTCTTTAAAGATGGCAAGATCTACTTGCATGAGATTGCTCTACCACTTCAAGTTTTAAAAAGGATGAAATACAAAAGTTTGTAGATTATAAGGCTGTATAGAATGCTTATGCTACAGTGGAAGCTATGACTTTTGATCTTCAAATTGAGAAAAGTCCTGATTGTATGTTGTATCTAGTATGAAAGCTAAACTTTGGTCTCATGCTATGTGTGCAAAAAGTGATCTCCATTTCGCCATACTCACCCTTGGGCATAGTAGGGGGTGATGTTTGCCCCCTACCATGAAGTATGCCTCCAACAAGTAGTCAACTTGGCCTAAATCAATAGGTAGTAAGGAGCAACCTGCACAAAAAGTGACCATTTGATCATGTCTAAGGAAAGATGGCATCACTATTTGGTGCAACAAAGAATGCTAAGGTAAGGAAACTCTACATTAGACCTCTAGTGAATGTCCATCATCCATTTGGGCCACTGCTTTGACAAGAACTCCATCCCCATACCTCCTAGTCCCATAGGGACACATGCTTTTTGTAACTTGGTCATAGATGACATCCATCAACTATGCCTCAGACCATCAACTTGAGTGTGTAGATTGTAGGAGGGAGTAGTTCAAGCTATCTGAAGGAGCTAATAAGTGTGTCTTGTTGCAAGATTTGTAAATCATGAAGAGTCCCATCTCCAAAGGAAGAGGACACTTTCCATGTATAACGCCCCATCTAGGATCCAACCTGCACATGAGACACCACACAAGCTATAGCCATGAATACAAGGGACTAGGCATCAAACTCACATCCTAGCCATAGAGCCAAACCGTTGAGCCTAGGATAAAGCAACACTCTAGGTCACAACCACCAAGGATTGGAGTAGCCCACCTAGAGTCCAAGTGTGGCGATCACACAATGAATCTACAAGATAGGGTCTTGACTCTTGAGTCCTACAAATGACGCCTCAGTTGCCCTAACCTCGAACTGTTCTTAGTGTATACATACCAAGTCACTTCATAACCACTATGACCAATGCTACTAGTGCCCATCTAGATGTCCAAGGATATAGCACTTCCCCCCTTATGAACGATTGCTATCTTTAACAATGTCCTAAGTAACAAAGTGGAAAAAGCGACTCTTCAATAAATATATTGACTCCTAAGTAACTTTCGCCTCCAGGCAGTTCTTTCACTTGACTAAATACTTGAGACAAATGGTCTAATGGGATCATTTAATCCCATGGTCAACAAGAACCAATTTGAGTTCAAAAGGAATATATCTAGCACTGTTCTCAAGCCATGGGACTTCCTCAATTGAAACAATCAATTCACCTTGACCCAAATGTTCTTTTAAACGACTCATATGGAACACAAAGTGAACTCAGATCTCCAAAGGTAAACCATACTCATAGGATACTACTATTTATCTTCTTGGCAATCTCGAAAGGACCACAATACCTCAAAGTTAATTTATAGCACTTGCTAGTAGTCATTGAATCAGAGTCCTTGAGACCTTTAAGATAAATCTAAATGCCCTCATGGATCTCTCAAGGAGTACGATGTTATCCAAAACAAAACCCAACATGATCGTGAGCCATTTTAATGCCTTTCCTTGCAATCATCAAATGTTTCTTGCATATTGTATAGAAAGTCCACAATGAACTGCATTTTCACCCCCTTGAGCTCAACGACAATCAGTGGTTTTGGCTCATAACCGTATAGTAATATAAACGGGCTATAACCACTAGCCGGATTCGTAGCACTCTTATAAGCAAACTCAATTTGAGGAAGATAACGCTCCCAATTAGACTTTCTATGAGAGACATATGCATGTAGCACTCCATAGTTTTATTTGTCCTCTCAATCTATTTGGTAATAGGAGAGAAGCAGTACACTAAGAGAGAACAAGGAGATTGAGAGAAAAAGATATATGGGCGGGTGCATGTAAATTAGAGTTGTGAAAGAGAGATGCTCTTCATGAGAACAAGACTTAAACAAAGTGCATTTAATGCAGATTTGAACACTCTTTTTTAAACAAATAAAATTAAAGCTATGAGCAAGGAGCTTGGTTTGCCATGGTCTCGAAGTGGCAGCTCCCCAAACCCTAATCATTAGTATTACCAAAGATACTTTAACACATGCATCGCCTCAATACAAAATCCAAACACACAAACAAGAAACATGAGATTGCAGGTTGGGGCTTTGATACCAATATAACACCCACCTAAGATCCAACCTGAACACAAGACACAACATCACCTATACCCACAAATATAAGGGATTGGATATCAGACTCACCTCCCAACCATAGACCCAAACGGGTTCATCCCCGAGTCTGGGAGCTAGCGGCACGTAAGTTACAACCACATCCCAAGGACTGGCATGCCATACCACTAGCCAGTGAACAGATGCGTTGGCCAGTGGGCCTAGAGTCCAAGAGTGGTGATCACACAATGAATTTGCACAATAGGGTCTTCAGTTCTATAAATAGGGCCCGATTTCCCTAACCCTGAAGTGCCCTTAGTGCAAATGCACTAAATCACATCATAACCAGTATGACCAATGCTACTAGCATTCATTTGGATGTCCAAGGACATAACACCATGGCCCCACAACTCTCATCTATGACCAAGGACCACAACCGTAAGCCTTTGATTATGTGGGAGAGTTGCTCTATTGCTGTTAAGAGGACACAGGGGTGTTGAGCTTGTCATCTTTGGAGGAGAGGATCTAGGGTGAGAAATGGTTTTGAGGGAGATGGGTGGGGGGCCATATGAAGAAGAAGTGGATAGGGAAGTTTTGGAAGGTGAGGAGGTTGTGAGGGCAAGGGATGAGACATGGATGAAGAGAGGGCTGAGGTGGAGGCGAGGTGTATTTTTACTTTGAGGGAGGTGTTTCCCTAGGTATTTGAAGCTAAGAATTTCTTTTCTTTGGAGGGTGAAAAAGGAAATTGACATTCTCAGGACCTTTCTAGCATGAAAAGAATTGCTTCTATTCCATGAATTCTTTTTAAATAGAACTCCTTTTGTAATTCAACATGAACATTTTCCAAAAGAAACAAGGGAGGCAGAAGTCCACAAACCAAACCAAAACCTCTTTCCAAAAAAGAAAAAACTGTCCAAAAACCATGGTCGCCGTTTTAAAGGATGGCACTATACAAAGTTATAGAAGGGAGAAAAGGATATATCCAAAGGGGAAGAGCCACAAGAGAGGGAGAGTGTTTTTATGCTCTCAACTAGAGGCATCCTTGGGTAGGAGGTGGACTAGCGCTCCATTTATCCAAAATAGCAAATGTGGTGCTTCATAGCAGCAAGCAAGATATTGCCCTCATGGACACAAAGGGTATGAATGAAATTGACTCGAATCCAATGCATGTTGTCCACAAAGGACAAGTGCTGCTCATCCCTATACAATATCATCCTGTCTAGATGATCCAGCCTTGCCGATGCTCATATCTTTCCCTTTCTCAATGCAACAATGGGAAAGGTCATTACCCAGCATGTCGATTGCTTGCATAAATCTTTAAAAAATGAGGAGAAGAACTTGTTAGAAGTGGCAGTCAAGTGTATGGCTTGCTAGAAATAGCAATATTGTAGAACATAGGCACTTTTCTCCCTTCTATAAATTTGTATAAAAAATTTTTTGCAAGTAAAATGTGGCTAATTATATTACTCAAAAGGCTGACTACAACGGAGTGCTCATGCTCAATAGACTAGCTGGAGCTTATGCAAAATCACAAATACATCATGTATACAAGCCTCTCAAGGTGGTCTGGGGGGGATGAGGGCAAGAAGCCATGGAGGGGGGGTGTATCGCCATTTGATGCTGCCTGCCTACATCATGAAGAACAGGTTGTCCTTGCTGCCCCAGGTGCGCAGAAGGTGAAAATGGAGCTCTTGACGAGCTGGAGATTTTCCCTCTGGTCCCACCGGCTGCGCATGGAGTGGATGATGGAAGTCCAAAGCTCTACCAAGGTTGCCTGTACTGAAAGGCACTCCCCACCAAAAACCTTATGATAGCATGCCTTCCAGATGTGCCATCCTGTAAGACTCCCTACAATCTCCCATACCTCAAAGTGGTCTGCCATGGGCTCCAGTACTTGGTGCCTGGGTAAAGCCCCCAAACCAACCACTACGCAAGACCCAGTCTCAATGATGAAAATCGTGTCTTGCATCCCAGCCTCACACAAAAGGTGATGACCCTAGCTGACTGCTTGCTAGTAAAAAGCTCCCCGTGAGATACATCCAAGGCTGGGTGCCACACGACGGAGCATGCGCCACGTTCCTCCCCACATGATCTGTGCCACCTCGCAAGACCAAAGGTAGTGCTTTGGAGTTTCCAAAAGCTACTGTGGGCAATGTTTATACCCTCCATCTTGTTGCATCTCGGCTAGCCAACTCCCAAGCGCTAGACCTCCATGTGCCAAAAGCCATAGGAAATACAATACCCTCCTCAGCCTCCAGCTATCCCATAGGCGGTGCTAGAAAGTCCGACGTAAGGCATTTGTGATGCTGTGCTCTGCTTAGTATCTGCTACACGAAGGCACCTAGTCCATGACCTCCTGCATGAGTACATGTCTACCAATCTTGGCTGTGTACTCCAAGAACCTCAGTGGCTTCTTGGCAACCACAGTGGCCGGCCATAGCCACTCTCCAGGGTTCCACTCCAACTCATCAACTGGCCTGCTCTCCCATATCTAGAGGCGCCACTCCCGGAGCTCCTCCCAGAATACATAAGGGTCCACGTGCCAGGTCTTCCCCTGGAGACCGACCACACCAATCCTCCTCCAAGAAAGGACAACAATCTCCTCATCCTGCTACCCTCTGTCAAGGACCAAACTCCCCCCATCCTGGACAGTGAAGAAAATCCTGTAGGGGGCGCCGCCACTCTACCTGTCACCTGTAGGGGGATACAAGCCGGTGAGAATCAAGCGGCCCATACCTTGCTTGGCTTGACCGGCTCTCGGATCGGGGGGTCAAACCACTCTTGAGGGATCACTCTGTCAATCTCCCTTCTCCTCAACTCAGCTCCTTGCAAACAATCCAATGTGTGTTTCAACACCTCTATACACCTATCGCCACATCCTAATAGTACGAGCAGGGCCAGCCTCCAATCCAGACCACTGGACGTGGGGGCACTCGCCAATCTGTATCCCATCTCGATCTCTGACCTGGGGGTTCCAGACAACCGACTGGTAGTCTATTTCCTCCTAGCATCCTGGGGGCTCTGAATTAGGGCCTTGTGGAGGCCCTGCCACACACGAAGTAGGCTGCGGAGGAAGGAGGATCTGAGGGGCATAATCTGGGCCGTCGTGAAGATCAATCTCAAGGATGGCCTCGGTCTACACTCCTTGAAACCCTTCTGCAGAAGGACCTTCCAGGTCTACCGTCCTGGTGTGAGCCCACGGACTACTAGCTTGCCCAAACGAGCCAGGCTCTGGCACTCTGGGTCTATGATCCCAAGCCCTCCCTCAAACCGATGCCGGATGATGGTCGCCCATGCCACCTTGGCCCGAGAATCCCTAAAACTATTTGAGCCGAGCCAAAGAAAATTCCGCATTAGGTGGCGAAGCTGAACTACACAAGACGAGGACAAGCACCAACACAAGGCAATGTACCAAGCTGTCCCTAGGAGGACCTGGTTGACCACCAAGGCTCGGCTTGCTAAGGAAAGCAAGTAGTACTCTAGTAGGTTAGCTTCCGCCTGATAGAGTCGAGAACTGGAAGAAACTGTTGCGCACGAGTGATGTCGAGTCCCACCTGGAATCCTAGGTATCGAACGGTCTGCCCTCTGCACACCCATCTAAATCCCAAGTGGACACCCCACTCCGTGCTAGAGTCCGGGTCCGTAAGAAAACCAACCAACTTTCGCCAGTTGATTTTCGCTCCAACTACAGTGCAAAACACCTCCAAAGCTAGTCTCACTCTCTCCCATGTCAACTCATTATCCTCTATATAAAGGGTGGTATCATCTACATACTCTGAATCTAACAGCTCCGTCTTCTCCCTCACTGGAAGTCGAAGGCCACATAGCCCACTCACACATGACCAGAGAAAGTAGGACATCGCCTCTACAAAGAGTAAGAACAGATACGAGGCAAGAGGACAGCATTGTCGGACCGATCTCTCCGGCCAAAAATCCTCCCCCGCTCCTGCCACCTACGAGAACCCTACTGGCAGCCAATCTGTAAAGTGCAGAAATCCCACGGATCCACACCTGGGGGAAGCCCAACCTCACCATTGTGCCCTCTAAGAAGTCCCAGTCAACCCTATCATAGGCCTTTTCATGGCCCACTCAATTGCCTCGAAGAAGGTTAAGACATTGTCTAGGATGCTCCTATCCTGGACAAAACGTGTGTGTGTCATGATATGATGTCTCGAAGCACGGGGCAGAGTTGCCCACCGATCATCTTGCCCAATGCCTTATAGGCCACTAACAACAGGGTGATCGGTCTCCACTGGGATAGCTCCAACTAGTCTCCCCCTTTGGCGAGGAGACTGATAAGACCTGCCAATAGACTCCTTGGCATCAGTTCTGAGTTGAAGATCTCCTAAAAGACCAACAGTAGGGGATCCTTCAGCACCTCCCATTAGGTAGTGAACAAGATCTTAGAAAGACCATCCTCTCCTGGGCATTTCTGCTCGTCTTGTGCATGGAAAGCCCTGAATTCATTCTCTGTGAAGGGGTCTAGGAAGGAGCATCCCATCTCCTCTGTGACAAGGGATGGAATGTGGTCCCAGACCTACTCTCTATAGTGATGTCTTCTGGCTGAGACAACCTCCTACTGAAAAAGGTGTCTGTAGTGGTTAGTGGCAATCTCCATCACCTCATCTGGGCTAGAGCGAATCGTCCCATACTGATCACGGAGGCTACGAATCTGATCTCCTTAGGTGCAAGGTTGACGCACCTAAAAGCGCATCGTGTCCTCCTTCCACGACCAAAAGGTTGCTTAGGTACGGAAGGAAAACTCCGAGTGCCTGTTCACGAGACCAGTGAGGGCTGCCCCTACGCGCACCTCCCGTGAGTGGAGAGTTGGATCCCCTGGTTCCTCCTAGAGTAGTCTCTGTGTGGCTGCTAGGTCTCACCAGAGTGCTGTCTCCTCCTCCCAGCTCTGCTGCTTGGCATGTAGGGCTGCCTCCTAGTAGATCATGCTTGACTTGGCTACGACCTCTGCAACCTCCTCTGTGAGCCGGTCCCTCCTGTCCCACTCCCTAGTTCAAAGCTGCTCAATCTGCCTCCTCACCTCCTCCCTCCTGTAGATCGAGTCAAGGATCTGACACAATCGCATGTCAAGGGCTGAAACTTGAACATCAAGTGTAAGGAGAACCGGGCAGTGATCAAACAAAGTGGTGCCAGCCAACTGCCCTACTTGGCCTCCGCGAGAGCACCCCCACTCTCCCACATAGAACCTGTCCAGCGGCTCTAGAAGAGCTCTGCCCAAGTGCCTGTATCCCCAAGAGAAGTCCAGTGATCTCTCCCTCCTATGGAAAGTTGCATCCTGCCAAGCATCACGTGCTCCTACTGCGAGGAGGAAAACTTCCCATGCCTCCTACTCCTCCCTTGCCATACCTTGGTAATCTCTGCCCTGCTGGTCCTTTAAGGCCTCCAAGTTGTTGAAGTCTCCTCCAACAATCAAGAAGTCCACCTCTAGGAGTCCTACTGCGATCTCCAACCAAAACCTGCTGCGTGCCCTAACCTTAGTAGGGGCATAAACATTGAGGACCTTCCTTACTCAATGGGCCTGGGTAGGGGTGAGCCTATGCTTCTGCAGAAGTAAGATGTCGATCTGTCCGGCAAGGGAAGGCTGCAACTCATGCCAAACAATCAACTTTCTAGAACCACGTGTCCCACTGTAGTGGAGGCTATTCACATTCCAGGATGCTA
Organism: Lygodium microphyllum; assembly: GCF_053477565.2. Classification (NCBI taxonomy): domain Eukaryota; kingdom Viridiplantae; phylum Streptophyta; class Polypodiopsida; order Schizaeales; family Lygodiaceae; genus Lygodium; species Lygodium microphyllum. The sequence goes on along the minus strand of NC_141150.1, from coordinate 90,041,988 downwards.
GATGCAGACTCATAGGGAAGCCTGTGACTAACTGAATAGGCATCTGTTCGGTGTGGAAGCTGCTAATGAATAAGAAGAGCTATAGGGCATGCGAATACACTTTGCTGCAGGCCTAGAAGGTGAACTCCATTCCCCCATGGTGGCCCATGGGCAGTCGCACCATGGGGGTAATAGATACTCCCGGCGGTACCACCAGGGCATCTATCAGGCAGGCTGAGAGGTGTGACTCTATAGACTGGTAGAAACGGGCAGCCTATGCCAGGGGCCACTCGATCACATCCATTGGTGCTCTCCACTGTGAGTGTAATGGGCAACAAGGACAGATAAGTTGGTGGCTTTGTGGAGAAGGGCCCGGCTAGGTTGCTAGTGAGGGAAGGATATAGGTGTATGAGTTTCGTCACCTCCTGTGGGAAGGGAGGGGATAAACGGGGGGGGGAGGGGGATCACTTGTAGTAGGTGAGCATCAGGGAGACTGATTGGCAAGCAGGGGAGATGGTGGGAAGAGGAAGATCGAGGGATGGTGTGGTGATCGAAGGTATGAGGCGGGTGTGGGGGTGGCCCTAGAAGGGGGAGGTTGTGGGCTAGGGTTGGGGGGGGATCCATGCGGAGCAAGAGGGGTGGATGTGGGGGTTGTGGGATCTCAGGTGAGGTAGCGTGTGACCTCTCCATGGGTGGTGGAGGTGGAGGTATGGGATCTTGCCACATGGGACAAGCTACGGAGGGGGGGGGGGGTACTGCAGGGTGCTCTGCTAGGGGTCCGTCGCTCGCCCTCCTACTCTCTGCTACCATGGCTGTGTTTGAGGGGCTCTCTGACTAAGGCCCCCCTGCCATCTCCCTCTTTGTTGTCTCATTGGACCGATGTAAAGCTGTCAACATCCACGTGCGGGCCTGTCGGTGAAGCTGCCTTGGCTCCGAAGCATGTGCAATCTGTTGCCTGATGCACTACCCTAGCTGCCCAGTCACAATAACTTGCTGCCTTGGCTCCAAAGCATGTGCAATCTGTTGCCTGATGCACTACCCTAGCTGCCCAGTCACAATAACTTGCTGCTTGAAGGAGTGTCCGCCTGCCTCAATCTCCAGAAACTTTGGAATGTTCTTTGTATCTTTCACAGCGACGCGTACCTTTGGGACTCCTGCGGCTGTCACTGCATCCACGAAGGAGGCACGAAGAACTATGCTGAAGAGCCATTCAAAGACCTCCACTAATTGACGATACTTTGCTGCCAGTCGGGGGAATAGCAAGGTGACCGGATGTTTAAGAAACATGTTGTGGAGCACGAATTCCTCCACTATGAAGCCACTGTACCAGGGAACTAGATAAATGACCCCCTTCGTGGAGGCATAAGGTGAGCTATCCACTAGCTCATGGGCTGTGTCTGCAGAGGTGAGTCGAACCATGAAGATCCCTTGACCCATGAGAACTACCTCCACAATCTACGTTGTGCCAATGCCCAACGTGGAGTGAAGCCAATCCCGAAGCTGGGCCCTAGATGGGGAGTGTCCTACGACCTGACTAAAGATCACTATTTCTTTTAGTTCTAGCTCTGTGGCACAGACGGCTAAGAGCTGTTACTTAGAGAGGACGATGCGCAAGGTGTTTGCCTGGGGGGGCACTCGCTGAATGCACTTGTGTCTAACCAGAGGTTTCCATTGCACGTCCCTGCTGAGAACCTACCAATCAAGCTGTTGTGCTACTGGAGGGGGGGAATGTTGCTGCAGATGGAGGGAGCAACCGGGGGTGGGGGGGGACGATGCTGTTTTCTGGTGTTGGAGGTGCTGGACGCCATGGATGGCCGGCGCATGACGGGAAGAGCGTGGCAGGGTGAAGGAGGTGGGGGGGGGACGATGCTGTTTTCTGGTGTTGGAGGTGCTGGACGCCATGGATGGCCAGCGCATGACGGGAAGAGCGTGGGAGGGTGAAGGAGGTGGGGGCAGCATGGGGGAGATAACAAGCCGGGGGAGCGGCGCAAGAGAATTGCCTGGCAGGAGGGCGACAGGGCGGGGGGTAATAAGGCGGGGCCAGCGTAGGGGGGCGGCGTGAGGGAGAAGATTGCCTGGCGGGAGGGGGAGGCGCAGCGCGCCACGGGGGGTAGCAGGCGGGAGGAACGGGGGGGAAAGCTGGGGCGTGATGGCGGAGCAGCAGCATGATGGGCAGGGAACCGGATATTGGACACTTTGCATCAAAAGACTAGTAAAAGTTTATAAATTTGTATAATGCCACTGAGAATATGCATATCTCCTTCAACTGTCTACATCTTGCACATGCCAACAGGGCCAGGTAATAATTAAGCCATATACCAACTGCAAAACTCCTATGAGCTACAAGCCATAGAAAGAGAGATATTGGCCTAGGTTAGAAGGGTCATGAAATACCCTACTTATGTCAGAGTAATGAGTGGCTCTTGGCTCTGCTCTAATCTTGCTCATCTGTATCCTCCTTCCTAGCCTAGTTGTATAGCCAAAGGAGGCTCCAGCTCCATTGCATGTTCTGTCAATGAATTGTTCTCTCCACATTGACTCTCCTAGATCCCAATATAATCTCTATAGGGGCCTCCTTTGATAGGCCCAATGTCTCCATTCATTTATGAAACCAGTAATTGGGTCTGGTCAATGTACCATGTCCTCTCATAGTGTGCTTTGATCCTCTGCCTAGAGCAGCCTGTGAACTCGATCCAAGTCCTCTCCCTGATGTCGGCCATCATCTTCCATCCTAAGAGTGACAATTCTACTTGATCCAAGTCATCTCTCTGATGCTGGCCCCATCATCCTCCATCCTGACAGTGACAACCCTGCCTTTGCTAGCCACAATAATACCAAGGAGGATGTTCCCTCTGGAGAAAAGACCTATCCGGGTCGGAGAAGTGGCTGTATCAATCCAATTTGGAGGAAATCTTTGTCATTGTCTCTATCACAGCTCTCGTGCCTTTGAAGTTCTGCAGTCTTTGCCTCTCCATCTCCTGTGTTAGCTCCTCAAAACAAACTAGTTTTCCACTAAGAGGGCAATCTATGTCGAGAATCTCCCCCTAGAAAGATGGGCCCTCTGTCCAAGGGTGCAGCCAGACTATGATCTCAAGTAATGGTTGAAGTAGTCGGTAACTGGTGAAGGTCAGATGAAACAGATCTGCAAGCTCCAATAATGGCATGTGAAAATCTGACTTCAAAGAGGTGGTATATATTGATGTGACATCAATCCCCACATGACATCCAAGATAGCTCATGGCGGTCCTCAAGCAACCCAACTGAAATCCTTGTGAGATCTCCAATCCAGTTGTGAAGTGTCACATAGCCAAAAACGTAAGACTTGTGCCAAATGAGGAGAGCACTAGAAGACCTACTGGAGATCTCCATGGCTGCAACAAAGGCCATAAAGTTGCTGTCCTCACCATCTAAATATACTACTGTGTTGATCCTCCACATGTAGCTTAGCTTTAAAAATTGCATACAAAGGAATCCCAAAAGTATAAGACGTTAATTATTAACTACAGGGAACACATTTCCCTCCTCCAAGTTTATCGTTAGTTGAAAGGTACACAAACACATACAAATAGGAGTTTTAAAAGTACTACAAGTGACCTTTACTGTTATCTAAAGTGTTTTTGGATCCTATGTCCTAGCGTCCTTTTGCTGGTTGTACATGGCTAATTGATATGCATAAGGAAGCAGCCATCTAGAGCTTTAGATGATGATGATCTTCATTGTTATTTAAGAGAGAACATAAATCTTTCATAAGGAGCTCCTTGCTGAGCATGGCCTACTTTTGTAACATCTATCATCCGCTTCATGACTTTTGTTTTTGATAGGTACTATGGAATGTCGAGGGCACTTGGCATTTGCAAATCACTAAACTTTTAAAATTAACTGGCAGGCTTAAAGAGAAGGAAGGTAAGTTTGATATGAACTACTGGGAGTTTGAACACATGGACTGTTATGTTGTATATTTGTGCTTCGTAATAGTATTAACAAGCTTTTATCATTTAATCTAGTCTTGTGAACATGAAGCTATAAAGCATTATAAACTACTGTGGTGAAGTTGGATACTAAGGACATGATGAAATTGCAGCCAACATGCAGTGCGGCCTAGATAATAATTAAATTGAATGCTCTCATTAACTTATCATAAGCAAGAGTCTGTGATTAACTGAGATATTTGTCAGGCATATTATGTGCAGGAGACCTACCAAAGAGAAAAACATGAGTCATCAGTGGTCTAGAACTCAAAATTTGGAAATTTCAGAATGTTATTGAAGAGAGTTGTCTGATCTGTCAAAAACAACCTAGAGAACTGAAGATATATTCTACAAATGTAATAATCACTTACTTGAGATTGCGTTTGTTGAAGATCTTCCAAAGATGTAATTTTGTTTCCAGACAAATCTAGAGTAATCAAGTTCCGTAAAGAACTCAGACCATCAACACACTTGAGATTATTGTAACTCAAGTCCAAAATCTCTAGCAGCCCAAGTTCATCCAAACCTGTTATATTTGTTATCTTATTGAAGGATAAAACTAGGACTTGCAGATTAGAAAGCCCTTTCAAAGGCTCAATTATGTGAAGATTGGTATTATGAAGGTTAAGGTACGTGATGCTTGACAGGTTCTTGGTGAGCTTGGCACCAAAACAAGAGGAGCCACATACTGGGGGGCTTTTAGCGTTGAAATGATTAATACCAAAATTTCCTTTAGTTCTTCTTGGTGCTTGTATCATTTGAGCATCTCCATAACATTTTATCCATTTTGCAAGTACCATAAAGAATTGAGTAGTAGGAAGAACTGATACTTCTTCCCCAGCATTAGTTTCAGAATCTGAGGTCCCAGTGCTAATGACAGAGTCAGTTTTGAACACATAATCAAACTCTACAAGATACTCTGGAACCACTAGGGAAGAGTCAAAAATAAACCAAGATCTTTGGGTAGGATCTGATGGGTGAATTCTGTACACTGAATCTGCGTCTGGATAAGATGTTTTCCTGACATCAACAAACTCGTTGCCAACTGCACTTGCCATAGGAAACAATTTCATTTCAATCATTGCACAAATGTTTTACTAGATGTTCAATCAGAAAAACAAAAAACAGCATAAGAAAGCAACTGATGCTAAGTGAGATGTTTTGTTATTGTTAATAGAGTTGAGCAGGCAACTGATGCTAAGCGAGATATATTGTTCTTATTAATAGATTTACACAGGCAACTGATCCTAAATGAGATATATGGTTCTTGTTAATAGAATTTTCTATCAGAAGTGACTTAACGGAAGCCTATGAACTTTGTAGGTACCATGGTAGTCTTGAACAGATGTTCCGAGAAATGCCTTTACAACCAAGAGTGAACCTGTGGACTTCAACCTCCGTATGGCAGCACTGTGAGACTGATCTAATAACACCTGTTGCATACCATACATGAGTTCATCATTACACTTGAAATAATCTAAAATGACATGAAAATCATGCATCAAAACATTGAAGATATTGACATAGCGTGACAGTAAGTAACTGAATCCCGTCAGCCATCTCTGCCAGCCTGCTGTGCTATGGGTCATTGCCTTCCCCAGCTTCCATGCCTGGAACCTTGCATTGCTCGTCTTCCTGCAGCCCAATGCACTGCTCCCAAGCCTTCTCAGGCCATACTCCAGCCCCCTCTGTCCTGGGCCTCCTTCCCCAGCCTTCTTGCCTCTTTCCTTGCTTTGCTTCACCTCCTTAAGCCTGCATGTTGCCTCCAAAAACCCAGTGTGCTGGCCCCCTAGCATCTCACACCCCCCTCCAGCACCCTCACTTGGGCTGTTTGCATGTTGCCTGCCAGGCTCCCCCTTGCACACAGCAAGGCAAAGAAATACTGCAAGGGGTGCCAAGTTTTGGGGCCGACAAGCTGTCCAATGTCCAAGACTAAGTGGTAACATTTGCATTTTCAGTTTATGTGAATTTTGTACTTGCTGTAATTAGTGTTAAATCAGGTTAGTACCACCCTATCCGACAAGAAAGGCTGGTTTCATGGTTTCATTCCCGAGATACCATCAAATCCCTTGACATGGTGGACCCAACACACCTAATTGAAGGTCAGAAGTTTTACTCAAGTGCTGAAATTGTGTTCAGCTGAGCATTTACAGCAAGTATGTCATCTTACAGTGAGATGGGATCAAGCAATGATGATGCATCTCATGTTGAAAATGCACATAATGAAGGGGAAAATGCAATGACTAATTTTGGAATAGGCTTATAGCATGGAAAGCAAGGAGAAAATGTGGTTGTTGACCAAGAAGTGGGTCCTTCAAGGCCACAAGATGCTAATAACTAGCAAGAAGATGAAAAAGGCTTGGTTGAAGGCAGCAGCTAACATCTTTGTTCAATTGGCCAAAGATCCACAATTTGAAATCTTTTTGAATTCTCCCAAAAAGGACAGCAAGGGTAAGAAGAAGATGTCATCTTCAAAGGCCTTTGGGCAACAAAAAGCTTCCAAAGGACAGCCACCACAGCGTAAAGATGCACCCAAGTTTGGGGATGACCAAAAGCAAATGGTACTAGTGAGATTGACTACCCAAATGCAAGGTCATCCTGATAGTGCCAATCCACTGTGTTTCTGACAGCTAGGCATGCATGCCATGATGGGGTAACTAGGATACTTTGATGGTGGCGCTATTTTCCATGCTAAGGTGGGTCACAGGCCACATATGGGAATGCATGTAACAAATTCTTATTGTATGAAGCAACCAATGCATGGTGTGCAAGGCCCAATGTATTAAGGTATGGCTAGTAATATGCATAACCCCATGTACGGCAATATTGGCATGATGCTTAAGGCATAAAATGGCATGTTTGGTAATGCATCTATACCCCGAGGTGCTTATGGGACCGAAGGAATGAGTGTTGGTAAAGGCACCCATACCTAGTTGCCCATGTATTAGTTATACTGATAGTACCCACACACATGTACACTGTAGGTGGCAGAGGCACCCATCACTATCACTTCGTTCTTTATTCTTTCAGTGATATTTGAATAAGAGAAGGTTGCTTACACATTTTGACTCTCGGAGTTCCCACATCTGGTCTCTCTTGCTCTTGCTCTCTTGCTTCTTCCACCATAGCTCTTGCTTTTGTTCCTCGCAGGCTTCCACTCAGGGCTCACTCACTTTACTGAGACACCTCACTCTTTTAGGATTAGTCTAGATATCTTTTTCATTAACAATATATCCCAAGTATTCCACCTTTGTTTGCATAAAATAGCACTTTGTCTCCTTAGCAAAGAGTCCCATAAGCGCAGTGGTTGAAAGTGCTATATGATTCTTTTGGTGTCGTTCATGATACGAATACAGCAAATGCATCAATGTGGGTACAATTCAAGCAAATGTTTGCATTGAATTGGTTGACTAGTACATTTAAGGAGGACATCATGACAACTTGGAATAAGCTTGATGCAACGCAATACAAGAACTTGGAATGGTATAATAAGAAGTTTTGGGATACCTTACTGCCAATAACTTCTTATCCTCTAGTTCCTCTTCATGAGCAAGTGGAAAAGTATGTATGTGGGCTACGTGATGAAATTAGTGATTTTTGTATTGAATCCACCATGTCTAGCATGTCTCAATTCATAGAGGCTACTACTACAACTGATGCATTGCTACTTTGGGAAAGATTCAAACTTCCAAGAAAGTGGGGAGAAGCCGAATAAGAAGTTGTCAAAGGTTGAAAACAATAGGGCAAATCTGAAAATCAGCTTGACAGCATGCATTGAAGCATGAGCCAAGTTTATCTCTACAAACATAGCAGCCCGTCTAGGCATCAGAGAGGATGAGATGGGACCCATAGGAGAAGTTGGCATAGCATGCAAAGGCCATACTAAGCCTGTCACACCGCTCATTGGAAAGCTTCATTTACACACTCCGGGATATGTGGACAACGAATAGTTTTTTATTACTCCACTTGAGGATTGTGATATCTTGCTTGGTATGCCTTGGTGCCATTACATACATGTAGTGAGTGGTATGCCTTGGTGCCATTACATACATGTAGTGAGTGATTCACATGCTAAACTGATCACTATTTAGCATAAGAGCAAGACCCATATTTTGGATGTAAAAATGAAAGGGAAAATTGTTGTTTCCAAAGTAATGAAAAATCACCTTTCAAGATACTTGGTTTTTACTAAGATAAGGTTGATAATGAAAATGTTGGAAACATGTCAAAGTTAGAGAGGGATCGCATTTCATTTCTAAAAATGTATGTTGATTGCTTCTCTCAGTCACTTCTAGGGTAGCTACCACCTGAAAGGCCAGAATATCATGGCATAGATCTTATCCTTGAAAGTAGCCAACCTAATAAGCCGCCCTACAAGATAAGTACAGTCCAATAGGAGGAGATAATGAGTCAAGTGAATGAGCAGTTGGAAAAAGGGCTGATTCAGCTTAGTTTATTCCCCTTTTGTTCTCTAGTACTTTTGATTCAGAAAAAGAAAGGTTCATGGCATATATGCACTCACTATAGTGAATGAATATTGTACCTCGAATTCTCATGTCTCAAGAACCAAAAAAGGTAATGACCTAGAGAGAGTGTCATACTCTCACGGATCGGCTCTCCTGCCCGTCATGTCACGCGAACTAAACCACCCGCCCCGTCTGATCATCGTGCCCCGCCGGAACAGCGCCATCGCCAGCGTCACCCCCCCTCGCCATCGACAGGACCATCACCACTCCCCTCGTCATCGCCTGCGCCCCATCCCCCTTGCCTTCGCCAAGGGCCCCCATCGCCAACTCCCTGCGCCACCGCCTGTGCCCTCGTGCCACTTGCGCTCGCCTTGCCCCCCCGCCTATCTTTTCCTCCTCTCCAAACCCCCCGCCCCCCGCGTGCTGTCCTGCCAGGAGGCCTAACCCTTAGTCAGACTGTCACACCACCGCCATTGAAAACAGAAATCTACCCCTTTGCCATTGACACCCCCCCCCCCCCCCCCCCTCTAGTTGCTCCCTCCCTCTGCAGCAACTCCCCATCCAGTAGCACAACAGCGTGATAGGTAGGTTCTCCCACAAGGGGCGCGCAATGGAAACCTATGGTCAGATGCCGGCGCACTCAGCGAGTGCCCCCCAGTCAAACATCTTGCGCGTAGTCCTCTCTGAGAAGCAGCTCTTAGCCGTCCGAGCTAAAGAGCTGGAGCTAATGGAAACAACGATTTATGGTCAGGTAGTAGGACATTCCCCAGCCAGGGCCCAGCTTCGGGATTGGCTTCACTCCACGTTGCGCATCGACACAGCGCAGATCATGGAGGCGGTCCTATTGGGCCAAGGAATCTTTATGGTCCGGCTCAGCTCGGTAGACGTAGCTTGCAAGCTACTTGCCAGTTCACCATATGCGTCCACGAAGGGAGTCGTATACATAGTCCCTTGGTACAGTGGCTTTACTGTGGAGGCGTTTGCACTCCACAACAGGTTTCTTTGGCACCCGGTCACCCTTCTTTTCCCTGGCCTGGCGATTGTGTATCGCCAGTTGGTGGAAGACTTTGGACGGCTCTTTGGCTCTGTCCTTCCCGTGTCTTTCTCAGATGCAGTGACAGCAGCAAGAGTCCCAAAGGTACGGGTGGCAGTGAAAGAGGTCAAGAATATCCCACAATTCCTAGAGATTGAGGCAGGCGGGCACTCCTTTAGGCAGCAGGTCATTGTGACTGGGCAACCAAGGTAGTGCCTGCGCTGCCACGACTTTGGACATCAGGCAGCAGTTTGTACAAGTTTTAGAGCCAAGGCGGCTCCGCCCACAGGTCTGCAGGTGGACAATGACGGTTTCACATGGGTCCAAAGACGACAGAGAAGGAGACGGCAAGGGGGGGCGCAACCATCTCCTTAGAACTAGCCTCGTCAGCAGGGTGTTGGCGGGCGGGCGACCCCCCTTCGGCAGAGCACTCCACAGCGCCCCCCCCCCCCTCCCAATTCTCCACACAAGCCATAGACTACCTCGCCTGAGTTCCCACAGGCCCCTCACCCACCCCCCTCCCCCCCACTAACCTTGGCCCATAGTCCCCCCTTGCCAGGGCCACCACCCGCCCCCCACATCCGCCATGCATCTCCAGCCATCCCACCATCCCTCCATTCTCTTTCCCCCCATCACCCCCCCTACCGACCACCCCCCTTGATCCGCACCCAAGTCAGGTGAGCCCCCCTAGACCCACCCCCCCTCCTCCCACAGGAGGTGATGAGCCACACACATCTACCTCCTCTGCGCACTAGCAGTCTTCCCCCTCCCACAGAGCCACCAGCTCATCCGCCCTTGCCACCCGCCACACTTTCCCGAGACAAGCACAGCTGTTGACACAAGAATTCTTCTGCAGTGGCCCATGGTCCTACCTGCGAGTTGCAGAGCGCGGAGAGTTTTCACTACCTCTAGAGGTGGAGATCTTTGTGGTTCGTAAGTCAAGGAGAGGCAAGGTCCACCTACTAGCACCATCGGATGGACCGAACTATGCCTTTTTTCTTCAGTCATCTTACTCAGAGAAGTGGACGACTACACAGATTGAGGAGAAGTTGAAGAGTCAAGTGGTGAATCACATCTCCCAGTGGATGGGAGATAAAGGATTAGCACTTTTTGCACAACAATGGCCAAGTTGCACGATGGACATTAACTGGTGGCTCGCGCGAAGGTCCCACACTTGAGCATTATCTTTCGAGCCCCTCCACAGTGGAGAGCTCCAAGTAACGTGATCAAGTGGCCCCTGGCACAGGCGGCCTGCTTCTACTAGTGTACAGAGTCGCGATTTTTAGTATGGTTGATAGATGCATTGATAGTACCACCTGGAGTATCTATCACCCCTATGGTTTGGCTGAGCGCCAACATGGGGGACTGGAGTTCACCATCCAAACCGGTGGCAAAGCGCACTTGCATGCCTCACAGTCTCTCCTCCTCATCTGTAGCATCCACACTGAACAAATGCCTGTTCAGTCAGTCACAGGTTTCCCCACGAGCTTACATCTTGCATCCTGGAATGTGAACAGCCTCCACTATAGTGGGGCACATGGCTCCAGGAAGTTGATTGTTCGGCAGGAGTTTCAGCCTGTCTTTGCCGGACAAATCGACATCTTGCTTATGCAGGAGCACAAGCTTGCCCTCGTCCAGGCTCAACGGGTTGGGAAGGTACTTCCGGGGCAGCTCGCACACTTACTGGGAACACGCCATAGGTGCCCACGGCAGGAGTGGAGGCGTATGCACCTCTATTGGCCCGAGTCTCACCACTTGTGTACGAGACCACGAGACGATAGTGGGGCAGGAAGGGTTCTATAGTTCCACGTGGGACTCGACATCAATAGACCCAAGGTGGTGTGGACAACCATCATACAACATAGGTCAGAGGAAGCGCTTGGGATCATAGACCCAGAGTATCAGAGTATGGCCCTCTTGGGAAAGCTAGTTGTCGGTCTCATACCAGGCGGGCAGACCTGGAAGGTCTTATTGCAGGAAGGCCTTCAGGATTGCAAACCGAGGCTTGGCGGTGAGTGGAGGCCGTCCCTGAGATGGATCTTCACGTCAGCCTAGATCACCCCCCCCCAGATCACCTTTCCTTCGCAGCCTACTCCGCGTGTGGCAAGGCGTCCGTAAGGCCCTAATCCAAAGCCCCCCAGGTTGCCAGGAGGAAATAGATTGTCAGCCTGTAATCTGGAACCTCCAAGTCAAAGATCAGGAACGAGCACAGATAGGTGAGCGACCCCACATACAGTGGGCTCAGTGGGAGGCCGGCCCGGCTCGTACCATCAGGACATGGCGGGAGGTGTACAGGATGGCGGACGAGGAGGTGTTATAGTGAGTATCAGGCTGCCAGAGAGGAGTGGAGTTGAGGAGAAGAAAGATAGACACAGCGGAATGGCTTGCTCCCCCGATATGAGAGCCGATAGAGCTCGGGGAGGCATGGGCAGCTAGATTTTTACCAGTAGGCATCCCCCTTCAGGTGGCAGGTAGAGTGGGTGGCACCCCGCAGGGGACTTTCTTCGCCGTTCAGGAGGGGGGACGTCTGGCCCTTGATAGAGGGCAGCAGGATGAGGGGATTGCCACCCTTTCGTGGAGGAGGATTCGAGTGGTGGGTTTTCAGGGGAAGATATGGCGACTGGACCCCTATGTTTTCTGGAAGGAGCTCAGGGAGTGGCACCTTTGGATTTGGGAGGGCAGACCAATTGATGAGCTGGAGTGGGATCCAGGAGAGTGGCTATGGCCAGCCTCTGCAGTCGACAAAAAGCCACCCAGGTTCCTAGAGTACACTGCTAGGATCGGCAGACATGTACTGATGCAGGAGGATATGGACTGGGCGCCATCATGCAGCAGGCACTGGGTGGAGCACAGCATCACGGAGCCCTTCCAATGGACCTTCTTGCACCACCTATGGGATAGCTGGAGGCCGAGGAGGGTATCGTACTTCTTATGGCTGGTGGCACATGGAGGTTTGGCGGTGGGAAGCTGGCTTGCCCAGATGCAGGAGGGAGGATGTAAGCACTGCACCCAGCAGCCTTTGGAAACCCCAAAGCATTGCCTTTGGTCATGTGAGGAGGCGCAACTTGTGTGAAGAGGAGCATGCCGTACCCTTTGACGTATAGCACCCAGCCTTGGGTGTATATCATGGGGAGCTTTCTGTTGGCAGGCAGTCGGCCAGGGCCGTCACCTTTTGTATGAGGCCGGGATACATGACACGATATTCATGATCGAAGCAGGGTCGTGCGTAGTGGTCAGTCTGGAGGCTCTACCCATCCGCCAAGTACTAGAGCTCACAGCAGATCACTCGGAGGTATGGGAGATCATAGGGAGTCTTATTGGATGGCATATATGGAAGGCGCAGTGCTAGGAGGCTTTTGGCGGAGTAAGACTTTCAGCACATGCGACTTTAACAAAGCTCTGGACCTCCATCATCCACTCCCTCCGCGGCTGATGGGATCAGGTGCAGGGCGAGTCTAGGGCTCGTCAGGAGCTTCACGGTCACTTCATGCATAATCGGGGCGGCCAGGGTCTGTTCTTTGTGATGCAGGCAGGCAGCCCCATTTGGCGATATACCCCCCCTCCCCCTCTGGATTCTTGCCTCCATCCCCCCTAGACCACCCTGAGAGGCTTGTATACATGAGTTATTGGTGACTTTGCATCAACTCCAGCTAGTCTGTTGAGCATGAGCACTCTGTTGTAATCAGTTTTTTTGAGTAATATAATCAGCCACATTTTACTTGCAAAAAAAAAAAGTGCACACACTATCATGCTTTGAATAAAATCACAATAAAGAATCGGTTTTCGATCCCTTGGATCGATGATGATATGGATAAATTGCAAGGGGCAGCCATATTCAGCTATATAGAATTGAAAAGTGGGTATCATCAAATTTGCATTAGACTAGAGAATGTGCCTAAGAGAGCGTTTAAGTCAACTTTTAGCTTGCATGAATTTCTTGTCATGCCTTTTGGACTTATGAATGCTCTTGCCACTTTTAATGGGATGATGGATCATATATTCAAGACACATAGAGGATTTATGGGCACCTTCTTTGATAACATGATTGTCTACTTAAAAAATAAGATAGAGCATAGAAAGCATTTGGACATTGTGTTCAATGAGTTGCATAAGCATAGGATGGTCATTAATGACAAGAAGAGTGAAACTTTCTTGCATGAGATCCACCTTTTGGGACACTATGTGTGGGCTAATGGTATTCATATGGGCCCTGCAAAGGTTGAGGCAATACGCTCATGGCCACCTTTGAGGAATGTATATGAAATAAGCAGCTTTTGGGTTAATGATTCTAGTACAAGAAGTATCTACACAGTTTTACTAAAATTGCATCTTCACTACATGCTTTGCAGAAAAAGGATGTGCTTTAAAGTGAATAACAATGAAAATTTCCACATTTGAGAAGTTACAAGAGAAGATGACTTTCGATCCTATGCTTGTGTTACCAGATCCAAGAAAGTCATTTGCTATTCTATATGATGCCTGGGAAAATAGCATAGGGGTTGTTTTAATGTAAGATGGCTGAGTTGTGACATATGAGAGTCATGTTCTCCATGGTGTAGAAAGAAATTCACAAGTTTATGAGAAAGAATTGCTTGATGTAATTCATGCAGTTTCAATATGAAAACACTATGTTATAGGGGCTATTTTCACAATGCAAACAAACCATAAGACATTGTGTTATTTCTTGACTCAGACTAAGCTGTATGAGAAGCACATGAGATGGGCCAACTTCTTATCTATGTTTCACTTTCAAATTGTGCACATAGATGGAAAAAAGAATATGGTGACCAATGCCTTATCACGTAAGTCTTAAATTTCAGTTGTCTCTATGGTATATCACACTGAGTTGGATGCCACAACAATCAGCATGTTATTGATTTGGACTTTGTGACTATATATGATAAGCTTTGCAATGGCCAAAGGCATGAGCACTTTGTGCTTAGAGAGGGTTTGGCTATAGTTAGAGCAGTGGACCATTTATTTTATTGGACCTCTTTGAGACTCCCGTTTATCAAGGTATGCATTATTCGTCCAAAAGTGAAGTATGATAGATAAAAGATGCAGAGTTTATTGCAGTCCTTTGCAAAGCATTCCTATGGACTTTATCTTTGAGGTTCCTAGAACACCTACAAGGAATAATGGGATATGGATAATTATTTACAAGTTCGGTAAGCATGCCCATTTCATTCTAGAGAGGAACAAGTTATAAAGGCTAATCGTATGGCGTGCTTATTTTTGTAGCATGTATTTAAGTATCATGGCATACCAAAGTGGATCATCAATGATTGAGACCATCAATGACTAGTTTGTTTTGAAAGGGGCTGTTTGAAAATATGGATATCATGCTAAAATTTTATTTTTCCTTCTATCCGCAAACAAATGGACAATCTCAAAAGAGGCAAATTCTATAGTGCTTGATCTCTTGAGATGCTACGTATCTACGCATAAGTCACAGTGGGAGCAATATTTTCCTTTGATAGAGTTTGCATATAATAATTCCACTGACAAAGAGATTGAAAAAGATGGTCAGAAAGTGTCCCCTATTTTGCACTCAAACAACAAGATCTTTGAGGCTGATCAATATGTCGAAAACAAGGATACAATCTGTGTAAAGGTTAAGTATGCTCTTTAAAGGTCTCAAGAGAAGCAAAAGAAGGCAATTGATTACCATAGACATGCTTTGCAGTTTGCAAAGGGTGTTTATGTGTTGTTGCATTTTGAAAAGGCAAGGCTAAAAAAGATGAAAGATAGAGAGAGGTTGTATCCAAAGCTGAGTATGAGATACTATGTGTCCTTTCAGGTGTTGGAGAGGATCAACAATGTTACTTATAGGCTAAAATTGCCTCCACACTAGCAAATACACAATGCCTTTCATGTGAGCTTGTTGAGGCATTTTCATGGTTATGTGCTTGAGAATGTACTTGCTGAAATTCTGCCAGAGGTTGAGCTGGATGAGATTTTGGTACCTGAGTTGATTTTGATACATAAAGAGAAAGATCAAAGGGTAAAGTTTCCAAAAGGTATTTAGTGAAGTTTCAGAACTATTCACCAATGGATGCTTAGTGGATGGAAAAGGATGACTTGGCAAACCATCCTCAGTTATTATAGCTTTACCTCGAGGCTTTTCAGTTAGAACCCGACTTTGGGCTCAATCAAGTTCAGCAAAGTAAGGGTCTGGAGCATTACCTGATGCTCAAGGAGGAGGTAGTACTTCCACTCCTCCCTTTTTCATCTATACCCCTGAACATCTAGCAATTACTTCCTTTGCAAATGTGTTTCTATATGCATAGCTATGTCCATATTTCAAAAATTGTTCTCAAAATACCTAGCATCCAAACATATCCCTCCATTGCAGTTCCATACTAACATCGTAAGTGTCTCATAGGTTGTGCATCATCATTGTGACCGACGTTCTGCAATAATCACTCTATTACCTCTGTACACTTCATACTTCTCCTCCTTGCGTGCCTCTTATATCCTTGGCATGCTAGCTTTTCCATGTTCTAGTTGAGTGGGTGTCAAATTCTCATCGAGTTTTTTTTTTCTCCCTGGAGGGCCCCGTGTTTTGTGAGGAAGGTTCTTCTCTTATCCATGTTTCCAAACTTCAGTATGAGGATATGCTCTTTCTTATCCATCTCACCATGCATCTAAAATGGATCTCTCTTTTACCCCCATTTTTTCACTCAAGAGTCAAGACTATTGCATCCTCTTGTGAGGTGCCTTTTTTGGCCATCCTACTAGATGAATGTGAAGTGTGTTCAAATTTTCCATCTTGCTTCTTCTTCTATGGTGGCACTTATCACTTCTACTTTGCTTGCATGTCCTCCATTGTTCTCTTTTACAACCTCAATCTATGGAGCAATTTCTTTAGTGACATATTTCATTGTTTCTATCTTCTTTCTTGCCTCTTCAACTACATCTGCCCATTATGCATATTCTTCTTAAGACATTCCATCTCTTTTTCGATTCCAATGCAATCGGTGATAGCTTCTATGTATTAAATTTTTTGTTATATGCTATTATGTCTTTCTTACATGCATCTAGCCAAGATTTTAGCTCAGTAGTTTCTTTTTCTTTGGTTGCTATACATGTATTAGTATACTTTCTCAAAGTCTCGATTTCATTTTTCCAAGCTATATCCAATTTCATCATGTTATCTGTCATTTCAGCCTGTAATTTTGCCCTTATTTCACTATGCATGTATAGTTGGGTCACCTGGAATGCCTTCATATTTGATTTTGCCTCTAGGGTTCAAAGTCATGTTGCTAGGCTGAAGGCCTTCTCCACTGGCAATTGGATCTTGTTCAGCATGATAGCCTTCTTTCCCTCGGGAGGATTTAGTTTCTTGGCATGCGATAGTTTCTTCCACTACTCTACCATGACTCTTGTAGTTCTCATGTGATTGATATACCCATTACAAAAAAAAAAGAATTACCTACTACAAAATAAAGAGAGAGGAAGGACAATTACATTATCCATGACCTGATACTTGTTACACTTATCATGTTTCTCTATTGTTGTGGTGTGAACACTCCCTTATCCATGAGTACATTTTAGCTTCTAGCTCGAGAAGAGGTTTTTCTTGTGTGAACACCCACTTGGGTGTCAAATTGTACTTTCATTCTATCCTTCTCACATTAGTGGATGTGACCTTCCAACAACCTCTTCTTTTCTATTGTTCTTCATTGTTCACACTGAGTGTGAGTTTGTGTGTGTGCACGCGTACACACATGCAGCAGTTGAGCATTGACCCAACAATGATCTCAAAGCATCCATTCAGCTCACGAGTTGCTGCCACCACCAACACCATTGAGCTTTGGGCTCAGCCTTCTCTCCTGTTAGCTACCTCAAGTTTGCCTCAGTTGGCTGCTGTCTTAGGCCAGCCACCTCAGTTAAATTTATTTATCCCCATGTGTGAACACACATTATTGTGTGTAAAAGTGCATGTTTATGTGTGAATACCTTTTACACAACGTAGCATTAAATAATGGTCAAAGGGTAAGCTACACATGTTAGTCGATATATTCAAGCCCTATCACTTGTACTTTGATTCTACATATCACACTTATTATTATCAATCTACCTTTCAATTTGTGTGTGTTCTCTCTCTCTCTCTTTTTTCGTGAAGATAATTGAATTAGATAGTGAATATTTACATCAGACCATCAGGTCAACATTTTGGCTGTAGCAGTTATTTTCTATTACATCAGACCAAGAGGTCAGCATACTTTGTCTCTCGCACTCTTTGTGTAACTACGTAACTAATATTTACATGAGGCCTACAGGCTATCAGAACAGCTAGAACAACCTATTACATGAACAGTACTATCAAATCACACAGGAGTAGTTGGAGTGGAGCGAACAATCGCCATCCAGGGAGCAGCAATATCCGGAAGAACCAAGTCCGCTGACATCATAGAGGAGATTTGCCATAAGACTATTCCTCGCACACAAGCCACATGCCCATGGATGCCCGATGCTGAATCAAAAATAAAGGCATTGCAAGTACGCCATATATGCCACAGGGTTGTCCATCTAAGGAAATGAAATAGGCAGGAACAATCTGAACTTAAAGAGAGCATAGAGGACATATCTCCCATAATCCACGAATGAACTAATAGGTGGTGCTGAGTCACTGAAGACTAAACACGGGAAATGAAACTCCAGATTTGTTGCGCAACAGGGCAAGAGACAGAGGTGAAAAAATGTCTCATCACACGTAGTGTAGAAAACACAATGCCCAGCAGAGATCTTTCGAGCGCGGAGCACTTCACCCGTTGAAAGCCCCCCAATGAGCAGCTGCCACATGAACACTTTTCCCTGATAGGGGACCTTAGACTTCCAAAGCTGGATAAATCTTTCCCGCCACTTCTTATTACTGTCCCTACGATGCCATAATCTATTCACTTTCCCCATGACCCATCTCTTGGCTTCCACCATGTGATGATATATCTGATTAGCTGACCTTTTCCCAAAATCATCAAGAAGCACAAACATCCAGTCACGCCAAGGATCCAATGGTTGTAATACAGGCAAAGGAAAAAACCTTTGAAGACTGTCATGTATAGACAACCAAATGTCCTCGTATCCACGAAGCACCCGAAAGTACTGACGAAAATGCCTGAAGGAATAAAGACGGGCCTGCCCAATAATAACACCATCACTGATTGTCTTCAACCCCAACCTAGCCATCCGATTGAACTTGTCATGCTGCAAATCTTTTTGTGGCCAATCCAATAACCTTGAGCAAGCCAGTATTTCTCCTTGTAGCGAATTTTCATCTTTACGAATATCTGGGGGACGCCAAAGTGCAAAACGAAGCATCTCTTGCCAGGAAGCTATCAAATGCGAAAGAAGAAAAGACTGGGAGACCTTTAAAGGCCTCATAGAATTAAGCACATGCCACCAGGAAGCATGAATAACCGTGCTACCAAGAGAGATGCCAGTTTTTTCTATGAAGAATTTAGCAATGTCTGACCAAGGATGACATTGAGTACATAGACTTTGCAACAAGGAAAGCCTCAAAGCGGCCATATGCAAATTGACATCCAACAAAGTTGCACCCCCCATCCTTTTCGGAGTGGTCACATGTTGCCAGGAGATCCATACCTGTCCCAAACGATTGCCTTTCTTTTTCCAGAGCATAAATCTGATAGGCTGAACCCAATCCAAAATGGACTTCCTTGTCCAAGGAAGTAGTGGCAGAAAGAATGAGATCATACTGATCATCATACATTGAGCCACTTTTAGTCTAACATGTAGTGGCAACTTTGGGATTTCCAGTACATGAACTTGTCATGACTTCGGAAGGCCATCCAATCCAGCAAGGCTCGGGGAGCAACCTCCATACCAATAGGGTATCCCAAGTATTTGGTTATATTGCCCCTTATGATCGTAATTCCATTCCAGCCCAAGGCCTACAGATCATTCTCCGTACAGGAGAGAATGATGAATTTCTGAGTATTAATGTGAAGACCCAATGCCAAAGCAAAAAGAGTCTAGGCCACCATTGCCCGGTTAACATTAATACCATCCGCCTTAAGGAACATAAAAGAATCATCCGCCAAAGATCGACCTTAGACAACAATTTCCTTAGACACTCGGTTACCCTACTCTTCCCCGGACTAGCAATAGAGTATCATCAGCTTATGGAAGACTTTGGACGGCTCTTCGGCACTATCCTTGCCGCCTCTTTTGCAGACGCAATGACAGCCGGAGGAGTCCCAAAGGTACCAGTGGCAATGAAAGAGACAAAGAAAATACCACAGTTTTAGAGATTGAGACAGACGCACACTCCTTTAGGCAGCAGGTTATTGTGATGGGGCAGCCCGGGTAGTGCCTACATTGCCATGATTTTGGCATTTGGCAGCAGAGTGAACACGCTTTGGAGCGAAGGCTGCTTCGCCAACAGGCCCATTCATGGACGCGGATGGCTTCACACGGGTCCAGAGACGACACAGAGGGAGACGGAGGGGGGGGCTGCAGTCAGCCCCTCAGACACAGCCACAATACCAGGAAGTAGCAGGGCGAGCATTGTCCCCCCAACACAACATCACGCGGTCCCCCTCCTCCTCACCCCACCTGGCAAGACTAGAGGCCTACACATCCACCCTCCACAAAGGCATCATAGGCGACCTCACTCGAGGGCCCACACCCCCAACCCCCTCACCCACCCCTCCCCACGGCCTCCCCCTTGACCCTAGTCCACAACCCCCACCCCCCAAAGCTACCAGCCCTCCCCCACACCTGCCATGTGCCTCCAACCATCCCACCACCCCTCAATCTTCCCCCTCTCCACCGCCACCCCTGCCGACCAGTACCCCTGATCCCCATCCAGCACATGCAACCCCCCTCTCACCCATCTCCCCCCTCCCCACAGGAGGTGAGGACCCAATACACCGACATCCTCCACCCACCGGAAATCTAGCCCCCCCCTTTCCCTCCCCACATAGCCACGCACTCCTCCGTCCATGCCGCCTGCCACACTTTCCTGAGACAGGCACAGCTGCTAACAGAGGAGTTCTTTTGTAGTGGGCCGTGGTCTTACCTGAGAGTTCCCGCTACCCCTAGAGGTGGGAATCTTCGTGGTACTCAACTCAAGGAGTGGCAAGGTCCATCTACTAGCATCACCGGATGGACCAAACTACACTTTTTTCCTTCAGACATCTCACACAGGAGATTCGACGTCGACCCAGATAAAGGAGGAGCTGAAGAGCCAGGTGGCAAATCACATCTGCGAGTGGATGGGAGAAGGACGATTGGCACTCTTCTCCTAGCAATGGCGAGGTTGCATAATGGACATTGACTGGTGGGTTGGGGCTGAGGTCCCACATCTAGACATTATCTTTCGAGCCCCTCTGCAGTGGAGAGCCTTGATGGATGTGATCGAGTGGCCCCTGGTACGGGCGGCCCGTTTCTACCAGTGCACAAAGTCTCGCCTCTCAGCTTGGCTGATAGATGCCCTAGTGGTACCTCTAGGTGCATTATCTTTCGAGCCCCTCTGCAGTGGAGAGCCTTGATGGATGTGATCGAGTGGCCCCTGGTACGGGCGGCCCGTTTCTACCAGTGCACAAAGTCTTGCCTCTCAGCTTGGCTGATAGATGCCCTAGTGGTACCTCTAGGTGCACCCATAAGCCCCACGGTCCTTGAGGGCTACCATGGGGAAATGGAGCTCACCGTCCAGGCCGGTAGCAAAGGGTATCCGCATGCCTCATAGCTCCTCTTCCTCATCAGCAGCTTCCACACCGAACAGATGTCTGTTCGGTCAGTCACAGGTATCCCCATTAGTGTACATCTTGCATCCTGGAATGTGAACAGCCTCCACTATAGTAGAGCACGTGGTTCCAGGAAGTTGATTGCTCAGCAGGAGCTACAGCCTACCCTTGTCAGACGGGTCAACATCTTACTTATACAGAAGCACAAGCTCACTCCCGCCTAGCCCCAGCGGGTAGGGAAGGTACTCCCAGGCAGTTCACACACTTACTAAGAGTACGCCATTGGTGCCCACGGTAGGAGTGGAGGCGTATGCACCTCTATTGGCCCGAGCCTCACCACCTGTGTATGAGACCACAGGACGATTGTGGCAGTTCTATGGATCAGATTAGATATTGGGGACTCACGCCTTGGATTCCTCAATGTCTATGCCCCTATTGAGGTTAGGGCACGTAGCAGGCTCTGGGTGGAGATCACAGAAGGACTCCCAGAGGTGGACTCCTGGATCATTGGAGGAGACTTCAACAATATGGAGGCCTTAGAGGACCAGTAAGGTAGAGGCAGAAACTACCAGGGCATGGCTGGGGAGGAGGAGGAGGTATGGGAGGTCTTCCTATTGGCAGTAGGAGCACGTGATGCTTGGAGAGACCCAGCTTTCCACAGGAGGGAGAGATCGTTGGATTTCTCTTGGGGATACACGCGGCTAGACGGACTCTTGCTGGAGCGACTGGACAGGTTTTATGTGGGAGAGTGGGGATGCTCTCGCGGAGGACAGGCAGGGCAGTTGGCGGGCACCGCTTTGTCCGCCCGTCAATCACTGTCCGGTTCTCCTAACACTTGACCCCTCACCATCTGCCCTAGACACGCAATCCTGTCAGATCCCTGACTTGATCTATAGGAGGGAGGAGGTGATGAGACAGATGGAGCAGGTTTGGACCAAGGAGTGGTGTAGGAGAGACTAGACCGCAGAGGAGGTTGCAAAGGCCCTAGCCGAGTCGAGCAAAATCTACCAAGAGGCAGTCATACAGGACAAGAAATAGAGCTAGGAGGAGGAGAGAGCACTCTAGTAGGACCTTGCATCCACGCAGAGACTATTACAGCAAGCACCAGGGGATCCCACCCTTCACGCACAAGAGGTGCGCGCGCAAGCAACCATTGCTGGCCTAGAGGACAAGCACTCGTAGTTCTCTTTCCGGACCTCAGCAGCTTTCTGGACGCAGAAGGGAGATACGATGTGCAGGGAGTTCTTCCAGGTGTACCAGCCTTTCTCCTCAGGAGAGTAGATACACAGCCTTTGAGATCAGTATGGGAGGACTCGTTCTGGCCCAAACGAGGTGATGGAGATCACCACCAAATACTACAGTCGCCTATTCCAGCAGGAGACAGCCTCAGCTAGAGGGCAGTGATGTGGACAGCAGGTCTGGAATCACATCCTATCCCTCGTCTCAGAGGAGATGGGACGCTCCCTCCTAGCCCCCTTCACAAAGAAGGAACTAGAGAAGGCTTTCCATACATAGGACAGGCAGAAATGCCCAGGAGAGGATGGCCTCTCTAAGTTCTTCTTCACTACATACTCTGAAGTGGTGAAGGACCCCCTGTTGATGGCCTTCCAAGAGTTTTTCACTTCAGGACAGATGACAAGGAGTCTTTCGGGGCAGGCCTTATCAGTCTTCTCCCCAAAGTGGGAGACTGGTTGGAGCTTTCCTAGTGGAGACCAATCCCATTATTGTCAATGGCCTATAAGGCACTGGCAAAGATGATTGGTAGGTGACTACGCCACATGCTTCCAGACATCATCCATGACACACCGATAGGCTTTGTCCAGGACATAAGCAACTTGGACAATGTATTCACCTTCTTTGAGGCGACAGAGTGGGCTCAGCATAGTGGGCAGAGACTAGCCATACTACTCTTGGATTTTGAGAAAGCTTATGACAGGGTGGATTGGGACTTACTAGAGGGCACCATGGTGAGGCTGGGTTTCCCCTAGGCTTGGATTCGCAGGGTCTCCGCACTTTACAGATCAGCAACCAGTAGGGTTCTCATAGGTGGTAGGTGTGGGGAGGAGTTTCGGTTGGAGAGATCGGTACGACAAGGCTGCCCCCTGGCCCCGTACCTGTTCCTACTCTTTGCAGAGGCGATGTCCCATTTCCTCACGTCACGTGTGAGCGGATTACACGACCTCCGACTTCCAATGAGAGAGGAGACTGAGTTGTTAGACTCAGAGTATGCAAATGACTGTTAGACTCAGAGTATGCAGATGACACAGCACTCTGTATAGAGGACGATGAGCTAATGCTGAGAGAGTGAGGCTGGCTCTTGAGGTGTTTTGTCTTGCAACAAGAGCGTAAATCAACTGGCCAAAGTCGGTTGGTTTCCTCACAGACCTAGCCTCTAGTACGGAGTGGAGCGTCCACCTGTGATTTAGATGGGTGAGCAGAGGGCAAACCGTCCAGTACCTAGGGTTCCAGGTGGGACTCGACATCACCCCCGCCTAGTAGTTTCTTCCTGTCCTTGATTCTATTCAGAGGAAGCTGACCTACTGGAGCACGGCTCACCTCTCACTAGCCGGCCAAGCCTTGGTGGTTAACCAAGTCCTCCTAGTGACAGCCTGGTATATCGTCTCGTGTTGGTGCTTCTCATCCTGCGTAGTGCCGCTTCGCTGCCTAGTGCGGAACTTCCTTTGGTCAGGGTCAGATGGCTCCAGGGATTCCAGGGCCAAGGTGGTGTGGTCGACCATCATACGGCATCGATCAGAGGGAGGGCTCGGGATCATAAACCCAAAGTATCAGAGTATGGCCCTCTTGGGTAAGCTAGTTGTCCGCCGCCTCACACCAGGGGAGAAGACCTGGAAGGTTTTATCGTAGCAGGGCCTTCAGAATTGTAGACCGAGGCTTGGCGGTGAGTTAAGGCCGTCCCTGAGATGGATCTTCACGTCAGCCCACATCACCTCCCCTAGATAACCTTTCCTACGCAGCTTACTCCGCGTGTGGTAGGGTCTCCGTAAGGCCCTAATCCAAAGCCCCCAGGCTGCCAGGAGGAGATAGACCGTCAGATCTGGAACCCCCCAAGTCAAAGATCGGGAAGGGGCACACATTGGCGAGCGCCCCCACATCCAGTGGGCTAGTTGGGAGGCCGGCCAGGATTGTACCATCAAGACATGGCAAGAGGTGTACAGGATGGTGGACGAAGGGAGTATCAGGCTGCCAAAGAGGAGTGGAGTTGAGGAGAAGGGAGATAGACGCAGCAATACCTCTGGAGTGGCTTGGTCCCCCGATACGAGTGCTGATAGAGCCTGGGGAAGTATGGGCCGCTAGGTTTTCACCAGTAGGCATCCCCCTACAGGTGGTAGGTAGAGTGGGCGGTGTGAGAGAGGACAGCAGGATCGAAGCTCAGCATAGAAAACAGTAGACAGTGTGAGAGTGAAGCACGACACCCAATGCAAATGGACTGAAAGAGTGTAAACTGAAAGTACAAGGTACAACCCTTAAACCTTAGGGTTGTAAGGGGTGTTCACACCTAAACAAGGTAAGTGCCCGTAAGTGTGTGTCATAAGCACATACGAAATAATACCATAAGTCTGGGGGAAAAAACCTCTCCTACCGAGGGTAAAAAGTGCCCCAGTGTCCTACTGATCACTGATACTCCGATGTGAGCGTAGATGTAAGTGAGGCGTGAGTGAAATACCCAACAAACCCCCCTGGAGTAAAGAGTGAATCATAATCACTAGCCCAATCAGAATCACTGTAAGCATGTAACTGCAGTGGTCCCCCCTTGGCATAAAGCAATCCAAGAGATCTAGTATCCTGCAAATAACGGAAGACACGCTTAACAACTTGCCAATGTGACATGCGTGGCTGATGTATATATCTGCTCAGGGGTGAAACTACAAACTGTATGTCTGGCCTAGTGTTGCATAAGTAAATAAGACATCCAACTGCTAGAGCATATGTGTGTATATCAAACAAATCACTGTCATCATGTAATGATAGTTTAAGTCCAGGTTCCATTGGTGAACAGACTGGCTTGCAATCCTGTAAGCCAAACTTCTCAAGAAGTTTACCAATGTATCTTGACTCTGATAACCCAATACCTCTAGCATCATGTATGAACTGAATGCCCAAGTAATAATGCAAAGACCCCAAGTCTGACATGTCAAAATCTTGCTGCAAATTTTGTTTAAATGCTGAAATCTGATCAGCATGTGTCCCTCTAAGCAAGAGATCATCAACATAAAGACAAATGATCAACATGGATCCCCTCTCTTTACATACGTAAAGGGTAGACTCAAATGAGCTGTTTATGAACCCTTGGCTAAGCAAGAAAGCATCGATCTTTGCATACCAAGCTCTAGGAGCTTGTTTCAAACCATATAAAGCTTTTTTCAACTTGCAGACCAAGTGTTCCAAGCCCTCAACTGCAATACCAATGGGCTGCTGTACATATACTTCCTCATGAAGTTCCCCATGTAAAAATGCAGTTTTAATATCCAACTAATGCACAGTCCATCCATAATGGGCAGCCAAAGCAACCATAGACCTGATGGCGTCATGCGGGAAGTAGGAGCAAATGTCTTCTCATAGTCAATGCCTTTCTTCTGTGCATAGCCTTTAGCTACAAGCCTTGCCTTGTATTTGTCAATGGATCCATCTGCATTCCGTTTCAACTTGTAGACCCATTTTGTTCCAATGGCTTTCTTCCCAAATGGCAAAGACACCAAATCCCATGTTTGATTCTTAGTGATAGAATCCAATTCAGCTTTCATTGCTGCTATCCAATGCACACTCTGTTGTGCATCCTCAAAACATTCAGGCTCCTCATCATCAAGGGTGCTTGCTTCCATAACGAACTCCATGGTATGTGCAGTATCATGCATATGAGCTTGCCTTCTAGTACGACCAGCCAAGGGTGCATCCAGATGACTATCTTTCATAGTCTGTAAATACCATCTAGGTATTTGTCTTGCCTCCCTTACTGTGCATAAGCTCTTGCTGAATTTCAGTTTCAGCACTTTGCTGAATATTCAGATCAGCGAACGGCTGATTTTTTGCATTTTCCAAAGGAGTAGTTGGCTGAACATTGAGTTCACTTGCCGAAACTCCGGCTGAATCGCCAAATGTAATGGGCAGCAGCCCTTCAAATACATCACGGGCAGC
This sequence comes from Lygodium microphyllum, assembly GCF_053477565.2. Taxonomy (NCBI): domain Eukaryota; kingdom Viridiplantae; phylum Streptophyta; class Polypodiopsida; order Schizaeales; family Lygodiaceae; genus Lygodium; species Lygodium microphyllum. The sequence continues at coordinate 90,015,674 of NC_141150.1, read as the reverse complement.
CTGATATGTATCTAAACCAGCTAGGGACAATTCTGATTTTTCATCAAATAGAACATCCCTACTGGCAAACACCTTTTTAGAAACAGGATCATAGAGTCTATAGCCTTTATCTCACTGCTATATCCCGTAAAAATGCATTTGGCAGCCTTGTCATCCAACTTTTTCCTAAGTACCTTTGGAATATGTGCATATGCAAGGCACCCAAAGGTACGAAAGTGTCCAACAAAAGGTTTCCTGCTGTTCCAAGCCTCAAAAGGTGTAATTTTCTTCAAAGCTTTGGTGGGGCATCTGTTCAAAACATGGCAAGCACACATGATGGCTTCCATCCAAAAATTGTGAGGCAAGCTCTTTGCCTTCAGCATACATCTGGCCATCTCCATGAGTGACCGATTCTTTCTCTCTGCAACCCCATTCTACTGTGGAGTATAAGTAGTGTACTGATGGACAATGCCCTTCTGCTTCAAAAAAGAATTCAGCATAGAGGACATATATTCCCCCCCTCGGTCCGAATGAAGAGTCTTAATTTTACAACCAGACTGGTTTTCAACAAGTGCAATAAAAGCCAAGAATGCATCATACACTTCTCACTTTTTGACCAAAGAGTAGACCCAACAAAATCGAGTAAAGTCATCAATAAAAGTCACAAAATAGTAACATCCTCCCAATGACTTCGTCCGCATAGGTCCACATACATCTGAATGCACTAACTGCAACCTGGCTGTTGCTCTAAAAGCAACATCACGGGAAAACGAAAAGCGATGCATTTTTCCCAAAATACATCCTTTGCACAAGTACTCAGGAGGTTTCTCCAATAGAGGTAATCCATCTAGCATCTGCATACACTGTAAGAGCATCAAGCTGCCAAAGTTCACATGCCCCATCCTAGCATGCCATAACTCTGCCTATATCATAGCAGGAGTAAGAATGGATGCCAAATACACTAACTGATCAACTGAAAGAGAATCCAACTCGTATAACCCATGACATAAAGTGCCTGTCAAGACCAAAGTCATGTGTTCTTTGTCTCTCACCATGGATCGGTCATCATCAAATGTGACCTACAATCCACAACATGCCAAAGAAGAGATAGAAAGTGAATTCTTCTTTATGCCTGGCACAAATAAAGCATCCTGTAGGCGGAGAAGTGAGCCATCAATGGCTGTGAGCACAATCTCCCCAATACCTGTAACAAGGTATGATGCATTGTTGGCACATTGTACAGACTTGCCAACTGGAGCTGCATGAACAGATGCAAATAAATCTCTGCGAAATGTCATATGCCTAGAAGCACCACTGTCAAAAAACCAAGTGCCTGCATCCTCAGTAGAGCTGAATGCTCGATCTACCCAAGAGGTGTCATAACTGCATGTGTAAAAACAATAGTCCCTGTCTGCAACAAAGGACATAGACTCAGTAGCAGTGAAAGGAGCATCAGAAACAGACATTCCTGATTCCTTTTTCTTCTCTTTGGCAATGCGCTTTCTGCACTCAGTAATGTAGTGGCCTGGTTTCTTGCAGTAATGGCATTTACCCTTTTTGGCTTGCGTGCCCCCTTGTTTTTTGTTTGCCTGTGATGTGTCAGAAGTCCCGGAATTCTGCGGAGCATTCTTCACTTGGCTGCCTTTGCCCTTCTGTCTTGCCACAAAAGCCTGCTCAGTGGCTATAGCATCCACACCACTATTCCTCCGTGTTTGCTCCTCCTCTAGAAGCAAACTGACTAACTGAAGAAAAGTGATTGGCCTCATTGTGAGGTTTAAGGCAGTATGAAAAACCAAGTACGAAGGAGGTAATGAATTCAAAGTAGATATCATCTGTGCATCTGAATAGTACTCATCAATATTCATGAGTTGCTCTCGCAAGTCCTGAATTTTGTTCAAGTGATCCTGAATAGAATCACCTTCATCCATTTTCAATGTCTCTAGCTCTTTCTTTAAGAAAGAGATGCAAGTCTCATTCTTGCCTCCAAACATCTGCTCCAAAGTTAGCCAAGCTTCTTGTGAAGAAGCTGCTGAACGAATGTGGGGAATGATTGATCGCTGAATTGCCAACGCAATCAGCGACAAAGCCTGTGCATCCCGTGTATCCCATGCTTTTTGAGCTGTTGTTCTTTGGGCAAGTGGCTGAAGTGGAGCAAGCTGAGGTGCTCGTGGTGCACGTCTACCCGGAGGAGGAGTAGCTAGAGCCACAACTCCAGGTCGAGCTTCTTCTCCACTAACATAATCCCAAAGATTTTTTGCCACAAGTACATTCTTCATCATAAAAGACCAAAGTGAATAGTTATTTCCATCCAATCTATCCTTGGATACATAGGTGAAAACATCTTCTCCTTGATTTGCCATGATGTTCAATTACCAAAAAATGCAAAAGAGCAATGTCGAAGCAGGACTACACTGAAAATCTGAAAAATTCTAGAAATTGCAGGAAATAACTTTCTGTAATTAGTGTACAGAGGTGCACTTTGTCAAAACTGTCTGTTATGCACGCAGTCCAATGTGCAATCAGTGTTCAGCAACACTGTACCAATAAATCCCCAAATTTTCTTGCCTCAAATGTGTTCAAAACAGTCTTTCTGTGACTGTAGCTGCAGTTCATATGCCATTGTCATCAAAAAACATAAAAGCCCCAAAATGTCTGATAAATTTGGCCAGAAGTTTGCATTCAATGTGTCCCATACACATTTCTGAATGCTGTGCCTGCTGCCTAGGAATCCCCTCTTCCAGAAATTTATCTGGAATGAAAGGTTAAAGAAAATTTTTAAAAAATACCTGACATACTGATGGGCTGTCGTTGACCACTGGCGCGTGTCAGATCAGCATGGTGCTGATGGGTGACAGGCGGCGCAGCGGTAGGCGTGGCACAGGGGCGGACAGGAGGCGTTTGACGCCTAAAATTGACGTGGTAGGAGCCAGAGTCGCTGACGATGCCTAAACAGAGGCATCGCAGGCAGGTGGCGCAGCACAGGGGGCGGGCACTGGTCCAATTGGGCGCTGGTCTCAGAGCAAGAGGAGTACAGACGGCTGTAGGGGCATTCGTGGGAGATGCAGAGGGCGTAGGGGAGCTGCACAGGCAAGCGGTTCAAGTGCAGTCAAGCAGCTCAGGCGCAAGCAAGCTGGGCATCACAGGGCACAAGGTGGCGCTGGCGAGCACAGCACAAGGCACAGGCGGATGCAGCACAGGGTGTAGGAAGACGATACTACTAGGCTGGTGGCAGTCGAGCTGGAACAACTTCGCTGAAGGAGGTGAACGAGACACGACTTCTCTGGCGGCAGCTCTGGCTGACTAGGCGGCACAGACTGCAGGGTACAGATTGCCATAGGCAGGAGCTGAAGGGGCAGTTCCACAAGAGTTGAACCGAGCTATACTCTGCTCTGATACCAAATGTGAGAGTTGAAGTGGATCAAAGCTTAGCTAAGAGTGGAGTAGACAGTGTGAAGAGTGGAAGCACGACACCCAATGCAATAGACTAAAAGTGTAAAATGAAAGTACAAGGTACAACCCTTAAACCTTAGGGTTGTAAGAGGGTGTTCACACCCGAAGTATTGCAACACGATAAGTGCCTGAAAATGTGTAACATAGGCACATAAAATAAAGAGAATAAATCTAGGGGGAAAAACCTCTTGTACGGAGAGTAAAAAGTGCCCTAGTGTCCTATTGAGATCACCGATACTCCTCTGTGAGCGTAGCCATGAGTGAAACCCAACAATATTGACAATCAGAGTGCTATGGAAAATTTTGAGGAATCTAGTGTTTCATGCTTGCACTAAGAACATTTGAGGTGCATTATCATTATATTAGAGAGAGGCTCCATGTGAGGGAGATTGACTTGATTTGTGTCCCTACACATGAGAATTGGGCAAATGTTTTTAGCAAGGCTCTTTGGAGAGAAAAGTTTGAATCTTTCATAGAGTTTTAGGCTTACTACCATTTCGGGCTTGATCTGTTATTCCTTGTTCACTCTAAGGGGGTTCATTAACACTTAGTGTGTCCTCTATTGTTTTGGTGTGAACGCTCCCTTATCCACAAATACTTTTTACCTTCTAATGGGCAAGAGGATTTTTTCCAAGTGTGCACACCGGTGTCACTTTGGGTGTGGAACTATAGTACCAAACTCCATTTTATTGCGGAGTATATCTACATGTATACTGCCTCTATATACCATTTTTTTGCAAAAAATAAAAAAACTCATTGGAGAGATATTCTCCCCCTCCGTTCAACCTTCTTAGACATTTAATATGCAACCCTGTCTCCTTCTCAACCAAAGCCTTAGAGCTTTTAAAGTGAGTGAACACCTCACTTTTCTCACACATAAAGTAAACCCATACTTTGCGAGTATGATCATCAATGATAGAAACATAATAGTTATAACCACTCAAAGTTGCAGTCTTTATATGTGCAAGTGTAGCTGAGCATTAACAATACTATAGTCTATTATCATTGCTGCTCTAGTGAAAGACTATCTTGCAAGAAGTTTCATGGTCCATCAGCTTCATGTTGTGAAAAAAAAGGCTACACACATTCTCGCATTACTTTAATTTCTTGGGATCACATATGTACACCTAAATGGATGGAAAGTGATGCAAGGCATGGAGACACACATGGCAGTCCTCTAATGGACTTTGTTTAGGCAATGTGTGTTGGGCAGCAGCCCTAGGTTGCCATTGCTAGAGTTCTTTCTGGAAGACATGGGTATTTCGCATGGAAACACTCGAAATCAAGCCTCAAGGTGGGATGTGCTTGATGTTTTTCAGTCACTTTGTGTGATACTTGGTACTCATGTGACTCTTGTACATCCTTTGTAAGTATTACAATTACTCATCACAGAAAAAAAAAAGAATGACATAATGTTGAAGATAGTTGCACAACATATGTTGCTCCTAAGAAAACTCCCATTGTACTTCAACCACCAGTTGGTTCACACAGTACAACTTTCTAGTAGCTGGGTAAAGCATAATGAAATGCTTCTTACTTATGAAAGGAGCAAGGAAAAACCCACTTGGGAGCGTGTGATAAAAGATATGGCATCATCAGGTCTATTCCCGGTTATAATTTGCAACCTCGAGTCTGTAGGTCGCATTATCCACTTGATCACCTTGGCTTTGACAAGCATGGGGAAAGTGATTACACCTTGAGACATAACATTCCTGTGTTGGAATATAGAATATGGACCTGTCAATCTACTTCAAATAGGGATGGCCATGGGCAAAATGCATTCACATTGTTGTTTTTTTTTGGATGAGGAGGTATTGGCTGCATGGGAAACAAAGCCCAAGGGGAGGCAGTAGCAGTCTTGTACCTAAACTTGTATGTCTATTCCTCATGAAACTTGCTACTTGGAATGTTCAGGGCATTTGCTCTTGCAGCAAACCACATGATATGTGGAGAGTGTTGCATATGCAAATGCTTGGGTTTTTCCAGGTGCACAGTGCAATTCCATACAAAATTCATAAAGAAGACGGAAATGTAGTACATTGTCATGTCTTCAAATAATTTTATGTTGGGGTCCCATCTGTGAACTATGGGGGTGCATTGACGATTGTGCATGAGAAATTGCAGCCAGACTTGGTTAAACAAGATGTATCTAGAAGATTCCTTGTGATTGAGAATAAAAGCGAAGGTGAGATTATGTGGCTGGTTGGTGTCTATGCATCAAATGATGCTATGCATCGTCATGACTTGCGGCAATAGTTACAATAATGCCTTCAGCTTTGCAGGCCTGGTTACAACTGGCATGGAGATTCTGTTGCATTTACTCAAGATGTGCCCAATGCCTGTTAAGGTGTGGTATTATCTAGCTGTAGTAGGCAGGCCATTATTTTGGACATTTCTGATGGTAGGGTTATCAATAAGGGTTCTGAGGAAAGGAAGATTAGTCCACTGTCACTGTCTCTTTGGTACAGATTGCATGGTGACAGCACTGCATTTATCCAAGATGTGCCCAATGGCCTTTAAGGTGGATCTTATCTAGCTCTGGTGAGGGAGGCCATTACACATTTGCATTCAAAGTTTGGAGACTGAATGTTTGGAAGCAATGACTACAAATTGTATGCCGAGTTTTCTCTTGGATGGGACTACGCCATATATGATTGACAAGGGATTTTGGCTTCATTCTTCATTCTGCATTCAGCATTTCCACATGGGTGACTTAACTATCAGCTTTCTTCTCTAGGAACAGCTTGAGGAGATTGAGAGATGCTTCAACTATGGTTTCAGGTGGTCAAAGGTAATAGATTGGCTCACTATCCTCTACTTGATGTTCACAGCATCACTTAAATGGAACTTGCATGCTGGCCAGACAGCTGTAAGTTTTCTTCTTTTCTAGTATATCAACTTTTACAGAAAAGACAACAGGGATATCAGCCAACCACCCTTAGACAGACACTCCCAAGTGTATTCTCTTCAACCAAACACAAAAAGATTTTGTTTGAGAAACAAAAATTTGTCATTGCATTGTCATGTATTACCACATCTCAATGACATTTTATGGAAGCCCTGTTTACTTCATCTTTGCTCTGCACTACTCGTACATGATGCATCAATCAAAGCAAACAAGTCAAATATATCTCACAAGAAAAACAATTTCAATAAGCCTTCCACAAGCCATATTAAGCATTGACAAACCAGTGGGTTGAGATATAACAAAATACCTGTAGTCTGCAAATGTCTGCCAACCCAATTGAGTTTGAAAGGAGAACAGGAGACTGAAAATCCAGCATTTTTGGATGAGTAACGAATGGAAACCCTTCCTCTATGATGCTTTGCAGTTCATCCTGGCCTTGGAATGTTTCCCCATAAAGCAAATATTCAACGTGTCCTTTATTTGGTTGAGAGACCTTTAAAATGAAATGAAACACTCACAATATGGCCACTCGATCAGCATGACACAAACACATGCATCAAAATGTCAGACTTATAATATCAAAATTTTAACAATGAATAGGTACAGTTTACCCCATACTAATGGCATTCCTAAACCATAAAGTTAGAAAATCCCCCTCATGTAAAATACCAAGTACAAGGAACTCTATGAAGAGTAGCCAAGTACATCATAAAGACAACGATTGCATGTGAACAACCAATCTGGTGGGCTTTTATGCCAGAACATCCGAGGGGTAGCATGGAAAAAAGTGCTGGAGTCCCAGGTCTGCAGGGACGCATCTCTCCTTGTCCTTCATCCTCTCAAAGCCACCCTGCATCCTCTCCCATCTCCCATGGAGAGAGTGGATGATCTCTATCCAAATCCTCAAAAGAGACTCCACTAGCTGCACCTCGTGGTCCAAATGTATCAGGCTATAATTCTAGCAATCAGCTCCTATCTATGATAATATCAACTAATTGAAGTTATCAAGAGCATCTAGGGGATACATTCTTAAAACGTCCCCTCCCGACGAGCTGCTGCTGCTGCCATTGCGCCCTACCTATCGTCACCTATTGCCTGCTGCCATCACGCCCCCTGCCATCAGCCCCAGCGCTGCCCGCCTCCCATGCCCTGCGATACCCACCGCCGCCATCACGGCCCCCCACTTGCCATCACCCCCCACCTTCCACCATCACCCCCCCCCCCCTGCTGCTAGCTCCTGCACTGCCTCCGCCTCCCTCGCCCCTGCGTCCCCGTTCTGCAGGGCCCCACTTCCCCTCCCAGAAACCTGAAAGTCTGCCCCCTCCTCGCTACCGTCCCCCACCTACCAAACGACCTCTTCTCGCTAAGCTCCCCCTTGATCTCCTTCGACCACCCTCTCCCTCCCAATTTCTCCCTCCATCTGCAGCAACATTCCCCCCCTCCGGTAGCATAGCAGCTTGATTGGTAGGTTCTCAACAGCAACGCGCAATGGAAACCTTTGGTCACACGCCGGTGCATTCTGCGACTGCCCCCCAATCAAACACCTTGCACATCTTCCTCTCTGAGAAACAGCTCTTAGCCGTCCGTGCCACAAAGCTAGAATTGAAAGAAACAGTGATCTTTGGTCAGGTCGTAGGACACTCCCTATCTAGGGCCCAACTTTAGGATTGGCTTCACTCCACGCTCCGCATTGGCACTGCGCAGATTGTGGAGGCAAATCTCATGGGCCAAGGGATCTTCATTGTTCAACTCACCTTTGCGGACGTAGCCTGTGGGCTGGTGGATAGCTCACCTTATGTCTCCACGAAGGGGGTCATCTATAATGTTCCCTAGTATAGTGGCTTCACAGTGGAGGAATTCCTGCTCCACAACAGGTTTCTTAGACACTCGGTCACCTTACTTTTCCCTAGACTGGCGGTAGAGTATCGTCAATTAGTGGAGGACTTTGGATGCCTCTTCGGCACAGTTCTTCTTGCCTCCTTTGCGGATGCAATGATAGCCGCAGGAATCCCAAAGGTACAGGTGGCTGTAAAGATACAAAGAACATAGCAAAGTTCCTGGAGATTGAGGTAGGCGGACACTCCTTCACGTAGCAGGTTATTGTGACTAGGCAACCTGGGCAGTGCCTGCAATGCCATGACTTTGGGCATCAGGGAGCACATTGCACGCGCTTCAGAGCCAAGGCGGCTCCGCCGACAGAACGCTAATGGCTTTACACGAGTCCAGCCATGATAGAGAGGGAGACGGCGGGGGGGGCTCAATCCACCCCTCAAACACAACCACGGCAGTAGAGAGCAGGAGAGAGAGCGACGGACCACCGCCAACACACCCCGCAGGCCACCCCTGTTAAGAAATACCCTAACACAGAAACATAAACAGAAACCGTACGACAAAGCACAGACTGATAAAAGAACATAGTTAGGGTTAGGGTAACTCAGAGACATTGAACACAATGAATAAATGAAGTGATATAACTACTGAATAATACGATGCTCATGCAACAAACACACTATGCAGTGAATGAATACAGAACCTCAAACTCCTGTATCTCAAGGATCAGGGCAAGGGTAATGAGCTGGAGGGTATGTCGTACCTTGAACGGATCCCGAATCGCAGCAAGGCAGCCTCCGGATGTCGAACACCAGCAAACCCAGTAGTCAAAAGCTGGATGTGATGCAGACAGCACTGAGGAGAGAGAAAGACTAAAAATGCAAGCAGCAGGTGAGAGAAAGACTAAAAACGCAGGCAGCAAGACTGTGATGGCGTGGCAGGCTGTACGGTAGTAGATCTGCACAGGAAAAGCAATCGCCTGACTGAAATCAGCTCTAAACTACGTGAAGAGCGTTGGAAATCAAGCGCCAACTGATGGAGACAGCAGCAATGGACAGCTTCGGTTGAGATGTCCTCCGCGAACGGGGTATGGGCAGCAAGCTGAAACACTTGAAATATGCAAAAATGAGATTAAGGGAAGAGTGGAGGGCTGACTGCCAATTTATAGAAAATTAGGGTACCAGATCCTCTCCCACTTAACTCTCTTGATCTGCTCTCCATTTTAGGGTTTTGGCTAAAATAAGCCTAAAATAAGCATGTTTTGGGGCTGTTTAAGTGGCTAAGTGTATTTCTTAGCACAATACCCCCTCTCAGGCCCAAAATAGGGCTAGAAAAGTAGGCCAGCCTAAATTTTGATGTATCCCAAGGCATCTCACCCTAAAGTACAGTGGGCTACCAAGACTACAGAGGCGATGGTTATCTTACCAAGGGAGCCCAAGTGATCACTTGGGCGCGTCAGCTGCCCAGTGGCCTACCAAGACTACAGAGGCGATGGTTATCTTACCAAGGGAGCCCAAGTGATCACTCCAGAGAGGCCAAGGCATCGGACCAAGGGTGCACGTTGACTGCCCAAGGGCCTACCAAGTCCTACAAAGGTAGATGGATATAACAATGGATTGTGTGTTTTTTTTTTTTTTTGGAAAAGTGTTTTGAAAATACATAAGGAATATAGGGGAGGCGACTAATTAAGTGACAGATCGGAAAGGATAAAGAGAGTTTTAAACCCAAGTCATTCACAAAACTAGCAAGTCAATCCCTCACAGTGACCAGGATAAGTGCCTAAGGATGATAAAAGTGTGTGTGTATGCCAATCATGTGGTGAATATATGTAGAGGCAAAAAAGATGATGGTGGGCTTAGCAAGACAAGCAAAGCAAGCAAGCAAGGGTAAAGAAACTACCTTTTAGGAGAACTACCATGTGTTATGCCACGAATATGGTGGATTCTAGTGTCGACCACTCCAAAAGACCGTAGAGGGATAAATACGCACAGATACATGTTTACATGAACAAAATGCCAATGCATGGGGTAATGCAAAGGGAGATGCAAAATGACATGCTCATGCAATATGCTATGCAACGGTACCACTTGGACAGTGCCCTCGCAGGAAAATTGTTCACTTGTCCAAGTGTCCTTTTACAATCATGTCATCGTGATAGTGCAGATGAAGTTACAAATGTCCATAATACAATACAAAAGAATAAATGAATGTAATGTCTAAAAAATATAAGCATTATCACTATCACTATCAAGAGTAGAAGCCGCCCCCTCTCAAACTGGAAGGGAAAGCACCCTCTCCCTGTCAAGCTGAAGAAGTAGGGGAGGGTGTATCCAAGCTGATCCTGGGTAGCAGGTATTGAAGAACCAGCTGATTGACCACTTTGGTCAAAATGTCTGCAAAATTATCTGAGTATATTGACTGAGTAAGCTAAATCTGGCCTAGTGTGAATTAACCAAAGAAGTTTTCCTACAACAGAGCGATAGGTATGGTCAGTGAAGGGCTGTCCTAGGGTATCCTTCGACAAGTGGACAGTAGGATCAAGAGGCGAGGCCACAGGCCGTGTCCAATCCGTATTGTACTGGTCCACGAGCTGAAGTGTGTACTTCTCCTGTGACACAAAAATACAACCCCCAGAACGAACTGCCTCCATCCCCAAAAAATAGGATAACAAACGAAGGTCTATCATTTCAAATGTAGCTTGAAGCTTAGCCTTAATTTCTACTATGGCAGCAGAATCTGAAGCTATGATGAGTAAGTCATCAACGTATAGCAGAATATAGCTTAACTCCTCGGCAATAGATTGAACATATAAGTTCGGGTCATAAGGGGTAGAATGGTATCCATGAGTTTGCAAGAACTCATCCATCCTATGAAACCAAGACCACGGCGCTTGCTTCAGCCCATAAAGAGCTTTATGTAAGTGAAATACCTTATTCCTTGGGTTGCCGAAAGGAAAGCTTGGTGGCTACTCCGAACGGATCCCGAATCGCGGCAAGGCAGCTTCCGAATGTCGAACACCAGCAAATGTAGCAGTGAGAAGCTGGATTTGATGCAGACAGCAGTGAGAAGAGAGAAAGACTAAAAATGCAGGTAGCAAGTGAGAGAAAGACTAAAAACGCAAGCAGCAGGACTGTGATGATGTGGCAGGTTGTACAGCAGCAGGTCTGCACAAGAACAGCAATCGCCTTACTCAAATCAGCTCCAAACTATGTGAAGAGGGCTGGAAATGAGGTGCCAACTGATGGAGACAGCAATGGACAGCCTCGGCTGAGATGTTCTCCGCGAACGGGGTGTGGGCAGCAAGCTGAAACACCTATAATCTGAAAAACGAGATTAAGGGAAGAGTGGAGGGATGGCTGCCAATTTATAGAAAATTAGGGTTCTAGATCCTCTCCCACTTAACTCTCTCGATCCACTCCCCATTTTAGGTTTTTGGCTAAAATAAGCCTAAAATAAGCACGTTTTGGGGCTATTTAAGTGGTTAAGTGCATTTCTTAGCACAATAGTCCCAGCTTTTTATCCCACCCAGTAGGATCACAGACCTCGACCTCCACGACCCACGAAGGCATCACAGGCTACCTCACCCAAGATCCCACAACCCCCACATCCACCCTCTCCTCTGTTGAGATATCGAACTCCACTCGTGATATGCCAGGGTGACCGTTGTGCATTTATGTCACCGACTTGTTAGCTATAGATGTGGTTGGTACACCGCCCATGAATAATAGCTAGATGACAGCTATCCTTATCTACTCTAGTTCGTGGCTCAGTTAGTATGCCACCTTAGTTAGTTGAGTTTGGTTTGAGACCCATATATAGGGTTCTTCTATTTCTATGTACTTGAGTTCTTTTTGGCTTACACAACTAAGAAGAGGAAAACTGTTTTCAGCCTTCACCTTTGTGTGTATTCCCCCATTGTGCAAGCAAGAAAGCTACAAGTGAGACTCCTTCCTTCTCTCCCACAATCTTGACATGGTATCAGAGCCTTGTTCGTGGTAAGGAGCTCAAGAAAGTAAACCAAGTTCGCGGTGTTCTGGTAAGAGGACCAGTGTTGCTTTCATTTTTCTGTTTTGGGAGCAAGTCTCTGCAGGTAGCACAGCTGAAAAGTGTAAGAGTGCATTGTCTCAGATTGAGACGCCCTTCGCGGTGTAGCAAGAGGGCAGTATATGCTGCGGGAAAGGGCTTTAGCCCTTGGTTGCTCTGTTTTTTTTATTTGAGGCCATTTCGGGGCCTGTTTTGGAGGCAGAAGTTTTCTGCATGCACTCAGAAAAAGGCCCTGTTTTATGCTGTGCGACCACTGTTCTACAGGTCGGTGAAAAGTTACTGTAGAAATTGCATCGTATGCTTGTGCGCAGAGACATTGGGAGTTACAGAATCGTCCTTGTTGCCTGTTGATGCAAAATCGTCACTAGGAAGTGACTGTGTGGTCAAATACCACTTTCGTCAGTTTTGCAAATTTGCCCTTATGAGGCTGAAGCTGTGTTCTTTGCAGTGACAGAATTTTTTGCAGTGTTCTGTAATGGCGTCTGATTCTCTTTCACAGATTGTCACTGAAAAGCTTGACAAGAACAACTTTCAAGCATGGAAGTTCAGAATGACGAATTTTCTTATGGGAAAAGGATATTGGAAATTCGTTGCAGGAAATGAAGAAGAACCAGTTCTTCCTGATGTTCCCAATCAACAGCAAATGCAGGCATTTAAAGCATGGTATGAGAGAACCAGGAAAGTTATGTACTGGTTGTCTATCAGCATTTCAGACTCTATGATTGTGCATATTCAAGATGCAAGTACCCCAAAGGAGGCATGGGATACTTTGTAAAAAATGTATAGCATAAATACGCAAGCCAGGAAAATGCAGCTCAAGCAAGAGTTGCACAATGTGCAAAGAGAAAGTATGAGCATCAATGACTACCACATGAAGGTGAAGAAGATTACAGATGCACTTGCTTCCATTGGGTCACCAGTGGAAGATGATGATTTAGTTTCTGTGACCTTGAATGGTCTAGGAAAGGATTATGCACAGTTCCGAACATCCATTTCCGTCTGTGAAAGATTTCCTGATTTTGAGGAGTTGATTGCTCTTCTAATTTCTGAGGAGCGGAGAAATGGTGGTGCATCTTCTTCAGGAGGAACTTCAAAAGAAGCTGTCTTCTACTCAAATACTGGAAGAGGTAGAGGCAGAGGTAGAGGCAGAGGTAGAGGAGGCCAGTCTGGAGGCCGTGGTAGAAATCAGAATATGCAACAAACTCAAGAAAACCAGTCCTACGGAGGAGGACGTGGTAACTCTAGAGGCAGGGGGAGCCAAAGAGGTTGTGGTGGATGGCAAAGAGGCTAAAATGCAAACAGCAATGTTGAATGCTACTACTGTGGTAAAATGGGTCATATGGCTAAAGACTGCTATAAAAAGAAGAATGATATCATGAATGGAAAATTGCAACAAGAGAATTATGCATCTTCTAGTAGACAGGGTGATGACAGAAATGATTTGTTTATGGTGCAGCACATGACCAATTCTCTGACAAGTGCAGAACAAAGCAATGATGTGTGGTATGTTGACTCAGGTGCATCAAACCACATGACAGGTCATGCAAAATGGATGCAAGATGCAAGGAAAATGGAAAAACCAAGATTTGTGGAGACTGGTGATGGTATTGCACATTCTATTGTGCAGATTGGAAAAATTCCTTTGTCTATGCAGGATGGGAAAAAGAAATACCTGTCGGATGTATTTCATGTCCCGAATATCACCAAGAACCTGGTTTCTGTTGGTTAAATGGTTGAGCAGGGCTTGCAGGTCAGATTTAATTCCCATGGATGCTTTGTTGAGGATATGAAAAATAAAGGTCGCTTGATAGCAAAAGGAAAGAAGAAGGGCAGAATGTTTACGTTGGATGCAGACATGCCTGAATTGAGTGCAGCAATGTTTGCATATGGGACCGGTGTAGTTGCAAATATTGATATCTGGCATAAACGCATTGGTCATGTTAATGTACAGCGACTTAAATCAATGCAAGCCCAAAATATTATTGCAGGATTGCCTAAATTCAAGGTTGCAGAAATGCATAAGGTATGTGAAGCCTGTCAGTTTGGAAAACAGGCAAGGAAACCATTTCCTAGACATGTTCAAGAGAGTAAGAAGCCATTGGAATTAATCCACTCTGATGTGTGGACTACTAAAGCTGCATCTCTTGGAGACTGTCATTATTTTATCACTTTTATTGATAACTATAGCAGAAAAGTTTGAGTGTATTTTATGAAAAAGAAAAGTGAAGTTTTTGGGCATTTCAAAACTCTTAAAGCTATGGTTGAAAAATAAACAGGCCTGCAAATAAAATGCCTAGGTCAGATGGAGGGGGAGAGTACCTCTCAAATGAGTTTACAAGGTTCCTGCAGGAGCATGGCATAAAGCAGCAATATTCATACAGTCATACCCCACAACAAAATGGAATTGCAGAAAGGAAAAACAGGCATATTGGAGAGGTATCTCGTGCCATGCTCAATGAAAAAGACTTGCCAGATTTTTACTGGGCTGAAGCAGTTGCTACAGCAGTCTACATAATGAACACGACTCCCACTGCAGCAATATATGGGATGACTCCAGAGGAGAGGTATACTGGTAGGAAACCCGATATTTCTCATTTGAAGATTTTTTGTTGCATTGCCTATGTTCATGTGCCGGATGAGTTGAGATCCAAGTTGGATCCAAAAGCTGAGAAGTGCATCTTTATTGGTTATTCTCTACAGCAAAAAGGGTATAGATGCTATAACCCTTCTACTCGTAAGTTTACAGTGAGCAGAGATGTTGTTTTTAATGAGATGAGTAGCTAGTATAAGCCAGTAAATGTGATTGATAATGTAGATGCACAAAATGGTAATGCTGCACAGAATTCACAACAGCAGTCACAAGATATTAGTGGACCTGGAGCGTCCTCTAGCAGTGGTTCACATTCTTCGCCATGGACAGGCAGATTGAGATCAGGAAAATCTTCTCAAAGCAATGTAGATAGTGGTATGCAGGTATCACGAAAAGGAAAAGAGAAGGTAGATCAGCCCATGTTTGATGTGAATGCAGGTCACTCTTATGTGGATGGTGAATCCAGTGGCTCAGAACAGAGCATTGATGATGAGTTGGGTATTCCTTCTATTGTTACACCTGGAGTAAGGAAGACGAGGGATGTTTTGAGAGCACCTGGGACTGAACCTACTTTGCGCAGGTCTACCAAAGCTAGGTATCCTGTGGATAGGCTGAAATATGATGGATTTACAACCATTCACTATGCATATATGATCAAAGTGATACAAGAACCAGAACCCACTTCTTTTGAGCAAGCCATGGGAAAAGAAAAATGGGAGAAAGCCATGGATGAAGAAATGGATGCCTTGGAAGCAAATGCTACATGGGAATTGGTACCTTTGCCTAAAGATAAGAATGCAATTGGTTGTAAGTGGGTTTATAAGGTGAAACACAATGCAGATGGTTCTGTGAATAGATACAACGCAAGATTAGTAGTCAAGGGGTATGCACAAACATATGGCATTGATTATGAAGAAACATTTAGTCCGGTTGCAAGGATGGCAACCGTAAGAGCAGTCATTGCTATGGCTGCATCAAAGGGATGGTCTTTACATCAGATGGATGTAAAGAATGCCTTCTTGCATGGTGATTTGCAAGAAGAAGTCTATATGGAGCAGCCACCAGGTTATGTGCATGTTGTTCATCCTGAGTTTGTTTGCAGGTTGAAGAAAGCCTTGTATGGCTTGAAGCAAGCACCTAAAGCATGGTCTGACAAGATAGGACTCTTGTCACTATTGGCTTTCAGATTTCCAAGGCAGATTTCTCACTTTATGTGAGAAAAATAGAGAAAGGTATTATGCTGCTTGTCATTTATGTTGATGATTTGATTATCACAGGTGACAGTGATGAAGATATCCTTCATGTGAAAATACTATTGAAGTAGAAGTTTGAGATGAAGGATTTAGGAGAGTTGCGTTATTTCTTGGGTATTGAGGTGATTAGATCACCAAGTGGGATATGGCTCTTGCAGAGGCAGTATGGATTGGACATGCTGTCCAAATATGGGATGACAAGCTGTAAGCCTATTTCAGTTCCTTTGGAGCAGAATGTGAAGTTGAGCACAGATACAGGTGAGCTTCTCGAAGACCCTACTATGTACAGACGCATAGTAGGAAGTTTGATTTATATGACTATTACCAGGCGAGATTTGAGCTATGTTGTTGGATTGGTAAGTCAGTTTATGCAGGCTCCAAGGAAACCACATTTGGATGTGGCTAGACGCATACTCAGGTATGTGAAGTCCACATTGCAGTATGGACTATTTTATGAGACTGGGGTTCAGATACAATTGCATGGATACACTGATACTGATTGGGCTGGTAGTATTTCTGATAGACGATCTACCAGTGGATATGTGTTCTCTTTTGGGAGTGCTGCAGTCACTTGGAGCAGTAAGAAACAGCCTACAGTTGCCTTGTCAAGCACAGAGGCTGAGTACAGGGGTGCAGCAATGGCTTTGCATCAGCTCCAGCTAGTCTGTTGAGCATGAGCACTCTGTTGTAAACAGTTTTTTGAGTAATATAATCAACCACATTTTACTTGCAAAAAAAAAAGGAGCAAAAAATGCATTAGCCGGACCTAAACATTTCCAAAACATGCTTGATTAAAGAAGAAACTATCTAATTTAAAAAAGAAATGCAATCCTAGAGAGTTACTATGTTCCACATGCAAAACCCTAATTTGGGTGTCCAAAACTTTCTATAAATAGGCATGCAGCCCACCACTCTCCCTCAATCTCATTTTTGCAGCTTTTAGGACCCATAGCTCTATTGCCCACACCCGTTTGTGAAGAACATCACGGTCAGAGCCTTCCATCACAGTCTGCTATCATCTTGTGCTTGTTTCCAACCTCTGTACCTGTCGCCTACCTCCTGGAGCTGTCACCAACATTAGAGAATTTGAATTTCCTGTTGCTGGGGCCAATCGCCATCAGTAGGAGCTATTGCCATCACCATAAGACTTGCGTTTGCAGTCAATCTCTCTCCTCCAACTGTCGTTATCAGCATCTGCATTGTCACCACCAGTTTCCACCTATTGCCAAGCACAATCATCTTGTGTCCACCTCTTCTATATAGTCCCCAATTTTATCTCTCCTCAAGTACCTCTTTTTTAGTCTTTCTCTCTCTTGCACTACCATCTGCATTAGATCCAACCTTCCTCAGCTTCATTTGCTCATGTTCAACACAGCGGAGGCTGCCTTGCTGCATTTCGGGATCCGTTCGGAGTATGACATACTCTCTAGCTCATAACCTCTGCCTTGATCCGAGAGATACGAGAGTTCGAGATTCAATGTTTAGTGCATACTGTGTTTGCTGCATGAGCATTGTATATTCAGTATTCATTCACTTCACTATTTATCGTATTCACTGTCTCTAAGTTACCCTAACCCTAACCCTAATTGTGTTTTGTGTTTATCAGACTGTGCTTTGTCATATGATTGGTTTTGTGTTTTCTACATTTAAAGCATTTCTTCACATGGTATCAGAGCTAGGTACTCTCTAAGAAACCTTTAAGGGTCAGATTACTTTGAACACATTCACAAAACCGCTCTAGTCTCCACACCCAAACATGGATAGAAAAGATTAAGAGTGGGCCTTCCATCTTGCTTCTGCCCAATCTAACATGGGCGGAGAACTATCAATCTACCATGGAGTCCAGAGACTATATCAGATTTCTGCCGCTGAGTATGATCTCATCCTTATGCATAGGACTCAGTAGGAGGTTGAAGGTAAGCCTAAGTTTTCTCCTTTAGATTAAATGCACAGAACTAATGATGTTGCAGGACTTTCGAAATCTCCACTATGGACTAGCCATCTACAACTAGAACCTAGCTCGGCTTACACATCACTTCCACAGTATATATTTTCTCCAATGCCAAGTACGAACCCTATTAATTCAGATTCTATGCCAACTTATTCTCTACTTTTTGTTGGATCGAGGGATGCTCCCCAAGAAGGAACTCTTTAAAAAAACCTTAGGTTTCTGAGTAATGAGCAAGACAGGTATTTCTTTATGAACTCAAAACTAGGTAAGAAGATGAAAGAAGAACATATAAGTATTCCATCCCTTCCTTTTTCTTCAAATGATTTTATTTCCCATGGCCAATTTGGAGTAGGTGCATTTTCATCTAATGCATTTAATGGACAAAAGGAACCAACCATGTTTCCCGTAACAACATCCATCACAAATCCATTTGGGCTCCCACCCATACCTCCCTCTTCTTCCACTATACCTTCCTTCCCACTTCCATTAAGTGCACCACATTTTTACCACACGCCACCCTCGGGAGTTCTACACATTTAGACAAAGCCTTTAGGACCTTTACATACCCGTTTCTCAATGGTAAACCCATGGCGGAGGCTCAATCTCTCACACACACTTTCAAGTTATCCATCTAGGAGTGCATCCTAGACATACTCGAGTGTCGATCGTTTGGTATCGATGTTTGCCTCTATGGCACTACCTGGTGGACCATCCGGTCATTATGTTGTGCCCTAGCTAACATTTGGACAAGGCTATCATGTCCACCTCCACCTACGATACCATATGGACCTATGTCTATTTCAATACCTCTTCAATACCTCTGTAGCAATTGGCACTCATTGAACATCAACAACCTATTTCTACCTATCTACCTTTACCCCATCCTTATCCACCACCAACTTATGCTCCATCTTACCCCACTTATCCATCTTCATAGGCACCTCATGGTTCAAGCCCCTCATCCGCCACAAGTATACAATTACTGACAAGACTCATTTCAATGGGTCAAACTACACCACTTGGTTAAATTTGATAAGGCATGTCTTAGACACTCAGAACATATGGGATATAGCATAGAGATTGGAACCCAACTTGATCCTGCACTTGTTCCATATGAGGTCGTCCGCTCATGGAAGGCTCATAATGCCTCTGCTATTGTTGAGCTTATGCAAGGCTTATTGCCTAATTTCACTCTCAGCTTCAACATTTCGACTTAGCATCCAAACGTTAGGTACACTTAACGGATCGCTATGTGGCTCAAGGATAGGACCCATCGCATCAATTTGGATCATGAGCTCCAAAACCTTAAAATCACAAACAAGGATAACTTGAAAGTCAAGTTGACAGAGTATTGGTGACTCCTCGCTAGATATTCAACCACTGGGGCTCCTATATCCTCTGATGATTGGGTTAGCTTGTTCCTTAACAAGCTGCCAAGAAAATATATCCATTTTGTGCAGCAGGTGATTTCATAGCCTCAGATGCCCACATTTTATGAGTTGGAGTGTCAGCTATTTCATTACGCACGGTTGTTCAATCAATTTCATAACAAATACTCAATAGAGGGGGCTCTTATTGCATCTTCTCAAAGGGGGGAATAGGGAAAGGGCAAAAAAAACTCAAATCAAACTCAAAATCAAAACAAAGCTAGTGATTTCCAAGGAACCCCTCAATCTACTCTTCAACGTGGATGGCAGAATGTACCTAAGAAGAATAGGTATCGTCAACATTGTCAAAAGGTTGGCCATTATGACAATGAGCGTCGATCTAAGTCAAAATCCAAGAAGAATCAAACCCTCACACCCCAAGGGGGTAACCCCCAGCAAGGGAAGCAGGGTAGTGGCAACTCCAAGCAGGGGCAGTGGCAAGGCCAGACCCACACTACCACTAGTCAATCATCACACTCCATGAACTACTCAACTCCAAAGGGTTTATCTGACTGGTCTACAGAGATCCACATCGTCTCCTTAGATCCATCGGATACGAGTGTTGTTCACATTTATGAGTTGCCTCCTAATGAGATGCTTGCGGAGGCCCACTCATCACAGTCGAGCACCTCAACACCTATTTGGCTTGTGGACAGTGGAGCTACCCATCATATGACTCCTATAGCAAACATTTTCATTTCCCGAGCCCCTGCAGCCGGGAGCGTTCACGTAGGAAACAACTGCTCTATCAAGATTCAAGCCCAGGGTCACGTCAATTTACCCACTGACCAGGGCTTGGATCTCACTTCGCTTGATAATGTCTATCATGTCCTCCATCTTGGGGTGAACTTGTTGTCCGTTCAGCAACTTTGCTAGTTAGGGGAGCTATTTTCTTTACTACGACCACAGTCAAAGTCCTAGACACTCAGACTGGTTTAGTGATTACTTGAGGCAAGGCACAGCTTAATGGCCTTTACCACATAATACATTTTCTTACGAAGCCGACTACCAATGATTCACAGTTCCATTGCTTTCAAGCCTTGGTCACCACACAAAAGCCCATAGACTCTGAGTATCTTTGGCATTTTTGCTTAGGACATCTTGGCTACGACTCTCTTTATAAGCTATCACGTCAAGGGATAGTTGAGGGTCTTCCACGACTAAAATTATCTCGAGAGGTCTATAAAGCATGTCAGCTAGGTAAGTAGCATCATACACCCTTTTCTCAGTAGTCTATCACTCGTGCTATCTCGAACCTCTTAGGCTCATTCATGTAGATCTTTATAGTCCCACATCCACTACTACCTTGAATATCGCGTTGTACTTCTTTTTGATAGTGGATGATTTCTCGAGATACATGTGGGTGTACTTCCTAAAGTACAAATCCGATGCCTTCACTTATTTTAGTGCTTGGGTGCTATTGGTCTATAACCAGACTGGTCGTAATGTGGATACTATGAGGAGTGATTCTGGTGGCGAGTTTACCTTCCAGGAGTTTTCTGAGTTTCTACAAGAGCACGGCATTTCACGCGAGCTCAACTCCCTCTACCAACTCCCCCGCAGAGAAAGGAGTCATAGAGCGTAGGAACCAGATATTCATGAATATGGCACGCTCTATGATATTCGCAACAGAGCTCCCTAAGTGCCTTTGGATTGAGGCTGTTAACATTTTAGTGTAAATCCTTAACCGATGTCTGACTGCGACAGTCCCTAAAAAAACTTCATATGAGACATTCTTTGGTTCTCGTCTTGTTATTTCTCACTTCAGAGTTTTCAATAGTCATGCTTATACATGCACACTCCTGATGAAAAGATAGGAAAGATCACCCCTTAAGCAGATCTCTTGATCTTTCTGGGCTATTCTTCCAAAGTGAAAGCCTATCATTTATTCGATCCTCGTACGAACAAGGTGATTGTTCGGAGGGATATCGTCCTGAATGAGAGACACATAGTGAAGTCCTCTACACTGGACTCTTCATTCTCACCTGCACTCACATCATTTGAGATCATGCCTACAAAGTCGGGTCCACTGCCCGCTCTTGACCTTCCTGCAGATACTTCAACTTCCAGGCCTCCTTAGCGAGGCCCGTTATCTCGTTGTACCAACAACAGACCCTACAGGATTCAAAAATCCTTCCACCGGATTGCCCTAGGCGGTCTGCTTAGCTCCGGGTCTGCTAGACTCGCCCCTCAGGCTTCATATACATCGCAGTTTACACCTAATTGCATTGCACATTCTAAGCCGGATAGTTGGCACGAGGCTCTCCAGGACCCTCTATGGCGTGAGGCCTCTTAAAGAGGATTTGCCACATCCCCATCCTGAACTTGAGTAAAATGCTTTTAGCAGGGGGCGATTATGTATTGCTGCTTTTTCAAAGGGAAAGGCTGAAAAAGATGAAACGAAGAGAGAGACTATTGTTGGGTATTTGACTCACGCCTTACTTACGTCTACGCTCATATGGGAGTGCCGGTGATCAGTAGGACACTGGGGCACTTTTTACTCTCGGTAGGAGAGGTTTTTTCCCCCAGACTTATGCTCTTATTGTCGTATGTACTCATGTGCTTATGTTACACACTTTTGGGCACTTAGTGTGTGTCGGGTGTGAACACCCCCTACAAACCTAAGGTTTAAGGGTTGTACTTTGTATTTTCAGGTTACACTCATTCAGTCTATTCTCTTGGGTGTCGTGCTTCAACTCTGTTTCTCACTCTCACACTGTCTACTGAATCCCAGCTGTACCTCGATCCTCTGTTCTCACATTTGGTATCAGAGCACAGCTCTGAACTCAGCTTCTGCCTGCAGTCTGCAGTCTGCAGTCCACGCCAGTTCTGCTCCAGCACCACCTGACACTGCTCGCCAGTCCCCGTCAGGTTCTCCCTAAACTGCCTGGGCGGTCGCCAGGTTGTTTGGGCGCTCCAGCACGTCTGCCTCCAGCACGTTCGCCAGTCGCCACCAGTCTGAAGGGCGACGCCAGCTCCAGCTCCACGTCAGCAGTAAGTCTGCCCGTCGTCAGTCTCGTCAGTCAGTCTCGTCAGCAGACAGGCGCGCTGTTCACCAGCGCGCTGTTCCTCAGCGCTGCCTTCGTTCGACTGTCCGCCTGTCGTCTGCCCGTCACATGTTGGTCAGCTCCACGTCAGGCAGCCCGCTCGCCTGACGACCTGCCACTGCACAGCCCCCTCGCCCGACGACCTGCCACACAACGCGCACAGTCCGCCTGCCAGACGACCTGCCATGCAACAAACAAATTTCCAAAGACAAAATGAGCAATGTCAAAGCAGTATGAACTGGAAACCTGCAAATTTCCAGAAATTGCAGCAAACACGTTTCTGCAATTAATGTGCAAGGGCGTACTCTGTCAGAAAACTGTCTTTTAATGCACGCTTCCCAAGGTGCAAACAGTGCACTGCAACATTGTTATCTCAAAATCCCCAAAATTTTTGCCAAAATTTCTGTCAAAACAGTCTTTTTGTGACTGTACCAGCAGTTCAAATGCAACTGTCCACAAAATACACAAAAGCCCCAAAATTTCTGATGATCCAGTCCAGAAATTTGCATGAAATTTAGTTCCCACCTGTTCTGTGCTGCGCGTATGAACCTCCTCTTCCAGAGGTGTGATCTGGGCTGAAATTTTAAAAAAAATTGTTTAACATTTTACCTGACGTGGAGCAGGCTCACGAGCAGACGCAGGTTGCTGGTCAAATCGTGCAAACGAAATGCAGGTTGCTGATGTGGACACATGAGAACTGTCGCGAGCTGCAGGCGGGTGTCAAACGGCAGGCGGGTTGGTTGCGTGGCAGGTCGTCTGGCGGGCGGACTGCGCGTGATTTGTGGCAGGTCGTTGGGCGAGCGGGCTGCGCAGTGGCAG
Source organism: Lygodium microphyllum (assembly GCF_053477565.2). Lineage (NCBI taxonomy): Eukaryota > Viridiplantae > Streptophyta > Polypodiopsida > Schizaeales > Lygodiaceae > Lygodium > Lygodium microphyllum. The sequence goes on along the minus strand of NC_141150.1, from coordinate 89,992,376 downwards.
GTCGTCAGGCGAGCGGGCTGCCTGACGTGGAGCTGACCAACGTCTGACAGGCAGACGACAGGCGGACAGTCGAACGAAGGCAGCGCTGAGGAACAGCGCACCTGTCTGCTGCTGACGAGACTGAAGACGGGCAGACTTACTGCTGACGTGGAGCTGGAGCTGGCGTCGCCCTTCAGACTGGTGGCGACTGGCGAACGTGCTGGAGGCAGACGTGCTTGAGCGCCCAGACAAGCTAGCGACCGCCCAGGCAGTTTAGGGAGAACCTGACGGGGACTCGCGAGCAGTGTCAGGCGGTGCTGGAGCAGAACTGGCGTGGACTGCAGACTGCAGACTGCAAGCAGAAGCTGAGTTCAGAGCTGTGCTCTGATACCAAATGTGAGAACAGAGGATCGAGGTACAGCTGGGATTCAGAAGACAGTGTGAGAGTGAGAAACAGAGTTGAAGCACGACACCCAAGAGAATAGACTGAATGAGTGTAACCTGAAAATACAAAGTACAACCCTTAAACCTTAGGGTTGTAGGGGGTGTTCACACCCAACACACACTAAGTGCCCAAAAGTGTGTAACATAAGCACATGAGTACATACGACAATAAGACCATAAGTCTAGGGGAAAAAACCTCTCCTACCGAGAGTAAAAAGTGCCCCTGTGTCCTACTGATCACCGACACTCCCATATGAGCATAGGCGTAAGTAAGGCATGAGTCAAATACCCAAATGTGAGAACAGAGGATCGACAGCTGGGATTCAGTAGACAGTGTGAGAGTGAGAAACAGAGTTGAAGCACGACACCCAAGAGAATAGACTGAATGAGTGTAACCTGAAAATACAAAGTACAAGCCTTAAACCTTAGGGTTGTAGGGGGTGTTCACACCCGACACACACTAAGTGCCCAAAAGTGTGTGACATAAGCACACGAGTACATACGACAATAAGACCATAAGTCTGGGGGAAAAAACCTCTCCTACCGAGAGTAAAAAGTGCCCCAGTGTCCTACTGATCACCGACACTCCCATATGAGCGTAGGCGTAAGTAAGGCGTGAGTCAAATACCCAACAAACCCCCCTGGAGTAAAGAGTGATCAAGAGTACAAGGATCATCCGCCACCAAAGGATATCAAATTTAAAGCATCTCGAAATGCTTCAAATTTGTCACGAGGAAGAGCTTTGGTGAAGATGTCTGCCACATTACTGGTGGTAGGACAATAGACAAGGCTGATATCACCTGCATGTAGCCTCTCTCTGACAAAGTGATAGTGAATCTCAATGTGTTTCGTGCGAGCATGAAACACTGGGTTCCGTGCCACTGCAATGGCACTCTGACTGTCAGTGAACAAAGGAGTAGGCTCAGTAACAGATACATCCAAATCAGCTAGCAAGCGTCTAAGCCATACACATTCAACTGTGGTAGTGAAAGCTGCCTTGTATTCAGCTTCACATGACGATGTGGCAACAGTGGATTGTTTCTTGCTAAGCCAAGAAATGCAAGACGAGCCAAGAAAGAAACAATTGCCACTAGTGGAGTGACGTGTATCATAATCACCAACCCAATCAGAATCACTGTAAGCATGTAACTGCAGTGGTCCCTCCTTGGCATAAAGCAACCCAAGAGAATGAGTACCCTGCAAGTAGCGAAAAACACGCTTGACAGCTTGCCAATGTGACATACGTGGCTGATGCATATACCTGCTCAAAGCTGAAACTGCAAACTGTATGTCCGTCCTAGTATTGCATAGATAGATAAGACATCCAACTGCAGGAGCATATGTATGTATATCAAACAAATCACTGTCATCATGTAATGACAGTTTCAGTCCAGGTTCCATGGGAGTACAAACTGGCTTGCAATCCTGTAAGCCAAACTTCTCAAGAACCTGCCCAATATACCTTGACTGTGATAACCCAATACCTCGAGCATTATGTATGAACTGGATGCCCAAGTAGTAATGCAGAACTCCCAAGTCAGACATGTCAAAAGTTTGCTGTAAATTTTGTTTGAATGCTGAAATCTGATCAGCATGTGTTCCAGTGAGCGGTCATCAACATAAAGACATAAAATCAGCATAGATCCCCCTTCTTTACATACGTAAATGGTAGACTCAGATGAGTTGTTTAGAAACCCCTGACCAAGCAAGAAAGCATCTATTTTTTCATACCAAGCTCTAGGAGCTTGTTTCAAACCATATAGTGCCTTTTTGAGCTTGCATACCAAATGTTCTGAGCCTTCAACTGCAAAACCAATGGGCTGCTATACATAAACTTCCTCCTGAAGTTCCCCATTTAAAAATGCAGTCTTGATATCTAGCTGATGTACTGTCCAACCATAATGTGCAGCCAAAGCAATCATAGACCTGATGGTCGTCATACGGGAAGTAGGAGCAAATGTTTCCTCATAATCAATGCCCTTTTTCTGTGCGTAGCCTTTAGCTACCAGCCGTGCCTTGTATTTATCAATGGATCCATCTGCTTTTCTTTTCAATTTGTAGACCCATTTCGTTCCAATGGCTTTCTTCCCAAATGGCAAGGACACCAAATCCCAAGTTTGATTCTTAGTAATAGAATCTAATTCAGCTTGCATAGCTGCCATCCAATGCACACTGTGTTGTGCATCCTCATAACATTCAGGCTCTTCATTATCAAAAGTACTTGCTGCCATAATAAACTCCATGGTATGTGCTGAATCATGCAAACGAGTTTGCCTTCTAGTACGACCAGCCATGGGTGCATCCAAAGGACTATCTTGCATAGTCTACAAATACCATCTAGGTAGCTGTCTAGCATCCTGGCTGTGTGCAAGCTCTTGCTGAATTTCAGTTTCAGCATTATGCTGAATATTTCGATCAGCCAATGGCTGAATTTCTGCACTTTCCATAGGAGCAACTGGCTGAACATTAGGTTCATTTTCTGAACCTCCAGCTGAATCACCAAAAGTAATGGGAAGCAGCCCTTCAAAAACATCACGGGCAGCCTGATATGTATCCAAACCAGCCAAGGATAATTCTGATTTTCCATCAAAAACAACATCCCTACTGACAAAAACCTTCTTTGTAACGGGATCATAGAGTCTGTAGCCTTTGCTCTCATTGCTATATCCCATAAAAATGCACTTAACAGCCTTGTTGTCCAATTTTTTTCTAAGTACCTGTGGAATATGGGTATAGGCAAGACATCCAAAGGTACGAAAGTGACCAACAGAAGGTTTACAGTTGTTCCAAGCCTCAAATGGTGTGATGGTCTTCAAGGCTTTGGTAGGGCATCTATTCAAAATATGGCAAGCACACATGACTGCTTCCATCCAAAAACTATGAGGCAAGCTCTTTGCCTTCAGCATACATCTGGCCATCTCCATGAGTGACCGATTCTTCCTCTCTGCTACCCCATTCTGCTGTGGAGTATAAGCTGTAGTATACTGATGGACTATGCCCTTCTGCTCGTTTGGGGCATGTAAATTTTGGCAGCTTGATGCTTTTGCAATGTACTCAGATGCTGGATGGCTTACCTCCCTTGGAGAGACCTCCTGAGCACTTATGCGAGGGATGCATTTTGGGGAAAATGCATCGGTTTTCATTTTCTCGTGATATTGCTTTCAGAGCAACAACCAGATTGCAGTTGGTGCATTCAGATGTTTGTGGACCTATGCAGACCATGTCATTGGGTGGTTGTTATTATTTTGTGACATTCATTGATGACTTCACACGTTTTTGCTAGGTCTACTGTTTGAAAAAGAAGTCAGAAGTGTATGATGCATTTTTGGCTTTCAGTGCACTTGTTGAAAATCAGTCTGGCTGCAAGATTAAGACTCTCCGTTCAGACCGAGGGGGGGAATACATGTCCTCTATGCTGAATTCTTTTTTGCAGCAGAAGGGCATAGTCCATCAGTATACTACAGCTTATACTCCACAGCAGAATGGGGTAGCAGAGAGGAAGAATCGGTCACTCATGGAGATGGCCAGATGTATGCTGAAGGCAAAGAGCTTGCCTCATAGTTTTTGGATGGAAGCAGTCATGTGTGCTTGCCATATTTTGAACACATGCCCTACCAAAGCCTTGAAGACCATCACACCATTTGAGGCTTGGAACAACCAAAAACCTTCTGTTGGTCACTTTCGTACCTTTGGGTGTCTTGCCTATGCCCATATTCCACAGGTACTTAGAAAAAAATTGGACAACAAGGCTGTTAAGTGCATTTTTATGGGATATAGCAATGAGAGCAAAGGCTACAGACTCTATGATCCCGTTACAAAGAAGGTTTTTGTCAGCAGGGATGTTGTTTTTGATGAAAAATCAGAATTATCCTTGGCTGGTTTGGATACATATCAAGCTGCCCGTGATGTTTTTGAAGGGCTGCTGCCCATTACTTTTGGTGATTCAGCTGGAGGTTCAGAAAATGAACCTAATGTTCAGCCAGCTACTCCTATGGAAAGTGCAGAAATTCAGCCATTGGCTGATCGAAATATTCAGCATCATGCTGAAACTGAAATTCAGCAAGAGCTTGCACACAGCCAGGATGCTAGACAGCTACCTAGATGGTATTTGCAGACTATGAAAGATAGTCCTTTGAATGCACCCATGGCTGGTCGTACTAGAAGGCAAACTCGTTTGCATGATTCAGCACATACCATGGAGTTTATTATGGCAGCAAGTACTTTTGATAATGAAGAGCCTGAATGTTATGAGGATGCACAACGCAGTGTGCATTGGATGGCAGCTATGCAAGCTGAATTAGATTCTATTACTAAGAATCAAACTTGGGATTTGGTGTCCTTGCCATTTGGGAAGAAAGCCATTGGAACGAAATGGGTCAACAAATTGAAAAGAAAAGCAGATGGATCCATTGATAAATACAAGGCACCGCTGGTAGCTAAAGGCTACGCACAGAAAAAGGGCATTGATTATGAGGAGACATTTGCTCCTACTTCCCGTATGACGACCATCAGGTCTATGATTGCTTTGGCTGCACATTATGGTTGGAGAGTACATCAGCTAGATATCAAGACTGCATTTTTAAATGGGGAACTTCAGGAGGAAGTTTATGTATAGCAGCCCATTGGTTTTGCAGTTGAAGGCTCAGAACATTTGGTATGCAAGCTCAAAAAGGCACTATATGGTTTGAAACAAGCTCCTAGAGCTTGGTATGAAAAAATAGATGCTTTCTTTCTTGGTCAGGGGTTTCTAAACAGCTCATCTGAGTCTACCCTTTACGTATGTAAAGAAGGGGGATCTATGCTGATTTTATGTCTTTATGTTGATGACCTTTTGCTCATTGGAACACATGCTGATCAGATTTCAGCATTCAAACAAAATTTGCAGCAAACTTTTGACATGTCTGACTTGGGAGTTCTGCATTACTACTTGGGCATCCAGTTCATACATAATGCTCGAGGTATTGGGTTATCACAGTCAAGGTATATTGGGCAGGTTCTTGAGAAGTTTGGCTTACAGGATTGCAAGCCAGTTTGTACTCCCATGGAACCTGGACTGAAACTGTCATTACATGATGACAGTGATTTGTTTGATATACATACATATGCTCCTGCAGTTGGATGTCTTATCTATCTATGCAATACTAGGACGGACATACAGTTTGCAGTTTCAGCTTTGAGCAGGTATATGCATCAGCCACGTATGTCACATTGGCAAGCTATCAATCGTGTTTTTCGCTACTTGCAAGGTACTCGTTCTCTTGGGTTGCTTTATGCCAAGGGGGGACCACTGCAGTTACATGCTTACAGTGATTTTGATTGGGTTGGTGATTATGATACACGTCACTCCACTAGTGGCAATTGTTTCTTTCTTGGCTCTTCTTGCATTTCTTGGCTTAGCAAGAAACAATCCACTGTTGCCACATCGTCATGTGAAGCTGAATACAAGGCAGCTTTCACTACCACAGTTGAATGCGTATGGCTTAGACGCTTGCTAGCTGATTTGGATGTATCTGTTACTGAGCCTACTCCTTTGTTCACTGACAGTCAGAGTGCCATTGCAGTGGCACGGAACCCAGTGTTTCATGCTCGCACGAAACACATTGAGATTCACTATCACTTTGTCAGAGAGAGGCTACATGCAGGTGATATCAGCCTTGTCTATTGTCCTACCACCAGTAATGTGGCAGACATCTTCACCAAAGCTCTTCCTCGTGACAAATTTGAAGCATTTCGAGATGCTTTAAATTTGATATCCTTTGGTGGCGGATGATCCTTGTACTCTTGATCACTCTTCACTCCAGGGGGGTTTGTTGGGTATTTGACTCACGTCTTACTTACGCCTACGCTCATATGGGAGTGTCGGTGATCAGTAGGACATTGGGGCACTTTTTACTCTCGGTAGGAGAGGTTTTTTCCCCCAGACTTATGGTCTTATTGTCGTATGTACTCATGTGCTTATGTTACACACTTTTGGGCACTTAGTGTGTGTCGGGTGTGAACACCCCCTACAACCCTAAGGTTTAAGGGTTGTACTTTGTATTTTCAGGTTACACTCATTCAGTCTATTCTCTTGGGTGTCGTGCTTCAACTCTGTTTCTCACTCTCACACTGTCTACTGAATCCCAGCTGTACCTCGATCCTCTGTTCTCACAACTATCTCTGAACTTGAGTATGAGATACTATGGGCCCTTCCAGGCGTTGAAAAATATCAATGATGTGGCATATCGGCTGAAATTACCTCCACATTGGCGGATATACAATGCCTTTCATGTCAGTTTGTTGAGGCCTTTTCATGGTGATGTGCAAGAAGATATGTCTGCTGAAATTCAGCCTGAGGTTGAGGAGCCGGATGACATTTTTGTACTTGAGAAGATCTTGGCACATTAAGAAAGAAAGGCTAGAGGTAAAGTTTCCACGAGATATTTGATGACGTTTCAAAATTATTCACCAATGGATGCACAATGGATGGAAGAGGATGACTTGGCAGACTATCCTCAATTGTTGCAGCTTTATCTAGATGCCTTTCAGTTAGAGCCGACTTCAGTTCAAGCTTAGTCAGGTTCAGCAAAGCAGGGATCAAGAGTATTACCTGATGCTTAAGGGAGAGGTAGCACTTCCACTCCTGCAATTGTGGATAGCTCTCATATGTAGTGGATCTCCGATGTATTCAGCATGCATCCAACGTATTGTGTTGATAGTATGTCTGATATGAGCTTACTACTCAATGTACTAGTCACTGTGAGATGTATGCAAATGAGTGTGGTTGTTACCACAGCTCCGAGACTATACTTTTGCATCAGTTTGAGATCAGTTCATCATCAATTTGTTGGCATAAGCTTTTGCCTCAGTTTTGAAATCAAATTCTAATCAATTTCAGCTCACTTTTTGATCAGTTTGAGAACCATTTATGATCACTTTTGGGATCAGTTTTGCAATAGTTACTAATCAGTTTTTGCAATCAGTTTGTGATCAGTTTGGAGTCAAATTGCAACAATTTGTGATCAGTTCTTCTCAAATCAACAAGTGATCAATTAATGATTAGATTATCCTCAATTTTCAATGGTTTACAATTGGTTCCGCGGACAGTAGCATGTTAGTAAATGCCATTGATGTTGGGAATAATGGCTCTCGTGCCTTTAAATGTGCTCAAATGTGAACACACCCTTAGCACTTGTACTTACACATATATATATATCTATCTAAAAACCTAAAGGTACACACTCATCAATGTACCTAAAGTTCTCTCTCACTCTCTGTCACTCCACGCCTAAGGAACACCTACTATCTCGATCTTCATGCCTAACCCGTCACTACAAACTAGTATCACAGCTTCGGCTAAGGCGTTTGTGCTCCTCGAAGTCCGGTGCAAGACATCTCTAGTGTTTCGCTTGCGCGAAATCATCAAGTTGTCACTGATCTCACAAACACATGTGTACTGTATTGTCAGTTGATAGTCTAGAAACCGCGATGGATCGTTTCTTAACTAGGTGAGAGACAGCAGGTGTTGACCTGGCAAGTAGTGGACAGCAGCAGACGTGACGTGCAGTAGCGAGCAGCAGCGGGCAGTCACGACCAAGTGCCAAAAGGTACACGCGACCAGGAGACAACCAACGCTAACTAGCGTGGCGACAGCTTCACAGGTGCTGACGACGCGACTCCACAGCGCACCACAGACAAACGACATCCAGTCAGCGACCTATACGGGGTCAAGGGACCCCCGTCACACCTTTCAGAATTGTTTTTTTAAAGGAAAAAAAAAAAGGGAAAATCTCCTTTATCCCCTTTTCCTCTAACGGGGTTTCATGCGTGGAGGCACAACTTCCATTTTTTGTGCAATCTAGGCCCAGAAATTTGGGGCTTCTCCAGACTGAGCACTGTTCATGCAAAATTGAGGCATCTGTGTCAGAAATTGCAAACATTGTGCGCATCTGAATTGGGGATTTCGCCAAAATTATTGAAATTTTGCTCATCTGAGTGAAATTTCTCAACATTGGACCCATAAAATTTGGGGCTTTTATCGTATTGATGAAATTTTGTTCAGCTAAGTCAGATTGGCTCACATTGGTGCACATTTGGACCCGAAAATTTTGGGGCTTTTGCAAAATTTTGTGAAATTTTGCTAATTTTTCCCGGTTTATGCTTTTAGGAACATGTATTAATGCAATTGGGATAGATTGGTCAATGAAAGTTGGGGGTTTTGCTGAAATTACTCTATTTTGGCAAATTTGGCCTATTTTATGCATGTCGGAGATAGTTCAGATGTATGGTTAATGCTTTGAGCACAAAATTTTGGGGCTTTTGACCGTGCGTGTCAAATTTTATGCCTGTGGGTACATGTACAACAGAAATTGCAGCTAAATGTTGGGATTTCTCATGTAATGTGATGCACTTGCCCTTGGAACAGCTGTAATCAGTTGTGGAATGCTGTAGCACATGGTTTGGTGCTTCTGAAAATTTAATTACAGATCTGAAATCTCTGCTTCTACGTGGTCATTTATTGCTGGTTGGTACTTTTTGTACCTTGGTCACTTGGGTGACAATTTGGGCCTGCATTTGCTGATTTTTTTGACACATTTGGGCTGAAAATCATGGCTGAGCAGTGACAACAGTAATCTCATGCACATAAAGAAGCTTGAAGGAGCACATAACTTTGCAGTTTGGTAAAAACAGTGCTACAATATCCTATTGCAAAAGAAGCAGGCAAAGCCGATTAAGACACAAGGGGCAAAGCCCGCAGATATGGAACAGGACAATTGGGATGAGTTAAATGAGCTTGCACGCTCAACCATCGAGCTATCAATTACTGATGCCTTGTTGTTCAACATTGAAGGTTTGGATTTTGCATATGCTATTTGGACTAGACTGAAAGAACTGTATGCATAGAAGAGTGCTAGAAGCAAAGTGTATTGGCTGAAAAAGCTTATGGATTTGCGTATGAAAGAGGGTCAGCAATGTCTACTCAGTTAAGTGAGTTTAACTCAATTTTCAGCCACCTGGTTGCCTTGAAGTTCTTGATTGATGAAGAATTTAAGGCTACGTTCTTGCTTTGCACTCTTCCAGAGAGTTGGGATACATTCAAGATTGCTATGAGCAATTTCAATAAGATTCTTTTGTATGCTGATGTAAAGAGTGCTCTACTCATGGAAGAAATGAATCGGCAGAACAATGCATCCAGTAAGTCTTCAAATGCTTTGCATACTAGGGGCAAATCATAGCAGAGGGGAAAATCTGATAGCAAGGAACGTAGTAAATCACGTGGCAAAGATGTTGAATGCCATCATTATGTTAAGAAGGGTCACTTTAAACGTGGCTGCTACAAATGGAAGAAAGAGTAAGGAAAGGGCAAGAAGACAAATGATAGCAAGGAAGAGAAGAAAGACAGTTAGCCTAAGAAGAGTAGTGTCAAAATTGAAGAGGTGAATGTAGTCACTCATGACAGTGATAGTGGGAGTGACGTACTCTTTGTCTCTTCACACTTTGATGCATATGCTTTACTTGCAAATACAGATAATGACATGCATACCTAGATTCTTGATTCAGGTGCTTCCTTTCATGTTACTCCTCATCATGAGTGATTCTCTGCCTACACAGGGGGTCGACATGGTGTTGTCCATCTTGGGAACAACTATACATGTGACATTGCAGGTATTGGCAGTGTGTAGTTGCAGTTTCAGCATGGCTCTGCCTTCACACTTTAAATTAGTGCACGGTAGCTAGATGATGATGGTTTTTATACTATCTTTGGTGATGGAAAATTGAAGATCTGTAAGGGATCTAGGGTTATTGCCAGAGGTTGCAAGAGTGATACTTTGTATCCACTTCATGTATCTAGTGTGCGTGACCATGTTGTTGTCATGACGATTGAGCAGCCAAGTGTTTCTTTGTAGCATGGCCGGTTAGGACACATGAGTCAAACAGGAATGAAAGTGCTTTCTTGTTTGGGTTACTTGCCTTGTCTTCGTTATGCTGATTTTGAGCATTGTAATCATTGTATTTATGGTAAACATGCACAGATATCTCATAAAAAGTCTCTTTTGCTGAAATCTTCTCCTCTAGAGTTAGTGCATTCAGATGTATATCAAATGTAGTATTATCTTTAGGAGGAAAGAAATATTTTGTCACCTTTGTCGATGATGCTATATGAAAGGTATGGGTTTATCTTATTCGTAGCAAGGATGAAGTGCTTGACAAGTTTAAAAAATTCTTGGTATTGGCTGAAAATTAGATAGATAAGACACTTAAGTGTCTTCGCTCTAACAATGGTGGGGAATATGTGTCCAAGGAAGGAGTCATTATAGGACTTATATCAAAGGCCCTTTCAAGCATTTTGTGATAACAAAGAAATAAAGAGGGAGCTCACTGCCCCTCATAATCAACCCCAAAATGGAGTTGTAGAGCGTATGAATCGGACCATATAGGATAAGGTCTGTACAATGCTCTCTCATGCTGCATTACCCCATGGTTTTTGGACAAAGGCTGTTATGATAGCCATCCACTTAATTAATCGGTCACTAAATAGGTCTTTGGGGGAGGGAGTTCCCCAAGAAGCGTGGTCAGGCAAGCCACCTTCATATGCTCATCTGAAAGTGTTTGGCTATGAGGCTTTTGTGCACATTTATAAAGAAAAACGCAGCAAACTTGAGCCAAAGTCCTGTAAATGCATTTTCCTAGGATATGGTGACGAGAGTGAAATGGGATATAGATTATAGGATCCCGAGAAAAGGAAAGTAGTACGCAACAATGATGTTATCTTCCGGGAAGATTGCATGCATAAACAGCCTGAAAAGACTAAGGAGGTCCGTAGGGTTGTATTCTGGAAAGAAATACCTTTTGGACAGCAAAATGTGCCCGCTATACAGCAGCAAATACCTGTTGTAAATGAATATGTAAATGCAAAAAATGATGCTGGAAACGATCAGCCGGCTATTGCCCATGATAATGAGCCACTACATGTGCAGGAATAGACAAGACAGCAAGCTGTTAATGCTGAATTGCAGGCTGAAATGCTAGAACAGCAAGCTGAAAATGCTCAACAACTAGCAAACAATGATCATTAGGTTAGGAGATCGTCTAGGGCTACCAGACAACCTGATAGATTCATTCCTGGTGCAAATTATGTGGCTGATTATGTCATGTTGACAGACTGTGGTGAAATGTCTTGCTTCAAGGAAGCAATGGACAGACAGGACAGCAAGAAATGGTATAAAGCCATGTTGTCAGAAATGGAATCTCTTGAGAAAAATGGCACTTGGGACTTAGTCGTTGCTGTTAACCTCAATTTGAGATGGCCGAAATATGAAGCAAAGAGCGGAAAAAGGACAGAAAAAGAGCAAAGGCACAAAGGCGGCCCCTAAAGCTAAGTTGAGGCAAAAAGTGCAATTTTAGATGGAAGGTGCCTCAAAAAACTCTAAAAACTCTTGTAAAAGAGTGCAGGCTCCCTCCTGTGCCATTTATAAAAGAATAGACGGGTGTAGGCTTAAGGCATGAGGCAAGAAGTGGGAAATAGGAAAAAGAACCTTGCTACAATGGCTGGTCATGTAAAAAGGGATGAGTGCCCGTGGGATTTTAGGATTTGTATATAAAGTTCAAAAAGTGAAAGGAAACTCATTCTTTGGTGTGTGACTAACAAGAGTCCTCTCTTCTTCTCTTCTTCTCTTCACCTCGCTTGTGTGTGTGCTCTTGAGAGAGGGAGTGAGTGTGTAGGAGTGAGGGATCAAGAGGGTGAAGCTCTTCACCATCTCCTCTTCTCTTCTTCTCTTCTCTTCTCTTGTCTTTTCTCGTGCGCGCAGCTATGGTGGATGGAGCTCAATGGAGGAGGCTTGAGGATGCTCGAGCTAGCATCTAGGATCGTGGAGCTACCGGTGTGTGCGAGGGAGAAGGCAACTCATTTCGGAAACAAGGTAAGCTCACTACACTCCTAGGTTCGAAGGCGCATCAGCTAGGTGAGAGATAGCCATTAGAGCTCACTTGAAACGCTTAAAACAATAAGCGGTTCATGAGTCTTGGCAGTTGAGTGTGAGCTCCCTCTACATTTTGGTTCCGTTTGCCAGGACCAACAAATTCAAGCTTGAGCACTTGCGTGCCTCATATCGAGTATCGAAGCAAGGGATTCATCCCCGAAACAGAGCTTGAGATAGGTAGGAAATTTGGGCTTTTTGATCTTCGATACAAGTAAGTATTTTGGTTATTTTGGTTGTTTGATGATAATTGGAAAAGAAGGGGAAATCATTTCAATTGTTTGCTTTCAATTCTTGTTGCATTTAGCGTAGGTTAGGATTAAGAAATCGGATTGGAAAAGCATAGGGTTTACTGCTATAAAACAAGGCAAACAGGGCACAAATCATGGTAAACTGGGAAAAAAGAGTGTTTGAAATTATTAATGTTGGCAAGTGAGTGATTCGGGATAGCAAGACCTTGCCCAGGAAGGGGTTTCAGGGCCAGGAGACCATAGAAGAGCTCATTTTTCACCCTAGCATTGAGAGAGAGAGAGAGAGAGAGAGAGAGAGCTTCCATTGGTGCTTCGATTTGAGCTTGCCATCGGGGAGTTCTTCGCACCCGTCAAGTATATCAAACCCTTCCTCCTATGTCCTTGTTGTGATTTGGAAGTTTGTGTGCCTGGTGATTGCTTGGATCGTTGGATTTAACGAAATCATCCTCAATGCTCCCGTCCTCGCACGCAACTTGGCCCTTCCGAGTGGCTTACTTCTGGAACGAGTCCCAGAATCGGCCCTCTTACCCTCTTGCATTTGGCCAATTCGACTCATCCGAATGGACAACTCGGCCAACACCTTGAAATTCGGTCCTCGCACTCGGCCTGTTCGAACATACCATTTGGCCCTGTTTGGATTCGGCCCTCGGCCAACTCGACCATTTCCACTCGAACCTTTTTGACTCGGCCCACTAACCTAACTCGGCCCTCGGTCACGTCCATTCAGCCGTCTAAGCCGCAAATTCGGCCACTATTTCTATTCGGCCCTCGACCCGTCTGAATCCACCATTCAGCCCCTACAATTCGGATGAGTTGGGCCGAGTCAAATTTTTGTAAATTTTTTGGAAAACTGCACCAGACCCAGCTAGATTTCAACTACGCAAACCTTTGTGAGTCATTGCGATGCCCAAAACTCAATTTTGACGCAAGGAATAGGCAAATTCGCAAGATGCAACCGCTTAGCAGCTTGAGTAGGTTGTTGAGAGAGTCAGCGCCTAAATGGTAGCTAGTGGAGTCATAGACCCCGAAACGAACCTAAAACGAGTAAGAGGATATAGCAAGAAACCCTAAAACCTATCAAGATGGCTAGAAATTGATCGAACAAGCCTATCAGGGCTAAGACGAAATGAGAGTGCGTAAGCCGCTTAGACACTTGTTCTTCGCACTCACCTTGATTTCCAACACTTAAAGCACACCTAAGAACAGTCGAAAGCCTGATTGAGCACAAGTGCACAGAAAAGAGCACACACTAAGTGGAGGTAATTTGAGGATTGTATACAATAATTAAGAAACTCACTCAGATAAATGAACTTGAAGGAACCCACCAATAGGAGAAGATTCCAAGACCTAGACGGGCAATTGGAGCCCAGTGTAGGACCAAGCAAACAGAGACAGAGACATGGATCTACCTGACCTGCTTAACCTTATCAACAACTTGGTGAAGCACGAGAGCGCAACCATGTTAGAAGAAAGCTCAAACCGCACGTAGAACGAGGAACTCAACTTAGGAGTTTTCCCCGAAGCGATCCAGTAGTTGGTGAACAGCTATGATTCTCACGCTCGGTATGAACACGTCGGTAGAACAGCAGAAGCCATTATAGCTAACCTAGAGGAGAAAAGGAAGCTAGCCCACAAAGCACTACAAGGCATAGTGAAAGAACACAGAGATGCGAGAGATACAATGAGTGCTGAACCTAGCAGGCAGGAATCGAACTGACCATGAGAGAGCGCTAGAAGGAGACTTGACACTGAGTGAGCTTCTCATGAAGCAATTGCTAGACAACATAGTAGCAAGCAGAGCAGAGCGCTGCAGCATTAGCAACGTCACTACTAGCAGGGTTAGGGGTAAACCAAGGCTCCAAGAGCCAACCTAAGATACCAGTTGTTGCTAAGCAGCTCAATAAGTACCAACCCCACAACGATCCATATAGCTTCATAGAGCAGTTCAAGTAGGTTTGTGAGGCCAACGGTCTCACCGACTTGACTCAGCACTCTCAAGGCTTTGCTTAGGTAACAAGGGTCGGACTTGGTACACCAGTCTAGATGCCGCAAAGCGAGTGAACTTCAATGGCCTCAAAAAACCCTTCATTAAGAGATTTTTCGAGCCCGGATACTCTAACAACCCTGCAAGTCTGTTAAGTCTGCAACTCTGCAAGTCAACAACCCTGCAAGTCTGTTAAGTCTGCAACTCTGCAAGTCAGACTAAATCAGAACTGACTAGTGCTTAAAACTCATAGAAGACTTGTTCGTATGCAAAAACTCTGAACTGGAAAGTTGTTCGCAGCAAGCTGTTCTACCTATCTACAAGTTCGTTGAAATACTTTCAGCAAACGGAGACAGAAATATTGCAGAATTTCTGAAAATTGAAGAAGAAAATACCCAAAAATACATAGCCTTGTAACCCCAAATTTGAGCTACGCTCATCCCGCTAACTGATTTTGAGTGAGAAAGGTTTGTTGAGTTTTACAGGATGACTACCCCACATATGGATGATCCTATGGCTGAAGACGACCTACCCGAGCCTACCATGGAGCAAAAGCTGGATCTTATCATGTTGCAATTGGACGAAGAGCGAAGAGCTAGGCAAGCCTTGCAAGCGCAATTGACAAAGCTACAAGGAGCGTCCACTGACAAAGAAGAACCCCAAGCTGAAGATCTGATTCGCCGTACCATCGACGCCACTCTTGAAGCACAAACCATTCGCAAGGAATCCAAGATAAGTAAACGAAGTTTCAAGTTTCGCACTTTCAATGGCATAAGAGAAGGAAAGACTGTTTTATCATTCATTAGCCAGTTTGATGACTATTTCCATGAGGAAACTTATCCTGAGAAAGATAAAATCAAGTGTGTTACTAATCATCTGATAGATAGAGCATCACTTTGGTGGACTGTAGTTCGCAAGAGCATAGAATGTCCTGCTACATGGGAAGATTTCAAGAAGAAGTTCATGCAAAATTTTCTACCACCGCAATTTCATGAGAAGGCTATCAAGCAATGGGATTTACTTCAACAACGCGACCGTGAGCCTATTCCACAGTATACAGAGCGTTTTTGGAATGCACTTTTACAGCTACGCATGCTTGAAGACGTACCAGAGACGACCCATAAGCGGAAGTACATGTCTGGACTTCTTGGACATTACTACGCTGAAGTGAATATGTTCAAGCCTGCTACCCTTGAAGATGCCATCTCCTTAGCTCACGACACTGAAGATAAGTTACGTGGAAGAGATCGACGACCACAGCCATTCCAAGCAAACGGTAATTATGGATCTAAACAATTCAATTCCAATTTCAGAAGGTTTAATCCAGGTCGTTTCTCATCACCATCTTTCCGCAAGAATTGGCCTAAACCACCTGCATTACCATCCACTGTCAATCCAAATCCTAAGCCTATTCCACAAGCAAATCCAAATATACCCAGACTCCCAGCCATTGCAAATAATGTGACCAAAGCCAAGCCCATCGTATGCTACAAGTGTCACCAGCCAGGCCATCTCGCAGCAAATTGTCATTCAAAGAAGCCATCAGCACATATCAACTACCTTGGAGCTATGGACGAAGACGAGCATGAGGATATGCCGGATTTCACTAAAGAAGAAGATGATCCTACTACTACTTCCGACACTTTACCAGGTATGCCTACTCTACATTCATTGTTGACTATGAAATGTATGGTGCATGGAAAAGAAAGAATTATATTGCATGATGACGGTAGTACGCATGACTTTATTTCAGCAAAATTGGTAAAGGAATTGAAATTGCATACTGTACCTACGCACTATCGCATAAAAGCTGCATTTTTAGGTACTAGGTACAATGGCACACAAGAAGTTCAAGATTTAGAAATTCAAATTGGTCCATATATTGAAAGAAGAAATTTCTTAGTTGTCCCATTACAGTCTAGCGACATTATTCTAGGAATGCCATGGAGACACCAACATAATCCCAATATAGATTATTCCACACACACAATGAATATTAATTTTCAAGGAAAATCTATTACATTATTTGGTATGCATGCATCTCATATGTTTCCACTGCTTTCGCATACTCAAGCAAAACGTGCACTACGCAAGAATACTAAATCATATCTAATTTGGGTGAATGAATTGCACGCAAAAGAAACTCATATGCACCCTAGGCATAAGGAATTTCTTGCATATTTTAAGGATTGTTTTGCAGAAGACTTACCACCAGGTTTACCACCATCACGACCAGAAGACCATAAGATTGACCTAATACCTGGCACACAACCACCTTGCAAAGCCCCACATAGGCACAATCAAATAGAGCAAAAAGAAATCCAGAGTCAAGTAGAAGAATTACTAAATAGAGGTTTAATTCGACCTAGCAGTTCCCCATTCGGTGCACCTGTGCTCCTAGTCAAGAAAAAGAATAATACTTATCGGATGTGTATTGACTACCGAGCATTAAACAAGATCACTGTAAAGAATAGGTATCCTATACCTAGAGTTGACGACCTTATGGACAAACTGCAAGGATCTTTTATATTTAGTAAAATTGACCTTAAATTTGGATATCATCAAGTGAGGTTAGATAGATCCGACATATTTAAGACTGCATTCAGGACACAGTTTGGCCATTACGAATTCTTAGTTATGCCATTCGGATTAACTAATGCACCTGCTACTTTCAGTAGAATGATGAACCGTATTTTCCTAAAATATCAATACTGTGTGATTGTTTTCTTTGATGATATTTTAGTGTTCAGTCAAAGTGAAAAAGAGCATTATGAGAATTTATCATTAGTTTTTCAATTACTGAAAGAAAATCAATTGTTTGCAAATCCTGACAAGAGTGAATTCTTTAAGACAGAAATAGAATATCTAGGTCATATTGTATCAAAAGAAGGAATAAAAGTTGATCCTAAGAAAATTGACGCAATATTGCATTGGCCTATTCCTAAAAATGTACATGAATTACGCTCATTCCTTGGTCTTGCTAGTTTCTATAGGAAGTTTGTACGTAATTTCTCATTACTTGCTTTACCACTGACCAAACTTCTTAAGAAAGGTATTGTTTATCAATGGACTGAAAACCAGCAAAAATCCTTTGATTTACTCAAACGTGCATTGACCAATGCCCCTGTTCTACAATTGCCTGACTTTAATAGACCATTCTTTTTAGTTGTGACCGATGCTAGCGGATCAGGAATAGGAGCCGTGCTAATGCAAGACAACCATCCAATAGCATATTCTAGTTCTAAGCTGAAACCCTCTGAGCTCAAATATTCCACTTATGACAAGGAACTCTTAGCAGTTGTACAAGCATTGAAACAATGGAAGCATTATTTAATGGGTTCAGAATTCATGATAAAGACTGACCAGCAAAGCATTAGACATCTACTTAGCCAACCCCAAATTTCTGACCGCCATATCAAATGGGCTTCATTCATTCAAAGTTTCCATCCTATCATTCAATACCAACCTGGAAAAGAAAATGTAGTTGCTGATGCATTGAGTAGAAGACCTGCAATTCATAACATTTCTATCATATCTTTTGATTCTTTGATTGCTATGAAAGACACATATCACCAGGATATTACTTTTCATTCTGATTGGCAAAAATTAGTTCAAAATAATTTCATTCCTGTTGATTCATTGTCATATAATGATGGATTCATGTTCTTTGAAAAGAGACTGTGTGTTACTATTCCATTCCGATCTTTTGTTTTGAATGAAATTCATTGTCCCCCATATCAAGGTCATAGAGGTATCATTTCTACATTACGCATGTTAACTGAAGATTTTTATTGGCCGCATATGGATGCAGATGTGTCTAATTTTGTTTCTGAATGTCTGATTTGTCAAAGAATAAAAAGACATCATGGTAAACAGTATGGGTTATTAATGCCTTTATCTATTCCATCTAAACCTTGGGAACATATATCTATGGATTTCATTACTGGCTTACCAAATACTAAATCTAACCATGACATGATTTGGACAATTGTAGATAGATTTAGTAAGCAAGCATATTTCATTGCATGTAAGAAAACTTTAACAGCATCACAAGCAGCACAGTTATTTTGAAAACTATTTTTACTAACCATGGATTGCCGAAAGTGATTATTTCAGATAGAGATTCTAGATTTTGTAATAATTTCTGGATTACACTGTTTGCAAATCTAGGCACAAAGATTGATTTTTCATCTGCATTTCATCCAGAAACAAATGGACAAACAGAAGCCACAAATAGCACTATTCTAGATCTTTTACGTGCATACACTATCTCTAAACCTCAGACATGGGATACTCATTTGCATTTATTACAGTTTGCATATAACAATACACCGCACACATCTACAAAGAAAGCACCTTTTGAAGTTATTTATGGACATAGATTATCTACACCTGTTGCATCTTTGTCTAATAGAATACAAAGTGCCGATGATATTGCTGTTATGCATAACACTATTTTTGATGAGGTCAAGGATATGATTGCAAAAGCCCAACAATCATATACCAAACAAGCCAACAAGAAAAGACAAGCCATGAATTTCAAAGTTGATGATTATGTTTGGCTTAGAATAGAGAAGCGTAGACTGCAAAATGTAGATAGACATCCAGTTGTCAAATTAGCCCCTAGATTCTATGGACCATTTAGAATCATTCATAAGATTAATGACAATGCATTCAAGTTAGAACTGCCATCTCATTGGAAAATTCATAATACCTTTCATATTAGTTTATTGAGACCATTTAGAGGACAATTACCTATCCACCGTGTCTATGAAAACCCACCTTTACTAGAAGAAGAGACTGAAATCCTTGAACCAGAAGCCATTATAGACACTGACTACATGACCACTAGAACTAGCCGAAGGTATTCTAGATATCTCGTGAAATTTAAGAACCATCCTGTAGAAGAAGCACAATGGATGCACGCTACAGAACTAAATGCTTTCCCCACTCTGTTAGCTCCACATTGAGCTAATAGCAATTGAGGTCAATTGCTATCCCACCCCGGGGGTATGATGCCAGGAGGCATATTCCACGGTGGATTCCGTGAGGTTTTACGGTGGATTCCGTAAACTTAGATGACCGGGGCTCATACGCAAAGAGGATTCTTTATGCGAGAAGTTGATGGGGACGCCTGTCCTTTTCGGGCGTTTCATTAATTTAGTGTGTACATGGGTGATTCCATAGCGGGTGATTCCGCAAAATGCATATTAAATTAATAAACGTTTATGAGTTTAGAGTGCGCACTCGTAATAAATTAAGGTTAGGATTTATTTCTAACCGGTTGATTTATTTATGAAGCTGAAGACTGCTAGGTATTCACTTTTGTCGGTTTAATTATGTTATTTTACTAATGATTGTGAATGCTTCAGTTGATGTGTAGAGATAGCAGCAGTGGCGGAGGAAAGCATTGGAGTCTAGCGGGTTTTCGACCTTTGGACTATATTTTGATAGGCGCCACGCCTATATTTTGTTATGTCTATAGAGACATCGATTATTTATTATTATTTTGTATGCGCTTATGCGCCTGGATATGTTATTTCTATTTGGACATTGAGATTGGGCGTGCCAGACACTATGGGCACCGTCCATTAGCTTTATTTTCCTATTTTTGGTAGAAAGCAAACTCAAAAGTTAAAAGCTTGTCATATTTTTGTAATTGGGCTATTTTTGAGCATGAAGATTGGAAATATACATTAAATACATGCTTTGTGAAGCGCTCACACAAGGCATGGGGGAGATTCAACCCAATTTGTCTCTTGTCTCATGTCGTGCTTGCTTTTACATTGGTTTTTGTGCTAAAAAGTAGAGTGCTTTGTTCTTGGGGACCTTTGGGAATTCACTACGTGAGCTACCTGCGTCCGATCTGCGCACCATATTACCTGATGCCCAAAGTCATGGCAACACAGGCACTGCCCTGGTTGCCCAGTAACAATAACCTGTTGCCTAAAGGAGTGTCCACCTGCCTCGATCTCTAGAAACTGTGGTATATTCTTTGTCTCTTTCACTACCACCCATATCTTTGGGACTCCTACGGCTATCACTGCATCTGCGAAAGAGGCGGGAAGGACAGTGCTGAAGAGCCGTCCAAAGTCTTCCACTAACTGCGATACTCTATCGCCAGTCCAGGGAAGAGTAGGGTGACCGGGTGTCTAAGGAAACTGTTGTGGAGCGCAAATGCCTCCACTGTGAAGCCACTGTACCAGGGAACCATGTAGATGACCCCCTTCGTGGAAGCATAGGGTGAGCTAGCCAATAGCTCACGGACTGCGTCTGTCGAGGTGAGTCGTACCATGAAGATCCCTTGACCCATTAGAACCGCCTCCACGATCTGCGTTGTGCCGATGTGCAGTGTGGAGTGAAGCCAATCCCGAAGCTAGGGCCCTAGATGGCGAGTGTCCTACTACCTGACCAAAGATCGTTGTTTCTTTTAGCTCCAGCTCTGTGGCACAGATGGCTAAGAGTTGTTCCTTAGAGAGAACAACGTGCAAGGTGTTTGAATGGGGGGCACTCACACAATGCACCGGCATCTGACCAAAGGTTTCCATTGCACATCCCTGCTGAGAACCTACCAATCATGCTGCTGTGCTACCGGAAGGGGGGGGGGGGGGGGTGCTTTTCCGACAATGAGGGAGGTGCTGGACACCGATGCATGCCGGCTCACAATGGGCACAGCGAGGGTGTTCGGCTTGCTGGACGCTGCCGAGGCTCCAGGACGGAAGAGGCGGGGGGATCAGGGCGAGGGGTTAGCACAGAGGAGGCGGGGGATCAGGCCATCAGGCGGGAGAACTGGGCGGAATCAAGCAGGGGAGAGCTGGCGGGGGTGGGAATAGCAGGCGGGCGTGGGTGAGGCAAAGGCAGTACCCGGGGGGGAGGGGGGGGTGTGCGGCGCGTGCACTAGGGAGCAGCGCTCCACAGGGGGGAGTAGGCGGAGCAAAAGGCGGGGAAGAAGGCAAAGGAAACAATGTGCCACGAGCAGTAGGTAGGGGGAGGGAGAACTAGTATGATGGCAGGGGCGGAGCAACAGCGCATGCGATGGCAGGGAGCAATTCTTTCTCATGTTTCAGAACTTATCTTAGAAAAGTGACCTACTAAGTCAAACATTGCATAACTGACTATACTAATCAAATGGCACTATAACTATGCTAGTTGTAGGTAGGCATAACAACCAAATATAATAAGTCAGTGGCCATGTGAGGATCATAATGACCATTGACGTGCTAAGTGTAGATATGCGGACCCATCTAATTGGGTGGTCCATCATCAATGTCTGCACGTGTTGAGCTTGCTATCTCAACAAGGATGGGGCTGAATGGTGGGTAGCCTATCTATTTATAGATACAAAAAATACACCGACTACCCCCCAAAAGGAGCACAATGCTACCCCAAAGACTACTAGAAGAATTTCAACCCATAGAAGAAACCAAGGAAGTTGGAGAAGAAGTAGAAGAGATAGAATATCATGTGAAACGAGAAGAATGGAATATAGATTTTAGATCGAAGCTACATGAGATTATAAAGGACTTAGGTTACAACAAAGAAGATGAAGATAGGTGGACATGTGGAAGGGATAAGCCCTTGCACCCATAGGTTACAGCTAGATGAGCCAATGCTGGAGGAGATAGAGAAGGAAGAGGAGACGCTCGACTTCATGAATCAAGAAACACCTATGTCCATTGAGATTGAGGATGAGGCCAATGATGCACCCTTCTTTGAAGCACGAGATGCCTTTGATGATGATGTAGATTAAGAGATTGACTTGGAAGATAAAGATGGTAGAGTGAAAGCACCTTGGATAGGTAATCCTCCACAACGTTGTGTTGGTACTGCCACCTGACAAACAGAGCTTTTGATCAAGTTTCCAGTGAGCATGAGCAGCTTGTGCTCTACATGATTGTCATGTGTGCCATGAGGTTGATGCTCCCACAGCACCCTAAAATGTAGTCAGGTCCTTTTAAAAGAAATTCCTTACCAGAAAATGACAGTTGTGTCATATCATCTGAGATTCACCCTGCATAGCACAATAGTTTCCTTCACGACAAAATTGTTTCCTCCACACTGTTAATAGCCACAATGTGAAGACGTGACAGCTGAATGAAATAATGCAATGCAAAACATTTCTCAAGAGAACGCTGTAGACTCTGAAAGTATTGAAGTTAAACTCTAGAAGATGTGCCATGCAATCTAAAGGAGCTCATAAATGTACCCCGATTTTAAAAACTGCTTAAAATGTCTCTTATTGTAACAGAAAAGTTCAAAACCGTTCCAAACTTCTCAAAAGCCTAGTTCAAAACCATTCCAGACTTCTCAAAAGCAGCTTTCCAAAATAGAACAGTTTTGTATCATATGCTTGCATCACTAGCCCAATCATTAATATGGATAGATTCATCACATTAACACGATGCTTCCATCTCGCCCTGTCTTCACAGCTACAAACAACTGCCCAGCACTTTAGAACCTTGTATGGTAGGTACAAGATGTGAATCTTCCCATGGTAGATGACCTTGTAGTTTGACTTTGATCATAGGTCCCATTCAGGATTTTTCCAAAAGCTTACATTTACAGGCATGCATCAATTGGCATTTAGCAACTTTTATATTTCAGGCATGTACTCTATTTGGGGTTTTCTTTTCTAATTCAAAATATCAGTTATCAACACTACTGTATTCAGTTCTACACTCAATGATGGATCTCCATGTCAGCAATCATAGAGTACCTGGGTCTCTTCATGTCTCTCAAACCGGTCCTGTAAAAGCCGGTTGTGGATTCGAGTGACTTTACAAACATGTACCCCTGTTATTCCGAAGGGTGCATAGTCAGCCGGAGAAAATCTCGATGTTACCAACTCAATACAATTTTTATACCACATGCGTTCAACACTGCCAGGCTCCAGCCGAATATTACCACCTGAGACACTTCTCTTAATCAAAAACGTCCAAAGCAAGTACTAAAGATAAAGTAATATTTTTCAACTGTTTACATTAGAGTGCTCAAAATTCAGGTGTATGTGTGCCTTAAAGAACAATGAAAATCTGTAAGATATCCTTCAAACCCTTGATCTGCTTGCCTACTATATAACCCATACATTCTGCTGCTCAACTTTGTACCCACCAAATCCATCAAAGCACAGCTGGTTAGCACCACCCCATGCATCTAGCTATGTACATATACCCTCCAATATACCATTTGCCTAAAAACCTGCCCAAAAAGCCATGTCTGTACCCCTTATTTGTTCCAACTTCAAGAACCTAGTCCAATAGCCTATCCATCTCCAATGCACCATATTATATTATTCATCATCACTACTCATATGTCCCCCCATATCTCTATCCCTTGCATTAAAATTTACACTTGCTTGATCAGCCCGCCTTTCTTCTAGCCTAGGCAAAGATACTCTAGCTCCTTTGCAAACAAGGAAGAAATTAGGGTCTATGTATGGCTTATGGGCTACTTTCAAGGGAATTTTGAGAGTGATTGCAGTTTATTGAACAAGTTGAAAGGAACTTTGTCCAAATATTTACTGTTTGAGCTTATTTTGACACTCTCACCAAACCTACATATTTTCTGTAACAAATCATGAATAATTCGAAAGATTGACACAAAGATACAGGTAAAGAGCACTCGTGCATGCCCAACAAGCATTGCTACCCTCAAAAAACCCTAGTATGTGAATGAGAAACGCCATGCCCATCAAAACGCCCATTTGTGGGGCCAGCAAAGGTATGCTAGGAACTTAAACCACTGGCAATGGCATGATCAGCCTAGTATGTGTATTGGTTTCATCACCAATGCAATATCATCAATGTAGAAAATTGCCTCTACTTCAAGGAAACTTAAGACTTTGCAGCTTGAGGTTTCTCAAACCGCAGCTCACAGATCCCGAATCTGCCAACTTTTGCAAGTGCAAACTGCACATAATGACCAGCATTGTAAGGACATAAGCCACTGGCTATCGCATAGTCAGCCTACTAAGTATTATTCCATCACCTTCATGTTTCTCAAACTACAGGTCAATTAGCCTAGATGTGACAATATTTACAAGTGCACATTGCACTTGATGACCAGCATGGTCATAGGATGGTAGGGCAATTTCTCGTTTATGAAGAAATTTATGAATTTGCATCATTATACTTCCAAGTTCAGGTCATTGTATATGTGCTGGGCTGTTTATTTCTGAGGTATTTAGTATAGATTTCTCTTTTCCTGAAGAAAAAAAGGATCATGATGACACCACTCAGACACAGAACACTGGTATTCACAAATGAGGTCTCTGAATATTGTCGATCCTGGAGGTCAATCCATGTGTGTGACCAGATGTAGATACATCAAGTTACCTAAAAGATAGTCCAATGTTGATAAAGCCTTCTGTGAATACAATCTCTTCCCAAAAAAAGCACAGAAGACCTGAAAAAAACATGTGGGGTCTTCAAGGAAGCTCCACACAAACCCCAAACTACCTAATTGGTCTGAGCTCAATGGTGATGCCCTCTCATTTTCGTCATTGTGTCTTTGAAATCTCAGTCTTGGGTTCCCCCCCCCCGCTTTAAGGGCTTGGCATTAAGGCAGCTATGTCACCTGCTTAGTGAGATGACCAACTCCCTGGTTCTTTGCTTTGGTGCAGTATTCCTTTTCCTTCCTAGGTACCTCTCCCAGTCTACACCCCAGTACTTCATCCAGATCTGCTACATCTCATTCTGAATAGTGAGGACACTCTCACACTGTCTTCATTGTGCCTGGCTGAGTTCCATGGCTGCAGCAATTTTCAGCATGTTCATGTGTAGCAACAGTGATAAATCACACATTGCCCTTCCTTGTTCTTGCCAAAAGATTCCTAGCATCTCTAGGTTCTTGAGAGGAGACCATTGTATTTTATTCCATGTCACATTCTTTCAATATACCCTCACCTAGGTCGGACACATGGTGTACCTTGCCCACCCTGCACTCCAACACTACTGTCTGACTTGCAAGCTGTGCAAGTTACAGTCAACTTTTTGAGACAATTTTGATGACATCTTCCAGCCATGCAAATCTCTCTCTTCTTGTTCTTCATAGTTCAATGCACTCTTAATATGTGCACTTGGCTTGCATGGATCGGGCACTCTCCAGTGTGTCAGTCATGTGGTGATCCCATGCTGACACCCCATAGTCTATAAGATTTCCCATCTAGTCTGCAAGTTTGGCTTGGCATTTTCCAAGCTTTGTTCCTCCACACTGACTGTATTTTTTCCATCACATGAGCACAATGGCTTAGCTCATAGATACTTGTTAAACAACCTAACATTTGCTAGAAATTTATCACCCTTTTCTGGCATTTTTCTGGCTGACAAAAGTGTCCCAAAAAGTACTTAATCACATATGAATTTTGAGAACTTTGGAAGGAATAATAGCCTAGAGAGTTCTACAAAAGGAGATCACTATCATTGCCACTTTAATCCCTATCCATCTCACTTCAGTGCCAGCTTTCCAACCTCTCCTTGCTGCCATCATCATCATCTCCATCATTATCTTCCCATCACAATTCACCATATAGCCAGCTGCTTCCCTGCCTATTTTGGCCTACGTTTTGGGTCCAGGGCTGTTGCCATTCCCTGTTTTCGCCCATCCCCAGCATCACTCCTACTGCATCTTGGCTTCTCCAGTCATTCCTTCTCTCCATACTTTGTGGTCCGGATTGTCAGAGTCCTGAGTTTGCATTTTCCAGGTACCTACATTGCTGTGTTTTAGCTTCTAGCCCCACTCCTGCCATAGTCAGCTGTCTACCTTCATCATGTTGCAGTCAGCCATCACCAATCTGCTGCATTTGGCCTCTGCATCCTTCATCCTCCCCATTAAAACTGTGATTTGGTCTTCCAACTGTTACGCTGCTGCCAGTCAACTCATTCTACATTCTGCATCATTCTGGATCATTCTGTATGGAGTGTTGGTGATTTTCTGTAGTCGGGCTCCATTCTGGAGGACAACTCTCTCCCTCAGCCTGCTCCCACAAGAGACAGTGGCTGTCAGACAGCCCTCCACTTCTTGAGCATCCAGTGTATCACACCTCACATACTCTGTTTGCTCATTCAGTTTTCACTCCACATTCTTCATTCACCTCCTTCTTCCTTTGTCGTTTACATATTTTGTGCTCTCTCTCCAAACCCTAGCATATCTCACAATACTCGCCCTGCATTTGTTTACGAGGAGACGGCACATGCCAAATCATATAGAGCTTCCTAATCTCACATTTACCAGGTCCCCATAAATAAAGCCTACATACTGCACCTCTGTTACTCCATATCCAAGGTGAGACCTCCTAGCCAATCTTGTGCTTGGCATATTTGGGCCACTCTTGCCGTCAAGTGATTGATCATAAGCACTATCTTGGGTACATACAGTGTACCAGATATGGGAAATCCTCACCCAAACACTCCTAGGACACTAGAATTTACCTTAACTACAAACTACTTCTGATGAAGCATGATTCTGGTACTTTTTGGCAGCCCTATAGCCTTTAGCTTTTCTATAAACTTTTCCTACCCATCAAAGCAGAACTTATGAAGAGCTGTACAACCCAACAAACTGGCTCCTATTGTGGCTAGAATCACATTGAATCTGAAACAACCATTCGGAGTGAAAGTTGGAAGAGGAAATGACGTGTCATTGAAAGGTGGGCACAGCAATAGCTTGGTAGAAGCACAAATATGATGCATCTTTTTGTTTTTAGAGGAAAGAATGGTTTTATTAGTAAATCCCCTTGGGACAAAGTATTCCCAAGGCAAAGCACAAAAATATCCTCGAAAGGGATTTCCAGAACCAACAACACACAACAAATGGGAAGCCTATACAGGGCCTAGTGAATACCCAATCAGGATGTCTATAATGGCCAAACCATGTGTGTCTGACAATGAAAGAATAGCATCTCTTCTCCTCATCATAGTCTTCAAACCGCCTATAGCTTCTCCAATCTCTCACAGAGAGTATGGACAATCTCTATCCAAATCTTAGAGAGAGCCTCTGCAGTGGAGATGTCCCATATCTCCCTTTTTTGTTCCAAGACAAGGAAATTCTATTACTGGCACCTCAAGAAAATCCCTAGGGTATTGGCAAAGTACAAAGAAAGTCCAAATCTTAGAGAGAGTCTCTGCAGTGGATATGTTCCATCTCTCCTTTTTTGTTTTGAGAAAAGAAAATTCTAGTAATGACACCTCAGGAAAATTCCTAAGGTAATGGCAAAATACAAAGGAGGCCTAATAAAATGGCCCATCTCTCCTCATGATCTCTGAACCACATTGCATCCTCTACAATCTCTTGGGGAGAGTATGGACAATCTCTGTAGTCTAAATATGCCAAGCAATGATGCTAGCTATGAGCTCTCATCTATGGCAATGCCCCTAAGTCCACACTGACTATATGAAAAATCTGATGTGGCAATCCTGCCCAAGAGCTGTCCCGAGATGAGATAGTTACAACTCACATGTATATCCTCGTGTCCACAACCTGGGCCTCTATTTGTGACCCATGCAACAGCCCCCCATGTCACAATCTTATATGCAACTGAATTGGAAAAAAACTGATTATAACCCCATTGCAAAAGCTCAAACAACACAGTCCAGTAACAAAAAACAGTTCCTTCAATGCACATATATGATAGCAAACACAGCTCTCAAACTGCAGATTCAAATAATATACCCAAAAAAATGCACACACCAGTATCTAACTCCACCATAAGCCAGTGGATTTTAAGATCAATATTGGTTTGTTCCTTTGCTTTGTTGATCTGTATGTCATGCCTTAGTTTATCTAACCGATTTATGACACATGAGATTTGATTGTCTAAGGATTTTGCCTTTTCTACAACTTCCTGGTACCATTCAATACTCTTGAGTTGCTCAACTTGGCCATCTATGTTGCTGTGGTCATTTTGTATGTTTTCATAAATCTTGCAGATATCTTTATCGAGATCCTTACGTGACTTTTCTAGCCCATATAATGTCCTGTTTCATTAAATGTTAGGATTTTTCTGAAAATTTTCAAACTGAAACTCTCATAAATGGAAACATCACAATCATGAGTTTGATCATTTGATGGCAAACAATATAATTATGAAAAGAAGGAAAGACATAATAAGAATGAGCTTAATAATTTCACAAAATGGAAATTAGATCATAAGAAAATGTGTACACTACTTGTGATGAACATAAGAAAAATTAAGACTCCTTCAATCAGTCTTACTATTCGAAATATAAAAAGAAAAACAATGGTAGTTAACGGTGTATAAAAGAAACAGAACAAAGCAACAAAAGCAGACAATTCTTATTATTGATATCCACTAGTCATAAATGTACATGAAGTCCAAACTACCCATTTATACACAAGCTCAAAACCACCCAGTTATACAAACCATAGGAAAAGTTTGTCATTAAGTCAGCATCTATGTTAAAATTTTTCATCACAATTTTCACTAGGAGACTTTCAAGTTCGGAAATAGTTCTTCCAAGAGAAGTATATAGAATAAGGTTTATCATGAAATGGTGAAACCGCTGTAATCATAGCACATGAAACACCAACAAACATATCTTAGAAGCACATCAAGCCATCATCTATAATTTCGTAAATCATGATAATCACATTACAACAAATAAAGCATCCTAGAACATTTATACATGCATATGCATGAGAATGTACTAACACATTAAACAATGGATAAATGTTATTAGCATAAGAGCAAACTTATATGGAACAGTTATTAGTTACAAGTATTTAGAAACAACGATAGAACCATGAAAAGTTTTCTTTTATAAATTATGAAAAAACTAGAGCCTGCCTTGTGAGCCAGAAGGCAAGGATCATTTTACAAAACCTTCACAAGAGAATTAATCACTGAGACTGATTTAACTAATGTGACTCCCCCTCACTGCCCATTCTGTTGGAAACAGACCCCATCTAATCAACCTGTGCCCATTCATTCACTCTGAGCAAGTAGAACTGTTTTTCTTTTTTCAGGATATTATTCTTCAATAAGGAAGCTTCCCCAGGAACAAAGTGAGGGCACTCTCCACAAGCTGAAACCACAGATAGGAAAGAGTAAAAGCACTGCTTAATGAAGGACACAGCTTTGTCCCTGAATTGGGAAGAAACTCAACCTCCAGGCTTTAATAGATGGAGGTGGATCACAAATCAGTATGTTCCCATAATATTGTCTTTGCAGTCTCGGTAGCATCTACAATTAACATTTCTGATAAAATAGAAGGTAAGAATCAGTAGCACTTCTCACCTTGCCCTCAAGCAAGTGCTCAAGAGATAATGGAATAAAGAAGTCATTTTTCTTGAGCTATTGGGATCTTATCAATATGGGCCTCATCCAAAATTTCAGGAGCTCATGGCATCAAGACTCAAGAGACATGCCAAAGAGAATATCTAAGGGATCAATTCATCTCATTCCCGAGAGTAGCAAGGACATATTGGAACTTACATATTGGATATCAATCACTCTGCTTGAAACTACTAATAAGATCCTTGCAAAATCGATAGTATTAGATTGTCCCGCTTGATGCGAGACATTATTCATCCCATTCAAACAAGTTTGGTTTGAGAGTTTCACTCACAAAACCATGATGTTTTACGCCTAATAGGTACACTTTTATCTTGTTTCAGGTGGTATAGGATATTGCTAGTGAGAGGGGCATACATAAATAGCCCTTGATCACATGATAGTGACCATCAAGTTCAAAAGAAAGTACATGAGTTTTATAATCAATGTACAAAGAGGAATATCTATCAGAGGACCATGGCATGCCAAGAATGACATCAACATGGTTGAACTCATTAATCAAAAGTCTAGAGACTCATGGTAGTGCTGGATTGAAAGATCCAATCTCAACACCATCCGATCCTAGTGATCCATAGTTGGGCCCTTAGTCATGAGGATGTGTATTTTTGCAAGCCTCACTTAACATGTGGATTAATTTTTTCACATGTTTAAGTAAATGTTGCACATGTGAGGTGCAACTAAGGTTAGTGCAAATTAATGAGCCTGGGACTCGAGAGAATCAACAGATGTCAAAGGAAAAAGTTGCAATTAGTTATGTCGCACAAATATCAAGTGGTATTTGGTGCCAGTTATTGGTCCAAGTCATTTATTTGGCCATAAGTGTCAGTTGATGACACTAGAGATGTGGCGTTTAATGGTACTTAATGACAATCTAATGGTCAAAAATGGCACAAGGTTACTCAGGAGATTACTGGCTAGTCAAACTATATTTTTGGGAACTGACTTATTATAGATTGAAATTTGAGAAGGCTACCACTTGGCAAAACTTGCCCATGCAAGTTTGCAAAAGCTGAATTGGGGCTGAAGGGAGAAGGAAATCTCATTTTTGTAAGTTGTTGGGAAGAGAGGTTGGGCTATTGTTGCTTGCTTTTGGGCCCATTTCTTAGTCATTGGAGACCATTTTGGTAAAGGCAGTTGCATATTCCTAACTAGGGGAAGCTGGTGATCATAGCTGATGCAGTTTCTCCTAAAGATTACAACCTTCAACGCTTCGTTTGCTATTTGTGAATCTATTTGGGGCATATTGACCCAGATCCAGCCACCTATCTTGCAAATGGATTTAGATATCGGGCTTATCAAAGGAGACCTTTACAAAGATCACAGGGGGATCTAGGAGCGCTGATGTGGAGAGATCCATTCCATGATAGACCATGTGACATAGGCTTCTTTGGCTACAATCCTAAGCCGGGGAGGAGGATACAAAGGAGCAGGATCAGATCATAGCTAGCAGCCACCTCCAATTGGCATAGAGAGGGAATGTAAGATGAGTTCTTGTATGGTTTTTGGAGGAGGCTACATGACAGCTTTAGGCCTAGGAAGATCTCTCTCTTCCTATGGCTTGTAGCTCCTGAGCTCTTTAAAATTCTGAATTGCTTACAGATATGTACCACTTACATCAACTGATAGTACACTAAAAGAGCTTTCTACAGAGCCATTAAATGCTTGGTTTGGTTCAGCCTACCCAAACTTATGGCAGTTTTTCTACAGCAGGGTCTGCAAGACAACATGGCTATTTTATCAGGTTGCAATTCATGATTGCAGAAGAATGCATCAAGTCATCATCCTATGGTTCCACAATTGATGTATGCATCTGATAGTATGCTTGCATCCATATACATAACCTACCATATGAAGATTTGGAGATTGTAATATCTTTGTACACCTGCATAGAGTCCCATATCCTCTCCACTACAATTTCCTTACCCATGTAATAAGTCCCTCCTTTCTTTGTTTTTGGGACAAAAATATCCAAGCATGGATGGATTGTAATGGAGGGAAATACCTAGTGTCACACTGACCTAGGTATAAAAGGTGTGAAGGACACTGGCATGGCACCATTTGATGAATAGACATCTGTCCTTTCACCTTCTTCACCTTCTTGGCACTTTTCTTGGACACAACAAGGACCTAGTGGCATGTGCAAGATGTAGTAAGCAACAAGAGACATAGAGACATTGCCTATAGGACTGCCCTAGAGCCCAAGAGGTATGGAGGAGAGCCCAAGAGACACTACCTATGGGACTACCCTAGAGCCTCTCATCCAATAGCTTGATAGTCTAAGCCGCTACAAGTCAATAAATATTCTTCAGGATTACTTTATTGACTATAGACAATCGGATCTCATTAGGTCCTTTGTGGATGCACACATAATCAACCCCCAATCTTCCCTCAACTTGGTAAGTTTAAACCATGGTCTTCTGACAATCTTAGGATCACAAAACTTACTTTAAACTTTAGACCACCTCCTTAATTTGTTGATTCTTGAGCTGGTCCCTTCTTCCTGCGGTTGAGCATATAGCCCATACCTTATGGCCCTGCGGATGATCTCTAGCTTTTCTTTGAAAATAAATTGGGACAAAAGAATGTTTATATTAATTATCGTAACTTAATTGAGCATGTTTCGAGATAATGAGCATACTATGAAAATTTTGTTCATCACATTCATCTTAGGTGATCAATTAAAATTGCACTTAGAAGCTGTTAAATTACACATAAATTGCATGGAAATTTCATGCTAATATATATATATATATATATATATATATATATGAAAAGTTTTAAGAATACGCATTAAACTGCAATTAAGCTAGATAGATTTTAGGCATCCGCATCCATTTGCTTGGTTGAAATAATAGGAAATCCTATTACATCTCACAAAACATAGATTGAACTTGTGATAAAATACATAGGGTTCCTAGGAAGTTAAAAGAATTTCAAGTGAGATATGGAGGAGAGCCCTTAGGATGTTATTCCATGGCACAACAAAGACCATGGTGGCGACTTGGGGGGGTTGTTGCTTGGGTCACAAACAAAGGCCCAACATGTGGCTATGAGGATGTTCACATGAGGTTTTCTTTTCTCATCATTGGATAGCATCTAAGCAAGATACCCATCCTAGATCACTCATTCACATGTGCAATGGACCCAAGGACATCATCACAAATGGGAGTTGATTGCTAGTACCATACCTTCGTACATCTAGACCATGAGATGCAATTATGCTAGTAACCTCCAAGTGAGGAAGAGAAGATAAGCCTTCTTGCGGACATGGGACAGACACTTTCTTCCATACTACCCCCCACATGGTTTGTCATTATAGCCCACCGGATTGGTTATTTACACAACCAATGTATTTGTGATGTACTCAGTTGCCTACCTACAAAAGAACAAATCATGGCCACCCCAAGTATGTAAGAAGAGTGTCGGAGCTCCTCATCACAAGCTCGTGAGTCACCCTGCAACTAATTCCAACGACCGTGGAAGGAGTGAATGATCAACGTCCAAAGCTTTGCCAAAGTTACATAAGTAGACCAACACTTCCCACCCAAAACCAACTGACAACATGCCTTCCAAATGTGCCATACTGTGAGGCTCCCAATAATCTCTCACACCTCCAATTGCTCTGTTGTAGGCTCTAGTACCTGACAGATGGGTAGTGCCTCCAAGCCAACCATAGCACAAGAACTTGACTCAATGAAATAAATAGTGTCATGCATCTCAATCTCATACAGTAAGTGGCAACCCTAGCTAACTGCCTACGAGCAGACAGTCCCCCCAAGATATATACCCCAAGCTAGGCGCCACTCAACGAAGAATACGGTAGTCTCCTCTCCACGCCAACCAAGATGCCTCACAAGACTAGAGGCAAGCTTTGGAGTTTCCAAGCACTACGCTGCAATGGGCAGTGCACTGCTGACTCCATCTTGCTACATCTGAATCAGTCAGCTCCCAACAAACAAGCCTCCATGTGCTAATAGCCACAAGAAGTATGACACCCTCCGCAACCTCTAGCTATACCACAATCATCGCCAAAAGGTCCATCGGAAGGCCTCAGTAATGCTCTATTCCACCAAGTGCCTATTGCACGAGGGTGCCCAATCCATGTCCTCCTGCATCAAAACATGCCTATCAATCTGGTTGGTGTAGGCCATTGGCCATTGCTATGGCCAGCCAAAGCTACTCTCTAGCATCCCATTCCTCCTCATCTAGAGGTCAGCTCTCCCAGATCTAGCGGTGCCATTCCCAAAACTCACTTCAAGGTGCGTAGGGGTCTAGCACGCAAATCTTCCCCTAGAGACCAATGACACGATTCCTCCTCCAAGGTATAGCTATTAGCTCCTCCTCCTATCAACCTCGATTGAGGTCTAGTCTTCTACCAACCTAGACTATGAACAAAACCTCATGGGGAACACCGCCTACTCTACCTGCTACCTACAAGGGGATGCCTATTAGTGAGAACCTAGTCACTCACACTTCTCCAACCAGCACTGACTCTCTTACCCACGGGGGAGGGGGGGTTCCAAACAAGTCTTGTGGGATCGCTGCTTCAATCTCCCTCCTAGTCTCAACTCCTTGCTGGCAACCAGACACCTACTATAGAATCACTTGGTCAGCTAGCCGATAGACCTCCCTCCATGCTCTGATAGTGCAGGCAGGACCGGCCTCCCAGCCAGCCCACTGAATGTGAGAGTACTCACCAATCTGGATCCTGTCTTGATCATGAACCTGGGGGTTCCAGACCATTGGCTAGCGGTCTATCTTCTCTTAACATATTGGAGGCCTCTCAATCAAGGCCTTGCACAAGCCCTGCCATACCCCTAGCAAACTGTGTAGGAAGGAGGATCTGGGTGGGGCGATATGGGCTGTCATAGGTGGATTGATCTACGCTATCATGAAGAGCAGCACTCCCAAAAGAGAACACATATCCACTGGTAGATCGTCTATCAGAAATACTACTAGCCCAATCAGCATCAGTGTATCCATGCAACTGTATCTGAACCCCAGTCTCATAAAATAGTCCATACTGCAATGTGGACTTCACATACCTGAGTATGCGTCTAGCCGCATCTAAATGCGGTTTCCTTGGAGCCTGCATAAATTGACTTACCAATCCAATAGCATAGCTCAAATCTGGCCTGGTAATAGTCATATAAATCAAACTTCCTACTATGCGTCTGTACATAGTAGGGTCTTCGAGAGATTGCATCCACTTCCCGCCGAGCCATGGCCTACACTCCTGAAGGCCCTCCTACAAACGGACCTTCCCTTGTGTGAATCCATGAACCACCAACTTGCCCAGACTCTAATACTCTGGGTTGATAATCCCCAACCCCCTCCCCCCTTAGAGCAATGTTGGATGATAGTTGCACATGCCACCTTGACAAGAGTCCCTAGACCCATCCAAACCAGCCCAAAGCAAATTCCACGCAAGGTGGCAGAGCTATCATGCCACTCCCATCCCCATGTTAGAACTCCTCGCATGGTGATAGTGAATGGCAATGTCTCTCCCTATCCCCAAATCCTGTCACATGTTACTATGTTGTGGATACAAGGATGTACATGGGAATCATGCCTAACTTGGCTTGGGGCAGCTTTTGAGAAAGATTGCATGCCAATTTAATCCAAGATAATGTGGACTCACCAGCACTGCCATAGATGGGAGCTCAGAGCTAGCACTATTGCTTGGTATATATGGACCACCAAATGTAGCCATACTATAGATTTATTAGACATATCCATTCTAAAGACTCTTTCCAGGATTTGAATAGAGACCATCCATACTCTCCCGGGGATATGCGAGAGGATACAGAGTGGTTCGGAGACTAAGGACGGGATATGCTTTCCTCAAGAACTGGATTCTGGTACTTTCTTTCTTTTCGTTTTCTTTTTTCCTTCAATATTTTGGCACTTTCTTCACTGTCAGCCACACATGGTTTGGCATTATAGGCCTCCTGCCTGGTTATTCACTCAGGCCTTGTAATAGACTTTCCTTTTTATGTATATTTTCTGCTTCAGAAGTCACTTACAGGGCTGTTTTGTGCTTTGCCTTGGGACACTGTGTTCCTTGGGGATTTATTAACAGAATCTTTCTTTTCTCTGAAAAAAATAAGTATGAAAAGTAGCCACACTCTCCCTGACTCTTTTGCATGACATTAGGCATGTTCAAAAATCTAGCTTATCTGCATAACAAAGAACTGCAGAATTTTTTGTTTAAAAAGAAAAAGACAACAGAAGTTTCTGTAATCATCACCCTACAGGAAGTTCATGTGGTTACTTGATAGGATCTCTTGTTATTGAGTCTTACGTTCAAAGGAAAAACGGAATCAACCTTCTCAAACTGTTTATCCGCTTTTGATCCTTGAGAACTGATCCATTCAGAATGTCATCTCGACGATGCCGCAATGACTTCATGCACATATTATAGTATACACGTTTTCTTGTGTAAATTGATTTCGCAGCTTGTTTTTCCTCCTCACTAATGAACTCTCCATCTAGAACTTGTATATTTGGCAACCGAAATAAAATGTACGTCTGCATCAATCATGGAAGCTGAATCAGATGGGTATGGAAGATTACCTGCCTGTGTTATCAAGTACTTTTAACAAACAGGAAGTATATATATATGAGACGTGATGCACAAAACTTCATGCATGTAGTATAATGTTCACTATATGTGGAACAAAAGAAAAGTGACCATTGAGACAGTATCCTTCAGCTATTGAGCCAACCTGATAGTTGTGGAGCAAAGATATCGGGCTTTTACCCCATTGATGATGTGAGAAGCGAAGGTCCCTTAGTACTTTTAGCTTTGACAGTTTGGCTATCTCCTAGAGCATCAGACACTGGTAAAGTCAAACATATTTTCAGAACTGTAACAAAGCTTTGGGATTCCAGAAAAAACACAATAGCACCTAACTTTATGATTCTAAAACATCCCAATAAAATAGGACACAGAGAACCAAACAAACATCCCAGAACAACAGGAAATTTAGATGTTACAAATCGAATATCCTGAACTTAACAGAAAAGGGTTTGAATTTGCCCATCATCAGATCAGTGCTGGAATGTTGAAAAAGGTGAACTTGAATGAAAATGGAGCTGCCGTTTGTCTATCATGGAATCATCAGTAAAGCATTGCCTCTGATCTCCTCAGTCACCCTCATACAGCTCATAACAAAAAAAATCCACAAGGAGTTCAGTTAGTGTCTTCATTCTCATAGCCAGGTCCCTTGGAAGCATACTCATAGCCTGGCTTCCTTGGTAGCCCTCATTGCCAATGTCCTACCCGTTTCTTGTGCCCTGTACTACACTCCAAGTGGCAACCCAATATTGAGAGCTCCTGAATCTCCTATTTTATGGTATGCCTACATATTCTCTGCAAGATCTCCCAAGCTAAGTCTCTGTGTCTTCATTCTCATAGCCAGGTCCCTTGGAAGCATACTCATAGCCTGGCTTCCTTGGTAGTCCTCATTGCCCGTGTCCTACCCGTTTCTTGTGCCTTGTGCTACTTTACTCCAAGTGGCAACCCTCTACCCCTCCAAAAGCCATATTGAGAGCTCCTAAATCTCCTATTTTATGGTATGCCTACAAATTCTCTGCAGGATCTCCCAAGCTAAGTCTCTGTGTCAATGTGTAATGTTCACATCTGGAACAAATCATCTGGATAGCATCTGATAACTCCATCTAAACAGTGATTAAGGAGTACCAAGAGTATCAAAAGGGCTACAAGGTCGGTTTGTTTAGGATCCTACTAACACCTAACTAAAAGGTTCTTTCTGTTTGGGATCCTACCTAACTTTTTCCCCTCCAAATTTAATCTTCATGGCACTCCTACTAGACTAGCATTTTACTAGGTCCACTGAACCAACATTTGCAATGGCGTCTATTAGCCTCAATCTCCGATAAAGAAACCTTAAGACTCTTATCGCTCATAGTTTATCTCACCAGTTGTCTATCCTTTACTATCCCAAATGTGGTATACTACTAAAGTGGTCTTAGTCTTGAAAAATATGACCCCTCAAATTGATGGCTCTGATTAAGTTTCACAAATCGCCAAATTTTAAAAAGTGAGTCATTGATTGTGTCAACCCTTACCCAATGTATCAGAGGGGTAGAGTGAGAGAGTAAGTATGTTCATGGTTGAATTGTGTGATAATGAATCCGAGACTTAGCTACAATAACCCTAGAGCCTTGAGACTAACAAGCTTCTTCTTATCAAACCATGCTATTTTGGATTTCCAACGGAAGGCCTCAACATCTTTCCAGAGTAGGTCAAAAATAAATATCTTTTTAGTACCTGTGTAGTGGCAATAACCTCTCTCTGACTTGCAAAGTAGATAGGGAAACATACGCTCCCCCCAAAGAGTTTACAAAAACTGTTAAAAACTCTCATTTTATTATAAACAGATCCTTTGTAACATTAAGATGAGAAAGTTATGTGAGTGTGTAATAGCAGTCACTAGTGATCAATGAGATAAAGCATCAGTAACCTCATTCTTTAAATCAGTGTCAACAATGTTGGACAACAAATTTGCCTATCTAACCTACTTCTTTAACACTTCTTTTGAATGAGGAAATATTTCTTATTTGCTCATCCCTTTCGATAAGATAATCAACAATGCTCCCAACTAGTAAGAGCATCAATGCTAGAAGGATCAGAATGAGCTTTAAAGGGTCTTGTGAGACCAAGAACAAACCGAACCGGTCACAGTTTCGCAAGATATTTCAATACATTAAAGAGACTGATTTCTTTTTCCGTCTATTTGAACATAAGAGTTCTTGGTTGGATCATGCAAGGAGCTGTAATCCTTGAAAGTTCTAGATGATCAGGCCACTTCACCTTAGCTTTTACCTTCTCAAGTACCATCTAAAGAAGGCCCTCAGAAACAATATGCCCGTGAAATAAATTCTATTGTTTCATTGATAAGTTCTTTCTTTGTTCTTTAAAATCTTTTCTAGTTGCTTTTAATATTCATCCTTGTCTCAAAATAGGTAATATATACCATCAAAAATATGCATGCAAACCATTGGATTTAGGGTTGCAAGAATGTATCCACACAGACACATGCAACAAGAACAAGAAGCTGAATAGCACACAACCAAGAAGTTGGGTATTACCAAAATTGCTGAGTACCAAACCTAAGGTAGCCTAGTTGGGCACACGTGTGTGTGTGTGTGTGTGTGTGTGTGTGTGTGTGTGTGTGTGTGTGTGTGTGTGTGCACACGTGTACACATACAAGGGAAAAACCTCCTAAAGCTCCTCAAGAGGGGAAAAAGTGTGTGTGCACACACCATTACCACAATATGGTAACAAATATCCCTTGGAAGTTATGAGGTGAACAAGCTGGTGTTAAGCTAAAAAAGATAAATCTTCATTAGCCCATTAAAACAGCCCCCGAGTTTCTGTCCCTTTAGCAAACACCCAAAATCAAACTTTGGAAGGATCCACACCTATAAATAGGAGGCTGTCTGGCCACTCAGTTCATCCCTTTTCTGCAGATCTATAGCATCACCCGTCTTTACTTGTTACTCCATCATCACCAGCACGTGGCAACCTGATTCCAGCTATTGTCAGCCACCTGGTGCCCTATTCCATGCCGCATTCTGCAGCCTCCTACTGAGGTCATCAGTCATCAGCTGCTGCCTGGTTGCTACCTCTACTACCCATGTTTACTGCTGCAGCAGGCTGCCCTGCATCAAATTATCATCTTTCAACTCTCGTCCAGCTCCAAATAGTTGCCGGTGATCAGCTTTCATCACCCTCCACCAGTTACATCATTGCATTTACTACTTCCAGCCTCAGAGACTGCTGCATTTTGGTTTCCAGCCTACTGCCGTTCGACTTTCAGCCTCAAAGACTGCTGCATTCTGGTTTCCAGCCTACTGTCCTTCCGCTTTCAGCATCATCTCAGGTTCACTAGTGGTCACAACCCTGGGGATTCGTCTCCAATGAACGTCACTCTCCGGCTACTCCCTCAACTCACTCCCACAAGAATCATTAATTGTTGGATCAAAGTTTCTCTTTCTTCTTTCTTTGTGTTTTTCCATTTTTGTCTAAGTTATTGTGTTTTATTTTTGTACCTACATCATGCATTTTCTCCAACCAAACCCTAGCATGTCTTAACACAGCATTAGAGCCAGTGAATGAGAAGAAGAACACATCATCTCTTTCTTGAATCTTCTTCTTAGCCAAATATAGGGCTCATGATGGAAGCGGAATTCAGTAAATTTCTCCTGTGTATCAAATATTCCCACCACTCTCAAGACACTCCTGGGAGCCTTGTGCATCAATTAGGATTAGCTCGTGAGGTCGGCCACCTCTCCACTCATGGAGTACATGCTGCATTCAAGACAACTAGTGACCCATCTTCTCCATCACAATCAGGCCCAGTGTCAAGTTTTTATAACCCTTTTGAGTCATACGAAACAAAGTAACATCGCGTGCATCTCCCGCTTCAGCTCCTCGTCGTGGCCGTCTGGCCCATTCGGGTCGCGCCTGCCTGACCCAATTGGCCACCCGCGTCCAGCCTGTCTCCGTGCCATCGGCACTCACACCCCACCAGTGGTGCCGCCCGACTGCCTACTCACCAACGCCTGCCTGCCCGACTGCCTGCACTGCCCGTGACTGCCTACCCGCCAGCACCTGCCTGCCCACGCCTGTCCTACTCGAGACCGCCCGACTGCGCCCGCGCCTATCCCATCAGGCTCCGCCCTCTGCGTCAACGATCATCGACCTGCTGTGGTGGTTCGGCCATTTGCCTCACACACGAAAGACCTCCCTATTCGACCTGCTCTGGTGCCTCCATCCTATGTTGCACATTCATACCACTAGCATTCGTTGCTCCCTCCATCTACAGCAACATTCCCCCCGGTATCACAGCAGCTAGATTGGTAGCCATCAGCAGTGATGTGCAATGGAAACCTCTGGTCAGACGCTGGTGCATTTGGCGAGTGTCCCCCAGCCAAACACCTTGCGCGTCGTCCTCTCTGAGGAACAACTCCTTTCCATCTGTGCCACAGAGCTGGAACTGAAAGAAACAGCAATCTATGGACAGGTCATAGAACACACTCCATCCAGGGCCCAGCTTCCGGATTGGCTTCACTCCACACTACGCATTGGGATTGCGGAGACAGTTCTCATGGGTCAAGGGATCTTCTTGGTTCAACTTACCACCGTGGATACATCCCGCGAGCTAGTAGATAGCTCACCTTTTGCCTTCACGAAGTGGGTCATTTATATGGTTCCCTGTTATAGTGGCTTCGCAGTGGAGGATTTTGCACGTTTCCTAGACACCCAGTCATCCTTTTATTCCCCGGACTGAGGGTAGAGTATCATTAGTTAGTGGAGGACTTTGGACGGCTTTTTAGCACAGTTCTTCCTCCCTCCTTCGTGGATGCAATGACAGCCGTAGGAATCCCGAAGGTACGAGTGGCTGTGAAAGATACAAAGAACATACCTAAGTTTCTTGAGATCGAGCGCAGACACTCTTTCAGGCAGCAAGTTATTGTGACAAGGCAGCCTTGGCCAGTGCCTGCGATGCCATGACTTTGGGCATCAGGCACCAGACTAGACGTGTTTCGGAGCCAAGGCAGCTCAACTGGTAGAACCATAGGTGGATGCTGACAATTTCACATGGGTCCAGTGACGATAGAGAGGGAGACGATAGGAGGGGCCTTAGCCAGCCCCTCAAACATAGCCACCGCAGTAGAGAGCAGGAGGGCAGGCGACGAGCCCCCGTCAAAACACCCCATAGCACCTCCCCCCATCCCTTCGCTCGTCCCACCCAGCAGGATCACAAGCCTCCACCCCCACCACCCACCACTGATGCGTCTCAGCCCCCCCCACCCGAGATCCCCCAGCCCCCATGTCCCCCCCCCCCCCCCCCTCATGGATCCCCCTCCCGCCCCTATTCCACAGCCTCCCCCTTTCCGGGCCACTCGCCCTCCCTCACACCCGCCTCATACGTCCAATAACCCCACCATCCCTTACTCTTTCTCCTCCCCACCTTTTCCCCCGCCGATCAGCCCCCCCCCCCCGATCTTCATCCAATACATGTGTCCCGCCCCCCTCCCCCATCCATTCCCCCCCCCCTTCCCACAGGGGGTGACGAGCCTCATACGCCCATATCTTCTCCTCACTAGCAGCCAGTCTCCCTCCCCCCCTCCCCACACAGCCACCAGCTCATCTGGTCCAGCCACCCGTCACACTTTTCCTCCGCAGGTGCAATTGCTCCCCTAAGAGTTTTTCCGCAGTGGTTTGTGGTCTTATTTGAGAGTTGCAGAGCACGGAGAGTTTCCACTATCTTTGGAGGTGGGGATCTTCATGGTCCGCAAGTCAAGGAGCAACAAGGTCCATTTACTAGCACCACCGGATGGATCAAACTGTGCTTTATTCTTTTAGACCTCTCATTCAGGAGACTCGACGATGACACAGATAGAGGAGAAGGTGAGAGGCCAGGTTGCAAACCACATCTCCCAGTGGATGGGAGGAGGACTAGCACTTTTTTCCCAGCAATGGCCAGGGTGCATGATGGACACTAACTGGTGGGCTTGAGGTCCCACATCTAAGCATTATTTTTCTAGCCCCTCCACAACGAAGTTCACCGATGGATGTGATCGAGTGGCCCCTCGCAGAGGCTACTGCTTCTACCAGTGTATAGAGTCACCACCCTTAGCTGGCTCATAGACGCTTGGTGGTACCACCTGGAAATCTATCACCCCCATGGTCCGCCCAAGAGCCACCATAAGAGAATGGAGTTCACCCTCCAAGCCTGTGGCCAAGCGCATTCACATGCCCCATAGCTCTTCCTCTTCATCACTAGCTTCCACACCGAATAGATGCTTGTTTGGCCAGTCATAGGTTTCCCCATGAGTCCACACCTAGCATCCTGGAACGTGAACAGACTCCACTACAGTGGGGCACGTGGTTCTAGGAAATTGATAGTTCGGCACGAGCTGCAACCTGCTCTTGCCGGACAGATCGACATCTTACTTCTTTAGAAGCACAAGCTCACCCCCTCCCAGGCCCATCGGGTAGGGAAGGTACTTCCAGGCAGCTCACACACCTACTCGGAGTACTCCATCGGTGCCCACGGCAGGATGCAATGCTATTGTACTTTGTACTTCACTGTGAGTCCCCGTCATGTCCTACTCGAGATTGTGTTTATGAGTCCAAGCATTCTATCTTGGAACCCAATTCAACCGAGTAACAGTTAGTGTCATCTGCCTATGTTGTCATGGTTCTAGTTACTACATTCCAACCTCCATAGCTACAACCATGCTCGAGATCCA
Organism: Lygodium microphyllum; assembly: GCF_053477565.2. Taxonomy (NCBI): domain Eukaryota; kingdom Viridiplantae; phylum Streptophyta; class Polypodiopsida; order Schizaeales; family Lygodiaceae; genus Lygodium; species Lygodium microphyllum. Next base: position 89,949,161 of record NC_141150.1, on the reverse strand, counting down.
TGTCCTTCAACATGCCTAGTTGGGCATGGCCTAGCTCAACATTCTCTACTCTCTCAGCTTTGCTTGACCTCAATCTAGCTCAGGTCAAGTCTATGACCTCATCTTCCACTTCTTCTTCTCATTGTTTACCTTGGCAACCATAGCCAAGCAACAGCACCTACCCTTCTTGAAGCTCTCATATCTCTCTCTACAAGCCAAATCTCACTAAGCCTCCTTCTAGAGAAGTGTTCCCCTGCTAGTAAATATTTTTGTATTACTTTAAACATCAACATACCCCTGGCTATAGCTTAGCATTGTCAATTTTCTCAATTTCTGCCCTGTGTGTCTGCCATAGCCAGGATGACCCAGTCAACTTGGAGCTTCTAGATCTCATCACATAGGCCATATCTTTGAGAACTTTCTTCTAGGGAGATCTTCCTAAGCTTAGGGCCCCCCTCTCTGTTATCTCACAGTAAGACATTGTGCATTCTACAACTCGACTTTGTTGTTTTTGGAGCTCCCTGTCCCTGTCAAGCGCAGGTCTGTTCGTTCACTTCCTTCTTTCTCCACGTGCTGCGATCTGGCTCAAATGCATAGGGTTTTTTAAGCCCATCTCACAAGCTTTCTTTCCATTAAATTTTTTTTGAAAATGATCAAGTATCCAGCTCACATAGAAGAAAAAAACAAGCTGCCCCAGAAACCCTAACTGCAAACTTCATAGCTAGAAACTTGAAAGCTTGGCATCCTTGTTCTTTTCTCACTGCCATCATCAATAGTGATTTTGATCACTCTAACATTATCTCTGAAGTCTATTGCAGATCTGGAAGTACCCAAGGAAGCTCAAAAATTACCCAGCAACATCAAGCCCAATATCAAGATCTTCAAAACATAGTATCTATCCATACTCAATCAGTGTCTCTTGGCACCTGTGTATTTAGCTCACTCATGAACAAGTTATTCACTGATTTTACCTCAACTGCTCAAAAACTCATTCTCAGCACTTGTAATGATTTAAAGTCCTATTGATCAAATCCATTTGTAAGTCCCAATTTTAAAAGGATAGACACTGCCCGAGTGTTCTCGTGGTAAGACCTTCTTCTAAGATGACTAAACTGGAGCAAATAGCTAAGTTTGATGGTGAAGGCTTTCACGCCTGGAAGAAGAAAACCATATACCATCTCATGAGGAAAGACCTCTAGGATCTCTTTGGGGAAGATGATGCAAATGACAAGAAAGAAGATGCTAAAGAGGAAGATGTTGCATAAGGCCAGCCTAAAACAAAGGCATGGAAGAATATGAACAAAAAAGCTCTGGGTATTATTGCCTAGGATCTATTAGATGATGTATTACACCACATCTCTAGCATCATGGATGCAAAGAAAGCAATAGGATCTTTGGTACACAAGCAAAGAACTCAAAGGTAAAATTACTTATGCAGTTTTATAAGTTAGATGTAAAAGACAGTTTATCTATAACTGTATACATCAATAAGTTCAAGAGCCTTAAAACTCAGCTAGCAACTCTTAAAAAGAACATTGATGAGGATGAGGCAATAGCAGTGCTAGTTGCTAGTGTTAATCATGAACCATATGAGAACCTTTTGTCCACACTAAGTAATGTTCCCAATCTCTCACTCAAAGGCATTGAGCACTCACTGCTTGATGGAGAAAGCAAATTTAAAAGCAATGATGTAAAAGAAACCAGCTCAAGGGATAACCTCTTGTACACCAGGGGTACTTATACAACAAAAGGATGTGGTCAAGGATGCACCACCAACAGCAACAAGAACTGAATTATTTGTCAATACTGTGGCAAGACTAGCCATGTAGCCAGTGAATATTTCCACAAGAAGAAAGCACAACAGGTGCAAGATGCTTACTATCAAGGTCAGTTTATGAATGAAGGAGAAGAAGAAGAAGATGCTTCCACCACCATCAAAAACTCTGACAGATTATTCTAAAGAAATTTCCATTATATCTTTCCCATAGTGGATCATGTTTTTCCCATAGTGGATGTTTTCTTTCCCTTAGTGGATTTGTATTGAAAAAAAAACCCTTGCCAAAAATGTAAAATTTTAAGCTTGACTTGACTAGGCTGCCCATGAGCTAGTCTCTCGGCCCATGTCATCATATAGGGGGGCAAAAGACAGCAAGTGTAGGAATTTATCATTTGAGGGGGTTTGTTGGAAAATAGGTCAAATGATGTATGCTGCAGGATGAAGAGACTTGTATCCCATAAGCACGGTGGAGAGAGTGAAGAAGCTGGAAAGCTATAAAGACATGTACTTGGTTCACTTTTCAATGCAATGCTATTGTACTTTATACTTCACTGTGAGTCCCTGTCATGTCCTACTCGAGATTGTGTTTATGAGTCCAAGCATTCTATCTTGGAACCTAATTCAACCGAGTAACAGTTAGTGTCATTTGCCTATGTTGTCATCGTTCTAGTTACTACATTCCAACCTCCATAGCTACAGCCATACTCAAGATCCATGTCCTTCAACAGCTCCCGCATCAGCCCATGACACACAATCTTGTCGGATCCTCAACCACTTTTTGGGCATGGAAGGGGGACACGATGTGCAGGGAATTCTTTCAGGTGCATGAGTCTCGCACCTCAGGAGACTAGATTCGTAGCCTCCATGATCAATACGGGAGGATTCTCTCTAGCCCAAATGAGGTGTTGGAGATTGCCACTGACTTCTACAGATAGCTTTTTTAGTAGGAGGCAGTCTCAGCCAGAGTACAGTGATGTAGACAGTAGGTCTGGGATTACATTCCGCCCCTTGTCATAGAGGAGATGGGACGCTCCCTCCTAGATCCCTTCACAGAGAAGGAGCTAGCTAAGGCCTTCAATGCACAGGATGGGCACAAATGCCCAGGAGAGGATGGTCTTTCTAAGGCCTTCTTCACTACCTACTGGGAGGTGGTGAAGGAGCCCCTACTACTAGCCATTCAGGAGATTTTTGGTTCAAGACAGATGCCAGGGAGTTTATCAGCAAGTCTTGTTAGTCTCCTCCCCAGAGAGGGAGATCAGTTGGAGCTACCCCAGTGGAGACTTATCACCTTGTTGTTAGTAGCCTATAAGGCCCTGGCCAAGATGATCGGGAGTTGACTCTGCCCTGTGCTTCCCGACATCATTCATGACACCTAGACAGGTTTTGTCCAGGATAGGAGCATCCTACACAATGTCTTCACTTTTTTTGAGGCGACCGAGTGGGCTCAGCACAGTGGTCAAGGATTGACAGTACTCCTGGACTTCGAGAAGGCCTATGACAGGGTTGACTGGGACTTCTTAGAGGGCACCATGGCAAGGCTAGGCTTCCCTCAGGCATGGATCTGCGGGGTTTCGGCACTTTACAGATCGGCCACTAGCAGGGTTCTCATTGGTGGTAGGAGGGGAGAAGAGCAAAACCATACACAAACTTAGCCAAACTACTGGAAGGTTTTAGTAAAAATCAGCTCCATTGTGTAAATATCTCCTCTCTTAGGGTGAAGCTGCACTAAGATCCTACTTGGTAGACTGTAGGAAATAACTCATGAAATTGTTGTAGCTCATCCTACATACGACCAAGAAGAGTAATTAGCATCCTTGGGACTTTGTCTCCAATGGGCATGACTCTCCAACTACTCCCTCAACCCGCTTCCACAAGAGTCATCAATTGTTGGACAACTCTGTCTTTGAGCATCTTATACAATGTATGGTCTTTCATTCATTTATAGCATTTATTCATTCACTTCAAAGTTCTCTTTCTTCTTTATATGTGTTTTTGTGTTTCTGTCTAAGAGTCATTGTGGTTTAGTCGTATTCATACATTTTTGTGTTTTCTCCACACAAACCCTAACATATCTTCATGGCTCGCACTAGACATATAGGGTAAGTGTCTAGCTCTATGGACTATGATTTATTCACAAAGAGGGTGGCCCTAAAGCTTTGTCAAAAAGCTTCAAGCATCTCATAAGGCTAAGCCTTAGAGAAAAGATCTGCAATATTGTCTTATGTTAGCATATAAGCCAAGGAAATCTTGCATGTAAAGACTCTCCCCCTAAATTATGATAGCTTACCAATGTGCTTTGTGTGAGCATGAAACACTAGGTTTCTCAATGTGCACATCCTTCCATTGTCAATGAAATGGCAGAAGAGAATTGTTACCTAACACTCAAGTCAGCTATATGGCCTTTAGGCCATACCACTAAATGATAGCTATGAATGCTAACATGTACTCAGCTTTGGTCATCAATAGGATCCTTCTTTGCTGAGCTATAAGATAAATTAATCACCAAGATGCAAGCAAAAACCAAAACCAACCTTAGTTCTCCGAAAGTGTGGTAATGACCTGATTAACCCTAATTACAGCAAGCATCAAAATTCACATAAACTGAAATGCAAATGTTACTACTTAATCTTGGACACTAAACACCCAATTGGCTCCAAAAACTAGTTCCCCCTCATAGTATTTCTCTATCTTGTATTGCAATTGGAAGAAGTACACTGAGATTGCTCCAATATCCTGTGTTTTCCAATGCCCATTGTTGTCATATATGACCAGAAAACCTTCTTATCAGTTTGCCCGTTGATTCATTCGGCCTTCAAGTGACCCTTGGCTGGTCAAACTTAGCCCCAAATCAAATTGGAATGGACTGACCTCTTGGAAACATTGAAATTGCACTTTCCAGCAACTATTCCAAGTGCTAGGTCTTCAATTCTCGAGAACACAACCTGAGGTGGCTCCTAAACCCTAATTTCTGCTGTGAATTAGGGTTTACAGCAGTGAATACCCTAGGGTTTACAGCAGTGAATACTCCTGCTATCAAAGAAATTGGGCGCCAATGTTTCAACACAGACGGCGAAGGAACTTTTGGAAGCAGCTTAATAAGTCCTTTCCAGAAGGAAGGCATGATCCCCGTTTCCACACCTCCTGAAAAAGAGCTGTCAATGGTTTCGCAAGTTGGATAGCAAAAACCCCAAAGAACTCATTGGTGAGACCATCCCAGCCAGGACTTTTATCCTTGGGCAAGTGTAACAAAGCATCCATAACCTCTGCCTCACAAATATCAGTCTCCATAGTAGTTTGCATGTCCTGCGCCTGATTGCTGACCAGATTATAAAAAACTGAACGGACATGAGTAATGTGGCGTGAAGTTGGAGAAGTGGAACCAAGAAGGTCGATGAAATAATTTCTACACATGTTGACAATAGTCTACGGATCAAGGACCATTCGACCTTCTGCATCCTGAAGTCTAGTCATATTCTCTCGAGCAGGAGAGACATGAAGAGCTCGAAAGAACTTATGAGTCTGACACGCAGTGTCTTGCAAAGTCTCCGTCAGATGTTGCAATTTGGCCTGCTGATAAGATTTCAACTGAAATTTTTTAATAAGATCAGCTACACGCATTGCCAGTGATAGCAGAAATTCATCATCTGGAGTGTCCACCAGCAGTGAACGAACCAAAGCCAACAGGTCCTCTGCTGCTTGTCGGCGCCGGCGACAAAGAGCTGCATGATGGATCCCATACTGCCGAGCCACCCGCTGCACATTAGAGAGCAATCTTTCAAACGAAGCAGTGCCCTGAGAGGAGAAATCCAGTAGGAATCTATCAATCAATTGCTGCATATAGCCCTGAAAGATTGCATGCTTCAAATAAGACGAGTTGAAACGCAAAGGAAGTCTCTCCAGAAATTGCTTATAAGGTGCAATGGGTTGTGCTAGCAGCTCAAGCTAGAGAGGGAAATGGTCCGACAAGGCATATTGCTGCAGCACTTTCATTTCGAGCATCTCAGGAAGAAAATCATCATTCTGCATGATGTATATGCGGTCCAACCGCGACCATGTTGTTGCATACTGGGCCGAATGGTAAGTGAACCCTGAAGAAGAAGGATGTAGCCACGACCAGAGATCTTGCTTAAGAACGGCAAGAGCCAACTCATGCCACATACGACTTTCCGGCGCGTCCATGATCGAATGCTCCGATGTGGACTGCGAAGAATCAACACACATATTGAAATCCCCCATCAAAAAAACCCGTTTTCCAAGTGACAAGGAAGCCTGCAAGGTATGCCAAAGCTCCCGGCGAGATAAAGGATCATTTGGAGCGTAGAGGCCAAGTAACCATAAGATCTCTCCTTCGAATAAAATTTCAATCACCACAAAGCGGCCATGTACATCATTTTTAATAAGAGTAGGCTGATATTTTTCATGGACAATCATGAGCATACCAGAATAATGCATGGCATGTGTCCCTGCATAGAACAGACGAAAGCCATGGCAATCCACAACTTTACCTGCTTCTCCGTGACTCTTGTGCTCAACAGCACACAAAACATCCCATTGATTCTCATGCAAGACGGTCCACATGGCATGTTGCTTGTGATGAGAACAAATTCCTCGCACATTCCACGTGGCTATTTTCATGTCTATTCAAAAAGAAAATCAGGTACGAAGCGCGGCTTGCCTCTATTTAACCTTGTCCGCAAGAATGTCCAGGACCCCCTCATCCAAAAAGTCGGCTAGCACTGCAAAAGAGTTCGGACGACCAGATTTGGAGGTAAACGGCATATCCGTTGTCTTGGGGCTGGAAGGGGGATAACGACGATCACATGGGGTAATGACGTTACCTCTAGTATCAAAAGCCAGCTTAGCAGGTGGACCCTTTGGACCATCCGAATACACTCTCCTTGTGGGCTGTTGACGGGGAACAGCAGAAACCGTAACTGGAGTAGAGTGTTCTGAAGACAGCATCTCTTTCCTGAGTATATAAGTACGCATGGAATCTTGTGAGGAAACCGGCACCGTATGCACCATGCCAGCAACAGGCCTGTTGCCTTTTTTCCCGCGTACATCGACCCATTCATTGGCATGGGAATCCAAACCCGAAACCTGTTGTTTAGCTTTATCCAATACTTTAGATGGTTGGGTGGCATCCTGCGATGGAGCATCACACACCATATCTTCCATGGGCAGCGCAACATGCTCAGGTTCTGAAGTATGGGGCTTCTCTGGGCATTCGGTCATAAAATGCCCCAATTTACCACACGAAAAGCAATGTCCTGCAAAATTGCCCCATTTCAAACGAAAGTGTAAAGAATGCATGCCGGAGCAATTAAGGCGTAACCACGCAGGCCTTTTCCTGGCAGTATCCCATAGCATACATAAATAGTTACGATTGACAGCCCTCAGGCTTGGAGGGACCAGAACAGTGCCTACAGTGGCCATGGCATCCTTTAACAGTGGCCAATAGACAGCCGGACAGTTTTCCACTTCAACCCAGACAAGGCATTCACGTTGCAGCAGACGCTGAAAATCCGCCATTGGGCGCCATGGCACAACATGGACCAAACGGTGATCTATAAACAAAGGCAGTTTAGACAGGAGAGCAGCACGGTGCATCTGAGATTTCAATAGCACCTCAAAAAAACCCCGGGGCCCAACAAAAATCTCTTCCACATATTCCCCTTGTAACAGACTGTGCAGCCACTGGCGAATACGGGAAAGCTGTGGGATCCGCCCAGTGAAGAAGAGAATCACGGCGCGTTCATAGAACACTGAAAAGGAGCGTAAGACATTTTTCGGGTCCACAGTGGCCTCCAAAACATCTTCAGTTGGTAGAATCAGAAAAGGCTTCCTGATTATGTTGAACATAATCGCCAAGCAGAGTGTTGGCAAACTCCAGCAAGTGTCAGGACCAGGAGGCACCTCTTCTGTGCACGGAACCATATCCTCTAGTTCCTCGGTATCGGAATCCAGACCAAGAGCTGCCACCGTTTGGTCTATGAAAGCCAGATCCAAACCAGCCATATTGTATCACTGCGTATGCCGATCCGAGGCCGAGTGAAGAGCTGCAGTCTCTTTCTCTCTCTCTCTTTTTCTTTGAACAGATCAGTGGGCACTCTGGCTGAGACGCTGTTTCTCTGACAGCCGACGGGCGTGGGGCTTCACAGCAGCTGGACACCTCGGCAGAAGAGGACACGCACAGGCAGGCTGCGCTGCAAACAGCAGCACAGACGAAGGCAGCAGGGCGACTGGTGACCTGGCAGCACGATTGGGCAGGGGACAGGACGGGACAGGCAGCAGGACATAGGACAGAAGGCGGAACAAGAGACAACGGCTCTCGTTCTGACGCTGCAAAAGAGGCAGGGACGATTCAAACCTGTCGAGCACGGGTGGCGTCGAGGAAACCTGCACCTCCAGAGGTAGGCGGCCGCGTGCAGACGGACGTTCAGGTACAGAGGACGAGGACTCGTAGGTAGGAACCACGACTGAAGTGCTCTAGGGTTTTCGCTGACGACGCAGGACAGGGCATGAACAGCGGGCGAAAGCGTGCAGAACGGTAGGCATCGACGGTGCAGACAGGGTGCGAACGACAAATGGGCGGAGGCGGAACGTCAGACGGGCGGAGGCGAAACGTCAGGCCACAACGGAGCTGACGCGCGCGAGAGGTGACGACAGGCGGGTCGTTAGTCTCGTCGACGGCTCAGGGCGACGCGACGGCAGGGCGTGGAGAACCAGGCGACCGCAGGGCGACTCTGCCCCCAATCTCTCTCTCTCTCTCTCTTTTTTTTTCGTAAAGGGTAATTGTATTAATTACGAAAAAAAAATACAAGATTACTGGATTACAAGATACATGACGACAATACAAGTCATCATGTGAAAAGGTGCTAAGTACTACAAGTTACAATTTCATGGCAAGGATGCGGCGGAAATTGCCATATGCCAAGGACGAAAATCCTCTGTAGAGAGCAAATCAGAACGATGGAGAAGATCTAACTGCCAGTACAAGAGGCCCTTAAGCCTCACAATGTGCCGCTGAACATTATGGGCGGAGTCAAACAGAAAAGCATTCCGAATCGTCCAGTTATGCCAACAGCCCCAGTAGCGAAGAAAGTGATACATGAGCTTCATATGTGGCTGTGCGGGAGTAGGGTATTTGGGCCGGCCCAAAACCCAATCAAAGGGGCGCAGTGTGATGCCAACCACCCCTCGCCAAACGGCCGACAAAAGTAACCAGACTTTCTTAGCGACGGGGCAGGAAATAAATCGGTGGCGGGCGGATTCCATAGCAGTGGTGCAAAAGAAACAGGTGCCATTGGAGATTCGGCGCTTGGAAAGAGCCGAAGCAAGCGGAAGACCCCCAATTATCACTCGCCAAAGAAAGACTTTGTATTTAAAGGGTGTCTTGTTGACCCAGCCCTCCATCACAGTGACCCTCCACCACGAGCGGGATTTACGCAATCCCCATAAAGCATTCGCTTTAGTAACTAGCCATTGATTATCTTTAATCAGGAGATGATATATTTGATTAGCAGAAGCTTTGCTCAAAGGCAGCCGGCCTTGTAGGTCCCAATCTTGCCAGGGATGATCCAAAGCAAGAGTAGGAAAGGGTTGTCTGCTCTGGAGCACCGTCACGAGCTGTTCCCATAAAGGCCTATATCCACGAGGGATCCGGAAAATCCTCCTAGCAGTACGAAACGAGATAAGCACATTGCACCTGGCAAGGGTGGCATCCGCAACTGAAGACAAGCCCAAACGTGCCATCCGGTTGAATTGCGGTCTAAGCTCGTGTTTACCTTCCCACGAAAGTAGACCTGAGACCGCCAGTAATTCCAATTGAAAAGAGTTAGTAGCCAGACGATCCTCCGTTGGGTGCCACTGAGCCTTTCGAAGGACGTATTTCCAGGAACACACCAAATGAGTAAGCAGCGATGAAGAAGAACTGGAAAACCGTGAGTCCGCGTTAAGAACGTGCCACCAAGAACATCGGAGTCGGGTATTGCCATGCCGAAGCCCATGACCCTCGAGGAAAGAACGGGCAATAGCGACCCATGGATGATGATCATCCGAGCACATGGCGCGGAAAAGGGACCAACGGAGTGCCTGCATGTGAGTTTGGGCATCTAAAATAGCTCCGCCACCCATGCTTTTGGGGGTGCACGCATGTGACCACGAGATCCAGGAAATGCCTGCATGCAATGAGTCCTTCTTCCAGAGCATGAAGCGAATAGACTGAGTAAGAGCATTCAGAGTCGTAGGAGTCCAGGGCAACAATGGCAAGAAATATGTGATCATTGGCAACATAATTATCTGTGCTACTTTGAGGCGAACATGAAAAGGCCAGGCCTGAGACTTCCAGTACATAAACTTGGCCACTATCTTCTGAGAAATCCACTGCAGAAGCTGCTTTGGGGGAATATCAACACCCAATGGGTATCCAAGATGCCTGACAATGGAACCTCGAGGAACAACCAGACCCTGCCAGTCCAAGGACTGCAAATCCGACTCCGTGCAGCTTAGAATGGCTGATTTGAGCGGATTGATACGAAGGCCTGACGCCTGGCCAAAGAGACCCCAAACATCCAATGCTTTTCGAAGGTTATCCTTGTCCGCACGCAAAATCATAAAAGTATCATCCGCCAGGGATTGGCTAATGAAATGGTGTCCTGTAGGAAGCGACAGTCCGGCCAACTGGGAAGAGGCGGCCATATGTGATAACATGGAAAGAACTGGATGTGTCGCAAGGGCAAAGAATAAAGGGCTCAAAGGACACCCCTGTCTGACAGAACGGGCAAGGACAAATTGCTCAGTAACACCTCCATTCAGCATGACTCGCGAAGACGCCGCAGCACTAATGGTGTAGATCAAACGAGACATCCGAGCACCAAAGCCCATAGCGGACATAAGGTCAGCAACAAACGACCAGTCCAGATAGTCAAAAGCCTTTTCCAGGTCCAGTTGAATCAACACCACCTCCTGATTAGAGTGCCGGGCATAATCAATGGCCAATTGGGCATTCAAAACATTGTGTAAGATATTTCGGCCCTTGATGAAACCGTACTGAAGAGGGTGTACAAGGGCAGGGAGATGCTTATGGAGCCGATTCGCCATTACTTTGGAAAAGATTTTGTACATGGAACCCATCAAAGAAATGGGGCGCCAGTGTGTCAACTTAGATGGCGAGGGAACTTTTGGAAGCAGTTTAATAAGTCCTTGTTTCCATGAGGGAGGCATGATCCCTGTTTCCCACACCTGCTGAAACAGGGCCCGCAAAGGTTTTGCCAGTTGGGTAGCAAAAGCTTCAAAGAACTCATTGGTGAGACCATCCCAACCGGGACTTTTATCTTTGGGCAAGTGTAACAAGACATCCATAACCTCTGCTTCCCCAATATCTGACTCCAGAGTAGCTTGCATGTCCTGCGGTAGCTGATTGCGGACCAGGTCATAGAAGACCGAACGGGCCTGAGTGATTTGGGCTGAAGGAAGAGAAGCGGAACCGAGAAGGTCACGAAAATAGTTGCTGCACATATGCACAATAGTCTGTGGATCCAGGATAAGGTGGCCTTGTGCATCCTCGAGTCTGGTCAAATTCTCTCGCGCAGGAGAGGCATGGAGAGCTCGAAAGAACTTATGGGTCTGACATGCACCATCTTGCAAAGTCTCTGTTAGATGTTGCAATTTGGCCTGCTGATATGATTTTAATTGGAAATCTTTCAGAAGATCGGCCACCCGCAGGGCCAGTGTAAGCAAAAATGCATCATCCGGAGTATCCATCAGCAAGGAGCGAACCAAAAGCAGCAGGTCCTCTGCTGCCTGTCTACGGCGCCGACAAAGAGAGGCATGATAGATCCCATATTGCCGAGCAACCCGCTGCACATTAGAGAGCAATCGGTCAAATGACGCAGTGCCCTGAGAGGAAAAGTCCAAGGAGAATCTGTCAAGCAATTGCTGCATATAGCCCTGAAAAATTGTATGCTTTAAATAAGAGGAGTTGAAACGCAAAGGGAGTCTCTCCAGAAATTGCTTGAAGGGGGCAATGGGTTGTGCAAGCAACTCGAACTGCAGAGGGAAATGATCCGACAAGACATATTGCGGCAACACTTTTATTTCGAGCATCTCAGGCAGAAAATCATCATTATGCATGATATATATGCGGTCCAACCGCGACCATGTTGTGGCATACTGGGCCGAATGGAAAGTAAAGCCTGGAGAAGATGGGTGTAGCCAGGACCAAAGATCTTGCTTAAGAACAGCAAGAGCCAAGTCGTGCCACATACGACTTTCCGGTGCATCCATGACCGAGTGCTCCGATGTAGACTGGGAAGAATCCACACACATATTGAAATCCCCCATGAAGAAGCCGCGTCTGCCAAGTGACAAGGAGGTCTGCAAAGTCTGCCAAAGCTCCCGGCGAGATAGCGAATCATTCGGAGCATAGAGGCCAAGTAACCATAGGATTTCCCCTTCGAATAAAATTTCAATCACCAAAAAGCGGCCATGAACATCATTTTTAATAAGAACAGGCTGATATTTGGCATGGACAATCATGAGCACCCCCGAATAATGCCTGGCCTGTGTTCCTGCATAGAACAAACGAAAGCCATGGCAATCCACCACTTTACCGGCATCACTGTGACTCTTGTGCTCAACAGCACACAGGACATCCCACTGATTCTCATACAATGCAGTCCACATGGCATGTTGCTTGTGACGAGAACAAATTCCTCGCACGTTCCACGTGGCTATTTTCATGTGTATACAAAACACACTTAGGTACGAGGCACAGCTTGCCTCGATTTGACTTTGTCGGCGAGAATGTCGAGGACTCCCTCGTCCAAGAAATCTGCCAACACCGCAAAAGAGTTCTGAGGGCCAGATTTGGAAGTTGACGGCATATCCGCTTGCTTGGGGTTGGAACGTGGGTAACGACGGTCCCACGGAGTAACGACGTTGCCTCTGGTATCAAAAGCCAGCTGTGCAGGTGGACCCTTGAGACGATCCGAATACATTTTTCTGGCGGGCTGATGACGGGGAACTGAAGAAACCATAGCAGGAGCAGAACGCTCGGACGACATCATTTCCTTCCTGCGCATATATGTTCGCATGGAATCGTGTGAAGTAGTAGGCCCAGTACTGTCCATGCCTGCACCAATCCTGTTGCCTTTTTTGGCACGGACTTCAACCCAATCAGTAGCACGGGAATCCTGTCCCGAAACCTGTTGTTTACCTTTGGCCAGAACTTGGGGCGGGTGGGTAGGATCCAGCGACTGGGCATCGCACACCATATCTTCCATGGGCGGAGCAACATGAGCTGCATCCGAAACGTGTTGTTGCTCGGGGCATTCAGCCATAAAGTGCCCCAACTGTCCACAGGAAAAACAATGGCCAGCAAAATTGCCCCATTTCAAACGAAAGTGTAACGGATGCATTCCAGAGCAATTGAGTCGTAACCATGCAGGCCGTTTCCGTGCGGTATCCCATAACATGCACAAGCGGTTGCGATTCACCGCCCTGAGACTGGGAGGGACTAGAACCGTGCCCACAGCGGCCATAGCGTCCTTTAATAGCGGCCAATAAACAGCCGGACAATTTTCCACTTCTACCCACACAGGGCATTCACGTTGCAGGAGGCGCTGGAAGTCTGCCATCGGGCGCCATGGAACCACATGTACCAGCCGACGATCAAAAAACAAAGGCAGTTTAGACAGAAGCGCAGCACGGTGCATCTCTGTTTTCAAAAGGACCTCAAAGAAACCCCGGGATCCAACAAAAATCTCTTCAACACATTCCCCTTGTAGCAGACTCTGCAGCCATTGGCGAATACGGGAAAGCAGCGGGATGCGACCAGTGAAGAAGAGTATCACCGCGCGATCATAAAATACCGAAAAGGAGCGTAGGACAGTTTTTGGCTCGACGGTAGCTTCCAGAACATCGTCTGGAGCAGAGGCAGAGAAGGCTTCCTGGTTATGTTGAACATATTCACCAAGCAGAGTGTTGGCAAATTCCAACAGATGCTCCCAGTCCACCTCCTGAGAGTCCACCGGATCCGAAGCGACCTGCGCATAGGAACGATCCGGAGAAACGCCTATCTCTTCCGGGGTGTGCTTGGTACGTTTGCCCGCAGGCTGGATATCAGGACCCGGGGGCAATTCTTCAGTACACGGAACCATATCCTCGGGTTCCTCAGTATCCGAGTCCGGGCCAAGTGCTGCCACCGTTTGATCTAGGAAATCCAGATCCAAACCAGCCATCGTGAATGACGAACTGATCTCACAGAAGGCCTGACTGGCACTCTCTCTCTCGATGTCTCTTGCTGAGTACAGAGCAGATGGCACGCGATCCCGGACGCTGCCTAACTGACGAAGGTCAGTTTTAGGGTTTTCACAGGCGCTGGGCGCCTGGCGTCAAGGGTAGGCTACTGTGAATAGGGCGGCAGAACTGAGGATGGCGGGATGATCGAGGGCGCAGGGCAGAGGGCTCGCCAGCAGAAGCCCTAAACGCAGAGGGCAGACGAGCAAGGCGCTGGTGCAGAGCCCGCCACTCAGGCGGGCGACAGCAGGGCGGGGACCGCTGACGAAGGGCCAGCCAGCAGCGGGGCGGGGGACTTAGTCACGTCCGACGGGACGTGAGAGACACGCGACTGGGCGCCAGGGAGCTGCGGCCGACGGATCGTCAGGGGCGGGCGACGGATCGTCAGGGACAGGCCTGCGGGCGGTGGGCAACGGACGACGACGCGGACGAAGGCGAGGCGGCGACTACAGGCGACGACGTGAACCCGGCAGGCTATGGCGGCGCGACAGGCGACGCGACAGGCGACGCGACCTCCCCTCTCTCTCTCTCTCTCTCTCTCTCTCTCTCTCTCTCTCTCTCTCTCTCTCTCTTCGTAAAAGGTAATTGTATTAATTACGAAAAAAAGTACAAGTTTACATGATTACAAGGTACATGATGACACTAAGCCATCATGTAAAAAGGTTCCAGTACTAAGAGTTACAAAGTCATGGCAAAGATGTAGATGAAATTGCCATATGCCAGGGACGCAAGTCTTCCCGGGAGAGTAAGTCAGAATGCTGAAGAAGATCTATCTGCCAATACAAGAGACCCTTAAGCCTAGCAATATGCCGCTGAACATTACAGGCGGAATAAAAAAGAAACGCATTCCGAATGGTCTAGTTATGCCAACAGCCCCAATATCGAAGAAAGTGAAACACGAGCTTCATATGTGGCTGTGCCGGTGTTGGGTATTTGGGCTGCACAAAGACCCAATCAAAGGGCCTTAGCGAGAAACCAACCACCGCTCTCCAAACGGCTGATAAGAACGACCATATTTTCTTAGCAATAGGGCAAGAAATAAATCGGTGGCGGGCGGATTCGACACTGGCGGTGCAAAAGAAACAGTTGCCGTTGGATATTCGTCGCTTGGAAAGAGCCGAAGCAAGCGGAAGACCCCCAATCATCACCCTCCAAAGAAAGACCTTATATTTGAAGGGTGTCTTGTTCAACCACCCTTCCATCACAGTTGCCCTCCACCATGACCGGGATTTACACAATCCCCATAGAGCATTAGCTTTAGTAACCAGCCATTGATGATCTTTAATCAGAAGATGATAGACCTGGTTAGCGGAAGCTTTGCCGAAACTCAGCCGGCCTTCAAAGTCCCAATCCTACCAAGGATGATCTGAAGCAAGGGCAGAAAAGGGTTGTCTGCTCTGGAGCACCATCAAAAGCTGTTCCCATAAATGCCTGTATCCATGAGGGATCCTAAAAATCCTCCTGGCTGTACGAAATGATATTAACACATTGCGACTGGCAAGGGTGGCATCCGCGACTGAAGTTATGCCCAAACGTGCCATACGGCTGAATTGTGGTCGAAGCTCTTGTTTACCTTCCCATGAAAGTAACCGCGAGACTGCTAGCAACTCCAGTTGAAAAGAATTAGCAGCTAAGCGATCCTTCGCCGGATGCCACTGAGCCTTCCGGAGGACCAGTTTCCAGGAACATACCAAATGGGCAAGCAGTGATGAAGAGGAACCAGAGAACCGAGAATCGGCATTAAGAACATGCCACCAAGAACTCTGGATTTGGGTATTGCCATGCCGAAGCCCATGCTCCTCAAGGAAATAATGGGCTATAACGACCCACGGATGATGATTTGAGCACATGGCGCGGAAAAGAGACCAACGGAGGGCCAGCATCCAAAATAGCTCCTCCACCCATGCGTTTGGGGGTGCACGCATGCGACCAAGAAATCCAGGAAATGCCTGCATGCAAGGAATCCTTCTTCCATAACATAAAACGAATAGACTGAGTAAGAGCATTGAGGGTAGTAGTAGTCCAGGGCAGCAAGGGCAAGAAATATGTGAGCATTGGCAACATAATTGTCTGGGCTACTTTGAGGCGAACATGGAATGGCCAAGCCTGAGACTTCCAATACAAGAACTTAGTCGCCAATTTCTGAGAAATCCACTGTAGAAGCTGCTTTGGGGGAACATCAACACCCAAAGGGTAGCCAAGATGCCTGACAATGGAGCCACGAGGCACAACGATACCCTGCGAGTTCAATGACTGCAAATCCGACTCCGTGCAGCTGAGAATGGCTGATTTCAACGCATTGATGCGAAGGCCAGAAGCCTGACCAAAGAGAGCCCAAACATCCAATGCTTTGCGAAGGTTATCCTTATCCGCACGCAGAATCATAAAGCTGTCATCCGCCAAGGATTGACTAATGAAATGCTGTCCAGAAGGAAGCGACAATCCAGCCAACTGAGTGGAAGCTGCCATATGAGATAACATCGAAAGAACTAGATGAGTCGCAAGGGCAAAGAAGAGAGGGCTTAAAGGGCACCCCTGTCTGACAGAGTGGGCAAGGACAAATGGCTCGGTAACGCCTCCATTCAACATGACTCGTGAAGACGCCGTTGCACTGATGATGTAGATCAGTCGAGACATCCGATCACCAAAGCCCATAGCAGACATAAGCTCTGCAACAAAAGACGAGTCCAGATAGTCGAAAGCCTTTTCCAGGTCCAATTGAATCAGTACAACCTCCTGATTAGAATGCCTTGTATAATCAATCGCCAGTTGCGCATTTAATACATTGTGCAGAATGTTTCGGCCCTTAATGAAACCATATTGAAGAGGATGCACAATGGCAGGGAGATGCTTGTGGAGCCAATTCGCCATTACTTTGGAAAAGATTTTATACATAGAACCCATTAAAGAAATTGGGCGCCAATGTTTCAACATAGACGGCGAAGGAACCTTTGGAAGCAGCTTAATAAGTCCTTTCCATGGGGAAGGCATAATCCCCATTTCCCACACCTGCTGAAACAAGGCCGTCAATGGTTTCGCCAGTTGGGTAGCAAAGACCTCAAAGAACTCATTGGTGAGACCATCCCAGCCAGGACTTTTGTCCTTGGGCAAGTGTAACAAAACGTCCATAACCTCCGCCTCACAAATATCTGACTCCATAGTAGCTTGCATATCCTGCGGAACCTGATTGCGGACCAGGTCATAAAAAACTGAACGGGCCTGAGTAGTTTGGGATGAAGGTGGAGAAGTGGAACCAAGAAGGTCGATGAAATAATTCCTACACATATGCACAATCATCTGCGGATCAAGGACCAAGTGGCCTTCTGCATCCAGGAGTCTAGTCATATTCTCTCTAGCAGGAGAGGCATGGAGGGCTCGAAAGAACTTATGAGTCTGACACGCATTATCTTGCAAAGTCTCCGTCGAATGCTGCAATTTGGCCTGCTGATACGATTTCAACTGAAACTCTTGAATAAGATGAGCTACACGTATTGCCAGTGCTAGTAGAAATGCGTCATCTGGAGTGTCCACCAGCAGAGAACGAACCAAAGCCAGCAAGTCCTCCGCTGCTTGCCGACGCTGTCGACAAAGAGAGGCATGATGGATTCCATACTGCCGAGCAACCCGCTGCACATTAGAGAGCAATCGTTCAAACGAAGCAGTGCCCTGAGAGGAGAAGTCCATTAAGAATCTATCAATCAATTGCTGCATATAACCCCGAAAGATTGCATGCTTCAAATAAGACGAGTTAAAACGCAAAGGGAGCCTCTCCAGAAATTGCTTAAAAGGTGCAATGGGTTGTGCGAGCATCTCAAGCTGCAAAGCAAAATGGTCCGACAAGGCATATTGCTGCAACACTTTCATTTCAAGCATCTCAGGGAGGAAATCATCATTCTGCATTATGTATATGCGGTCCAGCCGCGACCATGTTGTTGCATACTGAGCGGAATGGAAAGTAAACCCTGTAGAAGACGGGTGCAGCCAGGACCAGAGATCTTGCTTAAGAACAGCAAGAGCCAACTCATGCCACCTGCGGCTTTCCGGCGCATCCATTACCGAATGCTCCGATGTGGACTGCGAAGAATCAACACACATATTGAAATCCCCCATGAAGAGGCCCCGTCTGCCAAGTGACAAGGAAGTCTGCAAAGTATGCCAAAGCTCCCGGCGAGATAAAGGATCATTCGGAGCATAGAGGCCAAGTAACCATAAGATCTCTCCGTCGAATAAACTTTCAATCACCACAAAGTGGCCATGCACATCATTTTTAATAAGAAGAGGCTGATATTTTTCATGTACAATCATGAGCACACCAGAATAACGCAGGGCCTGTGTCCCGGCATAGAACAGACGAAAGCCATGGCAATCCACAACTTTTCCGGCTTCACGGTGACTCTTGTGTTCAACAGCACACAAGACATCCCACTGATTCTCATGCAATACCGTCCACATGGCCTGTTGCTTATGGCGAGAACAGATTCCTCGCACATTCCACGTGGCTATTTTCATGTGTTTTTACAAGAAAATCAGGTACGAGGCACAGCTTGCCTCGATTTGACCTTTTCTGCGAGAATGTCCAGGACTCCCTCATCCAAGAAATCAGCCAACACGGCAAAAGAGTTCTGCGGACCAGATTTGGAGGTAGACGGCATATCTGCTGGCTTGGGAGTGGAGCGGGGATAACGACGATCCCACGGGATAATGACATTGCCTCTGGTATCAAAAGCTAGCTTAGCAGGTGGACCCTTTGGACGATCCGAATACACTCTCCGAGTGGACTGAGGACGGGGGGCAGAGGAAACCATAGCAGGAGCAGAGTGCTCCGAAGGCAACATTTCTTTCCTACGCATATAAGTACGCATGGAATCTTGTGATGCAGAAGGCACAGAATTCTCCATGCCAGCAACCACCCTGTTACCTTTTTTTGCGCGTACTTCGACCCAGTCTGTGCCACGGGAATCCAAACCCAAAACCTGTTGTTTACCTTTATCCAGCGCTTTAGGGGGGTGAATAGCATCCTGCGACGGGACATCACATACCATATCTTCCATGGGCAGCGGAACATGCCCAGCATCTGAAGTGTGTTGCTGCTCTGGGCATTCGGCCATGAAATGCCCTAATTTTCCACAGGAAAAGCAATGTCCTGCAAAATTGCCCCATTTCAAACGAAAGTGTAAAGGATGCATGCCGGAGCAATTGAGACGTAACCACGCAGGCCTTTTCCTAGTAGTGTCCCATAACATACACAAGCGGTTACGATTCACGGCCCTTAAACTTGGAGGGACCAGAACAGTGCCCACAGCAGCCATGGCGTCCTTCAACAGTGGGCAATTTTCCACTTCAACCCATACAGGGCACTCTCATTGCAGCAGGCGTTGAAAATCTGCCATTGGGTGCCATGGTACAACATGGACCAAACAGCGATCAAAAAACAGAGGCAGTTTAGACAGGAGAGCAGCACGGTGCGTCTCGGATTTTAACAGCACCTCAAAAAAGCCTCGGGGCCCCACAAAAATCTCTTCAACACATTCCCCTTGTAGCAGACTGTGCAGCCACTAGCAAATACGGGAAAGCTGGGGGATTCTACCAGTGAAGAAGAGTATCACGATGCGATCATAGAATACTGAAAAGGAGCGCAAGACAGATTTGGGGTCAACAGTGGCTTCCAAAACATCTTCCGGTGCAGAGTCAGAAAAGACTTCCTGATTATGTTGAACATAATCGCCAAGTAGAGTGTTGGCAAACTCTAGCAGATGCTCCCAGTCAACATCCTGAGAGTCTGCAGAATCTGAAGCAACCTGAGCATAGGAACGATCCTGATGATCCATTGTCTCTTCCAAAGTGTGCTTGGTGCGTTTGCCTGTAGGCTGAAAGTCAGGAGCAGTGGGCATCTCTTCATTGCACGGAACCATATCGTCGGGTTCCTCGGTATCAGAGTCCGGACCAAGTGCTGCCACCATTTGGTCTATAAAATCCAGGTCCAGACCAGCCATGGTGTATCACTGCGTATACCGGTCAGAGGCCAAACAAAGATCTCACGGAAGGCAAGAATGCGCAGGCCACTCTCCCTCTTTCTTAGGCAAAACGGACCCAGCACTGGACTGACGAAGAAGCTTGGGAAGCGCGTGCACAGAAATAGACGGCCGCTGTGCAGATAAGGCACATCCGCAAGCAGAGAAGGGTTGGTTCCCTTTGCTGGCTCACGCTGTCGCGCACTATGTGTGGCAACCTGGGTGTGACTGACTGCTGCCCCTTGGTGGCAAAACGGGCATATCAGGGCGGGCAGCAGGTAGAGGGCGACGGAACGTCCAAGCAGAGGGCGAGCTCTCTCTCTCTCTCTCTCTCTCTCTCTTTCTCTCTCTCTCTCTCTCTCTCTCTCTCTCTCGTGAGGCAGAGATGCACGTCTGTCTGCCTCAGTCGTGGCCTGTCCAGAGGTAGTGTAGGTGACGCAGAGGGAGGGCGCAACCCTAACGATGCAGGTTTAGGAGCACGATTCGCAGGACTGACGGGCAGCTACAGGGACCACGGCGTGCAGGGACCACGAGGCTCAGGTTTGATGGCGACAGCAGGGACCTCGAATTGCAGGGCTGACAGGCGATGGCTGCAACCAGGACCCGCAGGTCAGACGACCCGCGGCAGGGAGGGGCGCTCAGACGAGGACATCTCTCTCCGTTCCCTCTCAATTCCCTACCTCTCTCTCGCTCTGCCTCTCTGTCACTTGTTCCGCCTGAGTCCTGCGCACAGGGGCCGCGCAGAGCTGCACAGACGTGATGCTGCGCGAGAACGCAGGGGCGCGAGGCTGGGATCAAGTCGCCGTACAGGAAGGGTCACGCAGGGTTGCCATCGCCACGGTCACGCTGCTCTCTCTCGACACATCTCTCTCTCTCTCTCTCTCTCTCTCTTTTTCATAAAAGGTAATTGTATTAATTACGAAAAAAATACAAGATTACTTGATTACAAGATACATGACGACAATGCAAGTCATCATGGGAAGAGGTGCTAAGTACTACAAGTTACAATTTCATGGCAAGGATGCGGAGGAAATTGCCATATGCCAAGGACGGAAGTCCTCCGTAGAAAGCAAATCAGAACGATGGAGAAGAGCTAACTGCCAATACAAGAGGCCCTTAAGCCTCACAATATGCCGCTGAACATTATGGGCGGAGTCAAACAGAAAAGCATTCCGAATGGTCCAGTTATGCCAACAGCCCCAGTATCGAAGAAAGTGATACATGAGCTTCATATGTGGCTGTGCGGGAGTAGGGTATTTGGGCTGGCCCAAAACCCAATCAAAGGGGCGCAGTGTGATACCAACCACCCCTCGCCAAACGGCCGACAAAAATAACCAGACTTTCTTAGCGACGGGGCAGGAAATAAATCGGTGGCGGGCGGATTCCATAGTAGTGGTGCAAAAGAAACAGGTGCCATTGGAGATTCGTCGCTTGGAAAGAGCCGAAGCAAGCGGAAGACCCCCAATTATCACTCTCCAAAGAAAGACTTTGTATTTGAAGGGTGTCTTGTTCACCCAGCCCTCCATCACAGTGACCCTCCACCACGAGCGGGATTTACGCAATCCCCATAAAGCATTCGCTTTAGTAACTAGCCATTGATTATCTTTAATCAGAAGATGATACACTTGATTAGCAGAAGCTTTGCTCAAAGGCAACCGGCCTTGTAGGTCCCAATCCTGCCAGGGATGATCCAAAGCAAGAGCAGGAAAGGGTTGTCTGCTCTGGAGCACCGTCACGAGCTGTTCCCATAAAGGCCTATATCCACGAGGGATCCGGAAAATCCTCCTAGCAGTACGAAACGAGATAAGCACATTGCGACTGGCAAGGGTGGCATCCGCAACTGAAGACAGGCCCAAACGTGCCATCCGGTTGAATTGTGGTCTAAGCTCATGTTTACCTTCCCACGAAAGTAAACGCGAGACTGCCAGTAATTCCAATTGAAAAGAGTTAGTAGCCAGGCGATCCTCTGTTGGGTGCCACTGAGCCTTTCGAAGGACGTGTTTCCAGGAACACACCAAATGAGTAAGCAGCGATGAAGAAGAACTGGAAAACCGCGAATCCGCATTAAGAACGTGCCACCAAGAACTCCGGAGTCGGGTAATGCCATGCCGAAGCCCATGACCCTCAAGGAAAGAACAGGCGATAGCGACCCACGGATGATGATCATCCGAGCACATGGCGCGGAAAAGGGACCAACGGAGTGCCTGCATGTGAGTTTGGGCATCTAAAATAGCTCCGCCACCCATGCTTTTGGGGGTGCACGCATGCGACCACGAGATCCAGGAAATACCTGCATGCAATGAGTCCTTCTTCCAGAGCATGAAGCGAATAGACTGAGTGAGAGCATTCAGAGTCGTAGGAGTCCAGGGCAACAATGGCAAGAAATATGTGATCATTGGCAACATAATTATCTGGGCTACTTTGAGGCGAACATGAAAAGGCCAGGCCTAAGACTTCCAGTACATAAACTTGGCCACCATCTTCTGAGAAATCCACTGCAGAAGCTGCTTTGGGGGAACATCAACACCCAATGGGTATCCAAGATGCCTGACAATGGAACCTCGAGGAACAACCAGACCCTGCTAGTCCAAGGACTGCAAATCCGACTCCGTGCAGCTTAGAATGGCGGATTTGAGCGGATTGATACGAAGGCCTGACGCCTGGCCAAAGAGACCCCAAACATCCAATGCTTTTCGAAGGTTATCCTTGTCCGCACGCAAAATCATAAAAGTATCATCCGCCAGGGATTGGCTAATGAAATGTTGTCCTGTAGGAAGCGACAGTCCAGCCAACTGGGAAGAGGCGGCCATATGTGATAACATGGAAAGAACTGGATGTGTCGCAAGGGCAAAGAATAAAGGGCTCAAAGGGCACCCCTGTCTGACAGAACGGGCAAGGACAAATGGCTCAGTAACACCTCCGTTCAGCATGACTCGCGAAGACGCCGCAGCACTAATGGTGTAGATCAGACGAGACATCCGAGCACCAAAGTCCATAGTAGACATAAGGTCAGCAACAAAAGACCAGTCCAGATAGTCAAAAGCCTTTTCCAGGTCCAGTTGAATCAACACCACCTCCTGATTAGAATGCCGGGCATAATCAATGGCCAATTGGGCATTCAAAACATTGTGTAGAATATTTCGGCCCTTAATGAAACCGTACTGGAGAGGGTGCACAAGGGCAAGGAGATGCTTATGGAGCCGATTCGCCATTACTTTGGAAAAGATTTTGTACATGGAACCCATCAAAGAAATGGGGCGCTAGTGTGTCAACTTAGATGGCGAAGGAACTTTTGGAAGCAGTTTAATAAGTCCTTGTTTCCATGAGGGAGGCATGATCCCCGTTTCCCACACCTGCTGAAACAGAGCCTGCAATGGTTTCGCCAGTTGGGTAGCGAAAGCTTCAAAGAACTCATTGGTGAGACCATCCCAACCCGGACTTTTATCTTTGGGCAAGTGTAACAAGACATCCATAACCTCTGCTTCACCAATATCTGACTCCAGAGTAGCTTGCATGTCCTGCGGTAGCTGATTGCGGACCAGGTCATAAAAGACCGAACGGGCCTGAGTAATTTGGGCTGAAGGAGGAGAAGCGGAACCGAGAAGGTCACGGAAATAATTCCTGCACATATTCACAATAGTCTGTGGATCCAGGATAAGGTGGCCTTGTGCATCCTCGAGTCTAGTCATATTCTCTCGAGCAGGAGAGGCATGGAGAGCTCGAAAGAACTTATGGGTCTGACATGCATTATCTTGCAAAGTGTCTGTTAGATGTTGCAATTTGGCCTGCTGATACGATTTTAACTGGAATTCTTTAACAAGATCGGCCACCCGCAGGGCCAGTGCAAGCAGAAATGCATCATCCAGAGTGTCCATCAGCAGGGAGCGAACCAAAAGCAGCAGGTCCTCCGCTGCCTGTCGACGGCGCCGACAAAGAGAGGCATGATAGATCCCATATTGCCGAGCAACCCGCTGCACATTAGAGAGCAATCGATCAAACGACGCAGTGCCCTGAGAGGAAAAGTCCAAGGAGAATCTGTCAAGCAATTGCTGCATATAGCCCTGAAAAATTGTATGCTTTAAGTAGGAGGAGTTGAAACGCAAAGGGAGTCTCTCCAAAAATTGCTTGAAGGGGGCAATGGGTTGTGCAAGCAACTCGAACTGCAGAGGGAAATGATCCGACAAGACATATTGCTGCAACACTTTTATTTCGAGCATCTCAGGCAGAAAATCATCATTCTGCATGATATATATGCGGTCCAACCGCGACCATGTTGTGGCATACTGGGCCGAATGTAAAGTAAAGCCTAGAGAAGACGGGTGTAGCCAGGACCAAAGATCTTGCTTAAGAACAGCAAGAGCCAAGTCGTGCCACATACGACTTTCCGGCGCATCCATGACCGAGTGCTCCGATGTAGACTGGGAAGAATCAACACACATATTGAAATCCCCCATGAAGAAGCCCCGTCTGCCAAGTGACAAGGAAGTCTGCAAAGTCTGCCAAAGCTCCCGGCGAGATAACGAATCATTCGGAGAATAGAGGCCAAGTAACCATAGGATTTCCCCTTCGAATAAGATTTCAACCACCAAAAAGCGGCCATGAACATCATTTTTAATAAGAACAGGCTGATATTTGGCATGTACAATCATGAGCACACCCGAATAATGCATGGCCTGTGTTCCTGCATAGAACAAACGAAAGCCATGGCAATCCACAACTTTACCGGCGTCACTGTGACTCTTGTGCTCAACAGCACACAGGACATCCCACTGATTCTCATACAATGCAGTCCACATGGCATGTTGCTTGTGACGAGAACAAATTCCTCGCACATTCCACGTGGCTATTTTCATGTGTATACAAAACACAATCAGGTACGAGGCACAGCTTGCCTCGATTTGACTTTGTCGGCGAGAATGTCCAGGACTCCCTCATCCAAGAAATCTACCAACACCGCAAAAGAGTTCTGAGGACCAGATTTGGAGGTTGACGGCATATCGGCTTGCTTGGGGTTGGAACGTGGGTAACGACGGTCCCACGGAGTAATGACGTTGCCTCTGGTATCAAAAGCCAGCTGTGCAGGTGGACCCTTGAGACGATCCGAATACATTTTCCTGGCGGGCTGATGACGGGGAGCTGAAGAAACCATAGCAGGAGCAGAGCGCTCGGACGACATCATTTCCTTCCTACGCATATATGTTCGCATGGAATCATGTGAGGTAGTAGGCCCAGTACTCTCCATGCCAGCACCAATCCTGTTGCCTTTTTTGGCACGTACTTCAACCCAATCAGTGGCACGGGAATCCAGACCCAAAACCTGTTGTTTACCTTTGGCCAGAACTTGGGGCGGGTGGATAGGATCCAGCGACGGAGCATCACACACCATATCTTCCATGGGCGGAGCAACATGAGCTGCATCTGAAACGTGTTGTTGCTCGGGGCATTCAGCCATAAAGTGCCCCAACTGTCCACAGGAAAAGCAATGGCCAGCAAAATTGCCCCATTTCAAATGAAAGTGTAACGGATGCATGCAAGAGCAATTGAGGCGTAACCAGGCAGGCCGTTTCCGTGCAGTATCCCATAACATGCACAAGCGGTTGCGATTCACAGCCTTGAGACTGGGAGGGACCAGAACCGTGCCCACAGCGGCCATAGCATCCTTTAATAGCGGCCAATAAACAGCCGGACAATTTTCCACTTCTACCCACACAGGGCATTCACGTTGCAGGAGGCGCTGGAAATCTGCCATCGGGCGCCATGGAACCACATGAACCAACCGACGATCAAAAAACAAAGGCAGTTTAGACAGGAGAGCAGCACGGTGCGTCTCTGTTTTCAAGAGGACCTCAAAAAAACCCCGGGATCCAACAAAAATCTCTTCAACACATTCCCCTTGTAGCAGACTCTGCAGCCATTGGCGAATACGGGAAAGCAGCGGGATTCGACCAGTGAAGAAGATAATCACCGCGCGATCATAAAATACCGAAAAGGAGCGTAGGACAGTTTTTGGCTCGACGGTAGCTTCGAGAACATCGTCTGGAGCAGAGGCAGAGAAGGCTTCCTGGTTATGTTGAACATATTCACCAAGCAGAGTGTTGGCAAATTCCAACAGATGCTCCCAGTCCACCTCCTGAGAGTCCACCGGATCCGAAGCAACCTGCGCATAGGAACGATCCGGAGTAACGCCTATCTCTTCCGGGGTGTGCTTGGTACGTTTGCCCGCAGGCTGGATGTCAGGACCCGGGGGCAATTCTTCAGTGCACGGAACCAAATCCTCGGGTTCCTCAGCATCAGAGTCCGGGCCAAGTGCTGCCACCGTTTGGTCTAGGAAATCCAGGTCCAAACCAGCCATCGTGTATGACGAACTGATCTCGAAGAAGGACTGACCGACACTCTCTCTCTCTCTCTCTCTCTCTCTCTCTCTCTCTCTCTCTCTCTCTCTGTGTACAGAGCAGAGGGCACGCGATCCCGGACGCTGCCTCTCTGACGAAGGTCAGATTTAGGGTTTCACAGGAGCTGGGCGCCTCTGCACGAAAGGAGGAGCACACGCAGGCGGCGCCTCGAACCGCGGCAGAGGTGAAGTTGACGGGGCGGCTGCAGACGATTCAGCAAGACAGGCGGGAGACACGGCGGATCCGCTGACTCTCGGCGTCAGGGGTAGGCTACCGTGGATAGGGCGGCAGAAACAGGGCGTCTAGACAGCTCCGGGAGCAGGCGCGACGGTCAGAAACAGGCGTCAATGCAGCCCTCGACGATGGTGAACAAACGCGACCTACCGACGAACAGAGGCGACGACTGGGCTGGCGCGAACGGGGGGTGACGACTGGCAGGGCGTCAGGCGGCGACGACGCAGATGAGGACAACAGCAGGGCGCGCCATATCATGCGATGGCAGGGCGACACGACGCAGGAGCTCCATCGCGACCTTCCTCTCTTGAATTTTCTCTCTCTCCTCTCTCTCTCTCTCTCTCTCTCTCTCTCTCTCTCTCTCTCTCTCTCTCTCTCTCTCTCTCTCTCTCTCTCTCTCTCTCTCTCTCTCTCTCCGTAAAAGGTAATTGTATTAATTACGAAAAAAATACAAGATTACTTGATTACAAGATACATGATGACACTAAGCCATCATGTGAAGAGGTTCCAGTATTACTAGATACAAAGTCATGGCAAAGACGCGGAGGAAATTGCCATATGCCAAGGACGTAAGTCCTCCCTAGAGAGCATGTCAGAATGCTGGAGAAGATCTAGCTGCCAATACAAGAGGCCCTTAAGCCTAGCAATATGCCGCTGAACATTATAGGCGGAATCAAAAAGAAAAGCATTCCGAATGGTCCAGTTATGCCAACAGCCCCAATATCGAAGAAAGTGATACACGAGCTTCATATGTGGCTATGCCGGAGTGGGGTATTTGGGCTGCCCAAAAACCCAATCAAAGGGGCGTAGTGAGAAACCAACCACCGCTCGCCAAACGGCTGACAAGAATAACCAGACTATCTTAGCAATGGGGCAAGAAATAAATCGGTGCCGGGCGGATTCCACAGTAGTGGTGCAAAAGAAACAATTGCCGTTGGAGATTCGTCGCTTGGAAAGAGCTGAAGCAAGCGGAAGACCACCAATCATCACTTTCCAAAGAAAGACCTTATATTTGAAGGGTGTCTTGTTCAACCAACCCTCCATCATAGTTGCCCTCCACCATGACTGGGATTTACGCAATCCCCATAGAGTATTTTCTTTAGTAACCAGCCATTGATGATCTTTAATCAGAAGATGATACACCTGGTTAGCAGAAGCTTTGCTTAAATTCAGCCGGCCTTTGAAGTCCCAATCCTGCCAGGGATGATCCAAAGCAAGGACAGGAAAGGGTTGCCTGCTCTGGAGCACCATCAAAAGCTGTTCCCATAAATGCCTATATCCACGAGGGATCCGGAAAAGCCTCCTAGCTGTACGAAACGATATTAGCACATTGCGACTGGCAAGGGTGGCATCCGCGACTGAAGATAAGCCCAAACGTGCCATCCGGTTGAATTGTGGTCTAAGCTCTTGTTTACCTTCCCATAAAAGTAACCGCGAGACTGCCAGCAATTCCAATTGAAAAGAATTAGTAGCTAAGCGATCCTCCGCTGGATGCCACTAAGCCTTCTGGAGGACCGGTTTCCATGAACATACCAAATGAGTAAGCAGCGATGAAGAAGAACTGGAAAACCGCGAATCAGTATTAAGAACATGCCACCAAGAACCCCAGATTTGGGTATTGCCATGCAAAAGCCCATGGTCCTCAAGGAAATAACGGGCTATAACGACCCACGGATGATGATCCGAGCACATGGCGCGGAAAAGAGACCAATGGAGTGCCAGCATATGAGTTTGGGCATCTAAAATAGCCCCTCCACCCATGCGTTTGGGGGTACATGCATGCGACCAAGAAATCTAGGAAATACCTGCATGCAAGGAATCCTTCTTCCATAGCATGAAACGAATAGACTGAGTAAGAGCATTCAGAGTCGTAGTAGTCCAGGGCAGCAATGGCAAGAAATATGTGAGCATTGGCAACATAATTGTCTGGGCTACTTTGAGGCAAACATGGAAGGGCCAGGCCTGAGACTTCCAATACAGAAACTTAGCCGCCATTTTCTGAGAAATCCACTGCAGAAGCTGCTTTGGGGGAACATCAACACCCAAAGGGTACCCAAGATGCCTGACAATGGAGCCACGAGGAACAACCATACCCTGCCAGTCCAAGGACTGCAAATCCGACTCTGTGCAGCTGAGAATGGCTGATTTGAGCGCATTGATGCGTAGGCCGAACGCCTAACCAAAGAGAGCCCAAACATCCAATGCTTTTCGAAGGTTATCCTTGTCCACACGCAAAATCATAAAACTGTCATCCGCCAAGGATTGACTAATGAAGTGCTGACCAGAAGGGAGCGACAATCCAACCAACTGAGTAAAAGCAGCCATATGAGATAACATCGAAAGAACTGGATGAGTCGCAAGGGCAAAGAAGAGAGGGCTCAAAGGGCACCCCTGTCTGACAGAGCGGGCAAGGACAAATGGCTCAGTAACGCCTCCATTCAGCATGACTCGCGAAGACGCCGCAACCCAGATGGTGTAGATTAGACGAGACATCCGAGCACCAAAGCCCATAGCAGACATAAGTTCAGCAACGAAAGACCAGTCCAGATAGTCAAAAGCCTTTTCCAGGTCCAATTGAATCAGTACAACCTTCTGATTAGAATGCCTTGCATAATCAATCGCCAGTTGCGCATTTAATACATTGTGCAGAATGTTTCGGCCCTTAATGAAACCATATTGGAGAGGGTGCACAATGGCAGAGAGATGCTTATGGAGCCGATTCGCCATTACTTTGGAAAAGATTTTATACATAGAACCCATCAAAGAAATTGGGCGCCAATGTTTCAACGTGGACGGCGAAGGAACCTTAGGAAGCAGTTTAATAAGTCCTTTCCATGAGGCGGGCATGATCCCTATTTCCCACACCTGCTGAAACAAAGCCTTCAATGGTTTCGCTAGTTGGGAAGCAAAAGCCTCAAAGAACTCATTGGTGAGACCATCCCAACCCGGACTTTTATCCTTGGGCAAGTGTAACAAAACGTCCATAACCTCTCTGCCTTTTTTTGCGCGTACTTCAACCCAGTCAATGGCACGGGAATCCAAACCCGAAACCTGTTGTTTACCTTTGTCCAAAGCTTTAGGTGGGTGGATAGCATCCAGCGACGGAGCATCACACACCATATCTTCCATGGGCAGCGCAACACGGCCAGCATCTGAAGTGTGTTGCTGCTCTAGGCATTCAGCCATAAAATGCCCCAATTGTCCACACGAAAAGCAATGTCCTGCAAAATTGCCCCATTTCAAACGAAAGTGTAACGGATGCATGCCAGAGCAATTGAGACGTAACCAACCAGGCCTTTTCCTTGCAGTGTCCCATAACATACATAACTGGTTACGATTCACAGCCCTTAGACTTGGAGGGACCAGAACAGTGCCCACAGCGGGCATAGAGTCCATCAACAGTGGCCAGTAGACAGCCGGACAATTTTCCACTTCAACCCACACAGGGCATTCACGTTGCAGCAGACGCTGAAAATCTGCCATTGCGCGCCATGGTAGAACATGGACCAACCGGCGATCAAAAAACAAAGGCAATTTAGACAGGAGAGCAGCATGGTGCGTCTCAGATTTCAACAGCACCTCAAAAAAACCTCGGGGCCCAACAAAAATCTCTTCAACACATTCCCCTTGTAGCAGACTGTGCAGCCATTGGCGAATACGGGAAAGCAGTGGGATTCTACCAGTGAAGAAGAGTATCACAGCGCGATCATAAAACACCGAAAAGGAGCGCAAGATAGTTTTCGGGTCCACAGTGGCTTCCAGAACATCGTCAGGTGCAGAGTCAGAAAAGACTTCCTGATTATGTTGAACATAATCGCCAAGTAGAGTGTTGGCAAATTCCAGCAAATGCTCCCAATCAACATCCTGAGAGTCCACAGAATCCGAAGCAACCTGAGCGTAGGAACGATCCGGATGATCCATTGTCTCTTCCGAAGTATGCTTGGTGTGTTTACCTGCAGACTGGATGTCAGGACCAGGGGGCATCTCTTCGGTGCACGGAACCATATCCTCAGGTTCCTCGGTATCAGAATCCGGACCAAGCGCTGCCACCTTTTGGTCTATAAAATCCAGATCCAGACCAGCCATATTGTATCACTGCGTATACCGAACAGAGGCCAAGTGAAGATCTCACGGGAGGCAGAGACATGCAGGCCACTCCCCCTCTCTCCCTCTCTCTTTCTCTCTCTCTCTGTGTACAGGCACAGATCAGCTCTCAGATCTGTGCAGGGTTTCAGTCACGTGCTGCCAGGTGATGGCTCTCTTACTCTGACTCGCCGCAAGAAACTGCAGAGGGCAGACACCCACGGACAGCAGCAGGGCGCAGTGCTCTCAGCACTGTGCCGTCTTCTTCCAAGGCTCGTGGTAGGACAGAGCGCAGCTCCTCTCTATGCTGTATGTGAAAGGCGCCTCACAATCCCGCAGGTATACAGTGCGCCATGGACAGCATCACGTTTGACAAAAGGCGACTCTGGTCGAAACCCTAAAAATGCACGAAGACGCAAGCAGGAGCAGGCAGTCGTTAGGCGGTCGTCAAGCGGGTGGGTCTTTAGCCGCACAGGCAGTCGTCGTGTGCACAAACAGGCGTCAGGCGTCAGGCGGCAGTCAGGCGTCAGGCGTCAGGCAGCAGGCGGCAGGCAGTCGTCAGGCGGCAGGCGACTCTCTCTCTCTATCGCATGTCGATTCTCAGACCAGGACGACTAGTCGTCTCTCTCTCTATACGGGCTCTCTCTTCTTTTTTTTTCGTAAAAGGTAATTGTATTAATTACGAAAAAAATACAAGATTACTTGATTACAAGATACATGACGACAATCCAAGCCATCATGTGAAGAGGTTCTAAGAACTACAAGTTACAATGTCATGGCAAGGATGCGGAGGAAATTGCCATATGCCAGGGACGGAAGTCCTCCGTAGAGAGCAAATCAGAACGATGGAGAAGAGCTAACTGCCAATACAAGAGGCCCTTAAGCCTCACAATATGCCGCCGAACATTAGAGGCGGAGTCAAACAGAAAAGCATTCCGAATGGTCCAGTTATGCCAACAGCCCCAGTATCGAAGAAAGTGATACATGAGCTTCATATGTGGCTGGGCGGGCGTAGGGTATTTGGGCTGGCCAAAAACCCAATCAAAGGGGTGCAGGGTGATACCAACCACCCCTCGCCAAACAGCCGACAAAAATAACCAGACTTTCTGAGCGACGGGGCAAGAAATAAATCGGTGGCGGGCGGATTCCATAGTAGTGGTGCAAAAGAAACAGATGCCATTGGAGATTCGTCGCTTGGAAAGAGCCGAAGCAAGCGGAAGACCCCCAATCATCACTCTCCAAAGAAAGACTTTATATTTAAAGGGTGTCTTGTTCAACCAGCCCTCCATCACAGTTGCCCTCCACCATGATCGGGATTTACGCAATCCCCATAAAGCATTCGCTTTAGTAACTAGCCATTGATGATCTTTAATCAGAAGATGATACACTTGGTTAGCAGAAGCTTTGCTCAAATTCAGCCGGCCTTGTAGGTCCCAATCCTGCCAGGGATGATCCGAAGCAAGAGCAGGAAAGGGTTGTCTGCTCTGGAGCACCGTCAAAAGCTGTCCCCATAAAGGCCTATATCCACGAGGGATCCTGAAAAGCCTCCTAGCTGTACGAAACGATATAAGCACATTCCGACTGGCGAGGGTGGCATCCGCAACCGAAGACAAGCCCAAACGTGCCATCTGGTTGAATTGTGGTCTAAGCTCATGTTTACCTTCCCACGAAAGTAAAGTAATTCCAATTGAAAAGAGTAAAGTAATTCCAATTGAAAAGAGTTAGTAGCCAAGCGATCCTCCGTTGGATGCCACTGAGCCTTTGTACATGCCAAATGAGTAAGCAGCGATGAAGAAGAACTGGAGAACCGCGAATCAGCATTAAGAACATGCCACCAAGAACTGCGGATTTGGGTATTGCCATGCAGAAGCCCATGGCCCTCAAGGAAATAACGGGCTATAACGACCCACGGATGATGATCCGAGCACATGGCGCGGAAAAGCGACCAACAAAGTGCCTGCATGTGAGTTTGGGCATCTAAAATAGCTCCGCCACCCATGCGTTTGGGGGTGCACGCATGTGACCACGAGATCCAGGAAATACCTGCATGCAATGAGTCCTTCTTCCATAGCAAGATGCCTGACAATGGAGCCACGAGGAACAACCAGACCCTACCAGTCCAAGGACTGCAAATCCGACTCCGTGCAGCTTAGAAGGGCTGATTTGAGCGCATTGATACGAAGGCCTGACGCCTGACCAAAGAGACCCCAAACATCCAATGTTGTTCGAAGGTTATCCTTGTCCGCACGCAAAATCATAAAGGTATCATCCGCCAGGGATTGGCTAATGAAGTGCTGTCCTGTAGGAAGCGACAGTCCGGCCAACTGAGAAGAGGCGGCCATATGTGATAACATGGAAAGAACTGGATGTGTCGCAAGGGCAAAGAATAAAGGGCTCAAAGGACACCCCTGTCTGACAGAACGGGCAAGGACAAATGGCTCAGTAACACCTCCGTTCAGCATGACTCGCGAAGACGCCTCAGCACTAATGGTGTAGATCAGACGAGACATCCGAGCACCAAAGCCCACAGCAGACATAAGTTCAGCAACGAAAGACCAGTCCAGATAGTCAAAAGCCTTTTCCAGGTCCAGTTGAATCAGTACCACCTCCTGATTAGAATGCCTGGCATAATCAATGGCCAATTGGGCATTCAAAACATTGTGTAGAATATTTTGGCCCTTAATGAAACCATACTGGAGAGGGTGCACAAGGGCAGGGAGATGCTTATGGAGCCGATTCACCATTACTTTGGAAAAGATTTTGTACATTGAACCCATCAAAGAAATTGGGCGCCACTGTGTCAACTTAGATGGCGAAGGAACTTTTGGAAGCAGTTTAATAAGGCCTTGTTTCCATGAGGGAGGCATGATCCCCGTTTCCCACACCTGCTGAAACAAAGCCTGCAATGGTTTCGCCAGTTGGGTAGCGAAGGCTTCAAAGAACTCATTGGTGAGACCATCCCAACCCGGACTTTTATCTTTGGGCAAGTGTAACAAGACGTCCATAACCTCTGCCTCACCAATATCTGACTCCAGAGTAGCATGCATGTCCTGCGGAAGCAGATTGCGGACCAGGTCATAAAAGACCGAACGGGCCTGAGTAATTTGGGCTGAAGGTGGAGAAGCGGAACCGAGAAGGTCACGGAAATAATTCCTGCACATATGCACAATAGTCTGTGGATCCAGGATGAGGTGGCCTGCTGCATCCTCGAGTCTGGTCAGATTCTCTCGAGCACGAGAAGCATGGAGAGCTCGAAAGAACTTATGGGTCTGACATGCACTATCTTGCAAAGTCTCTGTCAGATGTTGCAATTTGGCCTGCTGATACGATTTTAACTGAAATTCTTTAATAAGATCGGCCACCCGCATGGCCAGTGCAAGCAGAAATGCATCATCCGGAGTATCCACCAGCAGGGAGCGAACTAAAACCAGCAGGTCCGCCGCTGCCTGTCGATGGCGCCGACAAAGAGAGGCATGATAGATCCCATACTGCCGAGCAAGCCGCTGCACATTAGAGAGCAATCTTTCAAATGACGCAGTGCCCTGAGAGGAAAAGTCCAAGAAGAATCTGTCAAGCAATTGCTGCATATAGCCCTGAAAAATTGCATGCTTCAAGTAGGACGAGTTGAAACGCAAAGGGAGTCTCTCCAGAAATTGCTTGAAAGGGGCAATGGGTTGTGCAAGCAACTCGAACTGCAGAGGGAAATGATCCGACCAGGCATATTGCTGCAGCACTTTTATTTCGAGCATCTCAGGCAGAAAATCATCATTCTGCATGATATATATACGGTCCAACCGCGACCATGTTGTTGCATACTGGGCCGAATGGAAAGTAAATCCTGTAGAAGACGGGTGTAGCCAGGACCAGAGATCTTGCTTAAGAACAGCAAGAGCCAACTCATGCCACATACGACTTTCCCGCGCATCCATTACCGAGTGCTCCGATGTGGACTGGGAAGAATCAACACACACATTGAAATCCCCCATGAAGAAGCCCCATCGGCCAAGTGACAAGGAAGTCTGCAAAGTCTGCCAAAGCTCCCGGCGAGATAACGAATCATTCGGAGCATAGAGGCCAAGTAACCATAAGATTTTCCCTTCGAATAAAATTTCAATCACCAAAAAGCGGCCATGAACATCATTTTTAATAAGAACAGGCTGATATTTGGCATGTACAATCATGAGCACACCCGAATAATGCATGGTCTGTGTTCCTGCATAGAACAAACGAAAGCCATGGCAATCTACAACTTTTCCGGCGTCACCGTGACTCTTGTGCTCAACAGCGCACAGGACATCCCACTGATTCTCATACAATGCAGTCCACATGGCATGTTGCTTGTGTCGAGAACAAATTCCTCGCACATTCCACGTGGCTATTTTCATGTGTATGCAAAACACAATCAGGTACGAGGCACAGCTTGCCTCGATTTGACTTTGTCGGCGAGAATGTCCAGGACTCCCTCATCCAAGAAATCCGCCAACACCGCAAGAGAGTTCTGAGGAGCAGATTTGGAAGTAGACGGCATATCTGCTTGCTTGGGGTTGGAACGTGGATAAGGACGGTCCCACAGAGTAATGACATTGCCTCTGGTATCAAAAGCCAGCTTTGCAGGTGGACCCTTTAGACGATCGGAATACATTTTCTTGGCAGGCTGAGGACGGGGGGCGGAGGAAACCATAGCAGGAGCAGAGCACTCGGAAGACAACATTTCCTTCCTGCGCATATATGTACGCATGGAATCTTGTGAGGTAGTAGGCACAGTACTCTCCATGCCAGCAACAATCCTGTTGCCTTTTTTTGCACATACTTCAACCCAATCAGTGGCACGGGAATCCAGACCCGAAACCTGTTGTTTCCCTTTGGCCAGAACTTGGGGCGGGTGGATAGTATCCAGCGACGGAGCATCACACACCATATCTTCCATGGGTGGAGCAACATGGCCCGCATCTGAAATGTGTTGCTGCTCTGGGCATTCGGCCATAAAGTGCCCCAACTGTCCACAGGAAAAGCAATGGCCTGCAAAATTGCCCCATTTCAAACGAAAGTGTAACGGATGCATGCCAGAGCAATTGAGGCGTAACCACGCAGGCCTTTTCCGTGCAGTATCCCATAACATGCACAAGCGGTTGCGATTCACAGCCCTGGGACTGGGAGGGACCAGAACCGTGCCCACAGCGGCCATAGCATCCTTCAATAGCGGCCAATAAACGGCCGGACAATTTTCCACTTCTACCCACACAGGGCATTCACGTTGCAGGAGGCGCTGAAAATCTGCCATCGGGCGCCATGGAACCACATGAACCAACCGACGATCAAAAAACAAAGGCAGTTTAGACAGGAGAGTAGCACGGTGCGACTCAGATTTCAATAGGACCTCAAAAAAACCTCTGGACCCAACAAAAATCTCTTCAACACATTCCCCTTGCAGCAAACTGTGCAGCCACTAGCGAATACGGGAAAGCAGCGGGATTCGACCAGTGAAGAAGAGTATCACAGCGCGATCATAAAACACCGAAAAGGATGACAGGATAGTTTTAGGATCCACGGTGGCTTCCAGAACATCGTCAGGTGCAGAGTCAGAAAAGACTTCCTGATTATGTTGAACATAATCGCCAAGCAGAGTGTTGGCAAATTCCAGCAAATGCTCCCAGTCAACATCCTGAGAGTCCACCGAATCCGAAGCAACCTGAGCATAGGAACGATCCTGATGAACACCTATCTCTTCCGAAGTATGCTTGGTACGTTTACCTGCAGGCTGGATGTCAGGACCAGGGGGCATCTCTTCGGTGCACGGAACCATATCCTCAGGTTCCTCAGCATCAAAATCCGGGCCAAGTGCTGCCACCATTTGGTCTATGAAATCCAGATCCAAACCAGCCATCGTGTATCACAATCTGATCTCGAAGGAGGGCGCGCGGCAGGACACAACCCTAACAATGCAGGGGCAGGAGGGTGGAGCACGGGGGGGGCAGGCGATGACCGAGGGGACAGTCGGAGTCGCAGTGCAGGGGCCAGGCGGCAGCCGAAACCCTAACGTGTAGGGCGAAAGCACGAAGCGCAAGCGAAACGCAGGCGCAGAGCTTCAAAGACCTGCGATAGTGCAGGCGGCGGGGAAGGCGACTGGGCGGGCTCTGGGGCACACAACGTGACAGGCGAGGGGCGTCAGTAGCAGGCGACGGGTTGGCGAGGGACGTCAGGAGCCGGCGGGAGGACAAACGGGCAGGC
This sequence comes from Lygodium microphyllum, assembly GCF_053477565.2. NCBI lineage: Eukaryota > Viridiplantae > Streptophyta > Polypodiopsida > Schizaeales > Lygodiaceae > Lygodium > Lygodium microphyllum. The sequence goes on along the minus strand of NC_141150.1, from coordinate 89,912,157 downwards.
GACGTGCAGGCGACGTGCAGGCGGGACTGCAAACGAGGCGACGTGCAGATAGTGCAGGCGACGGGCAGGCGACGTGCAGGCGGGCAAACGACGGGCAGACGAGGCGTCAGGAGCAGGCGACAAACAGGCGACGGGTTCTCTCTTTCTCTCCCTCGCGCGCACTGTGTGCACCATCGAACCTGGGTGGACGCGCTGCCCTAGACGAACAGGAGGTGCAAGGAAGATCGCGGCAGCAGGAAACGCGTCTTCACGAGCAGAGTCGCCATCGATTCATTCTCTCTCTCTCTCTTTTTTTCGTAAAAGGTAATTGTATTAATTACGAAAAAAATACAAGATTACTGGATTACAAGATACATGATGACACAAAGCCATCATGTGAAGAGGTTTTCTCTTTCTCTCTCTCTCTCTTTTTTCTGATTACAAGATACACGAGGGCCCTAGGCCAACGTGTGGGGAAGCCCCGTAGTAATGCACGGAAAAGGTTACACCAATCATGGCAACGACCCAGAGGCAATCGCCATATGCCACGGATGCAAATCCTCCCGAGGGAGCAAGTCTGAGTGTCGGATGATATCTAGCTGCCAATGCAAGAGTCCTTTAAGCCTGGCAATATATCGGGGTACATTAGAGGCCGAATCAAAGAGAAAAGCATTGTGCGTGGTCCAAATGTGCCAGCATCCCCAATATCTGAAAAAGTGAAATAAGATTTTCTCATGCAACTGTGGCGGTGCGGGATACTTCGGGCGCACAAAAACCCAGTCGAAAGGAGTTAGCGAGGATCCCACCACCGCGCGCCAAATGTGCGACAAGAGTAACCAGATATTCTTGGCGAGCAGGCAAGAGAGAAAACGATGTCGGGCCGATTCCACCGGTGTGGTATAGAAGAAACAATTGCCATTCGAGATGCGACGCTTGGCAAGGGCCGAGGCCAGAGGAAGACCACCAATCATCACCCGCCAAAGAAAAACCTTGCATTTGAAAGGTGTCTTATTTAGCCAGCCCTCCATCAGCGTTTTGTGCCACCATGACAGCGATTTCCGCAGTCCCCAAACAGTGTTAGCTTTCTCTCCCAGCCATTGGTGATCTTGAACAAGAAGATGATACACCTGATTAGTGGAGGCCTTTTCCAGACTCAGGCGGCCTGCAAGGTCCCAGTCCTGCCAAGGGCGATCCACAGTCAAGGCAGGAAAGGGTTGCCGACCCTGAAGCTTCGACGAAAGCTGCTCCCACAAATCACGGTATCCACGCGGGATCTTAAAGAGTCGCCGAGCAGTCCGAAATGATACAAGGACATTGCGAGTGGCAAGGGTAGCATCCGCAACCGACGTCACACCTAAACGGGCCATGTGATTAAATCTTGGTCTGAGTTGATGTGTATCTTCCCATGAAAGGAGTCTCGATACCGCCAACAATTCCAACTGAAAGGAGTTAGTCTGCACGCGGTCCCCTACTGGGTGCCAACGGGCCTTTTGGAGCACCACTTTCCAAGAGCCGACCAAGTGCAGTAACAAAGAGGAAGAGGGGCTGGAAACACGAGAGTCAGCATTAAGGACATGCCACTAGGAGGCCCGGAGCCGTGTGTTGCCATGGCGGAGCCCGCTGTCCTCAAGAAAATAACGGGCTATGATGGTCCATGGGTGATGATCCACACACATGGCACGAAAAAGGGACCAACGGAGAGCTAACATATGAGTGTGTGCATCCAAAATAGCTCCTCCACCCATGCGCTTAGGGGTACATGCGTGTGACCATGAAATCCAGGAAATGCCGGGCTGCAGTGAATCCTTTTTTCATAGCATGAAACGGATGGGATGAGTGAGGGCCTTCAAAGTAGTAGGCGTCCATGGCAACAAAGGCAGGAAATACGTTAGCATTGGAAGCATGATTGTCTGGGCCACTTTGAGACGGACATGGAATGGCCACGCTTGCGACTTCCAGTACATAAACTTCGCCGCCAATTTTTGTGAAATCCACTCCAGCAGGGCTTTTGGCCGTACATCCACCCCCAATGGGTATCCAAGATGCCTGACAATGGAGCCACGGGAAACCACCTGGCCTTGCCAGCCTAAGGACTGCAAATCAGGCTCCGTACAACTGAGAATAGCTGACTTAAGGGCATTGATGCGAAGCCCAGAGGCCTGACCAAAGAGTGTCCAAACATCTAATGCCCTTTGAATGTTGTCCCTGTCCGCCTGCAAAATCATGAAGGTGTCATCAGCCAAAGATTGGCTAACGAAGTGCTGACCCAACGGAAGAGACAGCCCGGCCAGCTGAGCAGAGGCTCCCATGGAGGATAACATTGAAAGGACCGGGTGAGTCGCCAGGGCAAAGAAGAGAGGGCTCAAAGGACAACCCTGTCTGACCGAGCGTGCAAGGACAAATGGCTCTGTAACTCCACCATTAAGCATAACCCTGGAGAAAGCCTCAGCACTAATGGTGTAGATCAATCGGGACATTCGGGTACCAAAGCCCATAGCCGACATGAGGTCTGCAATGAAAGACCAGTCCACATAATCAAACGCCTTTTCCAAGTCCAATTGGATCAATACCACTTCCTGACCGGAGTGCCGCGCGTAGTCGATAGCCATTTGCACATTTAAGATATTATGCAGAATGTTGCGGCCCTTAATGAAACCATATTGGAGAGGATGCACAATAGCTGGAAGGTGCTTGTGGAGCCGATTCGCCAGCACTTTGGAATAGATTTTATACATGGAGCCCATCAAAGAGATTGGTCTCCAGTGTTGCAACTTTGACGGCGAAGGGATCTTTGGAATTAGTTTGATAAGGCCTTCTTTCCATGAGGAGGGCATGACCCCCGTTTCCCACACCTGCTGAAACATGGCCACCAATGGCTTCACCAACTGCGTGGCCGAGGTCTGAAAGAATTCATTAGTGAGACCATCCCAGCCAGGAATTTTATCATTCGGCAGGTGCAACAAAACGTCCATAACCTCTTCCTCGCAAATATCCGTCTCCAAAGCGGCTTGCATGTCAACTGGAACCTGCTGGCGGACCAGATGATAGAAGACGGAGCGGGCATGCGTGACCTGGCTAGAAGGCGAGGAAGAGGAACCAAGAAGTTCCATAAAATAGTTTCTGCACATAGTGACAATGGTCTGCGGATCCGTGACCATGCGACCTTCCAAATCCTGGAGTCTGGTCATATTTTCGCGAGCCGGAGACGCATGCAAGGCGCGAAAGAACTTATGAGACTGGCAGGCGCTATCTTGCATTGTGTCCATCAAGTTGTGCAGCTTGGCCTGTTGATAAGATTTCAACTGAAACACTTGAATAAGATGGGCCAACCGCCTCTCCAGAGACAGCAGAAAATCATCATCAGGGGAATCCAGGAGCAAGGAACGGACCAAAGCGAGTAAGTCTTCAGCTGCATGTCGACGTCGGCGGCATAGCGAGGCATGATGGATCCCATACTGGCGAGCAACCCGCTGCACATTCGAGAGCAGCCGGGCAAATGAAGGCCAGCCCTCAGAGGCGAAGTCCAATAAGAACCTCTCGATCAGCTGCTGCATATAGCCCTGGAAAATTGAATGCTTCAAATAAGAGGAGTTGAAACGTAAAGGGAGCCTATCCAGGAATTCCAGAAAAGGTGCAATAGAGTGTGCCCGCATCTCAAGCTAGAGGGGAAAATGGTCCGACAACGCATATTGCCGCAGGACCTTCATTTACAGCATCTCAGGAAGAAAATCATCGCCCTGCATGATATACATTCTGTCGAGTCGCGACCAGGTAGTTGCATATTGTGCGGAATGAAAAGTAAACCTTGAAAAAGAAGGGTGAAGCCACGACCAAAGATCTTGCTTGAGCACGTGCAAAGCAAAGGAACTCCACACCCGGCTTTCCGGCGTATCCATTACCGAATGCCCTGAAGTGGACTGAGAAGAGTCAACACACATATTGAAATCTCCCATCAAGAACCCCCTTCGGCCGAGGGACATGGAGCCCTGCAAAGTGGACCAAAGATCCCGTCGGGATGCGGGATCATTCGGAGCATAGAGGCCCAATAGCCATAAAATCTCTCCTTCAAATAAGACCTCGATCACCAGAAAGCGGCCCTGCACATCATTTTTAACAAGGATAGGTTGATATTTCTCATGGACAATCATCAGCACGCCCGAATAGTGCGTAGCATGGGTCCCTGCATAAAACAGACGGAATCCATGACAATCCATCACTTTTCCTGCTTCACCGTGACTTTTATGCTCAACTGCACACAATACATCCCACTGGTTTTCGTGCAAGACAGTCCACATGGCATGTTGCTTATGGCGAGAGCAAATGCCTCGCACATTCCACGTGGCTATCTTCATGTATCCTCAAAGAAGGAGGTCAGGAACGAGGCACTTGCTGCCTCGATTTCACCTTTTCCGCGAGAGCATCCAGGACACCCTCATCCAGAAAATCAGCCAACACCGCAAAAGAATTCGGGCGACCTGCTTTGGAGGTAGAAGGGAAATCCACTGCCTTGGGAGAGGGGCGGGGATAACGCCGATCCCAGGGTGTAATAACATTTCCTTTGGCATCGAACGCCAGCTTGGCAGGTGGGCCTCTGGGGCCGTCGGTATAGGCTCTCCTTGGAGACTGATTGCGGGGGCCCGACGGGGCCATAGGACGCGCCGCCTGCTGTGAAGTGGCCATTTCTTTCCGACGCGTATACTTGCGCACGGAATCCTGGGAAGCGGGAGGCCCAGGATCCGCCAGGCCTGCATCCAACTTTTTACCTTTTTTAGAACGTGCCTCAATCCAGTCAGTGGGACGGGAATCCACACTCCGGACCTGTTGTTTGCCTTTATCCATGACATGAGGAGACTGAAGGGCTTCCGGGGGCGTGGCATCAAGCACCATGTCGTCCTTGGGCAGCACAACCTGCGCATCCTCCGAAGACGATTGCTTTTCAGGGCATTCGGCCATGAAATGCCCCAATTTACCACATGAAAAGCAGTGGCCCGCAAAGTTGCCCCATTTTAAGCGAAAATACAAAGGATGCATGCCCGAACAACTGAGGCGAAGCCACGCCGGCCTTTTCCTGGCCGTGTCCCATAGCATGCATAAACGGTTGCGGTTCATCGCCCTGAGGCTTGGGGGAACTAGCACTGTTCCCACAACTGCCATCGCATCCTTCAACATGGGCCAATAGACCGCCGGACAGTTTTCCACCTCTACCCACACCGGGCATTCGCGTTGAAGCAAACGCTGGAAGTCGGCCATGGGGTGCCATGGCACAACATGAACCAAGCGGCGATCAAAGAATAGCGGCAACTTGGACAGGAGCTCAGCACGATGCGTGTCCGATTTCAGCAGGACCTCATAAAACCCGCGAGGTCCAAGGAAGATCTCCTCAACAGACTCCCCTTGCAATAGATGGTGCAGCCACTGGCGAATATGCGAGAGCACTGGGATCCTGCCAGTGAAGAAAAGTATAACTGCACGGTCATAGAACACCGAGAAGGATCGCAAGACTGATTTGGGATCCACCGTGGCTTCCAGCACATCATCCGTTCCCGCACCAGCAAAAGATTCGGTATTATGCTGGACATAATCGCCGAGCAGAGTATTGGCGAAGTCCAGCAAATGTTCCCAGTCGATTTCCTGCGACTCCACAGGATCAGAGGCCACTTGCGCATAGGAGCGTTCCGGAGGACTCATTGGCTCATCAGGCGTATGCTTGGAGCGTTTGCCGGCAGGCGGCTGTTCAGAACTCGGCGGCAACTCCTCCGTGCATGGCACCATATCTTCCGGCTCCTCTGCATCGGAATCAGGGCCAAGGGCTGCCACCGTCCGGTCAAGAAAATCCAAATCCAGGCCAGCCATACTGCTGTCTTCACACAGAGGGCGAGCTCTCTCTCTCTCTCTCTCTCTCTCGTGGGGCAGAGGTGCACGTCTGTCTGCCTCAGTCGTGGCCTGTCCAGAGATAGTGTAGGTGACGCAGAGGGCAAGGCGCAACCCTAATGATGCAGGGTTACGAGCACGATTCGCAGGACTGAAGGGCAACTGCAGGGACCACGGCGTGCAGGGACCACGAGGCTCAGGTTTGATGGCGACAGCAGGGACCTCGAATCGCAGGGCTGACACGCGATGTCTGCGACCAGGACCCGCAGGTCAAACGGCCCGCGGCAGGGACAGGCAGTCGACAGGCGACGGCGCCCAGGACTGACGCGACGGCAAGGACTCCAGCACGCAGGGCGGACGGGTGACGATGACGACTAGGACCTGAGGTTGACTCGCGGAAGGTGTTGTCGGAGGTCGTGGAGGCTGAACGGGAGCAGGAATGCAGACGTCTGATACCGCGATGGCGGAAGCGAAGGGCGGACCTCTCTCTCTCTCTCTCTCTCTCTCTCTCTCTCTCTCTCTCTCTCTCTCTCTCTCTCTCTCCCTCCCTCCCTCCCTCCCTCTCTCTCTCTCTCTCTCTCTTCTCTTTTTTTTTTTCGTAAAAGGTAATTGTATTAATTACGAAAAAAATACAAGATTACTGGATTACAAGATACATGACAACAATCCAAGCCATCATGTGAAAAGGTTCTAAGTACTACAAGTTACAATGTCATGGCAAGGATGCGGAGGAAATTGCCATATGCCAGGGACGGAGGTCCTCCGTGGAGAGTAAATCAGAATGATGAAGAAGAGCTAACTGCCAATACAAGAGGACCTTAAGCCTCACAATATGCCGCTGAACATTGTAGGCGGAGTCAAACAGAAAAGCATTCCGAATGGTCCAGTTATGCCAACAGCCCCAGTATCGAAGAAAGTGATACATGAGCTTCATATGGGGCTGTGCGGGAGTAGGGTATTTGGGCTGGCCAAAAACCCAATGAAAGGGACGCAGGGTGATACCAACCACCCCTCGCCAAACAGCCGACAAAAATAACCAGACTTTCTTAGCGACGGGGCAGGAAATAAATCGGTGGCGGGTGGATTCCATAGTAGTGGTGCAAAAGAAACAGGAGCCATTGGAGATTCGTCGCTTGGAAAGAGCCGAAGCAAGCGGAAGACCCCCAATCATCACTCGCCAAGAAAGACTTTATATTTAAAGGGTGTCTTGTTCAACCAGCCCTCCATCACAGTTGCCCTCCACCACGACCGGGATTTACGCAATCCCCATAAAGCATTCGCTTTAGGAACCAGCCATTGATGATCTGTAATCAGAAGATGATACACTTGGTTAGCAGAAGCTTTGCTCAAATTCAGCCGGCCTTGTAGGTCCCAATCCTGCCAGGGACGATCCGAAGCAAGGGCAGGAAAGGGTTGTCTGCTCTGGAGCGTCGTCAAAAACTGTTCCCATAAAGGCCTATATCCACGAGGGATCCTGAAAAGCCTCCTAGCTATACGAAACGATATAAGCACATTGAGACTGGCAAGGGTGGCATCCGTAACCGAAGACAAGCCCAAACGTGCCATCCTGTTGAATTGTGGTCTAAGCTCATGTTTACCTTCCCACGAAAGTAAACGCGAGACTGCCAGTAATTCCAATTGAAAAGAGTTGGTAGCCAAGCGATCCTCTGTTGGATGCCACTGAGCCTTTTGAAGGACTTGTTTCCAGGAACATACCAAATGAGTAAGCAGCGATGAAGAAGAAGTGGAGAACCGCGAATCAGCATTAAGAACATGCCACCAAGAACTCCAGATTTGGGTATTGCCATGCAGAAGGCCATGGGTCTCAAGGAAATAACGGGCTATATGGACCCATGGATGATGATCCGAACACATGGCGCGGAAAAGAGACCAACGGAGTGCCTGCATGTGAGTTTGGGCATCTAAAATAGCTCCGCCGCCCATGCGTTTGGGGGTGCACACATGCGACCACGAGATCCAGGAAATACCTGCATGCAATGAGTCCTTCTTCCATAGCATGAAGCAAATAGACTGAGTAAGAGCATTCAGAGTCGTAGTAGTCCAGGGCAACAATGGCAAGAAATAGGTGAGCATTGGCAACATAATGATCTAGGCTACTTTGAGGCGAACATGGAAGGGCCAGGCCTGAGACTTCCAATACATAAACTTAGTCACCATTTTCTGAGAGATCCACTGTAGAAGCTGCTTTGGGGGAACATCAACACCCAAAGGGTATCCAAGATGTCTGACAATGGAGCCACGAGGAACAATCAGACCCTGCAAGTCCAAGGACTGTAAATTCGACTCCGTGCAACTTAGAATGGCTGATTTGAGCGCATTGATACGAAGGCCTGACGCCTGGCCAAAGAGACCCCAAACATCCAATGCTTTCGAAGGTTATCCCTGTCCGCACGCAAAATCATAAAGGTGTCATCCGCCAGAGATTGGCTAATGAAGTGTTGTCCTGTATGAAGCGACAGTCCAGCCAACTGAGACGAGGCGGCCATATGCGATAACATGGAAAGAATTGGATGTGTCGCCAAGGCAAAGAATAGAGGGCTCAAAGGGCACCCCTGTCTGACGGAACGGGCAAGGACAAATGGCTCAGTAACACCTCCGTTTAGCATGACTCGCGAAGACGCCGCAGCACTAATGGTGTAGATTAGACGCGACATCCGAGCACCAAAGCCCATAGCAGACATAAGGTCAGCCGACGAAAGACCAGTCCAGATAGTCAAAAGCCTTTTCCAGGTCCAGTTGAACCAGTACTACCTCCTGATTAGAATGCCTGGCATAATCAATGGCCAATTGGGCATTCAAAACATTGTGCAGAATATTTCGGCCCTTAATGAAACCATACTGGAGAGGGTGCACAAGGGCAGGGAGATGCTTATGGAGCCGATTTGCCATTACTTTGGAAAAGATTTTGTACATTGAACCCATCAAAGAAATTGGGCGCCACTGTGTCAACTTAGATGGCGAAGGCACTTTTGGAAGCAGTTTAATAAGTCCTTGTTTCCATGAGGGAGGCATCATCCCCGTTTCCCACACCTGCTGGAATAAAGCCTGCAATGGTTTTGCCAGTTGAGTAGCGAAAGCTTCAAAGAACTCATTGGTGAGACCATCCCAACCCGGACTTTTATCTTTGGGCAAGTGTAACAAGACGTCCATAACCTCTGCCTCACCAATATCTGACTCCATAGTAGCTTGGATGTCCTGCGGAAGCTAATTGCGGACCAGGTCATAAAAAACCGAACGGCCTGAGTTATTTGGGCTGAAGGTGGAGAACCGGAACCGAGAAGGTCACGGAAATAATTCCTGCACATATGCACAATAGACTGTGGATCCAAGATAAGGTGGCCCTCTGCATCCTCGAGTCTGGTCATATTCTCACGAGCAGGAGAGGCATGGAGAGCTCGAAAGAACTTATGGGTCTGACATGCACTATCTTGCAAAGTCTCTGTCAGATGTTGCAATTTGGCCTGCTGATACGATTTTAACTAGAATTCTTTAATAAGATCGGCCACCCGCATGGCCAGTGCAAGCAGAAATGCATCATCCGGAGTGTCCACTAGCAGAGAGCGAACCAAAACCAGCAGGTCCTCCGCTGCCTGTCGACGGCGCCGACAAAGAGAGACATGATAGATCCCATACTGCCGAGCAACCCGCTGCACATTAGAGAGCAATCTGTCAAATGACGCACTGCCCTGAGAGGAGAAATCCAAGAAGAATCTGTCAAGCAATTGCTGCATATAGCCCTGAAAATTTGCATGCTTCAAGTAGGACGAGTTGAAACGCAAAGGGAGTCTCTCCAGAAATTGCTTGAAAGGTGCAATGGGTTGTGCAAGCAACTCGAACTGCAAAGGGAAATGATCCGACAAGGCATATTGCTGCAACACTTTTATTTCGAGCATCTCAGGAAGAAAATCATCATTCTGCATGATATATATACGGTCCAACCGCGACCATGTTGTTGCATACTGGGCCGAATGGAAAGTAAACCCGGTAGAGGACGGGTGTAGCCAGGACCAGAGGTCTTGCTTAAGAACAGCAAGAGCCAACTCATGCCACATACGACTTTCCGGCACATCCATGACCGAGTGCTCCGATGTGGACTGGGAAGAATCAACACACATATTGAAATCCCCCATGAAGAAGCCCCGTCTGCCAAGTGACAAGGAAGTCTACAACGTCCGCCAAAGCTCCCAGCGAGATAAGGAATCATTCGGAGCATAGAGGCCAAGTAACCATAAGATTTCCCCTTCGAATAAAATTTCAACCACCAAAAAGCGGCCATGAACATCATTTTTAATAAGAACAGGCTGATATTTGGCATGTACAATCATGAGCACACCCGAATAATGCATGGCCTGTGTTCCTGCATAGAACAAACGAAAGCCATGGCAATCCACAACTTTTCCGGCGTCACCGTGACTCTTGTGCTCAACAGCGCAGAGGACATCCCACTGATTCTCATACAAGGCAGTCCACATGGCATGTTGCTTGTGTCGAGAACAAATTCCTCGCACATTCCACGTGGCGATTTTCATGTGTATGCAACATAAAATCAGGTACGAGGCACAGCTTGCCTTGATTTGACTTTGTCGGCGAGAATGTCCAGGACTCCCTCATCCAAGAAATCCGCCAACACCGCAAAAGAGTTCTGAGGACCAGATTTGGAAGTTGACGGCATATCTGCTTGTTGGGGGTTGGAACGTGGATACCGCCTGTCCCATGGGGTAATGACGTTGCCTCTGTTATCAAAATCCAGCTTTGCAGGTGGACCCTTTAGACGATCCGAATACATTTTCCTGGCGGGCTGAGGACGGGGGGCCGAGGAAACCCTAGCAGGAGCAGCACGCTCGGAAGACAACATTTCCTTCCTGCGCATATATGTACGCATGGAATCTTGTGAGGTAATAGGCACAGTACTCTCCATGCCGGCAACAATCCTGTTGCCTTTTTTTGCACGTACTTCCACCCAATCAGTGGCACGGGAATCCAGACCCGAAACCTGTTGTTTACCTTTAGCCAGAACTTGGGGCGGACGGATAGTATCCAGCGACGGAGCATCGCACACCATATCTTCCATGGGCAGACCCATGGACGACTGTGTGGCTTAGGGTTGACCGCCGCCGGGGCAGCTCTGCAGAAGGGAGGCGAACAAACAGTCGTACCTGCGGACAGCAGCGTCGGCGAAAGCTGACAGGCGTGGGCCGGCGTGGCAGCTGGAGTGGTCAGGAAAACGGCGCAAGGGAACCCGGGAAGGAGCAGGACGGCGCTGCGGAGCCAGTCGCGTGACACGAATGCGGACGAGACAGGCGAGCGACGGCAGGGACTCCACAGGCGAGCGACGGCAGGGACGAACAGGCGGGCGACGGCCTATGTCAGTGGAACGCGGGGGGAACACGGCCACGGACGACGACGGGACAGCAGGTCGCGAGCAGGCGCCATCGACGTGCGTGCCACGACTCCTCTCTTCTCTCTCTCTCTCTCTCTCTCTCTCTCTCTCTCTCTCTATGTGTGGACAGCCGACCTCCTCTCTCTCTCTCTCTCTTCTCTCTCTCTCTCTCTCTCTCTCTCTCTCTCTCTCTCTCTCTCTCTGTACTGGCTCGAAAAAAAGTACATGATTACTTGATTACAAGATACATGACGACAATCTAAGTCATCATGTGAAGAGATTCTAAGCACTACAAGTTACAACGTCGTGGCAAGGATGCAGAGGATTTCCTGATTACAGGATACACGAGGGCCCTAGGCCAACATGTGGGGAAACCCCGTAGCAATGCACTGAAAAGGTTACACCAATCATGGCAACGACCCCGAGGCAATTGCCATATGCCACGGATGCAAATCCTCCCGAGGGAGCAGGTCGGAGTGTCGGATAATATCTAGCTGCCAATGCAAGAGCCCTTTAAGCCTGGCAATATGTCGGGGTACATTAGAGGCCGAATCAAAGAGAAAAGCATTGCGCGTGGTCCAAATGTGCCAGCATCCCCAATATCTGAAAAAGTGAAATAAGATCTTCTCATGCAACTGTGGCGGTGTAGGATACTTCGGGCGCACAAAAACCCAGTCGAAAGGAGTTAGCGAGGACCCGACCACCGCGCGCCAAATGTGCGACAAGAGCGACCAGATATTCTTGGCGAGCGGGCAAGAGAGAAAACGATGTCGGGCCGATTCCGCCGGTGTGGTACAGAAGAAACAATTGCCATTCGAGATGCAACGCTTGGCAAGGGCCGAGGCCAGAGGAAGACCACCAATCATCACCCGCCAAAGAAAAACCTTGCATTTGAAAGGCGTCTTATTTAGCCAGCCCTCCATCAGCGTTTTCTGCCACCATGACAGCGATTTCCGCAGTCCCCAAACAGTATTAGCTTTCTCTCCCAGCCATTGGTGATCTTGAACAAGAAGATGATACACCTGATTAGTAGAGGCCTTTTCCAGACTCAGGCGGCCTGCAAGGTCCCAGTCCTGCCAAGGGCGGTCCACAGTCAAGGCAGGAAAGGGTTGCCGACCCTGAAGTTCCGACGAAAGCTGCTCCCATAAATCACGGTATCCACGCGGGATCTTGAAGAGTCGCCGAGCAGTCCGAAAAGATACGAGGACATTGCGAGTGGCAAGGGTAGCATCCGCCACCGACGTCACACCTAAACGGGCCATGCGATTAAATCTCGGTCTGAGTTGATGTTTATCTTCCCATGAAAGGAGTCTCGATACTGCCAACAATTCCAGCTGAAAGGAGTTAGTCTGCAAGCGGTCCCCTGCTGGGTGCCAACGGGCCTTTTGGAGCACCACTTTCCACGAGCCGACCAAGTGCAGTAACAAAGAGGAAGAGGGACTGGAAACACGAGAGTCCGCATTAAGGACATGCCACCAGGAGGCCCGAAGCCGTGTGTTACCATGGCGGAGCCCGCTGTCCTCAAGAAAATAGCGGGCTATGATGGTCCATGGGTGATGGTCCACACACATGGCACGAAAAAGGGACCAGCGGAGAGCTAACATATGAGTGTGTGCATCCAAAATAGCTCCTCCACCCATGCGCTTAGGGGTACATGCGTGTGACCATGAAATCCAGGAAATGCCGGCCTGCAGTGAATCCTTCTTCCACAACATGAAACGGATGGGATGAGTGAGGGCCTTCAAAGTAGTAGGCGTCCATGGCAACAAAGGCAGGAAATATGTAAGCATCGGAAGCATGATTGTCTGGGCCACTTTGAGGCGGACATGGAATGGCCACGCTTGTGACTTCCAATACATAAACTTCGCCGCCAGTTTTTGTGAAATCCAGTCCAGCAGGTCTTTTGGCCGTACATCCACCCCCAATGGGTATCCTAGATGCCTGACAATGGAGCCACGGGAAACCACCTGGCCTTGCCAGCCTAAGGACTACAGATCAGGCTCCGTACAACTGAGAATGGCTGACTTAAGGGCATTGATGCGAAGCCCAGAGGCCTGACCAAAGAGAGTCCAAACATCTAATGCCCTGCGAATGTTGTCCCTGTCCGCCTGCAAGATCATAAAGGTATCGTCAGCCAAAGATTGGCTAACAAAGTGCTGACCCAACGGAAGAGACAGGCCGGCCAGCTGAGCAGATGCTGCCATGGAGGATAACATTGAAAGGACCGGGTGAGTCGCCAGGGCAAAAAAGAGCGGGCTCAAAGGACAACCCTGTCTGACCGAGCGCGCAAGGACAAATGGCTCTGTAACTCCACCATTAAGCATAACTCTGGAGGAAGCCTCAGCACTAATGGTGTAGATCAGTCGGGACATGCGGGTACCAAAGCCCATAGCCGACATGAGGTCTGCAATGAACGACCAGTCCACATAATCAAACGCCTTTTCCAAGTCCAATTGGATCAATACCACTTGCTGACCGGAGTGCCGCGCATAGTCAATCGCCATTTGCACATTTAAGATATTATGCAGAATGTTGCGGCCCTTAATGAAGCCATATTGGAGAGGATGCACAATAGCTGGAAGGTGCTTGTGAAGCCGATTCGCCAGCACTTTGGAGTAGATTTTATACATGGAGCCCATCAAAGAGATTGGTCTCCAGTGTTGCAACTTTGACGGCGAAGGCCCTTGGAAATTAGTTTGATAAGGCCTTCTTTCCATGAGGAGGGCATGACCCCCGTTTCCCACACTTGCTGAAACATGGCCACCAATGGCTTCACCAACTGCGTGGCCGAGGTCTGAAAGAATTCATTAGTGAGACCATCCCAGCCAGGACTTTTATCATTCGACAAGTGCAACAAAACGTCCATAACCTCTTCCTCGCAAATATTCGTCTCCAAAGCGGCTTGCATATCAAGTGGAACCTGCTGGCGGACCAGTTGATAGAAGACCGAACGGGCATGCGTAACCTGGCTAGAAGGCGAGGAAGAGGAACCAAGGAGTTCCATAAAATAGTTTCTGCACATAGTGACAATGGTTTGCGGATCCGTGACCATGCGACCTTCCGAATCCTGGAGTCTGGTCATATTTTCGCGAGCTGGAGACGCATGCAAGGCGCGAAAGAACTTATGAGACTGGCAGGCACTGTCTTGCATTGTGTCCGTCAAGTTGTGCAGCTTGGCCTGTTGATAAGATTTCAACTGAAACACTTGAATAAGATGGGCCAACCGCCTCTCCAGAGACAGCAGAAAATCATCATCAGGGGAATCCAGGAGCAAGGAACGGACCAACGCCAGTAGGTCTTCTGCTGCATGTCGACGCCGGCGACAAAGTGAGGCATGATGGATCCCATACTGGCGAGCAACTCGCTGCACATTGGAGAGCAGTCGTGCAAATGAAGGCAAGCCCTCCGAGGCGAAGTCCAATAAGAACCTCTCAATCAGCTGCTGCATATAGCCCTGGAAAATTGAATGCTTCAAATAAGAGGAGTTGAAACGTAAAGGGAGCCTATTCAGGAATTGCACAAAAGGTGCAATAGAGTGTGCTCGCATCTCAAGCTGGAGGGGGAAATGGTCCGACAACGCATATTGCCGCAAGACCTTCATCTCCAGCATCTCGGGAAGAAAATCATCGCCCTGCATGATATATATTCTGTCCAGTCGCGACCAGGTAGTTGCATATTGTGCGGAATGAAAAGTAAACCCTGAAAAAGAAGGGTGAAGCCACGACCAAAGATCTTGCTTGAGCACGTGCAAAGCAAAGGAATTCCACACCCGGCTTTCCGGCGTATCCATTACCGAATGCCCTGAAGTGGACTGTGAAGAGTCAACACACATATTGAAATCGCCCATCACGAACCCCCTTCGGCCGAGTGACATGGAGCCTTGCAAAGTGGACCAAAGATCCCGTCGGGATGCGGGATCATTCGGAGCATAGAGGCCCAACAGCCATAAAATCTCTCCTTCAAATAAGACTTCGATCACCAGAAACCGGCCCTGCACATCATTTTTAACAAGGACAGGCTGATATTTCTCATGGACAATCATCAGCACGCCCGAATAGTGCGAAGCATGAGTCCCTGCATAAAACAGACGAAATCCATGACAATCTATCACTTTCCCTGCTTCACCGTGACTTTTGTGCTCAACTGCACACAATACATCCCATTGGTTCTCGTGCAAGACGGTCCACATGGCATGTTGCTTATGGCGAGAGCAAATGCCTCGCACATTCCACGTGGCTATCTTCATGTATTCTCAAAGAAGGAAGTCAGGAACGAGGCGCCTGCTGCCTCGATTTCACCTTTTCCGCGAGAGCATCCAGGACACCCTCATCCAGAAAATCAGCCAATACAGCGAAAGAATTCTGGCGACCTGCTTTGGAGGTAGAAGGGAAATCCACTGCCTTGGGAGAGGGGCGGGGATAACGCCGATCCCAGGGTGTAATAACATTTCCTTTGGCATCGAACGCCAGCTTGGCAGGTGGGCCTCTGGGGCCGTCGGTATAGGCTCTCCTTGGAGACTGATTGCGAGGGCCCGACGGGGCCGTAGGACGCGCAGCCTGCTGTGGAGTGGGCATGTCTTTCCGGCGCGTATACGTGCGCACGGAATCCTGGGAAGCGGGAGGCCCAGGATCTGCCAGGCCTGCATCCAACTTTTTACCTTTTTTAGGACGTGCCTCAATCCAGTCAGTGCGACCGGAATCCACACTCAGGACCTGTTGTTTGCCTTTATCCATGACATGAGGAGACTGAAGAGCTTCCTGGGGCGTGGCATCAAGCACCATGTCGTCCTTGGGCAGCGCAACCTGCGCATCCTCCGAAGACGTCTGCTTTTTAGGGCATTCAGCCATGAAATGCCCCAGTTTTCCACATGAAAAGCAGTGGCCCGCAAAGTTGCCCCATTTTAAGCGAAAATACAAAGGATGCATGCCCGAACAATTGAGGCGAAGCCACGCGGGCCTTTTCCTGGCCGTGTCCCAGAGCATGCATAAACGGTTGCGGTTCATGGCCCTGAGGCTTGGGGAAACCAGCACTGTTCCCACAACTGCCATCGCATCCTTCAACATGGGCCAATAGACCGCCGGACAGTTTTCCACCTCCACCCACACCGGGCATTCGCGTTGAAGCAGACGCTGGAAGTCGGCCATGGGGCGCCATGGCACAACATGAACCAAGCGGCGATCAAAGAATAGCAGCAACTTGGACAGGAGCTCAGCGCGATGCGTTTCTGATTTCAGCAGGACCTCATAAAACCCGCGAGGTCCAAGGAAGATCTCCTCAACCGACTCCCCTTGCAAGAGATGGTGCAACCACTGGCGAATGTGCGAAAGCACTGGGATCCTGCCAGTGAAGAAAAGTATAACGGCACGGTCATAGAACACCGAGAAGAATCGCAAGACTGATTTGGGGTCGACCGTGGCTTCCAGCACATCATCCGTTCCCGCAACAGAAAAAGATTCGGTATTATGCTGGACATAATCACCAAGCAGAGTATTGGCGAAGTCCAGCAAATGCTCCCAGTCAATTTCCTGCGAATCCACAGGATCAGAGGCCACTTGCGCATAGGAGCGTTCCGGAGGGCTCATTGGCTCATCAGGCGTATGCTTGGAGCGTTTGCCGGCAGGCGGCTGTTCAGAAGTCGGCGGTAACTCCTCCGTGCATGGCACCATATCTTCCGGCTCCTCTGCATCGGAATCAGGGCCAAGGGCTGCCACCGTCCGGTCAAGAAAGTCCAAATCCAGGCCAGCCATACTGCTGTCTTCACACGCGTCCTGTCAGCCTGAGTCGTGGCCTGTCCCACGAGCGCGTGTGGCAGGGCGCAACCCTAACGGTGCACGGGCCTGAGGGTGGGGCACAGGTCTGGCAGTCGACGGCAGCACGGGATAGTCGAGGGCGTAGGGCAAGGGCCTCGGCAGCAGAAACCCTAAAACTCAGAGGGCAAACGAACAAAAACTGGTGCAGAGCTCACCACGCAGGCGGGCGACAACAGGGCGGGGGCCGCTGGCGATGGGCCGACCAGCAGCGGGGCGAAGGACCCAGCTGCGCCCGACGGAACAGGACGCCAGGGGCAGCCGCGGCCAACGGGGCGTCAGGGGCGGGCAATGGGTGACAGGCCTGCAGGCGACGGGCAACTGCAGGCGACGGGCAACTTCAGGCAACAGGCGACGGGCGACGGGCGCAGACGACGGGCGAACCTGGCTATGGCGGCGACGGGCGCAGACGACGGGCGAACCTGGCTATGGCGGCGACGGGCGCAGACGACGGGGGAACCTGGCTATGGCGGCGCGACAGGCGACGCGCTCCCCGACATCGCGTTCTCTCTCCCGACATGTGCTCTCTCTCTCTCTCTCTCTCTGACTCTCTCTCTCTCTCTCTCTCTCTCTCTCTCTCTCTCTCTCTCTCTCTCTCTCTCTCTCTCTCTCTCAATCTCTCTCACTCAGTCACGGGACACGAGGGCGCCGCAAGAAGGGAGGATGCACATCAGGTCGCAGTGCAGGTCAACAGCTGTTCACAGTGCAGGTCGGCAGCTGTTCGCAGGTAGGCAGGGACAGGGCTCAAGCAGGGCAGAACGGACCCTGTGCAGCTCAGGCAGTGCGCGAGGCAGATTCCCACGTCTGCTGGTCAAGGGAAGCACGACCCCAGGTAGGGAAACGCGTCCACAGGTCCGCCATCACTCTCTCTCTCTCTTTTTTTTTTTCGTAAATACTCTCTCTCTCTTTTTTTTTTTTTTCGTAAAAGGAAATACTCTCTCTCTCTCTCTCTCTCTCTCTCTCTCTCTCTCTCTCTCTCTTTTTCGTAATCTCTCTCTCTCTCTCTCTCTCTCTCTCTCTCTCTCAACCTCCACCAAGCTAGAATGAGCCTCCAACAGCCGTCCCTTCACTTGCATAGTTTTGCCAAGTGGTAGCCTTTCTAATCCATTTTCAACCATTTTCAGCCATTAGATTAATTTTCAGGATTAGAAATTCTGAAAATTAATTTCAGCCTTTGTCCCTACCTGGAAAATTAATTGTGTCCATCCACACTTAAATTGGCTGGGCCATATTGACCCCTAGCATGACTCAAAAGTGAATGAGTGAAAACTCTCTTTACTATTGTTGGGAATCAAAAAAGTACAGCTAGGTTGGATATTATCTAGAGTTGGGGGCTCAAGAGCAAGCAAAGCACACAACTTTCAGAGAAATTTGTGACATGATTCCAAGGAACTCACATGGTAGATTTACATAAATAGAGTACGCAGCAAGGAAACTCTCCTCCAATTTTATGATCATTACACTCTTTGCAATCAAGCATCCTATTCCTCAAGCATCATAAACTGTATAAAACACTCAATAACCATAGAATGGATTGAAACAAGGAATCCTAAAAGAAAAATGAATACTTAATGCATGCATAGATGAAGCATCCCAAAGCTTGTTATTAGAACACAACATCATAGTAATCTCTGATATCATGAATGTTGAGACGTAAACTTGTCTCCATAGGTGCAGCAACAAGCTTGCAATCCTCTAGTCCAAATCTATGAAACAATATTCTTTTGTCTTTAAAAAAAACATCACTCTCATTTGGCTAAGTAAGCAACATGTTGTCAATGTACAAGAAATGACCAAGAATACATTACGATTCCTCCGCATGTAAAGAGTAATTTCAGCTAGTCTACTATAACAACCATGTGTTGTTAAGTATGCAATTTTTTCTTCTTCCATGCTTGCATCAAAGCATCTCCTCCTTCGCGTCCACTCAGAGTTTCCCTATTGATTCTCCATCTTCAGTGGTGCATATGGATGGTCTTTCTCCTGATCCTAGAGAGTCTCTACAAAGGAAATATCATGTACCTCAATATCGAGCCTGCATCTCACAGTCCAAATGAAATCCAGCACTAATGCTAGAAATCAGCTCCTATCTATGGCAATGCACCTCAATCCACTCTCTGCCTATAAGAGTAGTCTCACATGGAAATCCTACTTAAGTGCTAGTCAACAATAATAAAGGAGTAGCTTCCTTGAAAAGCCTTGTACCCACGTGCTAAGCCTATATCCATAATTCAAGCTATTGACCCTCAAATCACTATTACAGTCTCTATTGTATTACAACAAACCATCCCGAGGGCTCTCATCCCAATATTTTGTAAATACCTGGTCAAGAAGAAGAGGTGATTTTTTTAATATTGATGATTTTATTAAAATACATGCAGAGAAGTGTGTAGGAAAAGAAAATAATTAAAGCTAACTAAGCTTTAAAAGAAAAGCCTAGTAAACGCAAACAGGAGGATGGGAGGAGGGATATAATTTGGGGAAGATGATTGGAGGGACGGGGAGGTACAGAAGGAGTTTGCAGGCCATCATTATCTCGAGGGGCTCTATCCAATTACTATGATAGTTGACAAAGAATATTATGACAGCTATCCTTGCAAGGTCTTTAACGTCAGAGGGGAGGTGGAATCCTGATTACATGTGGAACCTGGGACAAAGCGTGCATATAGCCGGAGATGATTGGAGGAAATAAGGGGATGTATAGTAGGAGTTTGGAGGACATCTGTGTCACAACTCTATAGAAACAGAATTTGTATTCTTTTTCATTAATTTGTCTATATAATGATTTATTAAAATTATTTCCTTTGCACTAATTAGATATAAAGAAAAGTGCATTGGAGCTGGCCACTAATGAGTGGTCACAGGTTATGATGGACCCACGCGGTGGGTTAGAGAAAAGATAGTTCACACTTCCACCTACATGGCCTGATTGGGCGCCTGTGACCAGAACTCACGCATATCAGGGTTAGACTCGCACACAGAAAGGATTGATGCCTTGAAGTGTGGGCTAGATCCACCAGAACAGACAGTTACAATCAACAAGATGGCATGATCATGAAATGCTTGTATAATGTGCATGTGCGGGCTGAAAGCTTGAAATGCACATTTCTTTGCATAGGAAAGTCACATGAAGATTCTGATACCGTTTTTGCGATGTACACGGAAAAAGCTTTCATATGACACCCATATTGGGGGGATCCCTAAATTTTAGGAGATCCCTAAATTTTAGGAGCCTCGAATTAGCCTAAAAATGCTAGTCCTAAAAAATAGGGATGTCATTCTAAAAATAGTAAGTTCTGTACTCTGACTGTGCTTACTAAATTTGATTGTTTCTATTCTTGACAGTATTCAGCCCAAAAAGGAAGGCCATATTGACCTTTTTCAAAAGCCAAAGGTCTTCTTCGTTTACCTGCTTGCTTCTTTTGTCGCTCTTGGGCAACTTTGATAGTGGCTCAAACTTGATCCATTGCTGTTTTTAAATCTGAAGCAAACTCATCAGCAGCAAAAATATTATCTTTAATGCGAATAATTGGAGGAGGAATCACTTTACCCTGTACTATTTCATTTGGAGCTTTCCCTGTGGATAAGTGCACTGTATTTTTGTAAGCAAACTCCAATAATGGAAGATATTTCTCCCATTGTGACTTATGTTCACTAACATAAGCTTTCAACATATCCAAAAGAGTGAGATTCATCACCTCTGTTTGGCCGTCAGTTTGAGGATGAAAAGCTGAGGAGAACTTTAAAGTGGTTCCCAAATTCTCAAATAAAGCACGCCAAAAGTTACTTGTGAATTTGGAGTCTCTATCTGAAATGATCTCAGAAGGCATACCATGTAATCTGAAGATATGTTGAATGAAAAGTCTTGCAGCTTGTGCGGATTTCAATGTTTTATGACATGGAATAAAATGTGATTGTTTGCTGAATCTATCAATTATGACCCAAATCATATCATGACCTTGAGGTGTTCTTGGAATACCTGAGATGAAATCCATTGTGATAGATTCCCATGGATCTTTGGGCACTGGAAGAGGTTGCAACAATCCTGGAATCTTCTGCCTATCATACTTGGATTTTTGGCATACCAGACAAGACTCAATGAAGTTATGTGTATCTCTTCGTAATGTTAGCCAGTAAAAGTAGCGCTCAATTGCACTTAGAGTGGCTGCCCTCCCTCTATGCCCTGCATAAGGGGGTTCATGACTTTCTTTAAGCACCTTTTGTCGAATAGGAAGAGTGACACAAAGGCGATTGTTCATGAGAAGGTAACCGTCTTTGATGGAATAATCTGGATGAGAGCCTCCTTGCTGTAAATTTGACCAAATTGCTGCAAAATCAGTATCTTCATCATAAGTATTCTTCATCGTTTGAAAATCTTCATGATGAGCCACTGTAATAGTTGCAATGCGAGGCACTCTAGAAAGTGCATCAGCAACTACATTTTGTTTCCCTGGAGTGTACATAATTTGAAAATGAAACATAGACAAGAAATTTTTCCATCTTGCATGTTTCTCCTGCAAATGCTTTTGAGTCTTGAAATACTTCAAGCTTTGATGATCAGTTTTAATAAGGAATTCATTGCCTAAAAGATAATGTTTCCATATCTTTAAAGCATGAACCACTGTTAAGAGCTCCTTTTCATAAATGTCATACCTTTTCTCCACATCATTTAGACGACGGCTTTCAAAGGCTACGGCATGGCCTTCTTGATTTAGCACTGCACCAATACAATCACCGCAAGCATCTGCTTCCACCACAAATGGTTTTACCAGATCTAGAATGATAAGAACAGGTCCAGAAGTAAGAGCTGTTTTCAGCCTTGTGAAGGCTGCCTTCTCTTTTTCCTTCCATTGGAAAGAGATCTTCTTTTTAAGGTCATAAAGTGGAGAAGCCATATGTGCAAAATGCTTGATGAAGCGGCGGTAATAAGAGCATAAGCCAAGAAACGATCGCACCTCATGTACATCATGAAGATAAGGCCATTCTTGGATTATCCTGATCTTTTCAGGATCCATCTCAACCCCTTCAGAAGAGATGACATGCCCAAGGTAATTTATTTTATGCATGAAAAATTCACTCTTTTTACCATTTACCAAGAGTTGATTTTGTTGAAGTAATTATAGAACAATTTCCAAGTGTTGATGATGCTCCTCTTCATTCTTGCTAAAGACATGAATATCATCAAAGAAAGTACCGACATATTGTCAATGCTCTCTAAAGATGCCCTCCATCATTCGATTAATGGTGGCTGGTGCATTGGTTAATCCGAAAGGAACCACCAAGAATTCATAAAGACCGTATGAAGTGCGGAAAGCAGTTTTGT
Source organism: Lygodium microphyllum (assembly GCF_053477565.2). Lineage (NCBI taxonomy): Eukaryota > Viridiplantae > Streptophyta > Polypodiopsida > Schizaeales > Lygodiaceae > Lygodium > Lygodium microphyllum. The sequence continues at coordinate 89,889,776 of NC_141150.1, read as the reverse complement.
GTACATCTTGTGGTATTACCCTAATTTGATGATAACCACTCTTTAGATCAATGCGGCTGAAAACCTTTGAGCCTCCTAGACAATCCAAAATGTCGTCAATTCTGGGAATAGGAAACCGATTCTTCACAGTGATTTTGTTGAGGACTCAATAAACAATGCACATCCTGAATGTGCCATCTTTCTTTTGAACAAGAAGAACCGGTGAACAAAATGGTGAGCTACTTAGCCTAATTAGCCCACGGTTGAGTAGGTCTTTGACTTGCTTTCTGATTTCTTCCTTGTTGAGGACGGCTCACACGGTATGGTCTTCTGGCCTTTCTGGGGAAAGCTGATAAGGAAGATCTTCCGAAAAACAATCTTTATACTTTTCCAAGAGCTGAAGTCGCTCTTGGTTCTCAGCATTCATACTATCTTTTACATCAGTGACATAAAGCAAACAACATTGAACACAATCCTTAATTGCTCTAGAGACTTGCATATGGCTTACCATAGGTATGGTGTCTCCAGAAACTCCAGCTTGGATCTCGTACTTCTTGCCTTTGTTGGTGAGTTCTACCTTCTTTTTCTAAAAGAAGATGGTTGAATCTACTCTATGATTCCAGAGCATGCCAAGAATCACATCGCAACCATCAAGGTCTCCGATACAGAAGGTATCTTCGTCACTGTAGCCTTGAATTTGAAACTTGAGCTTGCCAATGTAGGGTGTCACAGTCTTCACTGTGTCACCTTCATCAGCATTTAAAGCTTGGCGAACTGCCGGAGTGTCCATCTCTTCATTCTTTAATCCAAGCTCTTTAGCTAATTGCAAGGAAATGATATTTTCATTCGCCCCAAGATCTATCAAGAATAGTGCTTGCTTACCTTGCAACTGTCCCCAAGCTTTTAATAATTTGCGCGTCTCTGGAGTGTGAGTTGTGTTTGCAACTACATCACTGATAGCATTGATTTTCACTGGCGACTTAGGCTTGTTGTCAGAAACCTTGCTTTGTCCCTTGTTTGGACATTGCTTCGCTATGTGGCCTGTTTGTCCACATTTAAAGCACTTCTCTTCTTTCATGAAGCGTTGCTTTTCTTCTTCGGAAAGTTGCTTTGCTTGTGGGTATAGATTGGAGCGAAATTGAGGAGCATTAGGAGGTGCATAGGGCTTCATCTTCTTTTGATTTTATGGCTGCTTTTGCCGCTGTTTTTGTCCTTCATTTGGGGCTGAATACTCCTCATCATCAGCTACTCTCTTCTTATCATTCTTTTGGAATGATTTGTTGCCATTGTGCTCCATTTCCCATGTCTCAGCATGGTCAATGAGTTCCCTGAGACTAGAACAATGATAATGATTAAGAGCAGTACGAAGTTTAAAATGCAAACCTCCTTGAAACTTCCTAAGCTTTTCCGAACTGCTGATCTTCTTGAAATATTGGACCTTCAAAAGTAGCTCCCAAAATCTCTTGGTATAGTCACCAAGTGACTCATTTTTCCTCTGCCAAAGCCGATCCCATTCCATTTTTACATCTCTTTTGAAATGAACAGGAAGAAATTGGCTTTGTATCATGTGAACAAAGGACCGCCATGATTTTGGGGCAGCATGATCATATTCCAACCCCGTCCACCAAGTATGGGCTAAGTCGGTTAAATGTAAAGCTGCAAACTTAATCTTTTCTTTTTGTTGCAAACTTAATCTTTTCTTTTTCTTTATACTTGTCACGACCATACAAAATTTGAAATTGACGAATAAACTTCAAAAGAAGATCAGGATTTTGGGAACCATCATACATACTGAACTTGATCTTATTTTCAAGTTGAGATAGTGACTTAGTCTTCTTCTTCTTTTTATGCCTTCGTCCATGCCCAGATCTTGAGGTTGAAGATGATGAAGTGCTTGATGGGGATGAAGATGGAGACGAGGGTGAAGAATGTCGACGCCTTTGACGATGATGAGGTCTTCCACGAGAAGGGTGTGACTCTTCGTCACTAGAAGAGGGTCCATCAGAGTAGGCGCTAGATGACTTTGAAGAAGAGGATAGCTTCGACGCGATCTCTTTCTTTGTCTTGAAGTAGAATGGGACTGCCTCTTAGAAGTAGTTGGACTTCTTGATCGGCTCCTTTCATTGGTATGGCTTTGTCTCCTTGAAGCAGATGGGCTTCTTTCCTTGAATTCTTTGGGATTCTCAACTTTTTCTAGTTTGAGAAGTTGGTCACGAATTCGCTAATTCTCCTCTCTAAGACTTTGAATGGCTTGAAGGATAGCACTCAACTGATCCATTGAGACTCTTAAGAAAAAATATGCTCAAGCACTCAATGCAAGGGCTAAAAACAAACAAATTTATAATTGTAAGCACTACCAGTGTTGGGGTGAGGACCGAGCCAAAGCTCTGATACCACTATAAACGCCCCGAACAACGTAGTATGCTTAACAATTATGATATTCACTTGTTTTCGAGATTTAATATAAAAGAGAATGAACACTTAAAGCTGAAAATGAAAATTACTCACAAAATTATAGCCATGAAAATGTAAAAGTAATGGAGACAAGATTGAGGGTTGAAGATGGGCAACCCCTCCCCCCCCCCCCCCCCCCGAAGGAATGTATTTCTGCTCAACCCAAGTCCCTTAGGGAAGAGCTCAGTTACAATCAACCTGAGAGTGAGGAGAAGTAATTCTCACTCTCACAAGATCATGCAAAGATGTACAAACACATGCATTATCTATTATGCAATGATAAGAACTGATTTCTTTACAGTATGAGAGAAGAAAAAGGGAAAATCAGCCTTTCTCCATCGTTGAACAATAGTACATGGATAGGGCTTGCTTCTTGTTGCTGAAATGGAAGAAAGAGCTTGAGAAGGAGGTACTGTAATGAATTTACAGGCTTGCTGTCCTGTAAAATAGCAGTGATAGAAGAGGGAATATGGAGAAATTTGATAATGGAGAAGTGGGGGATGATGATGAGGATGGATGGGGCCAGTTTCTGGCTATCTGTGGGTGCTGTACATGAATTTACAGCAAAGAAAAATGATGCTGAATGAAGAAAAACGAGCTCTTATTTATAGGAGAGGGAAGAGCTAGTACAAAAGGGGAAAGTGGAGTAGCACAAGACAAGTGTCCAGCCACATGTCATGAGATGTGACAAGTGGTGGGACACTTGGAAACTTGTGTGACAAGTGTCTTGACACTTGTCTCTTCTCTATGGCCTTCCTTTTTGGGCTGAATACTGTCAAGAATAGAAACAACCAAATTTAGTAAGCACAGTCAGAGTACAGAACTTACTATTTTTAGAATGACATTCCTATTTTTTAGGACTAGCATTTTTAAGCTAATTCGAGGCTCCTAGTATTAGCCACTTACCTACGGTGCTCCTTTGCTTTCGTGTCTTGGGTTGTGAGAGAGGGTTTTCCTCGATCACCGCTAGTGATACATATTTTTTTGGTAAAATATGTCAAGAGTCTTCGCGATAGCTCAATCTAGCCCAAAAAAGTTTGAAAGTACATCTTGGTAAAGTGAAGCTTGCACAAGCAAGAGTGCAAATTATGCTTGAGAGAATCATTATTGTGGAAGTTAACCATTTGCATTGGTATGGCTTGAGCAACTTAAATGGTTTTGATGTTAGTTTTGAAATGTGGTGACACTACACAGACCGTAGTGAATGTTGGATATTTTGACTGGTCCTGGAACGAAGATATACGCAAATATTACAAAGTTTATCAAACACAAGGAAAAACCCTAGGTAGTGAAGAAAATGCGTAGGAAAAACACTTTGATAAATGTGTTTATCAACTCTTAAATGAGTGAGGTAAAGATGTGTGTTTGGGATGAAGGCTCAGAGCCTTAGAGAGTACTACTTTTAAGTTAGAGGGCCTGTTTTTTTAACAACAAAGGCCTTGAAAGGTAAAAAAGCATCGTTTTATAAGGAAAAGCTTTAAAAGCTTTTGATATTAAAAAACACAGGCTGCATTTGATTGGAGGGAGGCTTTAATAGCTTACAGGTGATCATGATTAAGAGAGGAGAATGGCGAGAAATCATGCGTCGACTGTCTGCATGTGTGGAGGGAAGGTGACCCCGTTTTCATGGAATCATCATGTGAAGTCTTCATGTGATTTTCGTTGAACTGGCCTATGTGTTGATGAGGACGACAATGTTGATTTGGCAGCCAGTTCTACGCTTGAGGGGCCAAATTTGAGGATGGATGTGCATAGGGATGCAAAGCAAGACAAATACATGGTTGTGGCTGGTGCTTTGACCGGAGCTCTCAATGGCATGTAAGCTGCAATTACTGGTACAATAATTGATGTAGCTCGCCAAGCTATCAACAGTGTTTACTTTTGGAGGGTTGGACAGCATCATTGAGGGACACATGTGAATAAGGTTTCTGATTGTTACAACGTCAAGAAGCATCACTGATTGTAGCAGGGTCATCCCACACTTTAGAGGTGTTGATGTGTGTGAATACAAATTGCGGGAAAAGAGAGTCGTCCAAATACAAGAGCCTCACCCATTGTTCGCTTCTGTCGATGTGGTATATTCTATATGGTCTTGAGGGTTGACAATTCTGGTTCTAGGATGGCATCGTTTGTGTATTCCGTTATATTGTAGCGGTTGTGAAATGCGAGATAACTTGAAGAAGTTAAATGATAGGAAATTGTTGTGATAATCTGAAATACCAGGAGTTGATTTAAGTTCACTTTAGTGAAGCTGACAAAATGCCACCAACTTGCAAAATTCCATGAAAGCGAGAGTCAATTTGTTGTTTGTCATGGTTGCAGTTAGATGATAATGATACTTTTATCACTTTCTTGATATTCTGCCTAAGCTAAGGAACCTAGCCCTTTCTCTTTTGCTTACTCAATATCTATCTATCTATCACACAATAAGGAAGAAGGCACAGAAAGACTTTGGTATTTGTATGGAACCAAAATCTCGGGTGGATTTGTGGGAATTAGTTTTTGAGGCTCTTGTATGAATCTAGGTAAGACATTCCGAACTCAAGGTCTTTAGATTTTGTTTGATGGTTGCTATTGCTCTGTATTGTGAGTGTATTTTACTATAAGAGGCATTGAGATTGTTACGCGGTTAGTCTGCTCGTATTTTGTTATGCGTGGTGAAGGTCCAATTGTGCATAGAGTATTGTCAAAGGATATTACAAGGATCTTTGTGGTTAGAAATTTGCACTTGTGAAACTACAAGTACCAAGCCACTTATCTATAACAGTGCTCCTTTTCTCGTGTCTTCAGGTTGTGTGAAAGGGTTATCCTTGATCACCACTCGTGATACACCGTCTCCAGCGAGAGGACCTCAACTAGGCAGCATTCATTGGATGCTCCAAATAGAGCACTAGAGTAGTGGCTCACTTCAAGAGAAAGTAACACATTGACCTAGACCCAGCCACCTATCTAGTTGATGGATAGAGATATTCGGCTTACTAGAGGAGACCTCTATAGAGATTATAGTGAGATCCAAGAGAGTGGGTGTGGAGGGATCAGTTCCTTGGTAGACCTTGCAATGTGCCTTTCTTTGGCTACACTACCAAGCTGGGGAGGAGAATATAGATGAGCAGGATCAGAGCACACCCAACAACCTCCCCCCATTGGCAGAGAGAGGGAATCACAAAGAGGAGTTCCTATGTGACTTTTGGAGGAGGCTACATGATAGCTTTAGGCCTAGGAAGATATCTCTCTTCCTCTGGCTTGTAGCTCACAAGAGCCTAGCAGTTGGCAAATGGCTCAAATATGGCAAGAACTGTCATGAGGACACGTACTTTTTTTTAATCACATGATTAAGTAAATGTTGCACATGTGAGGTACAATTGGGATTAGAGTAAATTTACAAGCCCGAGACCCGAGAAAATCACAAGATGTCAAAGGCAAAAGTTGCTATAAGTTATAGTGCACAAGTACTTAGTGGTATCTGGTGTCAATTGTTGGCCTAGGTCATTCATTTGGCCGTAAGTGTCAGTTATTGGTGACACTAGAGAAGTAGCATTTAATGGTATCTAACGCCAATCTGATGAGATGGTGCAGAGACACTCGGAAATGGAAGTTGCCTAGCCAATTTAATTATTGGCCAGTCATATTATTTTTCAAGGCACCAAAATAATTATTAGATTAATTTTCAATATTTAAAGACTGAAATTTAATATTTAATTATGGCTAATGCTGGAAAAACAATTTGGGAAGGTTGCCACTTGTCAAAAATGCCCATGCAAGACTGAAAAACGTCTTTAGAGGCTGGAGAGAGTTAGTGCATTTAGCGTGCAACAAGAGGGAGGGAGTAGATGCTGTTGGTCTGATTTGCAGCCATTAGAGGACCTTCTAAGGAACCCAAGGGTAGGAGAAGACCAATCAACAGCAAGGTGACAGCATTTACAGGCTGTTGAGACAGAGCAGCAGTAGTAAATGACTGATTTTCTTCAGTTCTTTGCATCTACAAGCTGTTGAGATAGGGCAGCAGCAGTAAATGACAGATTTTCTTCAGTTCTTCGCGGAGAAAGTCTGAATTTTCTCTCCCCTCATCATTCTCTCTCATCTCCCAGCCTTTCTACAGCCTTGCTCCAAAGATTACAGCATTGAGATCACGAGAGGTTGAGAAATTTCAGATTTCTCTGCTGTAAACCCTAATTTGCAGCAGAAATTAGGGTTTAGCAACAGCCTCAAGAAGCGTGCCAAAAATTGGAAGCTCCAAGTCTTGGATTTTTCAGGCCTGAAAGTGAATTTCAATTGAATTCAAGTGGACAACTAGCCAGCCATTGAAGACTTGCTGGTCACTTTGGACAGCAAGGGGAGTTTGGATTGCGAAGGGGATTGGGAGAATCCCATTGTAAATCAACTTTTTCTTCAATAAAGCTAAAGAAATACTGAAAGGGGCGCCAATTTTGGGGCCAATCGTGTGTGCATTGTCCAAGATCAGTAGGTAAATTTGTATTTTCAGATTTGCATTTATTGTTTGCTTCTGTAATTAAGTTGTAGTTAGGGATTTGCCACCCATCCACAGAAGGAAGGCTCGTTTTAGGGACCCAGTAGCATGCGTGAGATGCGGCAATGTAGCAAAGAGAACAAGACATTACCTATGGGATTGCCCTAGCGCCCATGAGGTTTGGAGAAGAGCCCTCAGGATAGTACTTCACAACACACCAAAGACAAAGGTGGCTACCTAGGGGGCTGTAGCATGGGTCAAAGATAGAGGCCCAGAATGTGGCTATGAGGATGTTTGGGGAAGCTACTCTTTTCTCATCATTGGATAGCGTTTGAGCAAGATTCTCACCCCAAATTACTCACAAGCACAGTGGACTTAGGGACACTACCACAGATAGGAGTTGATTGCCAGTATCATAGCCTAATATATTTAAACTGCAAGATGCAGCCATGTTGTTGACCTTTTGGATGTATCCACAGTGGAGACTCTATCAAAGATCTAGACAGAGATCATTCACACTCTCTGTGGGAGATGGAAGAGGACGCACTGCAGCTCTGAGAGGATGAGGAAGAGAAGAGAGGCTTTTCTACAGACATGGGATTCAAGCACTTTCTTCCATACTATCCCTCATATGGTTTGGTATTACAGTCCACCGGATTGGTTGTTCACACAACCATTGTATTTGTGATGTACTTAGTTACTCTTCACAGAGTTCCTTGTACTTCGTATTTTACCTCAGGTTATTTGCCAAGGTGTTATTAATAGAAATTCTTTTCATGGAAAAAAATTAATAAATAAATGTTGTTGCATGCCCTCCTTTGTATAGGCCAACAGATGGAAGACCTATGAGAAAATGTGTCAGCCAACAAACAAATGGACAATAATGAAGCCAGCCATGAATTCGGCCCTAGGTACCCGTGAACCTATGAAATGACCACATCCAAAACATGTTCAGCTGTGTATTTTCTGACTCATGACCATTCTCTCAGCTCTATCATGTAACTGCACCATGTGGCTGGGATCTGTCTGTCAGAGCTGATATTGGTATCTCAACCATAGTAGCAAGTGAATGCCATTCCATCCCCTTGGGAAGGTGGGAATGCGTTCCACACCAAAAGAAAATGCCAAAGAAATGGGGGAACGCCTGTGAAGGGAGGAACTGTTGGGGGAATGTGGGGAAACATAAAGGGGAACGTTGAAAAAGTGACAAGTGCTATTGGGACTGTCGAAAGTGACCCAAGAGGTGTCCGAGCTGTGGCGATTGGTGTGCAAATTGTCGGACTGTCAAGAGCAGGGTGCCGTGTGCTGCGACTCACGTGCATTTGTTTCAACTTGTAAGTAAGAGAAAACTATCTACTGGACTCCAATCTCTTCTCTTTTCTTTCGTGAATAAGAGTATATTAATGTATGGAAATATTTACATCAAGCCTTCAGGCCAACCAAACAAAAAGGAAAACAACAATAATGAAGCCATTAGGCAACAAAAAGGAAAACAACAATAATGAATCCATTAGGCTATCAGAACAACCATTCTACATGAGTACCACTAAGAGATCACACCGAAAGGACAGCAGGAGTAGAGCGAACAATAGCCAACCAGGGTGCAACAATGTGAGGAAAAACCAGGTCAACTGATATCATAGAAGAGATATGCCATAGCACTAAACCATGAACACAAGCCACATGACCATGGATGCCCGATGCCAAATCAAAAATAAAGGCATTACGACTGCGCCAAATGTGCCACAAGGATGTCCACCTAAGGAAATGGAAAAGGTAGGAATAATCTGAAGGCAAAGAAGACATAGAGGGCATGTTTTCCATAATCCATGAACGAGAAAGCATCCGTTGCTGAGTCGCCAAAGACCACACATAGGAAATAAAACTCCAAATCTGTCGAGCAACAGGGCAAGAGACAAAGAGATGAAGCAATGTCTCATCACATGTAGTGCAGAAAACACAACCACCAGTAGATCCCGAATATGCCATAGTTTATTAACCTTCCCAGTGACCCATTTCTTGGCCTCCACCATCTGATGATATATCTGATTAGCTGACCTCTTCTCGACATCATCAGGAAGCACAAAAATCCAGTCACGCCATAGTTGCAATGGCTGTAATGCATGCAAGGGAGCGAACCTCTGAAGTCTATCCTGTATGGATGACCAAATGTCACTATATCCGCGAGGAACCCGAAAGTACTGATGAATATGCTTGAAAGAATAAAGATGGGGACTGCCCAGGAATAACACCATCAAGGACAATCTGCAACCCCAAATGAGCCATCGGATTAAACTTCTCTCTCTCCAAATTTTTATCTGGCCAGCCCAACAACCTAGAGGAGACTAGTACTTCTGCTTGCAGCAAATTCTCCTCCTTACAACTATCAGGAGAGCGCCAAATTGCAAAACACAACATCTCTTGCCAGGATGCAATCAAATGAGAAAGGAGAAAAGACTGAGAGACCTTAATACAAGCTTAGAGCCTCAAATTTTACTCTTTACACCTATTAGTCTTTTCTTTTACTAATTGCTCTCTCTCTCTCTCTCTCTCTCTCTCTCTCTCTCTCTCTCTCTCTCTCTCTCAAATAGCTCTGTTTTCACAACAATCTCTTTCTCTCTCTCAAAACTCATGGAGGGTCGACTAATGCTTTTGATTCCTGAATTTGTAGAAGTCATAACTTCCTCGGGATCAAAGTGTTCGGGCAATAAGCAATCTCAATCTAGTTGATGGGACGAAGTTGAGAAAGTGGACCATTATGCATCAAAGGGAGGTGTAAAGAAATGGAAATGCAAAAGGTGTGAGCAATTGAAAACAAGAGGATCCAATCGTGTGAAGCAACACTTATGTCATATTGACATAGGAGCCCAAATAAATTTCTGCCCAAATACCACACCCAAAATGCAAAGGCAACTCTTGGCAAAGTACCGAAGTGAAGAAGACAAAGCATGTGCAAGGAAAAAGCAAGCAACTGATGCCTCTTCTTTTAGTGGACAAGCTAATGATATAGTCATGGGTGATGTAGCCATGCCATGCATGGAAGACTTGGAACTTTTGCATCCTCACAATCCCATCATGGAAAATGGAGCAAGTAATAAACCTTGGGAACACCTTGGGATCCTCATAAAAAGAACAGGGTGGATGCAACTCTGGCAAGGTTTTTCTACCATGATCATGTTATAAGATCTCCCTACTTCCTTGAGATGGTCCAAGAGATTGCAAAGTATGGTCCAACCTATAAGCCTCCATCATATGAGACACTGCATACCACCTTGTTGCAAAAAGAAAATGATGCAATTGAATGTGCCTTAGCAACTATGAAAGAAAGTTGTGTGAAGAATGATGTCTCTTTGATAGCGGATGGGTAGAGTGATACTCGAAAATGGTCCATCCATGGGATAGTTGCTTATTTCCGAGGAAAGATGCAATTCATTTCCTCACATGATGCCTCAAGTACAAGAAAAAGTGCAGATGGACTTGTGGAGGAATGGGCGGAAGGTGTTAAAAAAGTTGGGGCTGAAAATGTAATCCAGTTTATTACTAATGGCGAGGCAACAAATAGGACAGAAAGTGTGAGACTTGAGGAGAGATATCCGCACATCACATTCAACCCATGCTTTGCTCATTGTTTGAGCAATTTGTTGAAAGACATTGGTAGCTTGTCATGGATTGATCCCTTCATCCAAAAGGACAAGGATATAATCAATTTCATCCAAAGCCATTAGTTTATTCTTAGTGAGTTTCACAGAAGATCACCTTTTAAATACAGCTTAAAGTACTCCGAGACGCACTTTGGCTATAACTTTCTTATGACAAAGAGACTTGAGAATGTAAGCTTATCCCTGAAGCAATTGGTGGTAAGTAATGAGTGGATGGGATGGGCTACTTCTAGATCAAGGGTTGGTATAGCAGTGGAGAACATCATACACAATCATGCATTTTGGAATGAATTGAAAAGTATCGCGCTTGATGCAAATTGCAAATGGACAAGAGCCATGCATTGGAAAGATCTATGAGGGAGCATCGTATGATTGAGAAGCTAGGACAGCTTGGTTTGGATGATGAAAAGTATCAAGAAGTCTGAGATTTATATGAGGCAAGATGGAATGCTTATCACTCATCTATACATGCAGCAACATATGTATTAGATCTAGAGTTCCAAGGGTGGCTTGGTTTTTATAGAAACAAGTTAGGAAGGTTTGGGTCAACTGATGCACAAATAGATTGGTTTAAGATTGGGGCTGCCTTGTGGTGGGAAGATTATGGGGCACGTACACCTGAGCTTCAAACATTGGCAGTGCGGATTTCGTCTCAAAGTGCAAGCTCCTCTTCCATTGAGCAACTATGGAGTGTATTTGGGCATGTTGCATCTAAAAAGCGGAATAGGTTTGGGACAAGACAAGTGAATGACCTGATATTTGTCAATGCAAACTTGTGCTTGCTTGCAAATGTGGCTTCCCTCAAGGCAAAAAAGTTTATAGCTCTTGATGAAGAAGAGTCCTCTGATGATGAGGATGAGGAGACACCTATGCCTACACATATAGCCAATGATCAAGATGCTTTGGAACTTGCAAATGCTGATTTTGATGATGATATGGCTTTCTTAGACAATGTGGATGATAGTCTTTTGGGGATAGTCTTATTGCTGGTGGCAGCCATGTGTGATCCAATGGTTACTTTGAGAGACTTTCAAGTTCCAAGCTGCCATATTTTGTCAACTATACTTGTTACTTGAAACTTGATGCTTCTCGACTCTTTTACGTAGTATAATCCTAGATTATCATCTATTTTGGATCTTATAAGTTACCATCCTTTCATCTATAAAAAGGATTGTCATGTTTTGCAAATTGTGCATGTGTTTTTCAAAGAGTTTTTATGAAATATATAAATGAATAGTTTAAAATATATAAATCATATATATAGTACAAGTCATTCCCCTTACGTTCCTGTTCCCCTTGGGGCTTCGTTCCCATTCCCTTAGGACCCCACGTTCCCGTTCCCGTTCATGTTCCCCTTGGTGCTTCATTCCCGTTCCCTTAGGACCCCACGTTCCCGTTCTCGTTCCTGTTTCATTGCTACTATGATCTAGACAGAAATCTTCCAAAGAAACAGATGTTCTCTTCAATTGCTGTCACACAGCAAGTAAGCAGCAAGTAATCTAACAACAACACAAATTCAAATCATGATATATAACATGATTCATAATAAGGTGATTGCATGCCACATCTAAAATCCTCTCATAGCCAATACACAAAAAATTCCACTAAGTGATTCACTTTCTTCTTAAAACGACTTGAGAAGGCCTTTATGCTGAGGAAAACATGCCACAAATGAATTCATTAAAAACAAGGCAAACTGACCTTGAAAGACCCTATGTTGGTTGCAGAAAGATTCAAGCTTTCCAATGACTTCATATTTAACACCTCCCCAAGTTGGCTAATAGAATTCTGAGCAATATTGAGTTCCTTCAGCCTCATGCATTCTTCTAGCCCATCAATCTGACTGATAGAATTATTGGACAACCAGAGAACCTTAAGATTCGTAAGGTGGGATATATTCCTGATATGTTGTATTCTATTGGTGTGCAAATAAAGCTCCACAAGCCTTGTGCAATTCTCTAGACCTTCAATTCTGCACTCAATAAATGTTCTGTTAGTTACAAGTTCAAGCATAACTTTCAAGTTTTCCATGCTTCATGCTTGAAATACTGACAGATGTATGTGCAAAGCAAGACACCTTTACTCATTGTTAGGACCTTTATATCCAAAACTTAGAATACTAATGATGTTATTCCATTACCAACATACTTCTTTGTATACTAATGATGTATTTCCATTAAGCTCATACCTCTTTGTATATATGAAACAATGCCCATGTTTCATCTTAAAAGGTCTTAAAACTCACCTTTGTATGTTGTTCTCATTCAGACAAAGAATCCTCAAGCATGGACAATGATGGAGACCCTCAATGCAGGAGATATTCTGCTGCACTAATGACAGGGATACAAGATTTGGGAAAAACGACATACAACATATCTGAGGAACACCCTGCATAAACATCTCCAAACTTGTAATGCTTTCAGGAGAACATATCAGCTGTTCTTCAGCTATATCATTATACTCGCAGATGTCTTGGAGGGCTGTCATGCAACAATTTGATGTGAGTACACTGCTTTAGGCATCCCTAAATTCCAGCACTTTCATGTGTGATTTTATAAATACTTGATGTGCAGCCAGTCAAGTGGCACTATCAGGATAAGTCATATATTCACAACAGTGCTACTCTTCCCCACCAGTATAAGCACAAACAAACACACTAGCTTGTCTCTGCACCTTAAACATGACATGGTCTGCATCTATTGATTTGACACACAACTTTTAAATGGTGGGATTGTGTCACAATGCTTAGGAGTTCAGTCTCTTTCTGTCGAACCACATTTAATCTTACTTTTTTAAGTTCAGCATAAGTTGCATTTCAACACCTCTTGGATAGGAAGTGTCTTTAAAGTACAAGAGTTTCAAAACAAATAATTTTCTAAGAAATTTAATAGGCCACTACGTACAAGTTAGAAAGGACATGTGAAGTCCAAAACAAAGAAATAGACATGTCCTTGGAGCAGACCAGGAGGACAGATGCTTTTATGTTGATACAGGACTCTTGCACCTTCTTTCACCTAGCACCACACATGGGCTGGCATTATAACCCACCAGATTGGTTATTCACTCAAACATTGCATTTATGGAGTACTTAGCAGCCCCATATGGGGTCTTCTCTGTACTCTATATTCTACCTCGGGGGCTTTCCCTTAGAGGAATGAAATAAAGAAGATCTACTAATATGTGCAAAAGGCCAATGTGACCTATGAGACAAAACCAAAGTTCATATTTGTCTAATGTCATCTCATTTCATTAAAGTGGAAAAAATGCATCCTAGTATAAGGCTGGTATCTACAGATCTCTTGATCTGAGAACTGCATGTACAACATATATATAAATCGTGAATAACTAGCATAGAAGGCCTCTCTCTCTAGTTCTGACACATCAGTTCTGTCATGTCACTGGTAGTTCTGTCACGTCAGTTCTGACAGATCGCTTGTGGCAGGCAGGTTATGCATCAGCACACAGGTCATTCACCGCAGACAGGCAGGTTACGTCACAGGCAAACAGGTCATTCGTCAACCATAGCCGCGTCAGTTCTTACCACAGGCAAGGATGGGCAAAAAGGTCAACAGTGCAGGCCACATCGTAGGCAATCACGTCAACAAGCACATCGCAGGCGATGCAGGACGGCAACAACACTGATGTGGCAGGTGATAGACAATTGATGTTGCACAAAGCCAGTCACATCAGCAATTCGTGTTTTGTCAGACTTCAATTTGTTTGACTTGTCGGGCAGAAGCAGGAGGCCTTGCTTTGAGCAAGGGGGCTGCTTCCCAGCTCTTCCAGGACATAGTATTTCCCCACACCTGAAACCTGCCATGGACACAATCTCAGCCTCTTCATCAACCCTTGCAGCCTTCGTACAATTCCTCACACAAGTAACCTCCATCTCCCCTTCCCACCCACAACCCAACAAGCAGAACAGCAAGACAGTCTGGTGCCAACAGACAGGAACTGCCCGCATCACAGACACATGGAGCTCACATATCACCTGAGATCGCAGCCAGTCCTTCACCGTCACCAAGGGGTTCCAGTGCAGCCCCCCACACATGCTCGCCCGATGCCTTCCCACTGATCCACTTCACTTCAAACACAGAGCTAGCACTTAGGGATAGAGTGACAGCCCTAGAAGCATCATCTTTGGCCCATAGGATGGTTAGAGATCACCCACTTGTTCACAATCTTACAGACTCCATCCAATCAGCTCTTACTAGCACCCCAGCCAGGATAGTGACCCTTGGAAAGGGGTGCTTCAAACTCCAATTCAGTTCATGTAAGTAGATAGAGGCAGCGCTTACTACCAGCCCGCTCGATGTCAAGACTGTTGAGCTAAAACATGCATTACTTGCTGATTAGCCTCTTAAACAACCCCAAAACACACTAAAAATGCTCTTTTACAGTAAAACCCTAAAACAGGGAGCGGTTCGAGAGAGTTCAGTGGAAACCCTAAAACAGGGAGCGGGTCGAGAGGGTTTAGTGGAAACCCTAATTTTTGGGGCACCCTTCCACATCTATAAATAGACAGGCTGCCCCCATTCAGCCTCATTCTTTCTGTGTAGGTTTCTCACTCCACGTGCAGATTTCAGCCATGAGCCTCCTCCCGCATGGCTGTCCAACCCTCGAGACTGCTGCCACTCCATCCGTGTTTGCTCCTACTGTTGGCGCCTTCATCCATGTTGACATCAATTGTTGGCGACATCATCATTTGCTACGATCTAATCATTCAGTCATCGCCAGCCACATTAGACACTATTTCAGCCTGCTATTTACAGCAGACTATGCATAGTTTCCAGCCTCCAATCAGTGGTACACTGCTGCGTTTACTAGTTTTCAACCTCCAGACTGCTGCGTTTTGGTGACCAGCCTACTGCCATTCACTATTCAGCACTCCTACACTCCGACTGGTGGTCACATACTTGGGATCCGTCTCCAATGGACATCACACTCCGACATTCATTTACATTCATTCAGACTTGGGATCCATCTCCAGTGGACGTCACACTCCGACTTGGGATCCGTCTCCAGTGGATGTCACACTTCGACACTGTACACTCTTACATTCATTTACAGCATTCATTCACTTCAAAGTT
This sequence comes from Lygodium microphyllum, assembly GCF_053477565.2. Classification (NCBI taxonomy): domain Eukaryota; kingdom Viridiplantae; phylum Streptophyta; class Polypodiopsida; order Schizaeales; family Lygodiaceae; genus Lygodium; species Lygodium microphyllum. The sequence goes on along the minus strand of NC_141150.1, from coordinate 89,874,126 downwards.
GTGTTCTCTCTCTCCCTTCTTCTGTTTGTGTTTGAGTTTTGAGTTTTATGTTTAGGGTTTGAGTTTTTGAGTTTTGTGTTTAGGGTTTGAGTTTTGCCCTCTGTGTCTGTGTCTATCTCTTTGTGTTTCTGTCGTGGTCGTACACTCTGTGTCCTCAGTGCAAACCCTAGCAATTTTCTTCACGTGGTATCAGAGTCGGTGCTCTTGTAAAGAGTATCTTGTGGATATTGTGGAGAGCTAGACTTTGTACAAGGCACACAATACGACTTGTAACCGAATCACAATGTTCCAGACATCTTCTCCACTTCCTATGATGTCTTATCAAGCTTCTCCATCATTGGAGGCCCTGAGACAGCATTATGGACTCTGTGAGAAGGACGACACCCCACTTTTACCTTCACCTTCTTCTACTCCTATTCCAAATTTCACTAACATGACAGAGGAGAACTTTGAGGAGTACTATCGCAACAAGTACGGTGATGTTTACACCCCTCCTACCAATTTTGCTACCACATTCGGACCGGTTGGTGAGGCTGGCCACCTCTCCGATCATGGAGGACATATGGCATTCAGAACGCCTGGCGATCCATCTTCATCATCTCAACCAAGTCCAATGTCAGGCTTGTACAATTCTTTTTTGTTGCATGAATCAAAACCCTCGCCTGTTTCTTCTTTTGAGGTATAGGATCCAGATGGCTTTATGTATGTGAACTTCAATAGAGGGGGCTCATGAAGCAAACGGAATTCAAGTACATCTACAGCTTCTGTTTCATTTGAGTATATCACACACACTTCTCACTTTCCTCCCATCCCATCCTCTTCTATATCACACTTTGATCACCTCTCATCATCTTTCCAAAACCTTGGATTACACTCCACATCTGCATCACATACCCTAGGGGTTGGATCTTCCATCTCCACTCCTAGCACCTTTTCCTTCTCCACCCCTTTAACACAGTGCCTCTCACCTTTCAGCAAATGAGCGCACCCATAACTCCTGGGTCGACTGTGATGGGCATCCCCCTCACTATCCCCAACTTTACATCTCACATGACCACTCATACCCAAGGGTTTCCATTATCAACTTATGGTGCGTCTTCACACTCTCCTTGGGTTACACCTACGCAAGGATTCCCATATTTTGCTCCCCGTGTTCCCATCCCATCTCCTTGGGTTTCTCATGTGGCTACCATGCCCATGCCTAGTCAGCCCATCCCTACCTATGGATCCACCTTGCACACTACCTGCATGCCTGGTGGGCAGCCCACTCCCAAGTGTACTCCACTCCCCCATCATACCCCTACTACACTTTTTCACACTCTCCATCTTCGAGCACTATCACTCCTAATGCAATGGCCAACAATGCCTTCACGGATAAGACACGTTTTAACAGATCCACCACTTGGTCTAATTTCATGCAACAAGTGCTTGAGTCTCAGGGTCTTTGGGACCTCGTCATTGGTCTAGAGCCTATGCCGGACCCTTGACTAGCTCACCCTGACTACATCCGTCAATGGAGAGCCTGCACTGCCACAGCCAATGTTGAGCTTATGCCGGGATTGCTTCCTGAGTTTCACTCTCAATTGCAGCACTTCCCGCTCGCGTCAGAGCGTTGGAGTCACCTTCTCGACCGCTATGCGGCTCGTGATCGTCTTGGCACATCAATCTCGACTTTGAGCTTCAAGAGTTCTCTATTAAGGAAGGGGATAATCTAAAAGTTAAGCTGGCTGAATATAGGCAGTTACTTGCCAAGTTTGCCACTACTACACTAGCTCTCCAAAGTCAAATGACCATCAAGTTACATTCTTCTTGAATAAGTTGCTTGAAAAATACTTCAAATTCATTCAACACATCATCTTCCAACCTCGATTGCCAACCTTCTATAAGTTTGAGTGCCAGTTCTTGCGTTATGCGAGGCTGCATGATCAAGTCCACAAGAAATCCTCATCACAGCCTTATTCCAAGTAGAGGGGGTTGGTTTCCTCTTCTTCGAGAGGGCAAACCACCAATGGCAAGAACTCGCAAGATGCAAAGGCAAGCTAATCAAACTCCTCTTCCTCAGATGGAATCAAAGAATCTAGACTTATCTGACAGCAACTCCCTAAGAAAAACCGGTTTTGCACACACTGCCAAAGAGCAGGCCATGTGGACGAGGAGTGTCGCTCCAAGGCCCAAGGTCTTCCACCTAAAAAGCCTCAGCAAACCGCTGCGACTGCACAATCCAATGGGGCTATGCCTTCCGCTCCTGCTTCATCTGCTCCTTCAGCACCTGCCGTTGCTGCTGGACAAGTGGCTCAAGTACAACCTCAACAACCCATCTCTTTCACTACCCCTAAGGGACTGGCTGATTGGTCTACAAGTTCCGATCCCGTTGCACTTCATGCATCTATCTCACCTTCCTCCCCACCTCGTCAGGCGTCCCTTGGTAGAGCCCTGCTACTGGACGTACGTGATGATGGCCACCTTCTTAGACTAGCATGTCTCTAGGTCCTTTCGGATACCCTAGATCGGTCTAGCATTCATTTTTCGCACTCTTAGAGTCGGGTCCATAGGATTCATTGTCCTTAGCTTTTCGATTCTTTTGTCTTCCACTGCATTTACTCACACATATACACATTCATTGCATTTCTTTTGAGTTATATTTTCTTTCTGTTATGTTTTCCTTTGGAGCATCTCACCACTAGCCTCTGTGTTTGCTGATTCTCACCTCTTTTGTAGGCCTTTGTCTTTCATTGTAGGGCTAACTTGCAGATTGCTTTGGTCCTACCGAGGCTAGAGACGTGGGGATACGCACCATTCCTTTCATGGTTTCATCATCCTAGGGGTGCTTGCTCTATTTCTAGCATGACGGTTTCCCCTCCCGAGGCGGATCGTGCAGCATCTCTCTCAATGCTATCCTGGCGGTGACTTCTATCTTGCTCTTCTAGTGGGGTTCTTTATCCACTTCATTCACTTCCTCTTCTTTCATTCCTTATGGTTCTCGGCACCATCCAAAGACCGACATCAAGATCCTCTTCCTTCTTCAGCATCTACATCCAGGTTGAGAGGGGATTCCTACCCTTCTTGATATTCTACAGGCTTCCGCACTTTGTCTTAGACATTGGCTTTTCCCCCCTGTTGTACCTTACCCTTTGCATTATATGATTTCATCATCTTTCTACTAGGGCGCTTGGACAAGTGAACAATTTTTCCATGAGGGACACTGTCCAAGTGGCACCTGTTGCATGAGCATTCTTCAGCATGTAGCATACTTTGCATCTCGTTGTGCAAAGCACCCCTTGAGCGGATCCTAAGCTGTTTCCACCGGCGGCTGTTGTTACCACACCACCATCCTCCATCACATGGACACCTCATCACCTATTTTTCCTCGTCATCAACACCCTGAGTGGATGGGTTAGCTTGTACTGTTTTGTGATGTGTTGGGTGTACCCTACCTACTCCCATCTTCTGGGTCACTATTACTCAATCAACCGCCTTCCATAAAATTTACCTTACTTATTCAAAAAAAAAAAAAAAAAAAAAAACCATGTGGTTCCATCCGCCTTTGTAGGGCTTGGTAGGCCACTGGGCAACTGATGTGCACCCTTTGTCCAATGCCCTGTCCTCTCTGGGGTGACTACTTGGATTTCCTTGGTAAGATAACCATCACCTCTATGGTCTTGGTAGGCCACTAGGCAACCGATGTGCACCCTTTGTCCAAAGCCCTAGCTGCTTTGGGGTGGGACGCCTTGGGGTCAATAAACATCACAGTGGTTGGCCTATCCTTTCAGCTCAGTTTTGGGCCTGAGAGGGGGTATTGAGCTAAAACATGCATTACTTGCTGATTAGTCTCTTAAACAGTCCCAAAACACACTAAAAATGCTCTTTTAGAGTAAAACACTAAAATGGGGAGCGGTTCGAGAGAGTTCAATGGAAACCCTAAAACGGGAAGTGGTTCGAGAGAGTTTAGTGAAAACCCTCATTTTTGGGGCGCCCTTCCACATCTATAAATAGACAGGCTACCTCCATTCAGCCTCATTCCGTCTGTGCAAGTTTCTCACTCCACGTGCAGATTTCAACCATGAGTCTCCTCCTGTGTGGCTGTCCAGCCATCGAGACTGCTGCCACTCCATCCATGTTTGCTCCTGCTGCTGGCGCCTTCATCCATGGTAACGTCAACTGCTGGCAACATCATCATATGTTGCAATCTGATAATTCAGTCATCGCCAACCACATCAGACACTATTTCAGCCTGTTGTTCACAGCAAACTATGCACAATTTCCAACCTCCGATCGGTGGTACACTGCTGCGTTTACTAGTTTCCAGCCTCCAGACTACTATGTTTTGGTGACCAGCCTGCTGCCATTCACTATTCAGTACTCCTACACTCCGATTGGTGGTCACAGACTTGGGATCCGTCTCTGGTGGACGCCACACTCTGACATTGCTCTGCCCTTGAGCACACTGTACACTCTTACATTCATTTACAGCATTCATTCACGTCAAAGTTGTGTTCTCTCTCTCCCTTCTTCTGTTTGTGTTTGAGTTTCTGTGTTTGAGTTTTGAGTTTTGCGCTTAGGGTTTGAGTTTTTGAGTTTTATGTTTAGGGTTTGAGTTTTGCCCTCTATGTCTGTGTCTGTGTCTGTCTCTTTGTGTTTCTGTCATGGTCGTACACTCTATGTGTCCTCAATGCAAACCCTAGCAGTTTTCTTCACAAGGACCTCAATGGCATACTTCAATAGATGAATCAAGGGTTGGGACTACTCATCTTTTGGAACTACCATCACCATCTCTTTTCCTAGCCTGAATGAATATTTCACGCCATACTTTTCCAAGATTGGCAGTGCTTTCAATCACGTCATACAAAGGAATAGGGCTTTTGCCAACACAGTCTTGGATGGCCCACACAGATGCCCATCAATCTGACTGATAGTACCCACAGAGTTTCTACACTCCCTTCCTCACTCTATCAAGATTCCCTCCATTCATGAGGGCTTTCTCATTCAGCCACCTGTTATACAAGCCTCCCTGATCAGTGCTGCACTTGCAAAATGATTGGACATCTTGCAACGGAATGCTCCAGGACATACCAACATCAGACCTTCTTCAAGAATGAGGGAGGTGGTAGACCAGAGGTGCGGAGGAGTGATGCAAAGCACCAAAGATGGTGCAAGGCTAGACGGAGGAGGAGACGGCGTCAGTGAAGACAGCACATTGATGAGAGATAGGGGTAGGATGGCCTAGAGCTGAAGAAATAGACGAAGGGACGGTGGAGAGTGATCAAGGACCTCACATCGTCAACCTGTGTGGAGCTACTACAGCTCCCCACTACTCCCACAGACACTCCCCTAGATGCCCAAGAGCCAAAGGTCCCACACCCCCGACTGTGGCAACACCGCATATTGATGTGATGCAGCCCACGGAGGCTGTGATACCAGCAGCCTCTCAAGAGTTACAACAATCTGCACTAAGGCACTAAAGATTGATAACGATGGTGAGTTGGTCTCCCACGAATTCTTCAAGTTCTTACAGAAGCATGGCATCCAACACCAACTCGCCTTCATAGATTGGGATAGTGGTGCATAGGATCCTGATCCTGATGAGCATGGCACGCTGAATGCTATCCACTCCCTAAGCACCGCTGGTCAAAAGTTGTTAACACTACCATGTACATTAACAGTGATGGTCCCCCGTAGACCCCCTTCGAAGCATTTCACAACGCTCGACCTTCTATACCCTCCCTTCACGTCTTTAGGAGTTGTGTACATGCATACTCCTAATGATAAGATGGGTAAGCTCATGCCCAAGACAAAGCTCTTGATTTTCATAAGCTACTCTTCCGAAGCTACGGTATTTCAGTCATATGATCCTCATACAAATTGTATTCTACAAAGAAGAGATGTTGTCTTTGATGAGAGGAACATCGTGCAGCCGACTTCTCCATCCACCTCTTAGCCTACACTCCTTGAAATCGTGCCTTTTGAGCCAAGCCTACTCCCATCTCCTAACCCACCTAGGAGTCTTCGAATCTCAAGCCTCCTTCCAAGGACCTATTAGCTCGATGGTACCAACAAACCATACAAGATTCATGGATCCTTCCAATTGATACCATCCCAAAGGGACCTAGAAGTTCTTCTAGCTCACATCTACTGTTATATCTTTGTTTGTCCTTATAGTGGAGTATATAGTGCTATCTAAGTAGAACTATTGGGGCAAGAGACTCTAAAGCATTTTTGTAGAAATTACATGGCACAGCGGACAGAATATGAGCAAGGAGTAGAGAACGCAAGGCAAATATGAGAAGAACAAAGACTGCTTTAATTTCAAATGAACTGATACAAAGATGGCTCTGTCCACCCATGTGCTTCCACTGTGAAGCTTAGATGGCGATCCAAACAGATGATAGGCGAAGAGCTTAGGGTAGCTAGAAGAACTCTAACTGGGTGAAAGATAGATTGACGATGGCTTTAGAGGGGTCTTTCTTTTATAGCCCGGAAAGGTAGTCTAGTAGGCAAGCCCGACTATATTATGAACCTTCCCTAGTCAGCCAAGGAATACTCCCTTTACTGTCAGGCTGGGAGCGTTGCCCCAAACCCCCATCAGGGCAGCTGCCTTGTACTCTACTTCGATAAAAGACAATGCCACAATTGGTTGCTTCTTACTGATCCAAGAGAAAATTCTTGAACCTAAAGAGAAACAATATCCAGAAATTGATTTCTTGGAATCACTATCACCTGCCCAATCTGAGTCACAGTTTCCCATGAGAGCACTTCTAAAATTGTATGTGATACCATAGTCAAGAGTTCCCTTCAAGTATCTGAGTACCCATATCCCAGCTTTCCAATGACTTTCTTGGGGTTTGTTTGAGAACCTGCTCAAAACCCCAATAGCAAAATTGATATTTGGCCTAGTGTTACACAAGTAGATGAAACTACCAACCAACCTCCTATACCTCCCAATGTCTGCTAGTATTGATGTATCTTCGATGGATAACTTCACATTGACCTCCATAAGTGTAGCTATCTCTTTACATTCAATCATGCCAAATGCTTTTAAGATCTCCCATGCATCCTTCTTTTGAGAGATAAAGATTTTGCCATGCACTTGCTAGACTTCAATCCCCAAACAATAGTGCAATAAGCCCAAGTCTGTCATTTCAAACTTAGAGCTCAAAGCCTTTCGAGTCTAATAGATCATATCTTCATAGTCACATGTAATAAGGTCATCCACATATAGGACAATCACTACAAACTTTTCACTATCCTTCTAAACATACAAGTTACCATCTGAGGCACATCTTTTGAAATTCAAACCTAGAAAGAATCTATCTATCCGTTGGTACCATGCTCTAGGGGCTTGTTTCAGCCCATACAATGTCTTTTTCAGCTTACAACTTTATTCTCAAAATGGGGGGTCTCAAACCCCGGTAGCTGAGCCACATACATCTCCTCCTTGAGGTCACCAATCAAAAACGTTGATTCGACATCCATTTGGTAAACTAACCACTTCTTATGAGCAGTCACTACAAGTACTGTACAAATAGTCGTCATTCTAGCAATTGGAGCAAATGATTCTTAAAAATCAAATCCTTCAACTTCTGAAAATCCCTGTGCAACTAATCTGGCTTTGTACTTTTCTAAGCTGCTATCAGCCTTGTATTTTACCTTTTAGACCCACTTGGTACCAATAATCTTCCTCTTTTCTAGCTGATCCACTAACTCCCAAGTGTCATTCTTCATGATGTTGTCATACTCAGCTTGCATAGCTACTCTCCATCCTAGATCGACAAGTGCTTCTTCCAAGTTTGATGGCTCCTTTACTTCTCTCATAATCTCAGCACATCAAGGCCATATTGACTCTATGAGCAGAAGACTTTATTTGCTTCTCTATTCTCAGTGACCTCCTTGGTCCATCTGCCTTTTCCTTAGCTGTGGTAGGCATAGGATTACTACGATCATAGAGCTGCTTCGCCCATCACGGTAATGGCTTTTCCAATGGCATAATTGCAGGTTGGTGAACTTTTTTCTCATCATCCGAAAATGATGGTTCCTCCTCCTTAAGAGTAGGGACAACTCTTGGGATAGGTTCATAGTGGACTATTTCTTCGCTTGATGATAAAGTGGAAGAACTTCTATCCTCCTCCTCCACTGTATGTGGCTCCTCCTTGAATGCCACATCACGGTTCGCTATAATCTTCTTTGCCTCTTAGTCATACAATTTGTAAGCCTTTTGCTCATCACTATAACCTAAGAATATACATTTTGTGCTTTTTGAATTTAACTTGTTTCTCTTATCCTTTGGAACATGTGCATAACATTCACATCCAACAGGTGAGACAAATGGTTTCTTACTAGAATAGACCTCATGAGGAGTTTGGCCCTTAAGAGCCTTTGTGTAACTCCGATTGAGAATATAGACTGCAGTATTAATAACCTCTGCCCAAAACTGGTTAGGCAATCCCTTACCGTTAAGCATGCAGCTTGCTATTTCCACAATGGTGCAATTTTGGCATTCAACGTCATTCTGTTGAGGTGTATGAGGCGTCATTGATTGACACTTAATCTCTTTGCTCTTGCAAAAGTCTTCAAACTCCTTTAAGTTGAACTCAACATCATACTCCTCAAATCCCCCTAGCTCTGATACCATGTAAAAATTACAAGGCATAGCAGACAAAATATGAGCAAGGAGTAGAGAACACACAGCAAATATGAGAAAAACAGAGATTGCTTTAATTTCAAACAAATTGATACAAAGATGGCTCTGTTCACCCGTGTGCTTCCACTGTGAAGCTTAGATGGCAATCCAAACAGATGATAGGCGAAGAGCTTAGGGTAGCTGGAAGAACTCTAACTGGGTGTGAAAGATAGAGTGACGATGGCTTTAGAGGAGTCTTTCCTTTATAGCCCGGGAAGGTAGTCTAATCAACAAGTCCGACCGTATTATGAACCTTCCCTAGTTGGCCAAGGAATATTCCCTTTACCATCAGGCCAGGGGTGCCCTATCAAGGGGGCCAAAGCCCCCTTGTGAACCCCAACAAGGGCCGCTTCCATGGCTCCTGGACCCCACAATAGAGGCCCCTGATAACTCGCACACCCCACAACTCCATGCATTGTGCATCGAGTTGTACCAACACAACTACTTTATCTAACCCAAAGACTAGATCCATAAGATTACCTTTTTGCCAGCTGGTCACATAGACCTCATCTGATATACAACTGAGAACCCACCCAAAGTCCATGCTCACATATGGCTTCTCCTCATAATGGGGGCCTTACAGCTTTGAGCACCATGGATCATTGGTGGCACCTTATGAGGCTAGGGCATTGAGCATATCTAACAATTTTGTGTGGCAATTCCATAGAGAAGAAGCTAGAAAGCATTGATTAGAACGGAACCTAGATATTGATGGAGCATCCAAGGCCTAAGAAGATTTTTGGGACCAAATGGAATTTTCGCACTAAATTGAGAGATGATGAAACTTTGGATAAATACAAGGCTTGGCTTATACTACAAAAATTTTAACAAAAGCATGGCATGGATTATGAAGAAACCTTTGCACCCACTACAAGGCTAACTTCATTCGATTTATAACTTGTAGTAGCCTCTCACAGTGGATGGTCTCTATATCACATGAATATCAAGCATGCCTTTCTCAATGGGTACTTGAACGAGAAGGTCCATGTCAAGCAACCACCCGGATTCACTCTTCTAGACTATGTCCATAAGGTCTTTCATTTGTGGAAAGCTCTTTATGGGCTAAAGCAAGTATTATGCTCCTAGTTTAATAGAATGAATGATTTTCTTAAAACACATGACTTCCATTCTACCCTCACTAAAATAGAAATAGTAAAGAGTGATTCATCCATAATTAAGACTATGTTTATGTTGGTTAATTATAGATTATGTGTAGTGCACCTCGTATACAATTAACAGTAGGCTATAATGGGGCTATGCTCTTGATCACAACCAATGACTCCATTTCAACTAGGGTAGCTTCCAATTGAGCTACACTAAAAGATCACATATCAACCATTTTGAAATGAAAATTATTCACCAAACCTAGTTCCTCTAGTAGACTAACTATCAAAGCACTAGTGGCTCCATATATGTGCTACTGATGAACTATCAGTAGACTAACTATCAAAGCACTAGCGGCTCCATATAGGTGCTACTGATGAGCTTCACCAAATTTGTTTATCAAAACCACTTCAGAGGAGGTAAGCTATGTGCTTATGATCTATCAACCATAGGCTCAAATAATGCTACCATTACATATCTTAAGACATAGCTCTGCTCAACTTTTGAGATTATCAATCTTAGTCACTTTTCTATTTTTTGGGCATGGAGGTTGTCCAACATGGGGAGGGTAACTTTGTACACCAACAAAAACACACACTTGAGTTAGTGGATCAGCACTTTTCACACAAGATATGGCCAGTGGCCACATCTCTAGATCCTACTGGGAAGCTCACAAAGGATTCTTGGGCATAACTTTGTGACAAATATACCTACCAATCGGTAGTGGAAAAGCTCCTATAGCTCATTCATACTAGAGAAGGGATCAATGGCTCCTGACTTGGCCAAAGCCACTCAACACTAGGGTTTCAATGAGCATCAGGAGTTGCTTGCTAATGCACCACTTTCCAACCACTCATACCTTTCAAGGCAAATAGAATCCTTAGATATGCCTTTTAATCATCCTCTACCCTCTGAAGCTCATAAATGATTGTTGCTAAGAAGAGATTTCAAGAGCCATCCTCTTTAGCATTTGCAACTACCAAGGCAACTATTGCCCTAATGGACTGAATAATTTATTCACAAGGGACTGCAAGTTGGGCATGCAAGCATTGTCGAGATCACCTAATCACATATTCTCTCCTCAACCTCCTTCCTCTAATGCTCCTCATCACTTGGGCAATACCTCTAAAAGTATTTCTTTCATTAGCTTGATGGATTTGCAGCCCATCTGTTGTACTATTTAGACAATTTACCACCCTATATATTTCCACACAGAGTCCCCCCAGCATTGCCTGTGGAGTTGTTAAGCAAGCAGCTTGGAGAGTTTGGAGAGTTTGGAGAGTTAAATTGCTGTGCAATGGTGACCCAAAGTTTGGTTGCATCGAAGTGTCAGTTACTTCTAGGTTGATGGCTTCACAAGCAATTTTGGGCCATGTTGAAGAGAATCATCGCATGGTAGATCTGGTGCATGAGGTGCCAATAGTATTAGGAGGGGGCATCCATCGTCAGCTCCACTTGGCCTCCATTCTGTTAGAGATGATTAACACCTCCCAAAAAAAGTGGAAGAGCATGAAACATGACTCTTAACATCATCAACAGCACCATTCTCCAGTGGATTTTAATTCGGCCAAGAGAAGCAGTCCAACGTCTTCAAAGTGTTAAGGTTAAAGCTAGGGTCCAATGTGGCTATAGCTGTGCAGTCATTCTTTATGTCTATAGTTCAATGACAAGAACATCAAAGCAAAACACATTTATGAGCATGTGGATATCTGCATTTGCAGAAGAGCAGTTTCTTATGACAAAAACAATAATATGAGAAGAAATGTAGACTGATGTATTATATGTCTCTATAAAAGAGATGAAATCCGTTTGTACAGACTGCAGAAGGCTGGATATAATCCATATCTCTATATAAGAGAAGAAATTCTTCACCTTGATACTCTTGTGGAGAGACAAGAGAGAGCATCTGCTTAAGACTGCCCATAGTCATGCTGGGTGAAGCCCTGGTATTGCCAGCCCAAACTTTGCCTGATTGATGCTGTCAAGTGGCCTGCAATGATCAGTGAGCTGTTGAATTGTGCTACTTATGCTTCTGTAAACAGGGTACTGTTTCGATTCTGTTAATTCTGCTTCAATCAACAGGTTCCTGATTTTGATCATCTCAGTTATCCATTCTTCCTTCAATGAACAGGAAACTTTTAAATTCTGTTAATTTCGCTTCGATAAGCAGGGTGCTGATTGATCATCTCTGTTATCGATTCTTCCTTCAACAAACAGGGTACTTTTGAATTCTGCTATTTCTGCTTCAATGAACGGGGTACTGCTTGATAATGTCAGCTAGCGATTCTCCGCATTGGGGGCGATCAATTCAAGTAATGAAAACATATAAAATCGTTCTGTTTCACTTCCTAAGAGGAAAATTTCCCTGTTCCAATTCCTAGGCTGTCGAATCGTGTTAGTTCTCCTTCAATACACAGGGCACTGTGTGAATTCTGTTAATTCTGCTTAATAAACAGGGGACTGCTTGATCATTTCATTCATCGATTTTCTGCATTGGGGGCGACCAATTCGAGCAACCAAAACATCTGAAATCTCTCTGTTTCGCTTCCTAAGAGCAATAAATTCCCTGTTTCAATTCCTCCGCCCTGTTTTTTGTGTGAGACTGATACAAGAATGTGTTTGTGAAACCTTCATGGTCACCATACAACGACTTTGAAGCTCCCGTGGCAGCTGCCAGGCAACGGTTACTTGACTTGGCCTATCTTACCCATTGGGTCACACGTCATGAAAGTCGACCAAGATAATTCCCAAAGTCTTAGGCTGGTTACACACCAAGTGATGGACGGCCAACCCCGGTTCAGAGTGTGGGCATGCACTTTTTGAAATTGGGCACGGACATGAGCATCATACCTTTGCGCACTAAATGGACACAATTTAAAAATAATAATAATAATAATAATAAACTTATAATTTTTTTTATTAAATGCAAAAAGTGCACCTTTGTCCACCACTTTACAAAGTGGGCAGGGGAGACTCCTTATCCAAAAGTGGGCGGGGAGTTCACCTATTTAGCAGATAAACAACAGGTCATGTCCTCTCAAGTATGTAAAGGACTACAAACGCCTGACCCTTAAATAAGTGTTTTGATTGGTTAAAGATTACAAAGTGGACATATGTCATTTGGTGTGTAACCAGCCTTAGACTCCCACCACTCATATAGTCTCTACTTGCATTTAAAAGTAAATGTAACTATAAATTTAGTAGGTAAGAAGGAAAGAAGGCATGTTACACCATGCAAACTTGATTTATTTGACATCTAAAAGGTTTATCAAGTCTACACATAGCCCCACTCTTATTTGACGCAAAAGGATCTAATATTAATTAAGTACCAAGGCTTATACCAAGTCTTACACTCAAAGGGGCACCCAAACCCTTGCTAACCAACTCAACACGTGGTCCCATTGTAACATTGATCTTGGTGACCAACCAACTAGGGCCATAATTGCCTTTTGCATTGTACAGGGTGCCTTCACTACTACCCATGAGAATGAAACCCCTGACTTTGAGTTTATCACATCATCTCACTATCAATTGAGCTAGCAAATCTTGGTACCAATATCTGATTTGTTAAGTCACATTTCATGAAGACAAAACCAATGTTACCAAGGCTTAGCCGTGTTGCTCCGTTGAGGTTGCCATTTTTGTGCCATTGAGGTTGCCCACTGTTTGACCTAAACCCATAGATTCTAGAATTGAAGATGTAGCAAATCAATAGTTTTTTTGGTTTCTTCCCTAATGAAGCAAACAATTGACCAAATCAATGCAAATTTTAGCCCAATGGCTAGTTTTTGGAGGTTTCCTAAGCAACAAGCTAAATTTTTGGCTTATAAACTCAAAACCCGCCTATGTAGCAAAAAGTTTGTACTTATGTCCAAACATTCACCCCAAACACTCAAAAATAGCCTTTTTTTCCTTAAAATGTTGCCCCATTTTGTAAACTCCTGGCCTTTCTTTGCCCACCCATTTACAATGAATAATTTGTGGGATCTTTTATTTTTTCCCACTAAATCAAATTGCACAAAGTGTGCTCAAACAAAGTTAAACATTAAGAAAGTACCCCAAAGTCACAATTGATATTGCTAATGTTTGGATGTTAGTCGATTATGTCATCAAAGCTACAACCATGGTTTGTACCCATGCACCCATTGAGCTTAATCCACACCCTCAAAGCAATACAATGCCATTGGCAATGTTACCAAGGTTTCATGTATAGTAATGTCACATAGGTCATGAAAGTACCCCAAGTCACAACCAACAATACCAAACTTTGGACCTGTAATCCATTGATCCATTGAGGTTGCAACCCAAGGTTTTAATCTAGCATCCATTGAACTTAACTTGCACTCAAACCACTTGAATTACTATGACCCTGTTGGCAATGCTATGAAGGTTTAATGCAAAATGCACATCATTGATATTGGATTTGCACCCTCCTTGAATGCTTGTTGCATTTTTCAAAAGTCTAGTCATTTTGTGTATGAATGTTCCAAGAAGCTACCTCTAGAAGCTTAGAAGGATGGTCACGTGCAAAAGTAATTGGCCCAAGAAAATCCCACCCACATATAAACAAAAGAAAAAAGGCACAACCTCAATTAAAGTCTCTAGTGGCTCCTTCTAATATGACAGTTGTTGAAAAGCAAGCATATAAAGGTAGTCCTATCAACGCAATCTTAGCCTAAGGAGGATCAATAGTTAAGTAAATTTGTTTCAGGATGTGAGGAACTATAATAATAACAATATAAGAACGGGCAAATGGCATATAGTTCAAAATGGTTTTGCTATTAAAACAAAGCTTTCTCTTCAAAAGTGGTTGGAAGCCTCTAGTACATCATAATATATTTGTAGCTTTATAGGATTTTGATTGTAACATCCCAGTACCCCATAAGAACCCCCCCCCCCTTTTTTATTTTTTCAAAAAAAATTTCCCTCTCCCTCCCCCCCCGATAGTACGTTGGGGAGAGAGAGAGAGGGAGTGAGTAGAGAAAGGGAGGGGCATGCCACCTAGGTGGCGGCATACAGCTGCACCCCCCCCTTTGTTGTAGGCAGCCCCATGGCCCTCCGACTGACGCTGCGCCCCCCCCCCCCCCCCCCCTCTGCTGACGTACAGGCCTCCCCCTCCTCGTTTGGTTGACGACAACGGGCTTCGTGGACAGTGCAAGAAGGAGAAGAGAAGGAGGGAGAGAAGAGAGGAGAAGGAGGAGAAGGGAGAAGGAGAGAGGAGGAAGGAGGGAGAGAGAGAAGAGGGGGAAGAGGGAAAGAGAAGGAGGAGAGAAGAGAAAGAAGGAGGGAGAGAGAGAAGAAGAGAAGGAGAAGAAAAGAAGGAGAAGAGAAGAAGGAAGAGGAGAGGGAGAGAAGAGGGAAGAGGGAAGAGAGAGAAGAGGGAGAGAAGAGAGAGAAGAGAGGAGAAGAAGAAGAAGGGGAAGAGAGAGAAGAGGGAGAGAAGAAGAGAAGGAGAAGAGAAGAAGGAAGAGAAGAGGGAGAGAAGAGGGAAGAGAGAGAAGAGGGAGAGAAGAAGAGCAGGAGAAGAAGAAGAAGAGGAGAAGAGGTAGTAAGAGGAGGAGAAGGAGAGGAAGAAGTAGAAGAGGAAGAAGAAAAGGTGGAAGGAGAGAGAAGAGAAGTAGTGGAAGAAGAAGAAGAAGAAGAGGTAGTAAGAGGAGAAGAAGAGAGGGAGAGAGAGAGAGAGAGAGAGAGAGAGAGAGAGAGAGAGTAGGAGAATAAGTGGAGAAAGAAGAGGGAGAGAGAGAGAGAGAGTAGGAGATTAAGTGAAAAGAAGAAGAAGAGAGAGAGGGAGAAAGAAAGAAGTGAGAGTTGGTAACTGTAAGGAGCCACGCCCAAACCACCCTCTTGGCAAAGGACCCCATCCAGCGATCTTTTCTTCCGAACCTGTCAACCCGAAATCCGTCAAGGTCTGGACAAATGGCTCCCAAGAAGAAAGTCGCAGGAAGCATAGGCGCCCAAGCCATTGGTTATGCTGGAGGGGCGAGCGGAACGACCAACGCGGCACACACGAATCAAGCCCAGGTTCTAAGCTTTAAAATTAATTTGGAATTATTTCTCGTGGAAGGGATGAAAGGATTGATGATGTGCATGGAACAAGAACGAGTCCTAGGGTTTTTGTTTACCCTAAGCTCTAAGTTGCATGCGTGAAACGGTAGAGTATGGAATTCGCATAAGATTATATGCATGAAATGATAGCTTTTATGCGCATAAAATGATAAGGCCTTAGCATTATTTCACATAAACTAATAGCTTTTAACCCAGTTCAGTGCATGAATAGTCATTTAGAATTCATGTTTCGCAAACATGATTTAAAGAAACACATGAAATGATAGTTTCGATGAATAGAGACCTAGACCTTCATGAGATCCGGTGCATTAGGAATAAGTATAGTTGTCTGCGGATTGTTTTATCGGTCTTGCCGTAGACTGTTGCAAATGGATATGCTCCTAGCCTAATTGAAGCTGGTGACCTAATCCTATATGGATTGTTAACCCAAGTTATGCTTGGCGGTTTGAAAATGTTGTAAATCCCTTAAGCAAGTGTTTTGATACATCCAATTAAAATTCTGATTGTGCATGCAATGGGATTGCGATGCCTTGAAGCAAGAGGTTGTGCATTCATCTGTTTGTTAATGTGGTTTTGGATGTTAACCCAAGTGGGGAGTGTTTGATGATTTCATGGCCGGGTCTGAGATGACTGATTGCCATGGAAACGAAAGGGATGCTTTTCCTAGCCATTGTTATTATGCTGGTTGCTTCAGCTATGGTTGATTTCCTAAAGGGATAATTAAGGAAGGATGGCGCTAGCTACCCCCCGCGAGCCGCCAAACCCTAACCAAGGGGGTTATGAATCCGCACCGGGATTGTGGACCGAACTCGCCACAAGAGGTCTCTCCATGGAAATTACTTGGCGTAGGAGGACGCTTGGGTGCTAGTGGGGGCTTTGGCCATAAATCCCAATGCCTCCGGACCCTAACAAGTATTCTACGTGACTCGAGATGGGATCTCGAGGCCTTGATACTAGTTACAAGGCAGAATCTTGGTAAGATAAACCTTTGGGTTTTGTTGCTGGGAGACGGAAGGATTTTTTTGCGGAGGCAGAAAGGAATACTTAATTGCAGGAGACAAACATTAATTCGAAGATAAATTAAGGAAGTGTTTAATCTTGTTTTATCTTGTCTTCATGTCTGTGCCTTAAACTACATAAAGGAACCTGTGACTAACGGGTTAATTAAGGAGGATATTTTTATGTGTCAAACATAACGTGGTAGGTGATTAGATAACTAAAACAACCCTCGAGGGAAGCGTGGTGGATGTGACTAATGGGTCTATCCTACGGAAGGGTGGTCTCGGTTAGCCGAGAGCTTTCCTCAAAGGAAATGTTAACAGGAAATGTTAGGAAAAAGTCGGTCTATGACCTTAGGCAATGTTGACCTTAGCCAGGAACCCGAACTTCAGGTCGATCCTAGTGGGAATGGTCAGATAAGTTCCGTTGTCGAAGGGTTTTCGAAAGCAAAGTCGCAACCACAGAGGTTCTTGAGAAATTCCAAGATAGAAGATCAATCAAGCAAGATCAGGCTATGTAGCAGTAAACTCCAGAATCTTCATATTGAATGCAAAGATTGTTGATTTAACATGCATCTGAGAGATTTCCCAAAAGAAGAAGACCAATTCTAGTCTGTGCAGTGCAGCTTAGTCTCAATTAAAGCTTCGAACAATGAGTCCTGCTAAGAAGATGCTTAGGTATGTCCAAAACCACGCATATACATAATGTCAAAGTGATGTAATAAACAAGAAGCAGAAGATTTAGGAGTCCATTCCTAATTATTACTTGGATCCAAAGTGTAGGAAATCTGGATTTGAAAGCAAAGAGGAGGCACTTTAAGACTCCAATCGTGCAAGATGTTTTGCAAAATTCCTCAATCCCGAAGGTCTTCAAATGCAGGCGCTTACTTCCTTAGGTGTTAGAAGAGATTAGGATGATGACAATAAATCTCATGTCACTGTTATACCTATCTCAATCTGCAAAATTCTCATAGAGCTGAAGACTTGCTTGACCCTACATGCACCTTTATTGATGACAGGCTGTGTGGAAGAAAGTATCTTGGGCACAGCCTCTTAGAGCACCAAAGATCCATCAGCACGATTAACGAATCACAAATACATTCTAGAAGAAATCAATGGCATAATGTATCCCTCTTATAGAGTCAACAAGCCTCCATACATCAGACCTTTGCCTCAGTTCTTGCCTTGCCCACACAAAGAACAGCCCTTACGTTACTAGTGATACATAGATACATCAGGCAAACTTGGTGCACGGTAAATCAAATCGATCTCCTCAACGCGATTGTTTGCCAAACCTAGCCTGTATAGAACCTGTGCAACCACTACATTGTGTGCAGACTGCCCAAGCCTGTGGACCAAACTCTGATTGATTGTTTGCCTGACTTTTTACTAGACTGATAAAAGTAGGAGAGAGAAGACTCTCTGAAAGTGTCTTTGAGAGCTTTTCACTGTTATGAGTTCTATTACTGGCATTGGGAGATTGTCGTTGCTCTATGTCATACCTGTAATCCTGATTGTTCTTAGAGCTCTAGTTATGTTCAGAAGATTCAAGATTCTTTTCTTCTACAACTCGACGAATTCTAGATATTATCTTTGCCCTTACATGAAAGACATTTGCTACGTCCAGATTTAAAATCATGTCTACATATCGCTGTCGGTAGCGCTTCTCAATATCAGTGAGACCATGCCATTCGTCAGGTAGTAGTAGATGTGATTTTGTAAGGATACACACATCCTTAACCTTCACGGACAGTTCACTGGTGCAATGGATAGATCTGATACAGATTAGAGAGCTATGGGTAGATATCTATCAGTCTGAGAGCTCTGTAGAATGATTTCTGCACTGATACCGATTTATGATGAATATATTCCTTTTCCTCCTCTCTGTGAGTCTGGGTACATAATGTCTTCTGCACCAATATTGAATTGAAAGATCAGTAAACTCTTTCTCCTGTTGCTCCGAGTGTTACTGTATCGCTTCTTTTGCATCAATGACAGTATTGTCTATCTTCTCCTTTAGTTTCATGTTGGATGAACTGGACCATCTGCAGAACCTGCTTGGAGACCTCTGAGTCATTCATCTTTCATGTCATATGGTGTTGGAACTTTTTCCCTTTGCCCCGTTTTTCTGGTCTGGTCCCCCTTCTTCATCGCTCTCCTCCACCGGAATCCAAAAAGCAGGTCGAAAGTCTCATGATCTTTTCCTATTTTTAGTCCAATCCCTCTCCTTTGATAGCTGGGATCTCCTGCTTTCCTAATGGTATCTTCATCCTTAGAAAACAAAAAGTGCACACTAATATATCTATCAGCAAGAATGACAGCCTCCACTATGGCACCATCTGTGATCCTCACACCATGATGTAGTTCGTATCTCTCCCTCAATCCCCTAAGAATCGAGATAGTATCCTCCATAGATGGTTGCCCCACATAAACTTGTTGGAAACGTCTTTCCGGAGCAACATCCTTTTCTAAGTGCTTTCGATACTCAGTCAACGTTGTTGCTCCAATACAGCACAGCTCACCTCGTCCAAGCATTGGCTTCAACAAGTTGCCAGAATCAAGTGCTCCATTTTGAGCACCTGCTCCAACAACCATATGAAGCTCATCAATGAAGAGCATAATTTGCCCATCAGATCCTGAAACAGCTTTCAGTACAGCTTTAAAGTGGTCCTCAAATTCTCCTCGATACTTGGCACCAGCAATGAGAGCCCCCATATCCAATGAAATTAGCTTCCTGTTGGCTTTGCATAGTCCAAGAGTAACCATACCCATAGTGAGACTATCTGGATGCATTTCTACTTTCTGCATTCTGTTGTACATTTCCAATGCATCATCAAATCTTTGTGCCTTGATGAGAAAGTCAATAACACAATTGTACGTGAAGCTAGCATGCTCACAACCTAGATCACTCATGCGATCAAACAGTTGCAAAGCCTCCTGAATGTGTTTTTGTTGGGTGTATCCTCCAATCAAAGAGCTCCATGTCACAACATCTCGATTGGGTAGTGTATCAAAAATAACATGCGCATCTGGTAGGTTTCCATACTTGGCATACATACCAACTAGAGCATTACAGATAAGTTCCTCTTGCTCCAACCCCCTCTCCACTATATTGCCCACGCAGAACAAAATGCAAACACAACGACCAAGTATGTACAAAGTAACAAATGTCACACACACAACTTTTTGGTGGATTCCACACCTCGGATGCGCAGCACTACGACATCCACCCCCTCTGATCTTGCGCATCCTCCAGATGGGCCAAGTACCCATGATCATTGTTGTCAAGATCCACGAATAGATGAATCTCTTCATTGACTATTTTCGATATATCAGCAAGGTTATCTGTCATATCATCTGTCTCTTCTACTGGAGTTTCTTGTCATTGCTCTTCTCTTGCAAATTCTTCCAATGCATAATCCTCATCATCTCTTTTCTTGAAAACCTTGATTCTTTTTCCTGCAATAGGCACTCTAAGCACTGTCCCATCCAATTCTGTCAGCTCATATGTTGCATTGTCAAAGACATGTTTGACTATGTACAGCCCAAACCATCTTTTCACCATCTTTTGAAGTGCAATATGCTGATTTTCAAGGCTACTATCAAAGACTAATACCCAGTCTCCCTCATCTATTGCTCTAGGCCGCAAGTGATGCCTGTCCTTAGTCTAGTAACCTTCAACCTGTTAATAGCTAACTGAATATCCTCTGGTCTTCTCTCCAATTGCCGGATACGAAGAGCTAAGAGCTCCTCTCTCGTCAAATCCTCCTGCCAAGGTAAAACTGACCAAGTCAAAGTACAAGTCTCAGTCGGCATAACCGGTTTCTGACCATACATCAACTTTGCAGGCATATATCCTGTTGTAACACTGTGAGTCATACGATCAGCCCACAAAGCAAATGGTAGAAGCCTCGGGAATTCTCCAATCCGTCCTCTGCATGCTTAGGCTAATGCTTTCACTATCGGCGGATGCCCTCTTTCACTCTTCCCATTTCCCTCTGGATTGTGTGTTGTGGTTAGAGCCAACTTGATTCCTAGTTGAGAGAAAAACTCCCTAGCTTCATTTTCATCTAATTCACCGCCATCTGCAGTGATCTTACCCACACAGCCATACTTGTGGAAAATTTCTTCCAATAAGAACTTACACACTGCACTAGTGGTCTTTGTTCTCAAAGGTCTACCCTCAACATGATTGGTAAGATCCTCTCTAGCCAATACAATATATCTCATCTACCATAGACCCATCGGCATAGTAACCAAGTCAACTATCCACTTATAATGAATGCATAGCGGATAGGTCGGATGAAGCTCATCTCGATGACGCACCACCGAATACATCTGACAGTCTCTGCAAGTCTCTACAAAGTGAGAAACATCTTTGTACATGCCTTTCCACCAATAATTTTCCTTGATTTTCTCATAAGTAGCCCACACTCCTCTATGACCAGCCTAAGGACTCTCATGAAACTCTCTCATCACTTGTAACTGGGTCTCTTTATTGCAGACAACCCGCAAGGGTAATCCACCTCTTTTCTTCGGGTGCTTCCAAAGAAATCCGTCCTTGAGAAAATAACCATAGGCTTTTCTTCTGATCTTCTTGAACTCTTCATCTGTCCATTCATCTCTTTCGCTTAGTGTACTAAGGTACTTGCCAATCTGCAACCAATCTCCAACATAGAGTTCTTCTATGAAAGCCACAATATCATAGACATGACAAACATGATCAACCATAGCAGCTGAAATTTCTGCATCATCCTCTTCTGCAAGTAGTGTCTCCTCATCATCATATCTAGCTCTAGACAGCATATCCACCACTGGATTATCCTTCCCTGCTATGCATTTAAACTTTGGATTTAATGACTTGATGTATGCAATCCATCTCAGCATAGCTATATCCGGAGTAGAGCAACTCGTAAAATCATACCTATCAATGGCAAGCAATCTGTCTCTACCACAACTGGGGCTCCAATAAAGTACTCCTTGTTACATTTGAGAGCTGTAACAATTCCCAGTAATTCCCTCTTGATTTGCGGATACCTCCTCTGTCTCTCGTTTAGGACTTTCGCCCCAAACCGAATAGCGTACCTGTTTCCATCTGCATCATCTTCACCCACAACCCAACTAGACTAGTGTCAACTGTCAATACAATAGGCCTTCTGCAATTATAATCTGCTTTCCTGAGAGTAGGAGCAATCTACAATAACTTCTTCAATTTCCGCATGGCTCTAGTGTGGCTCTCATCCCAAAAAAATTTCTGCTCCTTTCGAGGCAGCTGATATAAACAATCTGCTATGTGTGCAAAATGGGGTATCCAAATCATGTAAAACACACAGGCTCCAATGAATCTCCGTACCTCTGATGTGGTAGAACAATACTCCGTAATCTTCCTTATAGCATCCATCTTCGCAGGTGAAGGTTTCCTGCCATAATACCCACACATATGTCCAACAATGACAACCTCATTTTGTCCAAAAACAGATTTCTGCCCTGATAGTGTCAAGTTCACTTCTAACCTGGCCAAAATCTTTTCACAAGATGCAATATGATCAGCCACAAAGTATCTGCATCCCTGCTCATTTAGACTCTCATTCTTCTCTTCTTCTGCACACCCCTTAATGGGCACATCATCCAACAAAGCCATGGTAAGCTGAGGTATATACTCACGAAGGACCTTATGCATGGCATTCATCATATGTGCAACAGAATTAGTGGCACCTTGAGGCAAGGTACACATCCTGACAAGCCCAATAGGAGTTCTCATAGTGGTTATGTCCCTGTTTTTCAAGGCCAACTAAAATTGATCATATCCAGAATACAAGTCACCTAAAGAATAGATGGCACGTCCAGCAAATGATTTTGCAAACTCATCCACAACTGGACCTATACCAACATTCCTGATAGTAACTCTATTTACTGGCTGCATGTCCTGTATAAATCGGAGAGTACCATTCTTCTTTGGAATCGTAAACCACCTATTTGAGTATGGTGCAGATGGCGGCTCTAGGATTCCCATCCTGATTTTCTCATTCAACAAGTCAACTAGCTTTGGCAGGTGTGCCTTAGGCACTGGAATAGGTCGGAGGTTCCATGGAATATGAGGAATAGTAAAGATCACCATAGGGGCAACAATATCTGGATTCACACATCTAATCTCATGCGAAAAGAAAGCAAACCCCCTTCCATGTCGCTCAAGCATATCCTGAAAGCACTGCTTCTTAGAGGGTAGCAAGAAATCACCATTTCCAATTTTTAATTCAGTAAGAGTCTCTGCTAAAAATTTATGGCCTATATGCTCTGGATTCCTCAAAATTGGCTGCTTGGCAGCCCTAACTATTTGCTGATCACTGTTAGGTGGAAGCGGTCCAGCTATCGGCTTCACCTTCTTATCCACAGTCTTGTATTTCGTGTCAACCCTGGCTTCATTATGATCCTCTGCACTACTCAAATCTTGCTGTAAATCAACAATTCTGCCCTCTGGTGGTGGCTGAATATCCTCAGCCCTCTGCTCTATAGACTGCATAGGAACAGCCCTAAACTCTGGATGCTAAAATATTTCAGCAGTAAACTCTGTTGGCTGAAAGTTTTGAGCCCTCTGTGTCTCTGTAGGCTGATCACAACGAAAACTCTGTTTGCTGAATTTCTTCAGCACCCACTCAACACTTTTTGCTGAGTCACCTCAGCCGCGCTGACTCTATCTGTGACACAAAATCTGAAATTTCATGAAACATGTCCAGGGACAGCACTGATACATTACTGAGACAACTCTGCATATCAGTTTTCAGCATATTTTCCATCTCTGTCATCGTATTTGTACAAACCATACTATCATACATCGCATCTATATGCTCATCATCCTCTAAAATACTTGCATTTTTCAAATCTTTCTCCTTCATGCATATGTACTGCCTGGCAGCTCTAGGCAACTTAGAAATCTTCTGATAACTCATCGAACTGTTTGCTGAAATTCCAGCAAAATTGGAGGAGAAAACACTGCTGCCAGGAGGCAAGAACTCCAATCTCCTCTGCTCTGTACCACTGTCGTCTCGCGGAACAGCGGTACCTAATGAAAACCTGAATCCCTCACAGTGGGCAAGGGTGCATCTCGAAGAGTATCCACAGATCCATCATCCATTACTTTTGTCTCCATGCGCATCTGTATGATAAATGGCTGTCCTAGGATTATGGGGTAAGAGCATGAATCCTGCACAAAGAAATGGAAATCCTCCTCTACATCTCCAATAAAAATCATGACACTGGGACAGGTAGCATACAAATCACCTGCAGTGTTGTTGGCGGCTCTCATACGCCACCCATGCTCTGCATCCATAGGCCATCTATTACTTTCATAAACTCTACGAACTACGAGATTAATCTCTGAACCATGATCCACCAAAGTAACATAAGGCACCTGTTTCTCTCCAATTTTTACCATTGTTTCTGTAGTTGCCCTAGCCCAATGACTCCATGAAAAGTGACTGCGCGGTACCAAGATAGGCTCATCAATTTCAGGATAATGCATAGGCTGAACCCTCTTCTCTATCTGTGGAAAAATAGAAGCATTCTCAACCATAATCTCATCCTCATCCTCATCTAACTCCCCAATCAAAACTCCCTATGTATCAGTAGTAGGCAATGTATGTCTTTTCCTCTTCATGACTTCTTGGAACTGATCTTGAAACTCTCTTTTCGAGATGCCCAAAACCTCAGAAATAGTAAAAGTCACCTCACTGCCAAGTATCTTGTCATTAAAGATTTTCTTCATGTCCGTAGATGTCTCAATATCAGACATTAATCTAAATCCTGGCTGCTTTCTCTGTCTAGGCTCCTGCCTCTTCTCTTTCTTTTGAGCATCCTCCATTTGTCGTTCTGGCCCTGGTCTCAAAGACGGCCCTGTAGTAGGTGGAGTAACAAACTCACCCCTCTAGTCTTTTTAGCTGCATTTGGATTCTCTTCGTCTCTCTTACGCTTCTCCTCAACAAGTACATCTGCTCCCTGAGACTTAGCCAAGTAGGCATAAATAGTGTACCAATCCCAACCTGTCTCAGATCTGATGCTAGAACCTGCCCTAGTCAAAACAGTGTGTTGAATTTTCCCTTTGTTTGCCGTCTCCATAGCATAGGTCCATAATGCTGACTGACTCTCTGAACCTTTCTCAATCTGGACTCCATATGCAGAAGCATCTCCTCTAGCTGCCACATAAGAAGTACGCACAGCCATGTCATCTACTAATTTCTTCATTCCGCCTTTCCCAAAATTGGTAGCAAAGCGGAGCTCCTATTTCAGTCAACCAGATCTTGCCATCTTGTCCCCAAAATAACAAATTCTGCCTCCTTGCATCTTGAAAAGATTCGCAATCCCTGCAATGCTGATGGTCCGTACTATCACACCAAATACATCTTCGATCTCTCCTAGGTACACTAGGAGCACTCCTAGGTGCACTAGGAGCACTAGAAGAAATAGTAGGCGCAGTCGAGGCAAATTGCTCTTTTAATTTCCCCACCAATTCTGCTTTAACTGACTCCAATGTCAAATCCGTTATGCCTTTGATTATGTCATCAAGAGAGGAAAGAACCAAAGGAGTGGATGATTTTGGAGCAGAAGGAGTCGGCATCGGTCTTGGAACAGGAGGATTAGAAACAGTAGGCACTGGCATAGGCCAAGTAACTGGCTGAGGAAGAGAAGAAATGACAGGGGTAGAAGCAAACATAGGAGCTGAAGATGGCGTCGGTGTCATGGATCTATTCTGTAGGCGGGTCTTCCATATCCGCCTCTTGGTCAAAGTCGAGACCGCATCCTGGGCATCTTGCCAATTTGTTTTAAGACCCATAGGCTTCATGCGATCCTCAAGAAGCTCTCCTAATTCTTCATGGAGAGCAGGATCTGCAGCTTGCAAGAAAAGCTCAACTTTCTCAACATCCAATGCTCTTTGCTCAATAACATCAAGCATACTATACCTCTCTTCAAATTCTCATATCAATTCTGAAGTAGCTAGACCTTTGTTTGGCATGTAGACCCACTCTCGGAATGACCGCCGTGTAGCCATCCCAAAGTCCTCAAGAAAATACCCCTCTTTCAGGGCCTTCTTAAAATCTTGCCAATGAGAATTTTGAAGGAAAAGATCAGTCACTTGTATCCTCAAGGAAGGTGTGACTTCAAAAGTCCTATTGGTACTCGAAAAAATCCCATCTTAATCTCATACGTCTTCAAATAAGCGGAGCTGAAGACTTGCTTGACCCTACATGCACCTTTATTGACAGGCTGTGTGGAAGAAAGTATCTTGGGCACAGCCTCTTAGAGCACCAAAGATCCATCAGCACGATTAACGAATCACAAATACATTCTAGAAGAAATCAATGGCATAATGTATCCCTCTTACAGAGTCAACGAGCCTCCATACATCAGACCTTTGCCTCAGTTCTTGCCTTGCCCACACAAAGAACAGCCCTTACGTTATTGGTGATACATAGATACATCAGGAAAACTTGGTACACGGCAAATCAAACCGATCTCCTCAACGCGATTGTGTCATTGCCAAACCTAGCCTGTATAGAACCTGTGCAACCACTACATTGTGTGCAGACTGCCCAAGCTTGTGGACCAAACTCTGATTGATTGTTTGCCTGACTTTTTGCTAGACTGGTAAAATTAGGAGAGAGAAGAATCTCTGAAAATGTCTTTGAGAGCTTTTCACTGTTATCAGCTCTATTGCTGGCATTGGGAGATTGCCGTTGCTTTGTGTCATACCTGTAATCCTGATTGTTCTTAGAGCTCCAGTTATGTTCAGAAGATTCAAGATTCTTTTCTTCTACAACTCAACGAATTCTAGATATTATCTTTGCCCTTACACGAAAGACATTTGCTACGTCCAGATTTAAAATCATGTCTACATATCGCTGTCGGTAGCGCTTCTCAATATCAGTGAGACCATGCCATTCGTCAGGTAGTGGTAGATGTGATTTTGTAAGGATACACACATCCTTAACCTTCACGGACAGTTCACCGGTGCAGTGGATAGATCTGATACAGATAAGAGAGCTATGGGTAGAGATCTATCAGTTTGAGAGCTTTGTAGAATGACTTCTGCATCGATACCGATTTATGATCATATATTCCTTTTCCTCCTCTCTGTGAGTCTGGGTACATAATGTCTTCTGCACCAATATTGAATTGAAAGATCAGTAAACTCTTTCTCTTGTTGCTCTGAGTGTTACTGTATCGCTTATTTTGCATCAATGACGGTATTGTCTATCTTCTCCTTTAGTTTCATGTTAGATGAACTGGACCATCTGCAGAACCTGCTTGGAGACCTCTGAGTCATTCATCTTTCATGTCATATGGTGTTGGAACTTTTTCCCTTTGCCCCGTTTTTCTGGTCTGGTCCCCCTTCTTCATCGCTCTCCTCCACCGGAATCCAAAAAGCAGGTCGAAAGTCTCATGATCTTTTCCTATTTTTAGTCCAATCCCTCTCCTTTGATAGCTGGGATCTCCTGCTTTCCTAATGGTATCTTCATCCTTAGAAAACAAAAAGTGCACACTAATATATCTATCAGCAAGAATGACAGCCTCCACTATGGCACCATCTGTGATCCTCACACCATGATGTAGTTCGTATCTCTCCCTCAATCCCTTGAGAATGCAGATAGTATCCTCCATAGATGGTTGCCCCACATAAACTTGTTGGAAACGTCTTTCCGGAGCAACATCCTTTTCTAAGTACTTTCGATACTCAGTCAAGGTTGTTGCTCCAATACAGCACAACTCACCTCGTCCAAGCATTGGCTTCAACAAGTTGCCAGCATCACGTGCTCCATTTTGAGCACCTGCTCCAAGAACCATATGAAGCTCATCAATGAAGAGCATAATTTGCCCATCAGATCCTGAAACAGCTTTCAGTACAACTTTAAAGCGGTCCTCAAATTCTCCTCGATACTTGGCACCAGCAACGAGAGCCCCCATATCCAATGAAATTAGCTTCCTGTTGGCTTTGCATAGTCCAAGAGTAACCATACCCATAGTGAGACTATCTGGATGCATTTCTACTTTCTGCATTCTGTTGTACATTTCCAATGCATCATCAAATCTTTGTGCCTTGATGAGAAAGTCAATAACACAATTGTACGTGAAGCTAGCATGCTCACAACCTAGATCACTCATGTGATCAAACAGTTGCAAAGCCTCCTGAATGTGTTCTTGTTGGGTATATCCTCCAATCAAAGAGCTCCATGTCACAACATCTCGATTGAGTAGTGTATCAAAAATAACATGCGCATCTAGTAGGTTTCCATACTTGGCATACATGCCAACTAGAGCATTACAGATAAGTTCCTCTTGCTCCAACCCCCTCTCCACTATACTGCCCACGCAGAACAAAGTGCAAACACAACAACTAAGTATGTACAAAGTAACAAATGTCACACACACAACTTTTTGGTGGATTCCACACCTCGGATGCGCAGCAGTACGACACCGTTACGGGGAAGACTCGAGAGACCCTATTTGGCAAACCCCGTGTCATTCCTTGGGAGTGTCGGGCGGTGTCTTCTAGATATATCTCTCGATGGACTGTTAAGACGTGTCCCACGATTGAGGAGTGGGCACGTTACATTGATAAAGAAGATATTGTGATCCCTACTCTATGAAAGATGAGTAGAGTTACAAGAAAGATACGCACATGATTTGAAGCATTTATGGAATGTGCTTTGAAGTTGGAAAGCAAGTTCTAGACTCTTTGTTAAGGGAGTGTAAACCAAATACCACAATCGTGCAAGATTTCATGGTAGGCAATAGCAACTTATCCTTTGATTTTTATAATAGAATTTACAAGCATTTCAAAGAGGCAAGGATGGAACTTTGTTATTGATAAAGAATGATTTAAAGCCTCACAAGATGGGTAGATGGCTTGGAGTATATGGTTGCGGCTAAGACTAATGGTGATGGTGATGTAGTGACATAATTCCACTCTATGCACCCAATATTGCAATGCACAAGGTAGCGTGATGGAGGATGCTAGAGGAAAATATTACCAATCCTTCTACTTCCTATTTGGGGATCAAATTATGACTAATAACTCAAGTGAAACTAGCACGATACTTCTTCTATGATAATTGATGAAGTACTTTCTTAAGATTCATTTTCTTTGTGTCATCAACCCAAGGATATAGCTTTTATGATTACACTTGTGGCATAATCACTATCTAGAGGGTGGCATGATTAGATTGGATCTATGTTACATTTGATGAATGGTAGATTAAGCCCTAAATCAAGTATTATACTCAAATACAAGGTTCAAATCATGTTCCTATTTAGATGTCTTACATGGTTGTATCTACCTCTCAATCCAATTGTGTGCATAATAATTAACTTGAAGGGGTTAAAAAAGGTGTGGACTTTTGTTCATAAGGTCGTGGATGATCTAAGTTGCCATTGGAGTCATTGCATTTTTGTTATTATATACCAAATAATCATGGTTGCACTAAAGGTAGAATTAGATAGTAATTGTTCCCTACTATTATAAGATTTCCAAGCACTATTCTTAGATATTTTGATGCTGAGAAAAAAAATAAGACTTGATTGTTCTTATTAAGGGGGGAGGGGTTGCATCATGATAAAAATAATAACATTACTATAGTTTTAATTGCCACTTATCTTCAAGTGTAGCTATGGATCCAAAAGTTTTAGAAGGATGGAAGGAACATGGAACCAAGTTTCTAGATGTGTAGGCTGAGTGCATCTCCAAAGATGCTATGCTCTTGTTATGTTGGCCCTTTTTGCAATAATAAATGGTTTGATCTAAAGTCAATGAAGAAAGGAAGGTCATTTGGAATAGATAGATGTCTTGTTGAGTTCATTTTGGCAATTCAAGTTATCTATTTAGCACATCTTTGTGAACTTTTGAACCACATTAGGATTATTGGCTAGATTGATTAGTTGATCAATAAGGGAAGAATCACACCTCTTACCATGCTTAATCTATCTAATAAGATATAGTCAAAAGATATTGCTTTCAAATTTAAGTTTTTGCTACGGAGTGTTTACACCATCAAGGTCAATAATCAAAGGATTCCAAATGTTGTTCTTAATTTGAGGTCTATCATGGGTTATGTGCTAGGTAATGTTTCAATGGTCTAAGGATGCAAGATGTTCTTATTATAATTGAGGTCTATCATGGGTTACATGCTAAGTAATGCACAAGATGGCTCATATGATAGATATGGATTTAGATCAAGCCTATAATCAAATGAGATGGGATTTTTTATTCTTGCAATCATGTCTATGATGAGACTCATTAGTGGTTTTTGTAAGATGGTAAGAGCTCATTTTACTAATTCTTCAAAAATAATTTCTGTAAATGGTTATCTCTCATATTTAAAAAAAGCCAATGTATTGATTTATTAAACAAACAAGGCTCCATAATGATAGTTATTTTGTGGCAGAATTCTTTGTTGATGATAATGTAAATGAATTGTAGGTGGAAAAAAAATCACTAGCTAATCTTATATCAACATACAATGAGTTGGTTGATGTGTTTGGATCTATTATCAGTAGTTAGAAAAATCAAACTTGTCTATTCAAGCCAAAATGAACCCCTTAATGGCTCTTAAAGTATGGGTTCAAACTAATCCAACCATATCATCCTTTTTTATATTTGGTTTGTCCTTTAGGTGTTGGCATCTCACTTAATGTTTTGATTGGCTCCTAGCAAGATTGTAAGAAAATTTAAAAAATGATTAAGATTCTGCAATGGGTTAATAGGTAGACTTGTGGTCACTAAAAAGGTCTCATCCTCATTTATACTTTATGTAGCATCCATGTCTCACACAAGGTTGTTGCAAGAAGTTTGAGGAGTTGATAACTAGGTTTAAGGGAGCTATTAAAGCTCAATTTGGGGTCTACCATTGCCCGATTTCAAAGTGTTTGGACAAGTAATAGTGGTTGGAAGAAAGACAAATTAGTTGGGTTCTTGGATTGCTTAAAGAAAGATTTGGTTCACGTATTGATGTATGCAAGCATAAGGGTAGCTTATTTCTTGGAAGTAGGGGTCAACTTATTCGAGAAAGCATAGGGTTTGCTTGTATTTTGAAGTAGGGGGGCTACTTCAGTCTATCAAAAACATAGAGAAGAAAAAGTTGTGAAAATATGTTTGTCCTAGTAGCTTAACAAATAGCTTTTAAGGCTCCCAACTATATCCTCTTCTACCAAATTACATCCGGGATGGGATCAAATCAATTGAGGATGATATGATTATCTTGCATGTTTTGTGTCACCTACTAATAATGTTATTGTTGTTCATGTTTTGGAAGGTTTAATATATAGCTTTTGATGCTCTTAGCTACATCATTTGTTGTTGCCAAAGTACATCAAAGGTGGAATCAAATTGATTGAGGATACGGTTTTGTCTTGCGTGTTTTGTACCACCTAATAATATCATTGTCATTCATGTTCAAAGGCTTAATAAGCATTAAGCCTTAACTCTAAAGGTTTACATGTATTAACAATTAAAACTTGTTCAAATTAGTTGGAACTATGAATTGGTTTGGGTCAAAAAACTGCTCAACAAATTTTCTTTTACATTAGTTGTTAGTGAACTAGATATTTTGAAGGTTCTTCACACTTGGGGCTATGAATTGGATCATTGCAAGTTGTTTTCGCACCTTTGATGTATTTGAATTAGCTCAATTTGAACTGCTTGTGCAAGAAATTACTTTTACACTACATAGGATTGAACCAGTTATTTTGTGAGCCATGTGGTAAAGATTATTTTCACATTATAAAGAACCTAAATTGGTGATTTTTGTGAGTTGGCATAGCTATTTTGTGTTCATAGTATAGAAAAGAAATGCACTTGTTTCAAAGACATGAACGACACTTTCTATGAAAGTTTTTTAGGGCTATTTTAGATTAGGAAAATTTTCAAAAATTTGTAAAAAAATAGCATGCATTGAGGAGTGCTTGGGTCATATTGTAGGCATTAAAATTTGTCTATTGGCCTTGTATTTTCCATTGGTTGGCCATTGTGGTGGCACTTGGGTTGCAATTGTATAGCTCTTCTAAGTTCTACAATTGATATTGTTTTGGATGCTTCTTGGTTTGCATCTGTTGCAATCATCATATGGCATCATCATTTACTTCAAAAAATAAACCTTTTATTTTTGAGACATTTTATCGCACTAACTTCTCATATATTGACAAGAATAGATATATAATGTCTTGGCGCAAAATAAGCTCACCACATCTTCCAAATGGGCATGAGTCTACTTGATGAAAATTGATTTAATCATATGTGTGTAACTTTGGTAAGCTCCACCATAGTTGAAGTAATCTCTAAACTAGCATGCGCCCCTAATTATAACTTGGTGTTACAAGTAAGGAAGCTAATGCTTTTAGGTGAGAGCCCCTCATATACTTGGGTCAGGAAATTTTCTTAACTTGTTAGCAAGAAGTAAAGACATCAAATCATGATTGGTGCACGCACTAAAAGATGTGATCGCAACCACACATCACTAAAATTAGTGTGGAGAGAGAGAGAGAGAGAGAGAGAGAGAGAGAGAGAGAGAGAGAGAGAGAGAGAGATTGGGGGTGTCCATGAAAAGTGAAAAGTGCTTAGGTAGAGTTTTTTTTAATGTTTAGAAAAACTAAATGCTATTTTGGAAGGATATATAAAGGTTTGGGGGTGTCCTTTAAGAGCAACATAGAATTAGGTTTAGGCTAGGTACATTTAGGCATTATAGTTTTCTACATGTATACTATATTATAATTGAAAAATCTACCAAACCAAAGGACCATTCCTACATGGCAATCATTGAATGCTCTCAAAGCCAAAATGGTGGAAAAAATATATTTTATCTTTTATAAGTTAACACTAAAGTTAATATAAAACAATCAAAAGCAAGCCATCCTGTTTTGGATACACACACACACACATATAAACATGGATTACATCTAATGCTCTCCCTATCTAGGTGCTTAATTCTCTCTCTCTCTCTCTCTCTCTCTCTCTCTCTCTCTCTCTCTCTCCGCATGGAAGGGGGGTATTAGAAGATTATAGCATGAATTAGTGAAACCTGTATAACAGAGGTCAATGGCAATACTAAACCATAGGCAACATGGCCTACAAGGGGAAGGAACATCTACAACCCCTTTATACATTATTATATGTGACAGGGCCATTCCGAGGCCTACAAAGGAATGTTGTGAGCTACTAAGGAGCAAGAGCAGCTATAGCTTGCAAGGAGGATAGTCATGGAAAGTGGTACATAGGATCAACATTCTTGCAAAAGGAGATGGAGTAGTTACATGCATCAAGGAGGATTGGGAGGGCGAAGTTTGATTTCCATCAACCATGTATATGGATTTTCCTTGACAATTGTACGCAATAGGATTATCTCAATCACAGAGCTACTTCACCCATCATGGCAATGGTTTCTCTATGGTGTGATGATAGGATGGTAAACTTTCTCCTCATCATTTAAGGATGATACTTCCACCTCCTTAGGGATAGGAATAGCTCTTGGGGTAGGTTCATTGTGGACTACTTCTTCACTTGATGATCAAGTGAAAGAACTTGTCTTTTCCTCATCCAAAATATGTGGCTACTCCTTGAACACCACATCATGGGTTGCTATGATCTTCTTTGTCTCTTGGTCATAGAAATTTGTAAGCCTTTTTCTCATCATTCTATAACCTAAGAAGATACATTTTGTGCTTTTTGGTTTTAACTTATTCCTCTTATGCTTTGGAACATGTATATAATGTTCTCATCCAAAAGTTTTGAATTGTGACATAAATGGTTTCTTATCAATGTAGTCATCATGTCTTAAGAGCCTTGTGTAGCTCCGATTGAGAATGTAGATTAAAGTATTACCTGCTTTGGTCCATAATTAGGTAGGCAACCCCTTGTCCTTAAGCATACACCTTGGTATTTTCACAATGGTGTGATCCTGACGTCCAATAACACCACTTTGCTGACGTATATGAGACTTTATCAATTGGTGCTTAATCCCTTTGTTCTTGCAAAAATCTTAAAATCCTTTGAGTTGAACTCACCACCACCAT
Source organism: Lygodium microphyllum (assembly GCF_053477565.2). Lineage (NCBI taxonomy): Eukaryota > Viridiplantae > Streptophyta > Polypodiopsida > Schizaeales > Lygodiaceae > Lygodium > Lygodium microphyllum. The sequence goes on along the minus strand of NC_141150.1, from coordinate 89,840,232 downwards.
CTACTCTAAATTTGTTCACAATGTTTCCTATTTGATTCTCAACAAGTTTTAGCCATTCTTTAAACTTACCAAAATCTTGAACCTTGCCACAAAGGAAGTACACCCATATCTTCCTATTGTAGTCATCGACGATCAACATGAAATAATAAGATCTTCCCAAGACTTGTATAGGCTTCTTAGTGCACAAATCAACATGCACCAACTCTAGAGTAGCCTTTACTATGTTCTTCCTTTCTTGTGGAAATACCTTTGTCTTTTGCTTACCCATCATACAAGCTTCACATTGTTCCTTCATTTCAATAGGTAGGTGAGCAACCATAACTTACTTATGTATCTCCTTTAACGCTATAAATCTAATGTGGCAAAATCTTTCCTACCAAATGTTACTTGTGCCTACACCATTGGTGGTTGGAAGAGCACTAAGCTCATATAGGTTGTTTTTTATTTCTCCTTTTCCAACAACTTTGCTAGCATTGTCGAGGATTTCTAGACCTATCTTAGTGAACCTCACTTCATAGCAAGATCCATTATGGAAGCAACTAATAATAGATCTCTCTTGCTTTTTTACTTCACCATTTGTAGCAACAAAGGAAACAATACCTATGCACTTAGTAGGGCATTTTACATTGTTCCCAACCACCACAGTGATAGGTTCTTGTAGAGGCTATGTAAAACTATATAGATGTTTCTTGTTGGTTATGTGGGGGGAGGTTCCACTATCCAATACTCATGAGTTAGTGGTAGATATTTCTTGCATCAACAAACATACTTCCTTCATAGTCACCATGAATAGCTCCACCTCTGAGCCATATTAGCCATCTTCTTCCCTTTACTTTTCAAGGTACCATCCTTTTTGTTTGTCATTTATATATGAAAATTTTAATTGCATGCCCTTTCTTCTTGTAGTAAAAGCACTCTCCTTGAAATATTTTCTTACCACCCTTCTTATTTTTGCCACCATCACTTTTGGTGGATAATGCAACATCTCCATTGCTACTTCCATCTCGGGCTTTGATCCACAACTCCTCCTCCATTAATAGTATACAAAATTCCTCCAATGTCAAATCTTGAGACAAAAAGATAAATGGTGTGTACCCATGCTTAGAAATATTTTAAATAATGGGCCAATTTTCACATTTTTCATGGTGGATCCTATAAATTTAAAAAGATTAAGCATGTCATTTTTCAACCCTTCTTGATACTTCAACTATTATTTTTAATAGATGTCTTCTTCATTTGTCATTCATCATCATTCTATAGTTTCTTTAAGACGTACGATAGATTTACCACATGGTTTGTCTTTGGGTAACATTAGCCTCCTTATTAGATGTCCCTTGGAACTCTAGAGTAGAAGAAACATTGATGTGTATTTTTGATAGATAGAATGGTACAATAGGATTGAAAGGTAATTGTAGCTATAGCTTGTGAGAATGCCTATTTGTTGGATGTGTTAATTTAAGTTTTTATAGGTTGAACATGGAAAGTAGATGGTAGTTGATAAAGAGAAAATGGATGGTAGCCAATATATTTAAATAGAAGATGTTTCCACCACTCCTTGGGTGTTACGCTCAAACAAATGTTGCCTTTTTTGAATGTTGATGAGTTGATTGCAGAAAAAAAGGAACTATAAGGTAAGGAAGGGTAAATAAATTATTGATGAGGATAGGGATAAATAACTTGTTAACAAGATAAGGAATGGCGACGGGCTTGTTGGTGAGGTAAAGGGAGGGTGAAAAACTTGTTGATGAGGATAGGGTGAAGTGTGGAAGTTCTTCAATCACCTATTGAATTTGTGATTGACATGCAATCACTCCTTAAGGGGAAGTGCTAGTCTTCATGTGCACAAGAGATATACTATTGGATTGAAAGATGGGTCTAACACTAAGTAGGTTTCACCCCCTAGGTAATGTCCTAGACTTGAGGGTCCAATCCATGTATAGGTTGACGATTTTGTTACCTTAGCAAGGATTATCTCCATTCACTAAGACATAGAAAGGATTGCACAGATGACAAGGAAAGAAATGGAAAGGAGAATTTGAGGAGGACATGATTTTGAATAGAGTTATGGGGAGGACAAGATTTTGAATAGAGCTATGAGAGTTCTCTATCCAAGTGAAAGTTTGATATGCATGTCTCAACATTAGTGCAAATGGTGTTTGTAAGATGAGAACCTTGATTTGGTGTGCCTTTTCTTGCCATATTACTTGAACATGGGTTCATGGAACTTGGGAGAGACAAGGGAAAAGAATTGTGCAATGTGACTTAGGGAGTTAGGTCTAATGCTAGGCAATGTGAGTTTCCTAGGTATGTCCTACCCTTTGAGGTGCCCTCGATATACATGGGATTAGAGGAGTTAGCTAGGGATTAGTGAGGGAGATTACTGACCATGGCCATCGAGCATCACTAACTTGAGGACCACTAACTGTGGTGCATGTGTATGTTTGTGCATATTTCTTTTCTTTCTTTCTTTCTTGGTGTCCCATTCACCTTAGATGGCATTTCTTCATAGCCTTGTTTATATGTGAATGTGGAGTGCAAGGATCAGGTAGTGTGTAAACAATTTGGTTTCACAATTAACAAGGTTAAATAAATTACTATTGATTCAAGTGTGTTAGTATTATCAAAGCGACTCACTATTTGGTACAAGAGGTCATTTTTGAGGGTTTGCTTTCAAATGGGTTGAGATTGGTGCTACCTTTTTTGGGTCATATGTGATAGTCTTTTGGACTTTACATCTCTAAATGTTAGTCATGATACCAACTGAATGGTTTCCAATCTATGTGCATACCATTTTCTATTAAAGGCCCTATGTACTCAGAGAGTGATAAAATGATAGTGGACTTGCATAGTGCATCTAAATCAGTCTAGTCATCATCATCCATATTCTTGGGTTTAATACCTTTGTTTCTTTGTGGCTTAATTTGCAATTTTTGTACCAAAACCTGCCATATTTAAGATTTCATGTAGCCATAATTGGTGCCATCCAACTTAGCAATGTTAAACAAAGCCATATCTTTGAGATGACCAGCCATAATGAGTCAAAAAGAGGTAGACTATGCAGAAAATAGCTTGTTGTAATTAGCAGTAAACATGCCAAAACCACTATCAAAACAAGCTGAAAATAAGAGAAATTGCTAGAATGACCAGATGACCACCAAATAGTACCAAAAGTACATCAAAAGGACATGATTAAGCTCAGTAAATACATCATAGTCTGCACAAAACAACTTGTGGTAATAAATAAGAGCAGTGAGTAAATGAGATTAAGAGATCCAATGACAACAGTGATTGCCAAGCCCAATCCTGCATCAAGCAAGCACAATAGAGGCACTATGACAGCCAATGAACATGAGCCAAACACCCAAATATATCAAGAGAGTCCATCAATACAACCGATACATCCCCTGAGAGTAATAAGCAAGATGTACATACCATTGGCAAGACTTGACAAAGGTCAGTGTATGCTCAATGAAGATGGATCAAATCAGCTCATAAGCATCCAAAAGTAGATATGGAAGCATCTACCAAGCAAATATCATACTCAAGGACGTGTAAGAGATCCTAATCTCAAATCTCAAGTAATAGCTCAAATGCATAACCTGCAAGCTTTGGGTAAATCCAAGACTATAAGCATAAAGCTCCCATTGGCACGAACGTCGATGGAAAATGAGCAACCAAGCTTAGAGATAGCATGTAAATGTATAAGACATCTCATAGCCAAGACCATACATCATGAGAGCACCAAGAGCATGTAAGCGCTCAAGCATATGATAGCATCCAAGTACATCTCCAAATACAAGCCCAACTTAAGCTTCAAGTGGCAAAGAATCTCAAACAATGTAGGTAGCATGCATCACTGGCGTATGCTTCAAAGCATGTACCAACGGGTCATGCATAGATCATAGGTATAACCTCTATCACAAAGCATGCCAATGTGTGTAGTCCAATGTCAAGTAAGTGCCAACCAATACGGAGCTCAAACGAGGGTCAAAATACATTCCGAAACCATCCAAGACATTTTCCAACCTCCATTTGCATCCAAATAGTCATAACAAGCATCCGAGAAGCACCAATAGGTATAACATAACCTAAGTTAAATAGCTTTAGGCCTGCTCTATTACAACAGTAAATTCATTTTATCAAACTAAGCATAAACATGGCAAAAATGAGCACCAAATCAATGGCATATCATATGCGTAGCTACCAGTGGAGCCCTTGGGCATAGCGCAAGTAGAAGATGATTGGTTTGAGCATGTTGAAAAGCATTGTCCAAGGGTAGCAACATATGTTAATGGAATATTAGTGGATCATTCTATTGTCCAAGGGTAGTAACATATGTTGAAAAGCATTGTCCAAGGGTAGCAACATATGTTAATGGAATATTAGTGGATCGTGCTATGGTAGATACGGGATCCTTCGTCAACATTGAGTTCAAAATTGATGGGAGGCTAGGGTTAGAAATTCAAAAAGATGCCTCCACCATTCTTTGAATGGTTGATGAGACTGTTTAAGACAACCTGAAGGGTGCATTACTAAAGTCCATGTGACCATTGCCAATGTGGAATGCATTCTAGACTTTAGAGTTATCAGGTTTGCATGATAGCCTAGCTATCAAGTATTACTAGGTAGGCCATGGATCTTACAAGCAAACTTTTAGGTTGATATACCTACTAGTCGGTTGGATCTTTGGCAGAGGTGCTAGATGTGTAGTAGTAGATGACTACCATGAATCTCCTCAAAGTGAGAGAGTTCCTTTATCCTCTATAGAGATGGATACATTGGAGGATGCAGCTAGTAGTGACATGTCATCAAGTGACGAATCCAACGAGGGGTCCACTACATAGGATATTTATCAAGTAACTTTGAATGAGTTCATAGAGGCTCAAGAGAGGATAAGAGATGTAGATGTAATTGATTTAAACCTTAGGACAATGAATGATTCATGGCTAATTAAATTAGGGTCCATGCTCAATTTGGAACAAAGGAAGGACTATGTGTCCTTGATTCAGGAATTTCGTGACATCTTTGCTTGGGATGAGCTGAGAGGTATTCTTCCTAGCCTGGTTATTCATATCTTTCCCCTAAAGGAAGGTAGCCACCCTCTGCGACAAAAGGTAAGGCATATGCTTTTTGAATTAAGGGATGGGCTATTCAAGGAGTTAACAAAATTATGAAAAGCTAGCATGATATTTTTGGTATAACACACAAAGTGGTGTTCACCAATTGTTATCAAGAAGAATAATAATAATTAGATTCAACTTTGCGTAGATTTTAGAGGGCTTAATCAGTAGAGGGTTAAGAATTACTATCCGTTACTATTTATTGATTAGATTTTAAATTAATTAGCGGGTAGGAAAATCTATTCATTTATGGATTGCTTTGTGGGATACAACCAAATGGCTATTGCAGAGGAAGATAAGCTAAAAATGACATTTATCACTGTCTTCGGTACCTTTGCATATGATGTGATGGCCTTTGGGTTATGCAATGTGCCTGGATCTTGGCAATGTACAACTAATAATACTTTTAGGGACATCTCCCAGAAGGAGTTAAAAAATTTCATCGATGATTTGGGGGAAGCCACCACAAGGGAAAGACAACTTATTATTTTAAGAAAATGTTTTGAGCATTGTAGACAGTTTTGCATTGCTCTTAATCCATGAAAGTACGTCTTTAGGGTGCCTTGTGGGTTATTACTACTGGGCCACGTGGTTAGCTCAGATGGTATTGCGATTGACTCAAAAAAATGAAAAGGTTATAGTTGATATGAGTTTGCCACACTCCAAAAGAAGTACATAGCTTTCTGTCTCATCAGTGGGGTATTATCGGAGATTTATCAATGCATTGGCAGAAAGAACGTTGCCATTGACAAACTTATTATCCTCTAACTATCTGTTTAATTGAAAGGAAGCTTATTAGGTATCTTTTGAGGATATAAAGCAAGAACTAGTGAAAGTGCCAATCCTAAAAGCATCCAAAAGAGGTGAGGTCTTTTATATATTTTGAGCAACAACAGTGCATAATATCAACTATTGTTTAGACCAAACTTGGAAAGATAAATGGTATTATCCAAGAGCCTTTGCTAGTCATTAATTGGGGATATATGAAATTAATTATACCTATATGGAGAAATTGTGCATTCGAATAGTTTTTGTGATAAAAAAATTTAGGCACTATATTCTCTATGAGGAGGTATTTTTTACGACGGTAGAGGGACTCAGACTGTTGATGAACAAGTCACAGCCACTTGATCATTTAGCAAAGTGGTTTAACACTTTACAGGAGTTTGATTATAATATTAGGAGTAAGCCATCGAAGTTACACGGTATTGTAAAATGTCTTGTGGATTTTGGGGAGCCAAATAAAATTCTAGTTGAAGGAAGTGACATAAAAGGTCTATCCAAAGTCGATGTAGCTTCCATCCCTTCTTGATATGCAACTATAATGCATTATCTATCTATAAGGGAATTTGGGGCTACTTTATCAAAGTCGAAGAATACAAGATGAAGCAACAACACTACGCTTTTTGATTATAGTGGGTATCTTGTATTGGAAAGGTGTGGACGAGATTTATTGTCGATGCATAGTACCTAATGAGGTACCATTCATTCTTGAGGAATGCCATGATTCATCATGTAGGGGACATTTTACTGGACAACTTACTGCCCAGAAAGCTCTTTGTGCTGAATATTGGTGCCCATCGATTTTTCAGGATGCTTTCAATTATGTTAAGCGCTGTGATGTCAAACAAAGACATCATGCTAGGGAGAATCGTAAGCGGCCACTAAACCCTATTTTAGTTATATTACCCTTCAAAAAATAGGGTATTGATTTGTTGGACCAATATACTCTTTATTGACTATGCGAAAGCGTTATATCATTGTAGTAATAGACTACTTTACAAAGTGGTCTGAAGCTCAAGCAATGACAAAGGATAATACTAAGGAGATGGCTAGTTTTATTATGGAGCAGATTGTTTGCCATTTTGGTCCACCTAAGGTTTTGGTGCTATGAAGCAGCTATGTGATTCAAGAGCCAAAAGTGCATGACGGTGTCCAAGTTTATAGATTTCGATGTCACAAAACCGACCGTCTAGATGGATCTCGAATCGATCTCTTTTAAGAGAAAAGTACACTCAACATTTGTTGTCTTAGTACGTAAAGCTCTCCCTTCCACTTAATTAGTCAAGTCTTCACGGGCAAGCACAAGATACCTCATTTGCCAAAGACCTATAAGCATTGTGACCAAATCCACCACCCACTTAAAATGAAGAGACAATGGATATGTGGGCTGCAATCCATCCCGATGTCTCACAGATGAATACATTTGACATGTCGTACATGTTTCCATAAAGTGAGCAACATCCTTATACATACCTTGCCACCAATATCTTTCTTTGATCTTTGCGAAAGTACCCCAAACACCTCTATGGCCAGCCCACAAGCTTTCATGAAATTCTTGCATAGCATTTACTTGTGAAGCTCTGTCACCCAAAACTCGCAATGGCATACCCTGTTTCTTTTTAGCATGTTTTCATAAGTATCAATCTTTTAAGAAAGACCCATAGGCTTTCCTCTTGATCTTCTTAAACTCCTCATCTGACCATTCATCTCTCTTTGTTAATGTACTGAGGTATTGACCAATTCTCAGCCACTCTCCTACATATTTGTCTTCCAGAAACACTTCTACACAAGATGCAAATCATCTAAAGTGTCTTCTCTTTGTTGTCCAAGCTTTTGTTAATGATTCTTGCATTGCTAAATTCACTCTTACAACATCATTTTCAGCTGCAAGAAATTCATTCTTCCTCCTCATCCATCATCCCATCTTCATTCTCATAGCGTGCCCGAGATAACATGTCTACCATTGGGTTATCTCTTCCTACAATATGCTGAAATTCAGGGTTCAAAGATTTGATATATGCAATCAACTGGAGCATAGCAATGTCCGAGGTAGCACAACTAGTAATCATACCCAATACCAGCAAACAATTGGTCTCAATGACTACATGAGCACCCATAAAATACACATCACATTTAAGGGCAGTCACAATTCCCCATAATTCTCTTCTTACATGTGGATATCTTCTCTGTCGTTAAAGCACCAAAGCGAATTGCATATCTTTGCCCTTCCTCATCATCTTGCCTAATTGGGCTTGTATCAACAGTAACAATGATAGGCTTTCCATGTGAATAATCAACCTTTCTCAATGTAGGAGCAGATTTTAAGAGTTGCTTCAATTTCTTCATTACTTTCTGATGCTTCCTTTCCCAATGAAATCTCCGATCTTTCCTCTCAGGTAAGTTACTCATGAATATATGTGTGCATCACGTGGGATCAAAATAAGATATTTTTTAAATACATTTTTTATATATAGAAGGGTGTAATATAAATGGGTTATTTACAGATTGAATATAAAAGGGTCATGTTTTATTCAGGAAAAATTCACAGATAATGATATTTATAAATAGTCCTTGAATGCACGTGATGTAAAGAATATACATATAGTAACTTTCCCGAGCCTTTCCTCAGAAACTGATATAGAGCAACAGCTACATGTGCAAAGTGAGAAATCCATATCAAATAGAACACACATGCACCCAAGAATCTATGCACCTCTGATACATTCATGCATTCAAGGAGACAGACTTTTGTCCAGAAAGAGTTAAATGCACCTCTTCTAGACGTGTCAAAATCCTCTCACAATCCACAATATGGTTTGCAACAAACTGTCTACATCCATGAGCATCTATCTCTTCATTCTTTTCATCCACTGCACACCCTTTGATTGGAACATCATCCAAGAAGGGCATTGTCATCCATGAGTACCCTATTCATAGCATTTGTCATGTATGCCACTAAGTTTGTTGCACCTTGTGGGAGAGTACACATCCGTACTAACCCCAAGGGAGTCTTCTGGTTGTGATATCCCTGCTTTCAATTGCAAGCTGAAACTGATCATACCCCAAGTAAAGATCACCCAAAGAATAGATCGCTCTGCATGTAAAAGCCTCTGCAAATTCATCAACCATAGGACCTGCACCCACATTTCTTATGGTCACTTTATTGACCGGTTGCATGTCTTGAATAAATCTCAAAGCCCCATTCTTTTTGGGCATAGTAAACCAAAAATTTGAGTATGGGGCTGAAGAGGGCTCCAAGATCTTCATGTGAATCTTTTCATTTAGCAAATCCATCAACTTTGGTAAGTAAGCTTTAGGCACTGGAATAGGCCTCAAGTTCCATAGCACGTTTGGCATAGTAAATATTACCATAGGAGAGACAACATTTGGATCCACCACACAACCTATTTCACTTGGCTGAAATGCAAATGCCTTTCCATGCCCAGCCAACATCTGCATAAAACAGTCTCTCTCAGCAGGCAAAAGAAACCCTTCTGCACCAACCTTCAATTCCTATAATGTTTCAGATGCAAACTGATGACCTATATCTTTAGGATCCCGTAAGCTTGGCTACAAACGCCGATTCGACGGCGTTCTGGCAGTTGGGGGCGCGGATTGCGACGGTCAGAGGGCGACGATGGCCTAGCATATGGTGACTTCAGCGCCGCCACTCCTTAGCCTCTCCCCTCTTGCAACAGCAGGCGACAACACACCCTGTATGCGATAATGGAAGCGCCTCTCTCCACAGAGCCTTCTCTCTTCCACTCGCAGTATCTCCCTGTGGTAGGACAATGCAAAAGAGACTGCAAGTTTCCTTTTAGAGCAGATTATCTACCGTTTCGGTCCACCGAAAGTTAGTGTCGGACCGTGGAACCCACTTTTTGAATAAAGTGATCAAAAGCTTGACTGAAGCTTGGCAAATCAAGCATAATAAAATGACCCCTTATAATCCGCAAGCAAACGGACAAGTCGAAAGTACTAATAAACAGCTTGTGGGGATCTTGTCTAAAATAGTCTCTAAGAAGAAACGGAACTGGGACAGGAAGTTGTATGTGGTAGTATGGGCGTACAATACAACGTTCAAGCGAGCTACCGGCCATACTCCATTTAAATTAGTTTATGGGGAAGAGTGTGTGTTACCCCTCAAATAGGTAGATACATTCTTGCCATTAAATAACTTCACCTCACGCTCTACTGCTTGCAAAGCATTCATCACAACACTTTCTATTTGAGCAGAAGCTTGCATCACATGTTGTTGTTGTTGTACCTGCATAAGCATATTCATATTTTGCACCAACTGTTGCGAAACATCACAAGAGATTGGTTCGAAGATTCTCCCATATTGTCTTTCTTTCTTCTAACGACCTTTCATGTTGGGTTCACCAATGTCGGAGGGGTTTTTGTCGAAAGGTCGAATCCACCGGGGATTAGAGATTGAAGGAAGTGGAAATAGGAGATGGAAGAGAAGAAAGAGAATAGACAAGAGGTAAATATGACAAAGACAAAGCATAATGAATTGAATCAATATGTATAAAAATTATAGCTCATTCTCCTCTGCTCGGAACCCAAATCTGCTCAGAACCCAAATCTGATGGCACCGTTGGCTTTGGAAGGGGGGTAAAACCCCAGGACTCCTACTCATGGATCTCCTAGATCACTCCTTCATCTTCTCGTTTCAAACTGTAGTTTTTAGCCTGTCATCAACGATCGCGATGCATGTGATTTCCCCAATCTGTCTTTTTTATGAAAAATCTCCTAACTGGCTGAAAAAGTAACTTGCTTTTTGCTAACTTTTTCAAATTTTTTTATAATAAATAATATAAAAAAAAGGCTAAAATTATCCAAAAATTCAGTATTTTTGGATAATCCATGCAACTGACACTAGTACTAATGACTCAGATCACATTAACTCTCTAGTTTAATAAAGAAGTCGGATGATGATGCATTCCATGTGTTTTCACATAGTGTCCGCATAGCATCATGACACTGCCTAGCCAAAGGTGACTTGAGTACCCACAATAATTAAAACTAGGCACTCTGCACCTAGGACACACCTGTTAATTGCACATGTCAAGTGATGGTTTAAAAATCTCTCTCTCTCTCTCTCTCTCTCTCTAACCCCTCTCTCCTTATGGGATATGCAATGTCTTTCATGTCCCTTTCTTTTTCATGGTTAGCAAGTCCATATATGCTATGGCCAAACTTATGACCAAAGAATAGACCACTTCCTTTCCCTTAGTGCAACTTATTAGCTAACTTGTACTTTCCATGTTCATAATACAAACCATTATGGAATTGATTATAGTGGATAGAATAAATAGGTAGAGTTAAATGAAATAAATAATTCCATTATGCTAATAATATATATATATATATATATACTTACTATATTGTATAGATTGAAAAGACTCATAAGTGTATTTGGAAAAGTTAATCTAAGCATACTTTTTTGTTTGTTTTGCCAACAATTATATGATTCCCTCCCTCCCTCCCTCTCTCTCTCTCTCTCTCTCTCTCTCTCTCTCTCATTATCTATGAAAATGAGTTCATACTTAGTGTTTGTGTGCATACATATATACCTATGTATGTATGAGTTAATGATGGAGGAGGGGCTGGGCGTGGCACCACCTAGCCAAAGGTGACTTGAGTACTAGATTTTCTTGTTGTAAATACTCAAAGGTGCATGCATATTGCACGTTGCAACATATGGAACTTATAGTAGAGTGAGAGTAGTGACTGAAGTTGGTCAAAGCTTATAGTAGTCACGCACTAGTCATCATTTGCTAATGGTAGTGTTACACTCACTACATCTTAGGTTTGCTTAATTTTACGTTGAGGGCTCTTGTGTTTTGGGAAAGTCACTTCACACATGCCCTAGTTGATGGAAATTTCAACACTCTATTATGTGGCTTGGATAGGTTATTCCTTTTCCTCTCTCACATCCTAGCATCATGATTCGTGAGACGATTACATTACCTTCCTCAGATAATTGATGCGTCAATTAAATTGTTAATGATCGTAATATGGGTTAGGGGGTGGAAGCCTTTGTGGAGTCTATAATAAGTGACATCATATTGTAAGCAACTTTATAAAAGCTTGATGATAGCTTGTAGCTTTTTTCAATTTTATTTCTTGCCAAAATGTTTGTCACTATTAAGCCTAATTATCATCCCTTTATAATAGATTTATTGTTATTGTGCTTTGATTAGGCTAAGGGCTCTAGCCCCATCATTAGTGCATTTTTTTGGATGTTTCTAAGACTGCTATCGTGTGGTTATACATTCAATGAAGGAAAGTCAAGGAAAAGATATCTATATAAGTATTCTAGATATATGCTAATCAGATACTTACTCATGATATTATCATTGGAGTGCTACAAGGTGTCTAGGCCTAAAAATACAAAAAAGCAACACATTTTATGAAAGGTTGTGTTTTTTATTATTCTGAGAAGATTTTTGCAATTCTACTCATATAGACTTGTAAAACATGTATTTTTTTTTTGATTTGAATACCTAGATGACCATAGTCTGAGTTCAGACGAAAAATTTAGAAAGAAAGAAGTTGTAGCCAAAGACTACTATCCTCATGATTTTAATTATATTCCATTGCTTACATCCTTTCTTGCTTAAGCCTTTTACTTGCCTAGCCTATTGTTGGTGGATGCTTTGAGCTATCAAAGGGACATTATTTCTTATTGTACTACTATAGTGGAATTCTTTTGGATTGCATAGAGTCTCCAAGTTATCTTCTTGGAAGAGTTTAGTCTAAGCAATCGACTTAGATGAAGTATTTGTAACCCAAGGGTGTAGTTGCAAATCATGCAAAGTCTTTCACCAAGAGCAATACACATAATCATTTTGGAATATTTCTATCTTTCATCTATCTTGATTATTTTCTTGGACCCCTATGGTTTGTGACTTTATACATACCTCTCTCAACATTTGGTGAACTTGACGTGAAAAGCCACGTCTGAACTCGACAAGATGGGAGATCATATACATCCAGTTGATGATATTGTTAGACCTACAGACTTCATGAAGATCTATGAGATGTACAAACAAGAAGGAATTGTAACTAATGCTTTGGAGAAGGTTATAGTAGAAGTTAAGAAATTTGACAAATAAAATATTACTACATTTCGCCATGTTTATGTAGAAAATCTTGAGATGGAAAGGGACCAAACAAATGCCAAGGTATTTTGATAGAGTTGTGGCTTATGAGCCTCAAACCATAGTGAATGAAATTTATACAAAACATGGGACTATATGGGCTGCTTTCAAGAGAGCTCTAAAAGAGGAATTTTATCTTGAAGATGGAGATCATGTACAAAGAGATATTTCCTAGAGTGTATTTCCAGACTCGAAAAGGGGCTTTCTGCTCTAGAAATGCAGAGGGTTTTTGAGCAAAGATATGAGATGTTGAGAGCTATAGAGTAGTTAACACTTGAGATAAATAAAGTGTTACTTTTTCTATAGGTTGCACATTCTCCATTGCAAATGGAATTAGAAGAGCTTCTTGAAGATGATGCTAGAGAGAATGGCATGAGCACTGATTGGGCAAATTTACAAGAAGCAATTTCAAAATTGGTAAAGAGGCAATGAAGACATAAGTAGTTAATGGGTCCATAGACTATCGCTACCCTTACGTGGTTTGAGTCTTTGCCTAGCCCACTACCTCCCATACCCACTTTTGCACCAATAAATGATGATATCATGGATGAGCTTCTAAAGAATATGGGAGATTTGCAAATAAAATTGGCTAAATTGGAAGATCCTAGGAGAGTTGCTCCTTTGCAAACTCCACCTATAAGGGAATTTATTCACAAATGCATATGCTGTGATAGTCCTGAGCATGACCATAGGGACTATAATGCCTACATAGATGCTATGAGAAAAAATATGATTTTCTAGAAGGATGAAAAAATCTATGCAAGTGAGATAGGTCTACCTATTGCCACAAACTTTGGAAAGGGAAAAATAAAGGAGATTTTAGAGGATTTGTTTGCACAGATTGCATGTGCAATGTAGATGTTGTAGAGCATGACCACAGGGACTATTATGCCTACATAGATGCTATGAGGAAAAATATGATTTTCTAGAAGGATGCAAAAATCTATGCAAGTGAGACATATGTACCTATTGCCACAAACTTTGGAAAGGGAAAAATAAAGAAGATTTTAGAGGATTTATTTGCACAGGCTACATATGCAATGTAGATGCTGCAACCTATGGATTACAGATTGAGAAGAATTTGGAACATAAAAAGATAGAGAATTGGACTATGCCTTATAGATATAAAAAAGGGTAAGGTGCCTTTTATAGAGTACACTAGTACTACAGGATGGACTATCATAGCTAAAACTGGAAGGGAATCTCATATATATACATATCTAGTTTATGCCTACTTGGATAAAACTCAAAATACAAAAGTGATGATAGAAGAGAAGTAAAATACAAATTATGTGAATCTTGGCATTTCAAAGAAAATAACTAGATGGGATGAGAAGTTTGTATCTCATGTTAGAACTAGACAATTTGACAAAGGGTATTGGAGATACACTGGCAAAGTATGATACTCATGTTGTAAATTAGGATGCAAATATAGTAGAGATGATGCAAGTGCATGTTGATGATGATGTGACCACATGTGTATATATTAAATTGATTATAAATGTAGATGAAATAGTGATTGTGCATGCAAATACAATATTATGTGAGGATGCACATGATACATGTGCTTTGTTTGATAACTATGCTTGGATAGTGAATGTAGAGGATACATGATTGTGACTATGGATGATGCTTTGCCTAAAAATGTAGCTTTGGTTGAAGATATTATAGATATAGAGGCAGTAGAGGATGAATTTCTTGAGGATAATACACATCCTTTGTTTGATGGTGTGGATATGTTCTTTACCTATGCTTCAATAGTACAAGCAGTGAATGTAGTGAAAATGGTGACTTAAGATGCAAAGGGAATGAATGCTTTGATTGATGATGATAATAATGGATTGGTTGTTGATAACAAGGTGGCAAAATTTTTGCAAGAGATTGCAATGGAGGATCCAAAATATGTAGGATATATCTAGGTTTATGATATAGGCGAATGCTTTGAAGAGGATGACTTATGTGAGATAATAAAGTGGACCTTTGATCACAACAGACTTTGTGTGTATTGCTTAGTAAGATACACATGTTGTTTGGACTAGGAAGGGGTGTTTGGGTTGTACCGATGATTTATTGGGTACTTATTATCAAGTGGCCATTTGACCTAGGAGAAGAAAAACTTTGAGTTGACAACCGATCTTCGAGACGATTGAGTAGAAGTGACACATATCAGAGGATGTGCAAATTTGGAGGGAGTGGATGTCATGTGGTTATATGTTCAATGAAGGAAAATCAAGGAAAAAACATCTATGTAAGTATTTCAAATATATGCTTATGAGATACTTACTCATGATCCTAATAGGTTTTTTATATTTAGAACTAGCCTCCAAAATTCTTTGAGTACTCGTTATTAAGTTCTATTCACTTAGTGAGAATTTTGGGTGGATCAAAGCACATGCAAAGAGTAATCTAGAGTGCTACAATAATATAGATAGATACCAATGTTTTTGGCTCTTTTGAGAAGATTTTCACAATTCTGCTCACGTTAGCTTGTAAACATGTCTGTTTCATTTGATTTGAGTACTTGGACTACCATATTCTGAGTTTAGATGAAAATATTAGGGAGAAAATAAGTTACAACCAAGCTTAGGATAGGACTGCTATCCTCAGGGTTTTAATCATATTCCATTGCTTACAAGATTTCTTGCTTAAGTCTTCTACTTGCCTACTATTGGTGGATGCTTTGGGCTATCAAAGGGATATTGTTTCTTATTGTATTACTCTAATTGGATTCTTTTGGGTTGAATAGAGTGTCCAAGTTATCTTCTTAGTTTGAGCAATTGACTTAGACACACTATTTGTACCCTGGGAGTGTAGTTATAGTTGTGAAAAGTCTTTCAAGAGCAATACATAGAATCTTTTTGGACTCTTTCTATCTTCCTCCACGTGTCTTGATTCTTTCTTGAACCCATGTGATTTGTGGCTTGACACATACCCCCATGGACATTGTTATTGATATATGTATAAACTAGTTTATTAACATGTCTGTAAACTAGTTTAATGGCACCTTTATAAGCCATTTTATAAGCTAGCTTACATGAATATATATTTAAATAATCATAAATTAAAGGGCTCTTATGGGAATATTTATGTTCATTTTTAGTCATTGACACAAACATAAATTTTAATGCACAATTGACAATAATACTAGAAAAAACATGATTGACTCATTTTGAATTTTATTCTCTTCTTCTTCTTCTTCTTCTTCTTCTTCTTCTTCTTCCCCTAGATTGTATTTATTTGATCTTTTCCTGTATGTACTCATGTTTACTTTTATAGTGTACTTGTATTTCTTTGATCTTTTTGTTACTTACAATTTAAAAATGCCTTGAGAACCTCTTTTACCCCTATTGGGTGCATCTCAAAGATTGCCTTGCCTTCTTTCCAAGATATTTGTATTACACTAACTACTTCTGCCATGGTCTCATTAGCCACTCATAAGCTTGTAAGCTCTGACCATTATGCTCTTTTCTATTGATAGCTAGGACTTTGCAGACTTGGGCACCTTTGGAGTTATAGAGTTTGATGGAGATGCATCCTTTTTTTTTTTTGGAACATTTCCCATCACCTTCCTTTTTTAGTTTTTTCTTTGGCTCAACTTTATTGACAAGGTTGGCACCTTTGTTGTTCACAACTTTGAAGAAGTACTTGTTGACTATAGTGTTAGTATTGAGTCAAAGACTGGCACCTTTGGGCTTCTAGGCCTCTACCTACTTTTGGGGAGCATGGCTTTGAGTGGTAACCTCCTTCTACATGTGATTGACATCACAAGTTTTCTTAAAGGAGAGGACTACCCATTGTCTTCAGTCTTTATTAGAATCTTATTTCCACTAGATCTTTTGCAAAGGGCACTTCGTCAACTATATGATAAAGTTTTGGGTTCTCTTTGGATAACCAAAGAGTATATTCACCTACATAGAAGCCTTGAACCGACAAGAGTCTCTTTGTTGAGATTTTTTCTTAACAATGGGACTTGATAAAACTCTTATTTATCCAATAGATTCAACCACACTAACTATAATATCTCTCACATACTAGCTACAAACACTCTTTCTTTATCCAACCAAGCACTCATCGATTTGCAATAAAACAAATACATGCCTAGATTTAAGTGGTAGAGAGCTTATCTACTTAGCTAGCTCATTGCAGTCCTCATTACTTGATGGGTTTGCAAGTGGCTCCACAATCCAATCCTTGCCTCTTGATTTGCTATTCCATAGTCTTAGCTCAATCCACACATGCTCCAAGTTATTGTGAGTGAAGAGAAGAAGAAGGAAATGGCACAAGATGTGAAGAAGAGCTTCTCCAATTGTCCCCCCCCACCCCCGACACACACACACCCACACACACACACACATGCACACACATGCACATGCACACGCACATGCACACACCCACACGCACACACACACACACACACTCTCTCTCTCTCTCTCACTCAAAGATTCTTCAATGGATAAGAGAGAAGTAAGAAGAAGAGATCTCAAAGTTAGCTCACACAAAATAACCTCTTCTATTTAATTTTCAACCTTTTATACAAGGACTCAAATTTTAGTTCCCCCTCCCCCCCCCCCCCCCCCCCCCCAAGTTAGGCACCTTATCCCTCTCTTGGGCCCTTGATTAGTCCTTGTATTGCATGCATATATTTTGGGGCTTAATCTTAGACTCTCTCCTAAGTAAGAAGTGATACAATTTGTAAAGAGTGAGCTTGGATCTGGGATAATACAACTAAAACATAATATCTTTTAAAAAATTATATGTATCCCAAATTCAAATTTGATGAAGATCCCCTCACATGTGTCCATAAAATTGAACTTCATAAATCTTGTGCTTCTTTTTCTTCTTCTTAGCTTAATCTCCAAAAATGAGGTTAACATTACCCCACTCCTAGACTAGTGCCAATCCCTTGGTATGCAATGTCATGGAGCCTCATGTTGGCAACAGTCATGGAGTGATGGTCCTATTGAAGGAGTGATAGTTGTTTTTTATGACATAGTACAATTACCATTGTAGCTCTTAGAGATGTGGATGGGGAATGTTAGATGCTCCTTTGATCTTTAGTAAACCTATAATTGGTGTCCTCTCCCTAGGGGTGTGTCTAGCTTATCATGTAATGTAAGGTGCTAGTGTAAATATAACTAGAAGATGGGTCATACTCCAACAAGCTAAGGGTATTATCCCATACTAGAGGATCCAATTCGTGCAAGGTTTTATTGTGCGGTATGAATCTTAGGGTAATAGGTCATCTGAGCAAGCTCAAGATGTCTGGCCCTTGATGTGCTCTAAGGTTGTGCTATGAGGGAAAAAACTTTATTATTATTATGCTTTGATTAGGCTAAGGGATCGAGACCCATCATTAGTGCATTTTTTTGGGATTTTTCTAAGACCAATATCGTGTGGTTATACATTCAACGAAAGAAAGTCAAGGAAAAGACATCTACATAAGTATTCTAGATATATGCAAATGGGATACTTACTCATGATCCTATCAGGTTTTCTAGGCTTAAAACTTGTCTCCAAAATAGTCTAAATGCTTATTATTAAGTTATACTAGCTTAATGAGTATTTTTTGGTGGATCAAAACATATCTAAGGGGTAAACTAGAGTGCTACAAGGCGTCTTGGCCTAAATATACAAAAAAATAACACGTTTTATTAAATGTTGTGTTTTCGACAATTCTTAGAAGATTTTTGTAATTCTGCTCATGTAGACTTGTAAAACATTCTTTTTGTTTGATTTGAATACCTAGATGACCATACTCTGAATTCATGTGAAAATTTTAGAAAGAAAAAAAATTGTAGCCAAAGACTACTGTCCTTAGGATTTTGATTATATTCCATTGCTTACATCATTTCTTGCTTAAGCCTTATACTTGCCTACTGTTGGTGGATGCTTTGGGCTATCAATGGGATATTATTTCTTATTGTACTACTATAGTGGAATTCTTCAAGATTGCATAGAGTGTCCAAGTTATCTTCTTGGAAGAGTTTAGTCTAAGCAATGGACTAATCTTTCACCATGTTTATGAAGAAAATCTTGAGATGCAAGGGACCAAACAAATGCCAAGGTATTTTGATAGAGTTGTGGCTTATGAGCCACAAACCATAGTGAATGCAATTTATACAAAGCATGGGACTATATGGGCTGCTTTCAAGAGAGCTCTAAAAAAGAGGAATTTTATCTTGAAGATGGAGATCATGTACAAAGAGATCTTTCCTAGAGTTTATTTCCAAACCCGGAAAGGGGCTTTCTGCTCTAGAAATGCAGAGGGTTTTTGAGCAAAGATATGAGATGTTGAGAGCTATAGAGTAGTTAACACTTGAGATAGAGAAAGTGTTACTTTTTCTATAGGTTGCACATTCTCCATTGCAAATGGAATCAGAAGAGCTTCTTGAAGATGATGCTAGAGAGAATGGCACGAGCACTGATTGGGCAAATTTACAAGAAGAAATTTCAAAATTGGTAAAGAGGCAATGAAGACATAAGTAGTTAATGGGTCCATAGACTATCGCTACCCTTATGTGGTTTGAGTCTTTGCCTAGCCCAATACCTCCCATACCCACTTTTGCACCAATAAATGATGATATCATGGATGAGCTTGTAAAGAATATGGAAGATTTGCAAATAAAATTGGCTAAATTGGAAGATCCTAGGAGAGTTGCTCCTTTGCAAACTCCACCTATAAGGGAATTTATTCACAAATGCATATGCTGTGATAGTCCTGAGCATGACCATAGGGACTATAATGCCTACATAGATGCTATGAGAAAAAATGTGATTTTCTAGAAGGATGAAAAAATCTATGCAAGTGAGATAGGTCTACCTATTGCCACAAACGTTGGAAAGGAAAAAATAAAGGAGATTTTAGAGGATTTGTTTGCACAGATTGCATGTGCAATGTAGATGTTGCAGAGCATGACCATAGGGATTATGATGCCTACATAGATGTGCATAGGTATGCATCCTCACATAATATTGTATTATGATGCCTACATACCTGTGCTTCAATAGTACAAGCAGTGAATGTAGTGAAAATGGTGACTCAAGATGCAAAGGGAATGAATGCTTTGATTGATGATGATGATAATGGATTGGTTGTTGATAATAAGGTGGCAAAAATTTTGCAAGAGATTGTAATGGAGGGTCCAAAATATGTAGGATATATCTAGGTTTATGATATAGGTGAATGCTTTGAAGAGGATGACTTATGTGAGATAATGAAGTGGACCTTTGATCACAACAGACTTTGTGTGTATTGCTTACTATGATACACATGTTGTTTGGACTAGGAAGGGGTGTTTGGGTTGTACCGATGATTTATTGGGTACTTATTATCAAGTGGCCATTTGATCTAGGAGAAGAAAAACTTTGACTTGACAACTGATCTTGGAGACGATTGAGTAGAAGTGACACATATCAGAGGATGTGCAAATTTGGAGGGAGTGAATGTCATGTGGTTATATGTTCAATGAAGGAAAATCAAGGAAAAAACATCTATGTAAGTATTTCAAATATATGCTTATGAGATACTTACTCATGATCCTAATAGGTTTTTTACATTTAGAACTAGCCTCCAAAATACTCTGAGTACTCGTTATTAAGTTCTATTCACTTAGTGAGAATTTTGGGTGGATCAAAGCACATGCAAAGAGTAATCTAGAGTGCTACAATAATATAGATAAATACCAATGTTTTTGGCTATTTTGAGAAGATTTTCACAATTCTGCTCACGTTAGCTTGTAAACATGTCTGTTTCATTTGATTTGAGTACTTAGACTACCATATTCTGAGTTTAGATGAAAATATTAGGGAGAAAATAAGTTACAACCAAGCTTAGGATAGGACTGCTATCCTCAGGGGTTTAATCATATTCCATTGCTTACAAGATTTCTTGCTTAAGTCTTCTACTTGCCTACTATTGGTGGATGCTTTGGGCTATCAAAGGGATATTGTTTCTTATTGTATTACTCTAGTTGGATTCTTTTGGGTTGAATAGAGTGTCCAAGTTATCTTCTTAGTTTGAGCAATTGACTTAGACACACTGTTTGTAACCTGGGAGTGTAGTTGTAGTTGTGAAAAGTCTTTCAAGAGCAATACATAGAATCTTTTTGGACTCTTTCTATCTTCCTCCACGTGTCTTGATTCTTTCTTGAACCCATGTGATTTGTGGCTTGACACATACCCCCATGGACATTGTTATTGATATATTTATAAACTAGTTTATTAACATGTCTATAAACTAGTTTAATGGCACCTTTATAAGCCATTTTATAAGCTAGCTTACATGAATATATTTATAATTAATCATAAAATAAAGGGCTCTTATGGGAATATTTATACTTATTTTTAGTCATTGACACAAATGTAAAATTTAATAGACAATTGACAATAATATTAGAAAAAACATGATTTACTCATTTTGAATTTTGTTATCTTCTTCTTCTTCTTCCTTCTCCTTCTTCTTCTTTTTCTTCGAGTGAAGAAGGGTTGTGTGACTGAGAAGGAAAAGTAGGAGGTGCTTCTTTATATCCAAAACTATGCATAGTATATTTTCTCTTTCTCTTCTTCTTTTTCATTCTCTTCTTTTTTTCATAGTTATGTTAGTCTACTTCTCAGTTTTTTTTGTTTTCTTAACACATATGATTGCACAAGTTAAGGTGCATGCTATAGTGCTAAGGAATGCATAGGTTAGGACATAGATAAGCATGTAAGTTATCATGCATTGAAACAATAAGTAATTATGCATGTTATTGCCCTATTTATAAATACCTATAAGATTGCTTTATTTCTCAAATTAGATTTTGTTTGTTTGCTTGTAAGTAGCATAGGTAAACATGCCATTAAACGATTAGTTAATCATGCAAATAAAAACCCAAATAATAGTGTCAGTAATAACAAAAATTGTATGTGTGTGTGTGTAAAAGTAATAGTGCAATTAATTACTAAAATAAGATATTCTTTCTCTATATTAATTTATTACATGGGATTGAGAACTTCCATAAATGAATATGTTTAGGCACATGAAAAATAAGACAGGAGGCATTTTCTTCTATCTCAAGTAAAGGAGGATATTGTGCGCATTGTAAGGAGGGGGAGTTTCTTGTCCAATTTTGGTATAACATATTTTTCTTCTTTTGTTCTTTTTTACTTCTCTACTTCTCATTTCTATACTCTTTAAGTAATATGGATGTTTGTTGGCCTTCCTCTATGTTCTTTCATGATTTTAGTAGTTTAATATTTATTCTATTTCATTTTCTTATGTAATTCCATATGCTAGTAGACATATACCTAGCATCTATTATAATTGTTATAGTCACATGTATAACTTGAAGCTATTACTCTATATACACAATGAACATGCAAAAATTGACAAAGAAAAACCATGGGGTTGGTAATTGCAGAATTGTAGAGCCACAATTCTGCAATTAGCAATCCCTTAGTTTTTTGAATTAGTATTTAGCATGTTTATTTATGTGTGTATATACATGTTTAATGACATTTTAATGTGTTTAAATAACTATTTATGTTACCATGAGAATATGCGGATGAAACATGTTTAAAAGGGCATAAATTGTCATGTTTATACTATGTGGAATAAATGTGACTTAGGACATGGGTCATTTGATGGATTTTTAATCAGAATTGTAGACATGCTTGTACGCTTTTTAATAGTCCAAAAAATGCATGAATAGGGCCATCTACAAGCTAATTCTTTTTACTACTAGGTAGATCAACTCTATCTACTTTTTTCCCAACTAAAGGACATGATTTCTTCAATTTGGTCTTCATAGGACCTTTATACATTGCCTCTATCTAGACTTTCTTATGGCCTACAATTAGCTTCACCTACTTAAATTGCTGTGTTGAAGTCCTTGGTATTGCTACCATTGGTTCCCTTAGAATGATATGCCATGGGATTGGCATGAACATATAGAAGGAGATAATGCTAACTCCAAATGGAGAGGTTGCAAAAAGGGTTACAATTTTTGAAAAACTTATTGAAAAGTCAAAGCCAAAGGTTGATCAAAGTACTCAAAGGAGTTAAAGAAGAATAATCAAGTGGCTAGAAGAGGAGCCAAGACCGATTATAAGTAAATTTAGTAGTGAATATCTAGATTGAATATTTTTTTAGAATACTAAAGATAGAGTATAGCATATGGAAAGTTAAATCTAACAACTAGTCACCATTTGAAAACTATTGTTGTAATTTTTAAATAAAGTTGAGAGTAGGGTTCATTACCATGTAAATTTTTTATAAATGTGGGTAGTGCTCATTTCCCTACAAAAGTTAAAATATCTTAGAGTTAAAATTGAGATTTTATATTTTATTTATTATATATATGCACACATGCAAAAGCTTCCAAGAGTAAAATAAAGATCTACATGCAAGTTCACCTATCAATGAAGTCATAGATGTGTAAAATGAAGTGACTGGACATGGAAATGAGGCCAAGAGTTGAGACTACCTATCCACTAAATGAAACTTATATATGTAATGTGCAAACAAAATAGAATCTCTCATTCTTGTATGTGCAATCTGTGAGTTCAAGCTTTTTTCTCCTTCTTGCTTCCACTACACCTTGTATGAGAGAGAGAGAGAGAGAGAGCAAGAGAATGAGGGATTCAAGATTGAAACTCTCTCTTACATTCCATTAATATTCTCTTCTTATTCCTCTTCTTTTCTTCTACACAACTTAGGCTTCTTGAGGTATTTGTATCATGAGTGTGCAAGAGAGTGAGAGAGTGAGGGGCCATAAAGAAGAAGCTTCTTGTCCTCTTTTTCTTATCACCATCCTCTTGATGATATAGAGGGATAATGGAAGTAATGGATCAAGACCTTGGTGCACAAGAAGCATATATTAGAATTGTGATGTTATCTAACACTGCCTTGGTGGCAAAGTATAAGGAGAAGCTAAGAAATAAACTTTAAGTCCATGCTTTATTTACTTTCATAAGATTGAAAGAGAGCCTATATAGCTTAGATCTAGATAGTATAATTACAAGCATAGAGGAAACAAATGAGAGAATACATATTAGTTGAGAGTCTCACATTTTTGAGCTCTCATAGCCTAATACATGGCTGTGCATGTGAGCATGCATGTGCACGCGTGCGCGCGTGCGCGCACACACACACACACACAAGCTTCAAAGGTGGTTGGTCTAGCAAGGTATGCCCAGACCCTAGGTTCTGCATTGTAAAGAGGGGCTACACTAGAAATATGATAAGAAAAAGGAAGGGTTTTTAAAGTGTATAAAATAAAAGGATAGGTATCATCATTTTTTTTCCTTTTTTTTAAAATAAATTTTTTTCTTCTTCCCCTAGCGAAAGGTGACTTGAGTACCCATCACCATAATTAACACAAGGCGACAAAACCTTCCAATCCATGTACTAGATTTACGACAATAATTACTCAAAAAAGCATGCAAATTGTAGTTTGCAATATTATATGCAACTTAAAAAAAAAGAATAAATTAATTTATATTAAAAGTAAAGCAAAAAGGTACAAAATTGTACTTTCAGCAGGTTTCCATCCTTCAGCATCTATACAAAATTGGACTTTTATCGGGAGTCCATTCTTTGGCATATTTTGCGCACAACAAGCTTGTTCAATTGATAGAAATCATATTCATAGGAAGAGTTTAGTTATGAGGGTAGGCATACTAGTGCCATAGTGTCTAATTATTGGAGCATGGCCTTTCTTTTTTTTTCTATCTTCAGTCTCCTTTCTTGATGGGCTAGATACTTTAAGACTTCTATTCCCATTTCTTCATCTTTAGTAGGTTTGCCCTTCTTCTTCTCCTTTTGATACTTGCATCAAGCCTTAGTGATTTGATTTCCCTTGGCCATCACCTACCACACAAATTCAGATTTAAAAGCATGAAATGGCTCAACATTGATATGCTCAAACAAAATTTTTATTCATACTAATCCATATTTTCCACAAGAGAAATCCTCATAGACAATTCCAAATGATTGGAGAAAGCCCATATATTTCTCCAAGAAGGATATCCTTCCATGTCAATCTTGAGGGGTGTTGATCCAATTTTGATAGCTCTATGATTAGTCTAGATAACCTTTAAAGTGATAAGCCATAATAGACATGGAATTCAATGCTAGATGTAGGGGTTCCATAATATTTGGAATCTGTAGGTCCATTGTACCTCATTCCAATTTAGATTGAATTTTCAAATTTTATTCATTTTTGAAAAGAGTTGATTACACCCTTGTTTGAAGTGTTGGATGGGTAGGAACAGTTTGCCAGCACAGACCTTTATGATTAAATTACATCTGATTTTGGATGGTTTTACATATATTAGCCCCCCCATAATTTTCTCTCTATAGGATTAAATGCGGCTCTTCATTGGTCAGTTGGTAATGATGTTTGAGGGCAGCTTCTTAATACTTTTAGAAACATGTGCCATGTTTCCAGATGTCAAATCAATGGTTGATGCCTTTTTTGCTCACTTTATAAGCCAAGGGAAGCTAATTACTCATAATTTTGTGGAATATACTGAACCAGATAGAATCTAATGCACTCTAGGGTAGTGTGAAAATTTTAATGGGGGAAAGACTGATGCCAGGATGCATATTTCACGGTGGATTCCGTGCCACGGTGGATTCTGTGAGGTTTTATGGTGGATTCCATAAACTTTGTTGACCGGGGCTCATACATAAAGTGGATTGTTTGTGCGAGAAGTTGATGGGGATGCCTATCCTTTTCGGGCGTTTCATTAATTTCGCGTATACATGGGTGATTCTATAGCGGGTGATTCCACAAAATACATATTAAATTAATAAACGTTTATGAGTTTAGAGTGCGCACTCGTGATAAATTAAGGTTAGGATTGATTTCTAACCAGTTGATTTATTTATGTAGCTGAAGACTGCTAGGTATTCACTCTTGTTGGTTTAATTGTATTATTTTACTAACGATTGTGAATGCTTTAGTTGATGTGTAGAGATAGTAGCAGTGGCGGAGGAAAGCATTGGAGGATAGCGTGTATTCGAGTTATCACTTATATTTTGATGGGCGCATACCTTAGGCATGGCGCCTATATTTTGTCGCGCTAATTTATTAAGGCATTGGATATTTATTTATTATTTTGTATGCGCATGGGCGCACGATTATGATATTTGTATTTGGACATTGTATTGGGTATGCCTGACTTCTTGGGCGCCCGCCCATTAGCTTTATTTTTATTTGGCACTAAAGCAAACTCAAAAGCCAAAAGCGTGCTATTTTGTAATTTGGGCTATTATTTGAGCTTGAAGAGGATTAATACATAAAATACATGCTTTGTGGAGCACTCACACAAGGCATGGGGGGAGATTGCACCCAATTGGTCTCTTGTTCATGTCGTGCATGCTTTCTACCTTAAGTTTTGTGCAAAAAGTAGAGTTCTTTTGTTCTTGGGGACCTTCCGGCACTCACTACACGAGCATACAACATCCGATCTGTGCACCAGTGGTATCAGAGCGAAGCTGAGATCGAGAGCTTCCAATCGCTACCCATCTTGTGCGAAGGCGGAGCTCCTGGAATGATCGAGCTCTACAGTCAGTCTCATCGCGAACGGTCGATACGGGTGGCTTCCTGGCGGTCAAGAACCTCTGTCTACAGCCTTTGATTGCGAAGGACCGGCCTAGGGAAGCGGAGGACCACGTCAACATCTCCCTATTCAAGTCGTTTTTATCTCAGACAAAACAGATAAGCTTCCATAATAATCAAGGTTTAAGCTTAAGTTAAAAGCTTAAGTAAGCTTAAAAGGCTTACTTAAGCCCATAAATTCGACGATTTTTGAAGGCGGCAGCATCCCGTATTTTTCGCACTGAAAAACGACCCCCCCTAAAATTCGACGTGACAATCAGATTAAGCTTCAAGCTTAATCACTCAAGTCTCAAGTCACAAAAATTCTCAAAGTTTGACAAGTACTTTAAGTTCTGCAACTCCGCAAGTTCAGCAAGTCAGCAGAGGTCAAAATTGAC
This sequence comes from Lygodium microphyllum, assembly GCF_053477565.2. Lineage (NCBI taxonomy): Eukaryota > Viridiplantae > Streptophyta > Polypodiopsida > Schizaeales > Lygodiaceae > Lygodium > Lygodium microphyllum. The sequence continues at coordinate 89,813,179 of NC_141150.1, read as the reverse complement.
TTATGCTAAAAACTCCCATAAGGACTGTTCTTGCGTAGAAGCACTGAACTGCAAAGTTGTTCCCTGGAAGACTCTGTTCGCATACGTAGACTTGCTGAACCAGTTTCAGCACACGCAGAAGGTCATACGCAGATTTTACGAAGATTTCAAATCTCGCAACTGCAAAAGTCGAAGACCGTGAAAGCCAAACAAAAATCTATAAGCCTTGTACACCCGACTTTGAGCTACGCTCATCCCGCTAATTGGATTTTGAGAGTGTGAGGTCTTTTGAAATTTTTACAGGATGACGGAATAAAATATGGATGACTTAATGGCTGAAGGCGATCTTCCTGAACCTACGATGGAATAAAAGCTGGATTTAATTATGATGCAATTGGATGAAGAACGAAGAGCCCGGCAAGCCTTGCAAGTTCAATTGGCCAATTTACAATGATTGACTACCGACAAAGATGGACCACAACCCGAAGATCTTATCTGACGAACCATTGATGCGACTCTCGAAGATCAATCCATCCGTAAAGAAACAAACATAAGTAAAAGAAATTTCAAATTCCATACTTTCAATAGAGCTCGAGATGGAAAGACTATTCTTGCATTCATCAGTCAGTTTGATGATTACTTTCATGAAGAGACATACGCTAAAAAAGGTAAAATCAAGTGTGTCACTAATCATTTAGTGGATAGAGTATCTCTTTGGTGGACCGTGGTTCGTAAGAGCATAGATTGTCCCATTGCCTGGGAGAGTTTCAAAAAGAAGTTTATGCAAAATTTCCTTCCTCCACAATTCCATGAAAAAGCCATAAAGCAATGGGACCTTCTTCAACAAAGAGATCGTGAGCCTATTTCCCAGTATATCGAACGCTTTTGGAATGCCTTACTCCAACTACGCATGCTTGAAGACATACTTGAAGCGACTCACAAGCGCAAGTTTATGTCTGGATTACTTGGGCATTACTACGCTGAAGTCAATATGTTCAAGCCTGTAACTCTTGAAGATGCAATTTCTTTAGCTCATGACATTGAAGACAAGCTTCGAGGAAGAGACAAGCATCCACAACAATTTCAAGCAAATGGTAACTATGGTTCAAAGCAATTCAATTCAAATTTTAGAAGATTCAATCAAAGTCGATTTCCTTCATCATCTTTTCGTAAGTCTTGGACAAAACCACCTCCTTTGCTATTAAATACCAATCAAAACCCTAAGCCATTCTCACAGCCAAATCCTAATACTCCTAGACTTCCTGCCATTGCAAATAATGTATCTAAAGCCAAACCTATAGTGTGTTACAAATGCCATCAACCTGGACATCTAGCAGCCAATTGCCAATCGAAGAAGCCACCTGTCCATATCAACTATCTTGGAGCAATGGAAGATGAAGAACATGAGGAAATGCCTGACTTTACGGAAGATGAGGACGACATTGCTACTCCTTTGGATACTTTACCAGGTATGCCAACTCCACATTCTTTGTTGACAATGAAATATTTAGTGCATGGAAAAGAAAAGATTATTTTGCATGATGATGGTAGTACACATGATTTTATTTCTGCAAAGTTAGTGAAAGAATTGAAATTACAAACTATTCCTACGCATTATCGCATTAAAGCAGCATTCTTAGGCACAAGGTATAATGGAACACAAGAGGTGCATGATTTAGAAATTAAAATTGGTAAATACACTAAAAGAAGGAATTTTCTAGTTGTACCATTACAGTCTAGTGATATTATCCTAGGTATGCCTTGGCGTCATCAGCATAATCTTGATATAGATTATTCCACGCATTCAATTCAAATTTATTTTCAAGGAAAACACATTACATTATATGGTATGCATGCATCTAATAATTTTCTATTGCTTACTCATACTCAAGCTAAATGTGCATTACGCAAAAGTAGTAAATATTATCTAATTTGGGTGAATGAACTTCAAGCTAAAGAAAAACATATGCACCCTAGGCATAAAGAATTCCTTGCACAATTTAAAGATTGTTTTGCTGAAGATTTACCACCTAGACTACCTCCTTCACGTCCTGAAGACCACAAAATAGATTTAATTCCTAGTACACAACCACCCTGTAAAGCACCATATAGGCATAACCAGATCGAACAGAAAGAAATTCAAAATCAAGTTGAGAAATTATTAAACAGAGGATTAATTAAACCTAGTAGTTCTCCATTTGGCGCACCTGTTTTGTTGGTAAAGAAGAAGAATAATACTTATCGTATGTGCATTGATTATCGTGCCCTAAATAAGATTACTGTAAAGAATAGATATCCAATTCCTAGGGTAGATGATCTTATGGATAAACTACAAGGTTTTGCCATATTTAGTAAAATAGATCTTAAATCTGGTTATCATCAGGTGAGATTAGATAAATCTGATATATTTAAGACTGCATTTAGAACACAATTTAGTCATTATGAATTTTTAGTGATGGCATTACTTTGTTTGCTAACCTAGGAACAAAGATTGATTTCTCATCTACATTTCATCCTGAAACTAATGGACAAACAGAAGCCACTAATAGTACTATTTTAGATCTTTTACATGCTTACACTATTTCTAAACCACAAACATGGGACACACATTTGTATTTACTGCAGTTTGCATATAACAATACACCACACACAGCTACAAAGAAAGCACCGTTTGAAGTGATTTATGGTTATAGATTGTCTACACCTGTTGCATCTTTATCAAATAGAATTCAGAGTGCTGATGCTATTGCTAACAAGCATGCTACTATTTTTGATGAGGTTAAAGACATGATTGCCAAAGCCCAGCAATCATATACAAAACAAGCCAATAAGAAAAGACAGGCCATGAATTTCAAAGTTGATAACTATGTTTGGTTAAGAATAGAAAAACGTAGATTACAAAGTGTAGATAAACACCCAGTTGTGAAATTAGCACCTAGATTCTATGGACCATTTAAGATCATTCACAAAATCAATGACAATGCATTTAAGTTAGAACTACCACCACACTGGAAAATTCACAACACCTTTCACATTAGTTTATTACGACCCTTTAGAGGCCAATTACCTATACACCCTGTTTATGAAAACCCACATTTGTTAGATGAAGAGATTGAAATACTTGAACCTGAAGCTATCATAGAAATTGACTTTATGACCACTAGAACTAGACGTAGATATTCTAGATATTTGGTCAAGTTTAAAAACCATCCTGTTGAAGAGGCCCAATGGATGCATGCTAGAGACTTAAATGCTTTCCTCACTCTGTTAGCTCCATATTGAGCTAATAGAAATTGAGGACAGTTGCTATCCCACCCCGGGGGTATGATGCTAGGAGGCATATTTCACGGTGGATTCCGTGCCATGATGGATTCCGTGAGGTTTTATGGTGGATTCCGTAAACTTTGTTAACCGGGGCTCATACACAAAGTGGATTCTTTGTGCGAGAGGTTGATGGGGACGCCTATCCTTTTCGGGCGTTTCATTAATTTAGTGTGTACATGGGTGATTTCATAGCGGGTGATTCCGCAAAATACATATTAAATTAATAAACTTTTATGAGTTTAGAGTGCGCACTTGTGATAAATTAAGGTTAGGATTGATTTCTAACTAGTTGATTTATTTATGTAGCTGAAGACTGCTAGGTATTCACTTTTGTTGGTTTAATTGTATTATTTTACTAATGATTGTGAATGCTTCAGTTGATGTGTAGAGATAGCAGCAGTGGCAGAGGAAAGCATTGGAGGATAGCGTATATTCAAGTTATCACTTATATTTTGATGGGCGCATACCTTAGGCATGGGGCCTATATTTTGTCACACCTATTTTATTATCCTTTGTTGCTTGAGGGAGACTACTTCGAATCCCATAGGAATCCTTGCAACCCTCCCTGCAAATGAGCATTGAATATCTCTAAGATGTTCCAGTTTCTTTTTGACTTTGTTAATGATCTAGTCCCATTGTTGCTTGAGGGAGACTACTTTGAATCCCACAGGAATCCTTAGAAGCATGAACACTTTGTCTGCTTCAATTTCTTTATAGCCTTTGTCTATAGCATGAACACTTTGTCTTCTTCAATTTCTTTATAACCATTGGGTGGGGGGTGGTTTGATAAGGGTTTTAATCCCTATTTTAGTAGGGTTGGCCATAGACCTTGAAGCAAGGCAAAAGATCTATATGTAGCCCCAAAAGGCTTTGATTAAGATAGATTCATTGTTCACGGTGTAGCACCCATAAGGGTGCCACATGCGGACCGCTGAGTAAAAGCCGGAGTAACTGGAGTAGACGTCCCCACAAGTGTGACAAATCCTGGATGTGACGCAACTCCAACAGAACGATGAGACGGAGACACCGCGTCCGTGCCTCCATAGCAACCACCTGAGCCACCCTCTCTGAAACCGCCACGAGAGCGAGAAGTAGTACTTGTATCCTGAGCTGACCGCGGGCTCACTGTCTCCGTATCTCTACAGCACCCCCTGACCCTGAAGCACTCCCTCCCTTTGGTCCAAGTCTGGAGCGTCGACCTCGTCTGCTCGAAGCTGAAGCATCTGATCGCACCAACATAGATCTAATAGAGCAGCCTGATGATGTCCGAGATAGCTCTTGGTCTGCCATGTCTCTGAATCTCACCATCTGATCTGGAGACATGCGCGTAAAGATATCCTGCAACTCCTCATCGTTCATCCCTTGACTCATCCTGATAATCTAAGTATCCACAAAGGTCACCTACACAGACAAAAAATGATGTTAGCATAATCAATTTAAATCATACAAAGCACGGTAATATAAATCTTTAAAAAATGATCTCACTTAAAATGCATATCTTATGTACCCTTATAAGTGATTAGTCAACAAATTGAGTAAGTGGATGCTCCACATCCTATGGTCCCATGTCAATCTCCTGACACAACTCGGCATAAGTTGGAAGGTCGATAAACATATCACCACAAAAGAATGAGTCTACCTTGTTCTCAAAGAATTCTTGGACTCTTGTATTTCCATCATTGTTACCCGATGCTGGCTCCTCTACATGCTCCAAGCTTTTGGTGGCCTCCACCCCTTGCAATATCGACCCCTCTATTTGCATATTGTCCTCATATATGCTCGGAACATTGCTTTGATCATATACTCTCGCACTTCGGGGAGTTGAAGATACAACATTCCACCATCGAGGTTATCGGGGGTCTGGATAGAAGATTACCTGTTTACGAACACGTACAAGAGAGATTAAACTATTGTGACATATACCATGTCGTAATACAATTAACAAACAAATGAGTTTATGCACCTGTTCACAATGGGCCGGTAACACAAAGGTGTCGCGCAAATCCGTCCATTTTTTTTTGGAATCTATTTCGAGAAATCCAGATGGACCTCGTCGAACTATTGCTCCAGCTCCTTCAACTACCACTTTGAACCACTGCACATCGAATAGTATCATGGAGAAGCTACGGTAATCCATCGTAACAATACTTTGCAAGTTCCCAAAATACTCAATCTCATCTATAACCGTGTTTGGATCCATTGCTCATCGTTAGCTCTCTTGCTCGAACCTTGCCATGATACCACAGTCTGTTGTGGAGCGCATTTTGTCAATACGCTCCACGCAAAAATGCCATCCGCGCAACCATGCTGCACTATATATTTTATGCTGTACATTGAAACACTCAAATTAGTTATCGCATATAAAATATAGATACGAAAAATCCTAAACATGTCATCACCTTTGGACTACATCCCCTTGAGAATTCCCACTCCTCCGTTGAGACCTCCGCCCCTTCGCGAGACACTGCGGTCAAAGCTCCATGCAACCATCGCGTTGACATGAACTGCGGCATCTCCTCCATGCCCTCGGTATATCAAATCGGTTGATGGCGCATACTACGTCGAAATTCAGATCGTGCTTCCTCTCGATCTTACCCAGCTTATTGGTACTTGGCGAGCCACGTCTCCATAGAGGCATGGTGCAACATACAAAAGCGATTCACCTTCTTCTCCATTGCAATATCCATTCTTTTTTCTACCACATCTCCAGTCAGTCTATCATTGTCCTTCAGTGACCATGGCATATTATTGTCAGGATCCACCATTGATAGCAATTGTGAAATATGCACTAACGCCTCAAACACCAACCAATCTTCAGCCATACTACCTTCTAGCTGAGCTCGTTGTCGCACAAAGCCTTTCAGGGTTTTCACGAAGCGCTCCAAGAAGAACATCCATCGCGTATGGACAGGTCCAACAATCTCGACTTCATCTACAAGATTCATAAGAAGGTGGATTTGTATCGTGAGCATGCTGGTAGTAGGCAGGTATTTCTCAAAGACACAGACCGTCTCCACTGCTCTCCACCTTGCGGATTCAATAGAGGACATCTTAATCTCCTTCTGTGAGGTCCATTGCACTAAAGTTGACAACCTATACATGGCCCTGTGTATTTTTGGAGTGAGGCATCCTGCGATTGCGACCATCAACACTCGACTGCGGCCAAAGCGCCTCCATCTTGCCTACCTCCTTCAAATCCATTCGTGCCCCTATAGTGTCTCTCTTTCCTGCGATGCGGTTCCATAGCAAGCTGCCCACATTCTTGAAAATATGCATGGGATCCAACAAGTGGTTGATCTGTAAGTGGGTTCAATATGGCAACTCGTAGAAAACTGAGAATCGTCGCATTCCGTTTGGATGTGACTCCGCATGGACCGTTTTTAGCTCATGGTGTTGCATCCACCCACCGACCCACAAATTAATATATATATGTTGGAGTGTTTCCCGTCTTGTGGTATTGCACCAGACCTCACCGGACCTCGCCACTACTCTCTCTTTGTTTTTTATGTTTTTTATCCATTCATTATCTCCTCTCTTTCCATCTCTCTCTCTCTTTCTCTTTCTTTATTATGCTGTATGTTTATTCCCTCTCTCTCGTTCCTTCTTCTTTTTTCTCTTCCTCCCCCTCTCTCATTTTCTTTAACAAAATATATATATCTCTCTCTACAACAACAACAACAACAACAACAACAACAACAATAGCAACAAACAAGAAAAGAAAAAAAAACTACTATTACTACCACTACTACAACAACAACAAATAAGAAAACTAGACAACAATAAACAAGAAAACAAAAAAAACCATTACAACAACAACAACAACAAACAAGAAAACCACAACTACTACTACAACCATGACTACGATGGCTATGACCATGACCATGACCACGACCACGACCACGACCACGACCACGACCATGACCACGACCACGACCACGACCATGACCACGACCACGACTAATGACGACTACGACTATGACTACGACGACGATGACGATGACGATGACCATGACCATGACTACGACTACGACCATGACCACGACCACAACCACGACCACAACTACCACTACCACTACCAGTATAATAAACAAGAAAAGAAAAGAAAAAAAAAACAACAACAACAATAACTACTACTACTACTACTACTACCACGACCACGACCACGACTACCACTACGACTATGACTACGACTACGATTACCACTATAATAAACAAGAAAAGAAGAAGAAGAAGAAGAAAAAAAAACAACAATAACTACTATTACTACAACAATAAACAAGAAAAGAAGAAAAAACTACTACTACTACTACTACTACTACTACTACTACTACTACTACTACAAACAAGAAAACTAAACAATAATAAACAAGAAAAAAAAAACTACTACTACTACAACAACAACAAACAAGAAAACAATAATCTCTCCCTCCTCTCTCTTCCTCCCTCTCCCTCTTCCTCTCTTTCTCTCTTTCCCTATTATGTTTAATGTTTTTTCCCTCTCTCTCTCTTGTTCTTTCTTTCCTTTTCTCTCTTCCTCTCCCTCTCTCTCCCTCTCCCTCTCTTTCTCTCTTTCCCTATTATGATTAATGTTTTTTCTCTTATCTTCTCTCCCTCTCTCATTTCCTCTCCCTCCCTCTCCCTCTCTTTCTCTCTTTCTTTATTATGTTTAATGTTTATTCTCTTATCTCCTCTCCCTCTCTCATTTTCTTTTCTCTCTCCTCTCTCTCTCTCTCTCTCTCTTTCTCTCTCTCATTTCCTTTTCTCTCTTCCTCTCCCTCTCTCATTTCCTCTCCCTCCCTCACCCTCACCCTCTCTTTCTCTCTTTCCCTATTATGTTTAATGTTTTTTCTCTCTCCTCTTCCTCTCTCATTTCATTTTCTCTCTTCCTCTCCCTCCCTCACCCTCACCCTCACCCTCTCTTTCTCTCTTTCCCTATTAGGTTTAATGTTTTTTCTCTCTTTTTCTCTCTCCTCTACCTCTCTCATTTCCTTTTCTCTCTTCCTCTCCCTCTCTCATTTCCTCTCCCTCCCTCACTCTCACCCTCTCCCTCTCTTTCTCTCTTTTCCTATTATGTTTAATGTTTTTTTCTCTCTCATCTCCCTCTCTCATCTCCTCTCCCTCTCTTTCTCTCTTTTCCTATTATGTTTAATGTTTTTTCTCTCTTTTTCTCTCTCCTCTCCTTCTCTCATTTTTTTCTCTCCCCTCTCCCTCTCATTTCTTCTCCCTCCCTCACCCTATCCCTCTCTTTCTCTCTTTCCCTATTATGTTTAATGTTTTTTCTCTCTCCTCTCCCTCCCTCACCCTCACCCTCTCTTTCTTTCTTTCCCTATTATGTTTAATGTTTTTTCTGTCTTTTTCTCTCTCCTCTCCCTCTCTCATTTCCTCTCCCTCCCTCATTTCGTCTCCCTCCCTCACCCTCACCCTCACCCTCTCTTTCTCTCTTTCCCTATTATGTTTAATGTTTTTTCTCTCTCCTCCCCCTCTTATTTCCTTTTCTCTCTTCCTCTCCCTCTCTCATTTTCTCTCCCTCCCTCTCCCTCTTCCTCTTTCTCTCTTTCCCTATTATGTTTAATGTTTTATCATTCCTCTCCCTCTCTCATTTCCTCTCCCTCTCTTTCTCTCTTTCCCTATTATGTTTAATGTTTTTTTTCTCTTCTTCTCCCTCTCTCTTTCCCTATTATGTTGAATGTTTCCCTCTCTTTCCTCTCCTTCTGCCTCTCTTTCTCTTTCTCTCTTTCCCTATTATATTTAATATTTTTTCTCTCTTCCTCTGGACCCTCTCTCAATACATATGAATTATACCAAAAACAAGTAAAAGAGAGAGAGAAAACACAAAAGCAAAGCAAGAAAGAACAATGGACTCACCATAAAGGTTCGAAGAAGGGTTTGGCGGCTCCTCTTCGCCCTCCGTACACTTCCTCCTCTTCTTCGCGAACGGCGGCGGCGACGGTGAGAAGCCTTCTTTCTCCCTCTTTCTCTCTTTCTCTCCCTCTCCCTCTCAAATGCAAGATGTTCGCTCTCCCTTTCGCTCTCTCTTTTGTGTATACGCACAAAATAACATGCTCGGGTTTCTGCCTGCGTTTTTTCGTCTGAGTACCGTCGCTATTTTACGTCACAAGTTGCCATTGCTATACCTCCATATCCTTATAGTGTTAGTTACAAACGAAAGGTTCATAAAAGAGTGGCTGTGAGGGGCCAATAGAGTGACACTCGAGGGTGCATTGCTTTAGGGTTTTACAAAATCTAAAATATAAAAAATTCTACATGGATCAATTGTTTAACTTAAGTTAAGCTCATCTCTAATTTTTAAAAATTCATATTATATTGTTAAGTGACTAAAAAAGCTACATCTTTCTTGTAAAATTGTTACTTAATTGGGATGGGGTGTGTTTTCTTTTGGAGGGCGCTATTTTATTGGTCCCTTGTACCCTAGTTCGTAACTGGAAACTTCCCGCTAGAGCCCAGTTCTCTCCAGTCCCCTCTACAAGAACTTATAGTGATGAGAGTGATTGTGACAGTGCTATCCTGGTCCCATGGGTCCATGGCATGAAACTCGCACAAGTAACATGGTCCACGGGCATGCAATATCGCATCGCGTCTTGAACATGCAGTAGAAGTTAACTCGCAAAACATGCCAAGAAGATGCCATCGCATTGCAGCATGTACCCATCACGTTAGTGTTGCATCACAAGCCATCACGCCTTGATGTCCCTTCTGCGTTACGGGTCACTCTCACATCATGCATAACACATTTGTCTAACTCGCATTTGGATAACTTGGCATGATCCCCCGCCATGTTAGATGAGCCAATGCTAAAGACGCGACACGGCTTGCAAATACACTTTGAGAGCATAACTAAGTAGGGGCATTTGTACAGCTATATTCCTTCCTCTCAAGGCCTAGCTCTCTAAGGTGAGTCGTAGTATAGGGTTGTAGTGCATCATGCCAGGGCATGGTTAGGTGGCTTGGGGCTTTTACACAAAATATTAGAGTGGGGATGCTGAGTGCATACAGTGGCTTGTGAGGGGGATGGGATGCCATTTTGTGGGGCGAGAGGTGAGTGGGTTGTTGTGCTACGGTGAAAGGTTTGGGGGGTGCGTCTTGGCACGAGCACCAGGAAAGTTTCGGTGATACGGTGTACTCCTCGCTTGTTGGGGGGAGGTGATAAGGTGGACTGTTGTGATGCGTCAATGCTGTGCCATGATGTGACACTGTGCTGTGTCATGATGTGATACTGTGCTGTGTCGGCCTTTGTGTCACATTACCGTGTCAATTGGGTTCCTAATCCCAAGGGGGAGCCATGACGCGCTGCGCCGTGTTGAGTTTGGGTGCCGTGCTGAGTTGACGTGTCGTGTTGAGGTGGTGTATTCCAAGCCGCATGCATTAGATCCCAAGCCCCACATTTTTACCTTCGACCCATCATGCCTCTCCACCCTCACCTTATAATAATGATCGCAGTTAGCGGCTGAACGACCCCCACTGCACGTCATCTACGTCCCAGACCTCTCCTGCTGTCCTCATAGCCTTCCCAGACGATTAAGGCTTAGCTTGTAGAAGTCTCCAATCAGGTCTAGCCCAAGGATTTCCTGTAGCATCAATGAACGCTTTTAGCCCTCGTCACCCTCTAATTGATCAGTATGGCCACCTCCAAAACTAGTCTGCCTCTCTCCTTCAGAACATTTCCTTTCTCTTCGTTATCATTAGCTTTCTGAATAATCCGCAGGCCGCTCCTCTGAACAGTACTGGCTCCTCTCCCGAATCGAGTGCAGGCTGCCACTTCTAATCTGCTCCTCCTTTCATGTTGTCGACTGAAGGCTAGTGTCGATATATTTACTGAAGCTCCTTCTTATTCCTCAACTCCGATGTTCAGTGTTTCTTTATATATACTTGCTGGTGCATGGGAAATGTTCCTATTCATCAGAGGCTCCCCTGCTTCCTAAATCATGATAAAATGATCACTGCATTAGATCTCTTCTGGTTCTCCTCATCATGACCCCTCTCCACTATGGCAACTCCCCTATATCAGACTGCTCTCCTCCTTTCCTCCTCCATGCTTGCGCCCCAAAAGACTCCTCACTTCCTTAAAAACGTTTGTTTTTTACATAATATTAACATTCCTTCCAAAAGATTTTCTTACCCAACTCCTCCTCCTTGATTTGTTACTTGCATGAAGCTTTACTCCAAGCATGCAATCCAAGAACATCAAAATACACTAGCCATAAGGAAGCCCACAAGCTATCGCATCAATTATATGGGATAGGTACAGAGACAATAGTATATCCTCACGGTGCATTGACCATCTCCACATTATACCAATCTCCAAGATGGAAGGATCCAAAATATCAAGTTCTCTAGCACAAGTATCATATGTCAATATCATCAAAACTAAAGAAAAAGATGCCATACAAATTGTTGATATAAGTAAGATGCAGAAGAATCAATTTATGAATGTTGGCCCTCACAATGATGCATTAATATCATTATTTAACATTTGTATCCTTTTATTTTGATAATATATAATCACTAGACAACTCATTCTTCGCACACTTTCACATGTTCCTAGGCTTTGAGTATTCCCCTAACTTCATGCATTATCATGACAATCTATATTTACCCTCCATAGTCAATCAAACAAACTTCAAAGAACAATATCATTACATTCAACTAAGCACCACAAGATCCCATGCAAAATAGAGCTTTCTTTGGTTTCTCACAAGTGGACATATCTTGCTACGACATTGTGTGGAAGAATAGGAGGCCTTTTTGCTTGAGTATGGATGGGATCGATGGGGCATTGATCATCCTCACTCATGATTTTCATCTCCAAAACACATTCAACTAGTTTATGAAGGTTGAAGGGGGAGGAACTAGTTCATTGGATTAAAGATACATCATCTTTGTCATTGTTATTTGATTATGTATGCATTGAAACAAAAAAAACACAAAAAACCAAAATGCACAAAATACAAAATGCAACTCTTCTACCTTGTAGATGCATCTTGCTTGTTATGGGTGATCGATTGTGTATGTAGTGAAGAAAGACAATTGAGAAGACCCCCGAAACACAAAACTCAAAGCACAAAATACAAAACTCAACTCTTCTTACTTGGATAAGTTACATGATAATATTGAGGATTGAAAGTGTATCTTGCTTACCATTTCCATTTGTTAGTGTCTGTTGATGCATTAGGAAAAATATGGACTAAAAAAAGGCACCTTAGCTTAAGAGTTAATGACTCTCATGATGACAAGATATTTGAGATAGCCCAATGGGAGAGGGGGTAGCTAGTGTGTACATTTTATCTACCCCCTTTTTTCCCTTGGGCTTACCATAAGTAGGCTTGTCCCCCTTATCTCCCCTCCCTCCCTCTCTCTCTCTCTCTCTCTCTCTCTCTCTCTCTCTCTCTCTCTCTCTCTCTCTCTCTCTCTCTCTCTCTCTCTCTCTCTCTCTCTCTCTTCCCACTTTTACCTTTGATGACCTTGTTCCCCATGCTAGGTGGGCCTCATAGGGCGTCCAAAAATAGGGGTGAATTTTTTTCGTTCTCTCTCCCAAAAGGCCCATTTGTTCCAAAAAAAACTCATTCCATGTTATGTATAGCCAAATAATTTTTTTAAAATGTGTTTCTCTGGAACTTGCACTTTCACTTTGCTTTGACCTTCTTTGATACACTACAAGATATAGGCCTCATACCGACGTTCAAAGTGATGAAAATGTTCACAAAAAAATTTACCCTCGTCGTCCTAAACACATTCGTATTAGCGACGCCATAAGTGACGCAAATAGCGATGTTGATAGTGACGTTTTGTGATGTAGACTGTGGCGCTAATAGCAACATGTGCAGTAAAATTGTGACGCTAATAGCCATGGTTATAGAGAAAAAAATTTATGGCAAGGCAGCTTGCGCGATGCATATAATAAATTTGTGACACTAATAGCGATGGTTACAGAGAAAAAAAAAATTGTGGCAGCTATGTGATGTATTTGGGTTATACAAAAGGATTACAGTAAGGTGTACTATGGTCGTCAAAATGAAGGCAAAGTATACTTGAATCCACAACTAGACTGATACATAAAATAAATACGATATCGCTTAATGAAAATGCTCATGGAATCATGGTAAGATATAAAGGATGATAATAACATTGTGCATAGAAAATGCCTACATAAATCACATGACAAAAAAAAAGAAGATGTGCGCTCCACGGATCCAAGCGCAAGCTATAGATCCTCGCCATCCAAAAGCTTGTTCCACTGCAAAGCAGTATCGAATGGACTTTGCAAAAAAAGAAACAACTACACATCAATCCACCATACAATAATGCATTTTAATTAAAATTAGTAACTACGGACAAGAAAGATGAATGACTTACTAAGCCGTCGCATGCATACAATCTATCGATCAATGCAGTGAGACCATGTCTCTCTGCATATAGAGTCTTTAGATCGGTGGGATCGCGGTTTGTAATGGAGTGCTGCAAAGAAAATAAAATACAACTGTTGGAAACACGATTGTAAGTACAAGTGATATTGTAAAAAAATAAGCGAGAAGAACAAAAGAAAAACTTACAAAGTCCTCCAGATAAGTCCTGCGTGGCCACCACTCCCAAGATGATGGACCACTCCTACCTCCAGTCGTGTCCTCGTTGCCTCGCACTGCTGTCTCCAATGTCCTAGAGAATCTGTAGTCTCCTCTCTAAGTTGGCGCCAGTCATCTGTGTCTAGCCACTCGGGCTTTGAGGCCCCACTCCTAAGTGCCTTGTGTGTGTCCGATCGTCTATGTGATATGTATGCACGCATGCGCTTTGATCATCCAGCCTCTGGAGAATCTATTTGCTGCGGTAGGTAGCAGAAACTCCTCATGCAAGGATACTACTATGTAGTCCTTGCTCCCCTCTGGAGAACCTATCTGCTGCGGTGGGTACCAGAAACTCCTCATGCAAGGATGCTAGTATGTAGTCCTTGCTCCCCTCTGGTATGTTCTTTTAATGATCCAACACGTTGGGCTGAAAAACTTGTTGGCACAACTCTCTCATACGAGCCATCACCCTCCTCCCCTCATCATTTATGATGACGGCTCCAGTCCTATCATCTAAAAGGTATCCATACCCCATTGGGATATGTCTAAGATGTGTCCTCCCCCACCTGACCGTGCTCCTAGGCATATCTAGGAGACCCCTTTACATATGGTGCACCCACGGGGGTGGTATCTCTTGGAGTCGTACCCATGGGGGTGCCACTTGCGGATGGCTGGAGTGATTGGAGTAGATGTCCCCACAGGTGTGACAAATCCCATAGGTGACACAAATCCAACAGAACGATGAGAGGGAGACACTGCATCGATACCTCCACAACAACCACTTGAGCCACTCTCTCTCGACCCTGCATGAGTGCGAGAAGTAGCACCTATATCTCAAGCCGACCGCGGGCTCATTGCATTCACATCTCTGCAATATCCCCCAGAACCATTTCCTCCGTCTGGCCTAAGTTTGGAGCATCGATCTCGTCTATTGGAAACTGAAGCTTCAAAGCATGCCGAAGTAGATTGAATGGAACGGCTTGATGGTGTCTGAGACAGCTCTTGGTATGATGCTATATCTCTGAATCAAGCCATCTAATCTAGAGACATATGTGTGAAGATCTCCTATAGCTCCTCGTCGCTCATCCCCTGACTCATCGTGCTGTCCAAATATCCACAAAGGTTACTTGCAAAGAAAAAATTTGATGTTAGCATAATCCATATAAAGATTCAAGCAAAGCATAGTAATATAACTCTAAAAAAATGATCTTATTTAAAATGCATTTTCTAGAGTACCCTTATAAGCAATTCATCAATGAATTGAGTGCGTGGATGCTCCAAGTATGACGTAGCCTATGGTCCCATGTCAATCTCTTGACACAACTCCATACATCGGAAGGTCGATAGAAAGATCACCACAAAAGATGAGTCCACCTCATTCTCAAAGAATTCTTGGCCTCATGTCTTTCCATAATTGTTACCCGATTCTGCCTCCTCTACATGCTCCAAGCTTTGGGTGGCCTCCATTCCTTGTAATATCGACCTATCTATTTGCATACTGCCCTCGTCTACGCTGGGAACATTGCTTTCATCATATACTCTCGCACTTCGGGGATCTAAATGTACAACATACCACAAACGAGGTTGTCGGGGGTTTGGATAGAAAATTACCTATTCAAAATCACATATAAGAGAGATTTAACATCTGTGGCATATACCATGTCGTAATAAAAGTTTTAAAAACATAAGTTCATGCATCTATTCATAATGGGCTGACAATACAAACATGTCGCACAAATCCATCCATCTTTTTTCGGAATCTATTTTGAGAAATCCAGATGGACCTCGTTGAACAGTTTCCTCAACTCCTTTCAGTACCACTTTGAACCGCTACACATCGAATAGGATCATGGAGGAAGGCTACGGTAATCTTGCAGTAATCCACTGTGATAATACTTTGCAAGTTCCCAAAATACTCCATCTCTTCTATAACAGTGTTTGGATCTGTGGCTTGTCGTCAACTCTCTTGCTCAAACTTTACCATGACACCACAATCCATTGTGGGGAGCGTATTTTGTCGATACGCTCCACGTGGAAATGTCGTCCATGCAACCACGCCGCACTGTATATTTTGTACTGTACATTGAAACGGTTAATTAGTTGTCACATATAAAATCTAGATATGACAGCTTATAAAACATGTGGTTACCTTTGGACTACATCTCCTGGAGAATTCCCACTCCTTAGTAGAGACCTCCACCCCTTCACGAGAGGCTGCAATCAAAGCTCCATGCAACCATCGCATAGACATAAACTACGGTATCTCCTCCATGCCCTCAGGATATCAAATCGGTTGGTGGCGTGTACTACGTCAAAATTCGGATTGCACTTTTTCTCGATCGTTCCTGGCTTGCTCGTACCTAATGAGCCACGTCTCCATGGAGGCATTGTGCAACATAAAAAAACAATTCACTTTCTTATCCATTGCACCATTCATCCTTTTTTCTACCCCATTTCCAACTACCACATCTTCGGTCAGTCTATCATCATCCTTCAGCGACCATAGCATACTATTGTCTAAATCCACCGTTGGTAGCCATTGTGAAATATGCACTAACACCTCAAATACCAACTAACCCTCAGCCATGCTAGCCTTTCAAGGTTTTCATAGAGCGCTCCAAGAAAAACATCCATCGCATATGGATAGGTCTCGAAATCTCCACTTTGTCTACAAGATGCACCAGGAGGTGGATTTGTATCATGAGCATGCTCGTGGGCAGGTACTTCTCAAAGAGATAGACCATCTCTACTGCTCCCTGCCTTGCAGATTCAATAGAGGATATCTTGATCTCCTTCAGTGAAATCCATTGCACCAAATTTGACATTCTGTAAATCGCCCTGCGTATTTCTAGAGTAAGGCATCCTGTGATCGTGATTGGTAGTACAAACTGCCACAAATGAAGAAGCATTACAAACAATGACTACACTCCAAATAGCAAAATACGTAGGTCACTTATAATCCATTAGGAGTACAAACCTGATATATCTTATGCCAATCATGGGATTTTAGCCTTGTTAGTTGGTCGTCTTTAGAAAACACGGATCTGAGAGAATGCATCATACCTGTCGGAGTGCAAATAGACCTGATAATTTGCTTCACAATGCGCTCTTCTTTAGTGGACAAAAGCCAAGGAGTGCGAGGTAGTTGCAAGCAACCATTTTGTTGTACTCACCGCAAAGGCTCGAAGATGGATTCTTCGTCTCCTCTTTGCGACGGCTCCTCTTTGCCCTTCGTACACTTCCTCCTCTTCTTTGCAAACGGCGGCGAGGTAGCGGCAGCGGGGAGAAGCTCTCCTTCCTTCTCTTTCTCTCCCTCTCCTTCCCTCTTTTGCTCTCTCTTTCACTCTCTCTTTCACAAACTCTTTCACAAAATGCCACACTCCAGTTTCGGTCGCATTTTTTTGTCTGAGTACTGTTGCTATTTGTGATGCAAATATCGATGCTGCTAATTTGCCTCGAAACTCGGCATCGCTATTCCCCCCTTCCCTTGTAATGATATGGAAGGCTACAATCAAAGGAAAAGTCATGTTCCCATGGCCTAATTGGTTAGCAACATGTAATTCCTTCTTTATGAGAATTTCGTTCATAGATGGTGATCAAGGACTATGTTAGATAGTTTGATATTATGAATGGTTGTGAGTACTTGAAGGAGTTCTTGTTTTGGGCCTTCTCTTTTGCCATTTCCATTCGGGCTTTATGTTCATGGGGATTTTGGTTAAGAAAATCATTTCTTTGCAAGAGCTTAGTCGGCGATGTTCTTGATATTTGTGCTTGTGTCCTATTTCATTTTGGTGTTATTGGTTTGTTCCAAATTTGGAGTTCATTGATGTCAACTCTACAATTGAGGGGTGTGACCATTCAAGTTCCACTTTGAATTAAGAAGGAGTAATAGCTACATGGTTAGTGGATTTGGTGGCATATATAATTGCATGCCACTATTGAAGAGGATCTTGGGATTGGTTGGAAGTATTATGAGGCTTAATTGATTTAGAATGACAAGGGACATCACTATGGCTTCCTTCTATTATGCATGACACCAGCTCCTTGTCCTTCCCCTTAGAATCCATGTTAATGGTTTAAATAGCAACATGAGGTCACCACTGTCAAGTTCCCTTTATCTTTTTAGGTGACAAACGATTGGACTTAGGGGCCTTTGGGTGCTCAATTAAACTACCAAGTGATCATGGAATGTTGCTTGTTGACACTTTATTCTTTCGTTGTCTCCATGTTTGTTTTTTCTAGGTTGGGTTGGGAATCATTATAGGCATTCAAAAATTTTGGTCCTTCCACTTGTAGGGTTGGCTCCTTCGAAGCTTTGGGCATTATTAGCAGTCAATGATGGATTTTTTATAAAAGTCTTTAAGAGCTGGAGGTTTCATGTCTATAAATAAACAATGGCTCTTTATAGTCTCACTAGAACTGCTTAGATACCACAAGTCATCTGAGGCCTTTTCCCTTACAAAGATGGCTTCTCAAGAACCCTTCATTTCTCTTGTGAGGTAGAGACAAAAAGCTAGTTGTATATTGTGAATTGTAAGATCCAAAGTGTTCCTTTGATAGATAAGAACTTGTTTTTCCTCAGCTAGTTTGGGAGTCTCAACTCCAATGTTGATTTGGCTTTGATTCTAGGCTTTTGGCTAGGTTTAGTCCTCTTTATTTTTTAGCACATTAGGGCCTTAGCATTAATTAGTGGAGGTGGTCTAGAAAGTGGTTTTGGAAACCTTAAGTATCAATCTTCCACGTGGTATCCTTGAGCATGCAAGGGAGTTCTAGAAACCCATTTAAACAAAACTAGTTTCCCCTTTCTACAAAATTTGGAAAGGGAATATGTGGAATATTCTTGAAGATCTTCTAGTGATAAAAGCATATGCAGCTATAGATATTGCTATATATGGATTACTAATAGAGAGATCTCCAATTTCCCAATACAGATAAGAAAATAGAGTTATGGACCTATGCCATGCAAATTCTGGGCAAGGATAAAGTGCTAAAGACAAAGCTGAATAATGCAAGTTAGAGTTTTAGAGAGAAGACTAGATAGGATTCCCCTATGGATTCCTATTCTATTTATGCTTATTTGGTAAAGTAATAGAACACATATGTAACTGTGGGAGATAAAAGAAAAAGAGATGATAAGAACCATGGTCCTCAAGGAGGGTTCTAGAGGAAGTGGTAGGATGGAGCTTGAGTAATCTACACTTCCTGCTAGACTCGGTTTAGAGCAAAATATGGAAGATGTACACAAGACGAAAAAGCAAAAATAAAATAAATAGGAAAAGACAAAGAGAAAGGAACTAGGATACAAGCAACTCTCTAATATAGAGATGGCTACAAATCTTAAAAATATTTTGGAAGACAGGATTCTAAACAATAAAGTCGAGTTTATATTGCGTGAAATCCTTTGAATAGCAAAAAGAGAGTTCCATGAAGAAATTATAGACATTATAAAAAGAAAAGATAGTTTGTGTGTGAGTCACCTCAACAATGATACATAGTGGAGAAGAAACATGTTTACAATGCATACAATGTGTTTCTTAAGATGATGCATATGGAGAGGCTGCTTGTGAAGAAGCACAAGAGATCATTGTAGATAGTTCTAAAGTGAATAGTGTTATAGAGAAGACTATGATATGTAGTAAAAACACAAGAGATTTATGGCCTATGCACTATTAAAAGGATGAAGTGGCTTCAAGAGTGATACACAGGATTCATTATTCCAGAAACCATTGGGTCTATGCTACCATAAAGACTATAATGAAGGTTGGAGAGCTAGAAAAGCCACGTGTTATACTCATAGACC
This sequence comes from Lygodium microphyllum, assembly GCF_053477565.2. Classification (NCBI taxonomy): domain Eukaryota; kingdom Viridiplantae; phylum Streptophyta; class Polypodiopsida; order Schizaeales; family Lygodiaceae; genus Lygodium; species Lygodium microphyllum. The sequence goes on along the minus strand of NC_141150.1, from coordinate 89,793,499 downwards.
ATGGCTCAGAGATAAATGTTATGAGATTTATGGCCTATGCACAAGGATAAAGTGGCTTAAGGGGTGATAATAGGAGTCATTATTCCAAGAAACATTGGATACATACTATCATAGAGACTATAATGAAGGTTGGAGAGCCAAAAAAGTCCATGTGTTATATTGATGTACCATGGGTCCTCAGAGATAAATGTCATGGTGAGGAGTATTTATGAGAATGGAGGATGGCCTATAGATATTGACCATGGATAGAGGATGTGGGCAGCTAACAACTTTGTAAGAGACCTATATGCTACCTGTCCAAATTTGAAGATTACCATAGGATATATACAAGACAATCACCATTTCTTTAAGCAAGATTCCTCATCAAACCCAATTATATTAGGGTAGCCATTTATTATTGTAGCATGGATGAAGACTAAATTTTTGGATGATGATTTTATCTATGTGAGAATTAAGCATAAAGATAATAGAAAAGTAGTGTAGTTTATGACAATATGTGCTAATCATGTAAGAAATGGGGGTATATTGAGGGATTATCCACTATCTTCCAATTCCAAAGAGTTTCAAGATCCAGGTTTTCACTAAGTAGTGCTATAATGTGGGATTACGACAGTAGAGGATAAAGATCGGGTAAAGATCTTGCCTATTGTTGTAGGTGAAGATGCTTTTACTTTAGGCTTCACAGGATTCTCATAAAAACAAGTTTTGTGATATTCCAAAGGATTGAAGAAATTAATAGAGTTTCTAGACAATATGTTTGCAGCATGGAAAAGAGTATGAAAAAGTAAGGTTTGCAAGGTGATGAGAAGATATAGGATTATATGATGGGCTATCTTTTGCAAACGTAGCTCCATACATTTTAGCTTTGTTATTAAATAGAGCATACTATTGGGTATACCATTATACAAGCAAATTCTTTCAATATGTTTTAAGTCATTATTGAATTTATGATGCATGAAGAGGCATATGGGAAAAATAGGATTGAAGCCCGAGTTGAGAATAGTGGATAAAAAGGTGAAGCCAATTGCAATTCCATTGCCTCTAGAGAGTAAAGAGTTAATAAAGTTAGCTTCCAAATAACCAAATCTAGGAGACCTAAGAAAAATTAACCATAAATTTATAAAGGAGTGTCTTAAAGAATTGAAGATTGAAAGGAAAGAGTTTCTCTTATACTAGTAGAGAGATAGAGTTTCATAGAGATGTTATCCAAGCATGGTAGGGCATTCTGGTTTCAAGTAGATGAAATAGGTTGTGTGGAGCTAGGAGTAGTAGCACCCATGGTTATTTTTACCATGCCACTCATACCCCAAAACTTATGACCCATATTAGTACCTAGGGCTCACTTGCCCAAACTCATAGATCTATTAAATGGAAGAATGAGATTGGGTATTCTAGATCCTTCATTTGCACCATACTCTAACAGACAGTTCATATTGCCTACGAGAAATGGTAAGATCTGCAGCTAGCAAACGAAGTGACCATCTAGAATGTGGATGCAAGACTAGTGGTGGATGAATTTGTAGAAGAGTTTGTTGGTAGAGCTATTTATTCTTTGGGTTGAAGATATGATTAGTTCCATCTGGCATTGGATATCATAGACTTGATTACAATGAAGAATCCACTTGGATTGGTTCATATATGTACCCTAACATAAGGAACTACAAACTCTATGTCTCACATAACAAGGTACTCATGGATTATTCTCCAAAACTATGCCATTGTTGGATGATGTGCCCATTTAGGGGTTTGTTAGAGATCATATATTAGATTGTGATAAAATCCTTACCAAGTTAGAGGAAGTGAATTTGACCCTTTCAAGTCAAAAATTGGTGTTTGGGATCAATGAAGTATTGATAGTGGGTTATATGTGTGGCCCTTATGGAAGAAAGCCTTCTCTTATAAAAGTCGATGCAATTGAGAATATGGAAGAGATACATTCATCAATATCTAATGCCACAAGGTTCCTTGGAGCATGTGTGCTTTACTTAGTCAGGATTCTCCATTTTGCTCGCATTGTTGATGACTTGTACTAGTTGTTAAGAAAATGACGAAAACTCTTTATATAGGTCAAGGTGATGAAGAAGGGAACAAATATGCAGTAAGGTTTGGTGCAAAAGTTTTAAATGAAAGACAAAGGAGATATCCATATATCAAGAGAGAGCTATGGGGTATTGTGACTGCATTAGAGTGTAATAAAGAGTACTTTATTAGTGCTTTAGTGATAGTAGAGAAAGACTATTTACATCAGATAGACATGATTACTAGTTGCTCTACTCTAGATATAGCCATGTTAAGATGGATTGCTTATATAAAGTCAATGAACTCATAATTTAGATACATTGTAGGTAAATAAATTTCAATAGCAAACACGCTATCTAGAGCTAGATATGAGGATGAAGAGGGTATGATAATAGAAGATGATGAGGCTAAGATGTCGATGACCATAGTGAATCATGAATTCCAGGTATATTATATGGAATCTTTTACAATGGAATTGTATGAGGGTGAATGGCTACAAATTGTTGACCAGAACCTTAGCAGAGAGATGAATGGATAGTGAATCATGAATGCCATGTATTTTATATGGAAACTTTTGCAAATCAATTATATGAGGGTGAATGGCTATAGATTGGTAGGCACCTTAGTACATTGATTGAGAGAGATTAATAAATAGAGAAAGAATTCAAGAGGATTAGAATGAAGGCTACTGACTACTTCTTAAAAGATGGCTTATGGAAGCATCCAAAGAAGAAAAGAGAATCACCATTGAGAGTCGTCCATGGCACATATAGATAAATTCACATTATGAAGAATTTTCATGAAAGCTTGTGGGTAGACACGGAAGCGTAAAAGCTACATTTAAGAATATTAAAGAGCACTACATGTGGAAGGGAATTTACAATGATGTATCAAAGTTTATAGAGTACTGTAGAGAATGCCACATGTATAATAAATGTATAATGGATGGGTTATTGACCTTATTACTATGCATGTAGGATTGCGGAAAATGAGATAGATAGTTCTTACAAGAGAATATTTGACTCACTAGGTTAAATGGAGATCATTAAAGATCAATAATACTAGTAGAATATGAAAATGTCTTTTATAGATATGGATGTGTAGGAAAAGCCACTACAAACAGAGGAGAGTTAGATGTAGAAGAAGCCAAAGAGTTCTTTTTAAGACTATGTATAAGTCTCGCATTGACTTGAACTTATAATCTGGAGGCAATAGAAAGAGTGAGAGGGGGAATTAGCCCATAGTGAAGGCCTTAGAAAAGTCTTGGAGAGGAAGAGTTAGATAGCAGCTACAGTTGTTACATTTTGCTTTATGGGCATTAGCCCATAGTGAAGGCCTTAACAAAGGCTTGGAGAGGAAGAGTCAGATAGTAGACACATTTTGTTATAATCTAGAGGTAATAGAAAGAGTGAGAGAGGTCATTAGCCCATAGTGAAGGCCTTAGCAAAGGCTTGGAGAGGAAGAGTCAGATAGTAGCCACAGTTGTTGCATTTTGCTTTATGGGCATATCGTACCATACATAGTGCTACATAGGTTATATGCCAAGTGAGCTCATGTATGGGAAAAAGCTAGTGATGCCTACAAAGACAATGACCACTACATAGAGCATGATTCCATGGGAAGAAGGTTTTACAAGAGAAAAGCTCTTAGCTCTTAGGATCTGACATAGATAGAGAGAATATTTTAAAGTTGCAATGTAGAGAGTGAAAGAGAAAAGACTAAAGAACATAGAGAGATTTGAGGGGAGACACAACTTGAGACTTAGGGCTATTGCAAAGGGTGATTGGGTGTTGGTGCATGATAGTAGTCTGGATAATCAACATTGTACACTCAAGTAGATATCCAAGAGGTGGTTTTGACCATACATTGTGATGCAAGTTTTTTACATTGTATATATACCTTGTATGAACTAGATGGGATAGAACATAGGGTTCTTGTTTGTAGGTAAAACGATCAAGATATTCAAGAGAAGCGGATTAGAGGAATGTGAAGAGCTAGATCTTGAAGGTGTAGATGTAAAGTAGGATATTAAAGAAGAATAAGTTTCTAAGTTTATCAAATATGATGAAGACCTTGAACTTGTAGAGGAGTAAAGTCACACATGTTGGAGGCTATGTAGGTTTGAAGGGGGTGGATATCAAGACACTGCATGTCTAAAGTGTTAAACCAAATAGGTTCTTCAATGTTACAAGATTTTAGTATCTACCTATGGGACGAGTTCTTTAGTGATTTATGTGACCTGTCAAGTGTAAGTGAATGACATAGTGTAAAGTACCATTTCATATGCCAAATATGTAAGTGACCAAAATTAAATTCTCAAATACCATTACTAGTGTGCCATGACTTATTTTGAGTGGTACAAGTCTTCTAAGCTGAAAATCTCAAAAAGTGACGCATTTATAAATCTCAAAAAGGAATTTTTGGCTATTCTGAAGGGATTTTCACAATTTTGCATGTGTAGGCTTATTGATTAGGTCATTTAAGTATCATAATGACCCTATTTTGAGCTTGTATGTGAAAACTATGGTTAAAAAAATTGCAAATAGGCACAAAAAAAATGAATACATGAAAAGAAAACTGCAAGGGTTTGGAAGGCAAAAAGCATAAAAGGCAATAGTAAAAAGCAAGCTTGAACTACTATATAAATGGTTATAAATAGAGATCTGAGCCATTGTTACAAGATATGACAAGTTAAAAAGTCATTTACTATTGTGATTAAAGGGCTAAAGTAAAAGACAAGTGATTCTAACTCTTTAAGAGTGCCTTTAGCCTAGAAAGGCATGCATGTAGTATGAGATTATTTTTGAGATAGATTTGAAGATATCTTTACCTACCATTGTAGGTGAGAATTACTTCTGTGGATGTAATTAAAGAGATCTCATAAGATTTTACCAAAGAAAGAGGGAGGAAGTAGTTTTAAGTGGTTTTATGTATATTTGGGCTATTTTGGTAGGTATTCTATAGTATTTCCAAGTGTTTTCTTTGTATTTGCTATTGTAAATTCTTTTGTGTGCTAAAAGAGTGGTGCTAAGCTATCATCTTAGATAGAGTTTGCCAAAGTTATTTTCTTAGGCATAGTGTATTCAACGTATTCAACTTGAAGGGATCTATGGGAGTTGTACATAGTCTCCAAGGATAATAAAGTTTCTTATTGATTTTATCTCTTTCTTGTATACTATAGTATATTCAACAATTCTTGTTCCATTATATTTTTATTCCATATATCTTTTCTTTTCCTTGATTCTCAATAGATTTAGGCCTAGACCTTTCCAACCCCTGATGTTGTTGATTTGGCAAGGATTAAAATATTGGGTAGAAGGAACATGCCCTACCAGATCTCACCACATTCCACAATCGAGCTTTAGTGTACCTCCAATCCTAAGTGTCATGTATTGAAAAGACTTGATTTTCATCTTTTCAAATTGGTTCTTTGAAGCTAAAGGGATGGTTTCATGCATAATTGGATAGATTCAATTGATTTTGAGAGTGTTAGCTTAGGCTAAGTATATTTTGAAAGCTCATTGAAGTCTTGGTTTTGTTTGAAGAATTTTGATAGGTTCTCTTGAGTGATTATTTGGTTTTAATGTGCTTTGTTATTTCTAGAGTTATGATTCTGTTGAGAGGTTATGGTTGTGAATAACTAGTTTGAGATATTATGAATATGTATGGGATGATTTTTGATGGGTTGAAATGGGTTTGTTTTGACCTATGAGGTTTTGTTGTTATTTGTTTGGGTTTTAATAACTTCTGTTGAGCTAGTACACGTCTTTTGTAAGCCTTTGTATGCTTCTATATATGTTTTGTTTGATGGGTTCTTCACTTGGAAGAGTCTTACTACCTTGGAAGGAGGAAAATACAAGCTCAAGTTAGCTAGTTTGAATTGATAAGTAACAGTTGAATACTGAAGCTGAAGACTAGGAATGATAGTGTCACTAGTGCACTATATGAAGAGTCACTATAGTGACTTGGGTGCCCTTACAGATTAGCCATACCTCTTTGAGAGTGTATCCACAATCAAATGAGGATTATGGAGTGTTATTTTTTAAAATTCCATCGTATCATTGAAGTAAACTTTGTGCAAAGGAGATATTAAGTAAGTGATAGGAAAATTTTGATTAAAAATATTGTATATGAGAGAGACATTGTGAGACTATGAGAAGAAGGATATGGGTTCTTTGTGGAAGATTTGATATGAGTACTATGTGATTGATTCCATTCATAAAATTGTATAAATGAGTTCTTCTTCTTTGTGATTTATTATTATGAAGAATACGATGTGTTTTATTACGTTTGCTATTATGGGAGATACAATCTATGATGTTACATGCATATCCTTTCCCTTGGTGTTGGTTTCCCTTATTTGGTTTCATAGAAAACATGCTTTTTTGTGAGAAAAGATAGACTTTATTGTAGTTATTTCCCCATGTTCTTAGTGTTTTCTTGAGAGCTCCATGTTTTGTGCATAGTTGAGAAAGTTTGCTATCAAGTACACAAAGAGATTGAAAATCAAAGAAACAATACTATTGGAAAGAGATGAAATCAATGGAGGATTGTAGAAATTCGTCTTCCCTGAAAGCATTGAAGAAATTAATTTTTCTAAGGTCACTTTCTCTAAGAAATTCATCCCTCAATGGAGAAAACACAATGCTATCCTTGTGCAAACCTTATAGGACATACTATTTCCACTATCTTTTGAAGCCACAAAAATGTGCACCTAATAGCCAAGTGTCTAGAGAAAAATTGAAAGAGCAGAAGGAAGAAGAACAGTTAGCAATGGGAGACTTGGTCTTTTATTAAAAACTTGCTAGATAACATACAATAGAAGATTATGTAGAAGCTTCAACAGTCTTAATTAGTGAAAGTACATAGGATGCTTGGTGCACTAATAGCCCTTTGTTTATTCAATTATCAATCCATTGGAAGTTGGTAGATCATGTCTTCTGTTGAGATATCGAGCTCCACTCGTGATATGCCAGGGTGACCGTTGTGCATTTATGTCACCGACTTGTTAGCTGCAGATGCGGTTGGTACACCACCCATGAATAATAGCAAGATGACAGCTATCCTTATCTACTCTAGTTCGTGGCTCAGTTAGTATGCCACCTTAGTTAGTTGAGTTTGGTTTGAGACCCATATATAGGGTTCTTCTATTTCTCTGTACTAGAGTTCTTTTTGGCTTACACAACTAAGAAGAAAAAAATTGTTTTCAGCCTCCACCTTTGTGTGTATTCCCCCATTGTGTAATTGAGAAAGCTACAAGTGAGACTCCTTCCTTCTCTCCCACAATCTTGACATGGTATCAGAGCCTGGTTCATGGTAAGGAGCTCAAGAAAGCAAACCAAGTTCGCGGTATTCTGGTAAGAGGACCAGTGTTGCTTTCATTTTTCAAGTTTGGGAGCAAGTCTTTGTAGGTAGCACAGCCGAAAAGTGCAAGAGTGCATTGTCTCAGATTGAGATGCCCTTCGCGGTGTAGCAAGAGGGCAGTATATGCTGCGGGAGATAGCTTTAGCCTTTGGTTGCCCTGTTTTTTTGATTCGAGGCCATTTTGGGGCCTGTTTTGGAGGCTGAAGTTTTCCGCACGCACTCAGGAAAATGACCTGTTTATTGCTATGCGACCACTGTTCTATAGGTCGATGAAAAGTTATTGTAGAAATTGCATCGTATGTCTGTGTGCAGAGACATTGGGAGTTACAGAATCATCCTTGTTGCCTGTTGATGCAAAATGGTCACTAGGAAGTGACAGTGTGGTCAAATACCACTTTTGTCAGTTTTATAGATTTGCCCTTGTGAGGCTAAAGCTGTGTTTTTTGCAGTGACAGAATTTTTTGCAATGTTCTGTAATGGCGACAGATTCTCTTTCACAGATTGTCACTGAAAAGCTTGACAAGAACAACTTCCAAGCATGGAAGTTTAGAATGACGAATTTCCTTATGGGAAAAGGATATTGGGAATTTGTTGCAGGAAATGAAGAAGAACCAGTTCTTCCTGATGTTCCCAATCAACAGCAAATGCAAGCATTTAAAGGATGGCATGAGAGAGCCAGAAAAGTTATGTACTGGCTATCTATCAGTATTTCAGACTCTATGATTGTGCATATTCAGGATGCAAGTACACCAAAGGAGGCATGGGATACTTTGTCAAAAATGTATAGCACAAATACGCAAGCCAGGAAAATGCAGCTCAAGCAAGAGTTGCACAATGTGCAAAGAGAAAGTATGAGCATCAATGACTACCATATGAAGGTGAAGAAGATTGCAGATGCACTTGCTTCCATTGGGTCGCCAGTGGAAGATGATGATTTAGTTTCCGTGACCTTGAATGGTCTAAGAAAGGACTATGCACAGTTTCGAACATCCATTTTCGTCCGTGAAAGATTTTCTGATTTTGAGGAGTTGATGGCTCTTCTAATTTATGAGGAGCAGAGAAATGGTGGTGCATCTTCTTCAGGAGGAACTTCAAAAGAAACTGTCTTCTACTCAAATGCTGGAAGAGGTAGAGGCAGAGATAGAAGAGGCCGATTTGGAGGCTGTGGTAGAAATCAGAATATGTAGCAAACTCAAGAAAACCAGTCCTATGGAGGAGGACGTGGTAACTCTAGAGGCAGGGGGAGCCAAAGAGGTCGTGGTGGATGGCAAAGAGGCCAAAATGCAAACAGCAATGTTGAATGCTACTACTGTGGTAAAATGGGTCATATGGCTAAAGATTGCTATAAAAAGCAGAATGACATCATGAATGGAAAATTGCAACAAGGGAATTATGCATCTTCTAGTAGGCAGGGTGATGACAGAAATGAGCATCTGTTTATGGTGCAGCACATGACCAATTCTGTGACAAGTGCAGAAGAAAGCAACGATGTGTGGTATATTGACTCAGGTGCATCAAACCACATGACAGGTCATGTAGAATGGATGTAGGATGCAAGGAAAATGGAAAAACCAGGATTTGTGGAGACTGGTGATGATACTGCACATCCTATTATGCAGATTGGAAAAATTCATTTGTGTATGCAGGATGGGAAAAAGAAATACACATCGGATGTATTTCATGTCCCAAATATCACCAAGAACCTGGTTTTTGTTGGTCAAATGGTTGAGCAGGGCTTGCAGATCAGATTTAATCCTCATGGATGCTTTGTTGAGGATATGAAAAATAAAGATCGCTTGATAGCAAAAGGAAAGAAGAAGGGCAGAATGTTTAGTTGGATGCAGACATGTCTGAATTGAGTACAGCAATGTTTGCACATGGGACCGGTGTAGTTGCAGATATTGATATCTGGCATAAATGCATTGGTCATGTTAATGTACAGCGACTTAAATCAATGCAAGCCCAAAATATTGTTGCAGGATTGCCTAAATTTAAGGTTGCAAAAATGCATAAGGTATGTGAAGCCTGTCAATTTGGAAAATAGTCAAGGAAACCATTTCCTAAGCATGTTCAAGAAATTAAAAAGCCATTGGAATTAATCCACTTTGATGTGTGGACTACTAAAGCTGTATCTATTGGAGGCTGTCACTATTTGTCACTTTTATTGATGACTATAGCAGAAAAGTTTGGGTGTATTTTATGAAAAAGAAAAGTGAAGTTTTTGGGCATTTCAAAACTCTTAAAGCTATGGCTGAAAAAAAAACAGGCCTGCAAATAAAATGCCTAAGATCAGATGGAGGGGGAGAGTACCTCTCAAATGAGTTTGCAAGGTTCTTGCAGGAGCATGGCATAAAGTAGCAATATTCATGTAGTCATATCCCACAGCAAAATGAAATTGCAGAAAGAAAAAACAGGCATATTGGAGAGGTATCTCGTGCCATGCTCAATGAAAAAGACCTGCCAGATTTTTACTGGGCTGAGGCAGTTGCTACAGCAGTCTACATAATGAGCAGGACTCCCACTGCAGCAATACATGGCATGAATCCAGAGGAGAGGTATACTGGTAGGAAACCAGATATTTCTCATTTGAAAATTTTTGGTTGCATTGCCTATGTTCATGTGCCAGATGAGTTGAGATCCAAGTTGGATCCAAAATCTGAGAAGTGGATCTTTATTGGTTACTCTCTGCAGCAGCAGAAAGGGTATAGATGCTATAACCCTTCTACTCGTAAGTTTACAGTGAGCAGAGATGTTGTTTTTGATGAGATGAGTAGCTGGTATAAACCAGTAAATGTGATTGATAATGTAGATGCACAAAATGGTAATGCTACACAGAATTCACAGCAGCAGTCACAAGATATTAGTGGACCTAGAGTGTCCTCTAGCAGTGGTTCACATTCTTCGCCATGGACAGGCAGATTGATATCAGAAGAATCTTCTCAAAGCAATGCAGATAGTGGTATGCAGGTATCACGAAAAGGAAAAGAGAAGGTAGATCAGCCCATGTTTGATGTGAATGCCGGTCACTCTTATGTGGATGGTGAATCCAGTGGCTCAGAATAGAGCATTGATGATGAGTTGGGTATTCCTTCTATTGTTACACCTGGAGTAAGGAAGACCAGGGATGTTTTGAGAGCACCTGAGAGTAAACCTACTTTGCGCAGGTCTACCAGAGATAGGTATCCTGTGGATAGGCTGAAATATGATGGATTTACAGCCATTCACTATGCCTATATGGTCAAAGTGATACAGGAACCAGAGCCCACTTCTTTTGAGCAAGCCATGGGAAAAGAAAAATGGGAGAAAGCCATGGATAAAGAAATGGATGCCTTGGAAGCAAATGCTACATGGGAATTGGTACCTTTGCCTAAAGATAAGAATGCAATTGGTTGTAAGTGGGTTTATAAGGTGAAGCACAATGCAGATGGTTCTGTGAACAGATACAAGGCAAGATTAGTAGTCAAGGGGTATGCACAAACATATGGCATTGATTATGAAGAAACATTCAGTCCAGTTGCAAGGATGGCAACCGTAAGAGCAGTCATTGCTATGGTTACATCAAAGGGATGGTCTTTACATCAGATGGATGTAAAGAATGCCTTCTTACATGGTGATTTGCAAGAAGAGGTCTATATGGAGCAGCCACCAAATTATGTGCATACTATTCATCCTGAGTTTGTTTGCAGGTTGAAGAAAGCCTTGTATGGCTTGAAGCAAACACCTAGAGCATGGTCTGACAAGATAGGAAAGTATCTTGTCACTATTGGCTTTCAGATTTCCAAGGCAGATTTCTCACTTTATGTGAGAAAAACAGAGAAAGGTATTATGCTACTTGTCATTTATGTTGATGATTTGATAATGACATGTGATAGTGATGAAGATATCCTTCATGTGAAAATGCTATTGAAGTAGAAGTTTGAGATGAAGGATTTGGGAGAGCTGCATTATTTCTTAGGCATTGAGGTGATTAGATCACCAAGTGGGATACGGCTCTTGCAGAGGCAGTATGGATTGGACATGCTATCCAAATATGGGATGACAGGCTGTAAGCCTATTTCAGTTTCCTTGGAGCAAAATGTGAAGCTGAGCGCAGATGCATGTGAGCTTCTGGAAGACCCTACTATGTACAAACACAAAGAAGGAAGTTTGATTTATATGACTATTACTAGGCCAGATTTGAGTTATGCTGTTGGATTGGTAAGTTAGTTTATGCAGGCTCCAAGGAAATCGCATTTGGATGCGGCTAGACGCATACTCAGGTATGTGAAGCCCGCATTGCAGTATGGACTATTTTATGAGACTGGGGTTCAGATACAGTTGCATGGATACACTAATGCTGATTGGGCTAGTAGTATTTCTAATAGACGATCTACCAGTGGATATGTGTTCTCTTTTGGGAGTGCTGCAGTCACTTGGAGCAGCAAGAAACAGCCTACAGCTGCCTTGTCGAGCACAGAGGCTTAGTACAGGGGTGTAGCAATGGCTGCATGTGAGGTAGCTTGGTTGCATAAGCTACTTTATGATATGCATCAGCCTACAGATGGGCTAGTTGTCATTTATTGTGAAAACATGAGTAGTATACACTTGGCAAATAACCCAGTCTATCATGCTAGAACAAAGCACATTGAGGTGCATTATCACTATGTGCGGGAGAGGGTTTTACTAAGTCTTATTGATCTAGTTTATGTCAGCACAGAGGATCAGGTAACTGACATATTTACGAAGGCATTCGGTGCAGAGAAGCTGCGCAAGTTCAGAGACCTGCTTGGTGTGCATGAATTGGGATTGAGCTTGAGGGGGAGTGTTGAGATATCGATCTCCACTCGTGATATGCCAGGGTGATCGTTGTGCATTTATGTCACCGACTTGTTAGCTTCTGCAGATGCGGTTGGTACACCGCCCGTGAATAATAGCTAGATGACAGCTATCCTTATCTACTCTAGTTCATGGCTCAGTTAGTATGCCACCTTAGTTAGTTGAGTTTGGTTTGAGACCCATATATAGGGTTCTTCTATTTCTCTGTACCAGAGTTCTTTTTGGCTTACACAACTAAGAAGAAAAAAATTGTTTTCAGCCTCCACCTTTGTGTGCATTCCCCCATTGTGTAAGTGAGAAAGCTACAAGTGAGACTCCTTCCTTCTCTCCCACAATCTTGACATCTTCTTCATGATGTGTACTATTGAAACCCTTAGAACTTGTGTTATCAAAATGATGGCACAATGCTATTCTAAGATGGATGAGTTTTGACAACTTTAAAACTAATTTTCTCCCTATTTGGAGAGTGGCACAAAGGCTGAATTCAAAGATTGTGAGAAAGAAAAGTGAAAGAGATGCAATCATAAGAGTCTTCTAAAGACTAAAGTAATTAGGAAATTATTTTCTCTCTTTTGTGGAGCACTAGCAAAAAAGTTAGATGAAGCCAAGTCTTTGATGAATGAGCCAATAAAGAGACAAGAATTGGAGTGCCTCTAGACATATGCGAGAAGGTAGAAAGTGAAGGCCGGAGTAGATAATGGAAAAATAGGATAAAAATTCTTTGGCACCCTTGCAACATTCTTTATAGAAGTCCCAATAATGAAACAATTGAATCAAGGTCCTCTTTCTAGCCAAGTACATCCTAAAAATATTGATGACAAGCCATCACAAATGTAGTTCCATTATCAAATTTTAAGGAAAAATATGATGAAGACCCCAATCTTCATGCAGCAAAATTTATGCTAGCATATGTAGCTAGCAATACCAAGATCCCAGAGCATTGGTTGGTGATATTTCTTAGGCTATTTTCAAGGGCATGGTATTTCAATGGTATAAAAGACAGACATCATGCACTTTTGTCATATGGCATGATCTAAAGCAAGCTTTCCTCACCAAATTCGGGCATAAAGTCTTTGAAGAGAGGATGAGCTGAAGCTTATGTATGAAGGATGAACTCTATACTAAATAGATAGTCCAACCATAATCTAGACGATGGAGTTCATAAGGGAGTCTTCCTTAGAGGACTACAACCACAAGGTCAAAAGTTCATAGAACTAAGAAGATCAACAAATCTGCGGGCCCAAATGGAAGGTGCCAAATTGTATGATGAAGTAGAGACAAATTTGTCCATGAATCAAGGATGAGGAGTCCTATCTCTCTCCGTCAATGCCAAGAACAATGTATTAGTCTAATGTAGTTCCAAAGAATGTATCCTACCCCCACATAGGTCTCGTTAGGGCCAATTTTGAGGCTAAAAGGGCCCTATAAGGATTTTAATTAAATCTTAATCACATTTGAACTAAACGAAAATAGGAAAAGAAGGACACCTTATCAATTGCTTATTTTTCTCTAAATTTAGGACCAAATTAGAATTGAATAATGGTGGAAGCTTTCTCATTTCACACTCTTCCTTTTATTTTTGTGTTTTATAACCCCATTCCCAAAGATTTCATCTAAGACCTTCACAATGATACCATATCTCCTAAGACATTTGATAATGATCTCTAGATACCCATTTTTCAAGTTCTAATTACATTTTGTTTTTGGACTAAAACATTTCTACTTCTTTCACCTTTTCAGGCTCTCTTTGGGTTCTATATATGCTTTTATTTTTTTGTTTACTATTTCATTTCCTCCTTCCCTCCTTCCTTTGTCTCGTTAACATTCTCCTTCTTTGTGTTTGTCCATGCCATTGGAAGAAGATTGAGATATCTTTTCACATATCCTATTAGAAAAAAAAGGGGGCTGATAAAAGGTAATTGGAATGTTGTAAGCATTTTAATGGTTTTAGAAGTCTTTTTCATGGTGATGGGCCTTTCTCCTAACCTCATTCGTACTTACTATTACTCTTGCTCTTTTTTGTATTACTTTTTTTATTTTTTATATTCTTATGCTCTATTCACAAAAGTCTTAGCATGTCAATTGGATCAAATAAAATAAAGAATTTGTTGAGGTAACTAGAATATTAAAGTGTTTCGTTTACACTTGAATTGGTTTTTTTAGAAGTCACTTGTAACCATGTCTTTCAATGTTATAGGTCTTTCACACTCTTTTTCTTTCGAGAAACATGGATGAAGCTCCAATGAAAAGGAGGAATCATATTCATATAAGTGTAAAAGAAGAATATTCCACCTAGAGAGAAAAGAACCATGAGGTACTTTGCAATGAAGTTGAGGAACCCACATTTTGAACTCTTCATTATACAATTAGGTTTAGTAGAGATTGAAAGAATGTCTTGTTGGGGTATTATAATCGTTTGAAGTCTCAATATATAAGTGAAGTTCACAATTTTAGGTAATTACTTTATCAAGCCTACATCACTTTTGGATGCTTGTATCAAGAAATGTGAAGAACTCATTTCAATCATGGGCTCTCATCAGGGCCATGTGCAACTTCAAAAAGATATATAACAATTTGGAAAATCAAGTGATATCTTAGTCCCTATATCAATGGAAGGGGCAAAGGCTAGAAGATATCTCTCCAACTTTGATAATGTCAAAAGGGGGGTTGTGTCATAGGGGGTGGGGTGTGTGGCCTTATATAACCAATTTGAGATAGTGGTCCAGCATTAAATGCATCTTAGAGAGAGAGAGAGAGAGAGAGAGAGAGAGATGTGCAGAATGAAGAGAGAGCTGCAGAGGAGAGCGGGGGGAGGGAGGGAGAGCGGGGTGTTTGACATATTTTTCTTCACCAAATATGGGGATGCCAATGACCCCTTCTTCAGGGAAAAGAAATCCTAGGCCACACGCACTCGCACTCTCTCTTCCATCCCCTCCATAAAAGCCCCATATTAATATACTAACATATTAATCAATATACTAATTAAGTAATATTATTAGGCTAACATATTGATTTACACGAATTGATTTACACAAATATATTAATTAATTTTTTCTAACTAGTATTTATTAATTAATTTATACTGACTTATATTAACTTATATGTACTAATTAATACTATCTAATATTCACTCATTAATAAATAATTAAATATTAATTAATTGATATTAATTTATTGGTAATAGTTAATATTAATATTTTTATTAATTAAGTCTAATTAATATTTATTAATGTATCAATATTAATATTAATTAATTAATATTAATTAATAATAATAAAATATTTATTAAAGTAGTTTATTGATTAACTAATGAATTAATCTACTAATTAATAAATAAAAACTAATTAATAAGGATAATAATAATAATAAAATACTTGAAAGACTAACTTATAAACTCAATAATTACACTAGAATAATTAATTAATATTGATGGATAAGTTAATTGAGATAAAAAAATGCATTATAATAAACTAACTGATTAATACATAGGTGAATATTCAATTATATATACTAATTAGAACTAATTAATATTTAGTGATTAAGTTTAATTAATATTTTTAATTATGTATATTAATATTCATTAATGAATGAATTAATAAACTAAGTTATAAATAAAAAACCAATTACTAAACTAATTAATATCAATTAATTAATCAATAGACTAATTAATAAACTAATTACTTAGTATAAAGTAATTGATATTGATAAATAAATTTATCTTGATTGATAATTTGATGAATAGTTAATTAAATAATAATAAATTAATAAATAATAAATAATAAACTTCATAAAATACTTAATTAAGGATTGGTTTTGGGATGCTTTAGGCCTCTAATCTCTTGCATATAAGTTGTTTCATCTCTCGTTGGTCTCTACTTTATGTAATCTCTATCATCATCTCTGCTCTCATATAAGAATCTGCCTAATTTTTTACTATCATAAATCCTCGCTTAAGAATCTCTCTAATATCATATACATCTATATATCTATTACTATTCTTATTGACTCTCATAGCGAGAGACCCAGTGTCTTCTCAACATACGTGCAAAGTATCTCAACATCTTTTTGGTTGATTAAAGTAACCTGTTTACAATGAGTCTCCCCTTCACCATGTCATGTTTCACCCCACTATACCCAAAAACTCACACCAAATACTAGCTTCTACTCTACTGTTTAGATGGCAAATCCGATGGTTTTGTTGGGTAAAGGGGGGTAAAACCCCAAGACACCTACTCAATACTCTCTCGGATCACTCCTCCTCCCCTTCTCCCATCCGGAGTGTTGTTTGCTACCAGAAAATTGTGATTATCCGCGGTGCAAAATCGAGAGTTCTTCTTTTTGCAAGAGATCTCCAAAATTGGCTTAAAAACCACTTTCTTTTCACATGACATCCTACTCTAGAAGTTTTCTACACCTTTTGAGGATATTTACAAGGAATAATATCCAAAATAGGCTAAAATTATCTAAAAATCTTGTAATTTTGAACCATCCATATTTGAGAGTGGATTTTAGAATTGAACACAATATTAGTGAGTTTGGGAATCTCCCAATTCCCAGTTTTTGAATACTAAATAGGTGGCACCCGGATAACATGCCCATAAGTTTCTCAAAACCATATGATGTCACCTATCATTGGAAAGCACTTGAAAAATGGAATCTATTGAGCTATAGAGTGCTCGATTTGGAGTTAGAGTATTCAAGTTATGACAAATCCAAAGATTTGACCACGTGTCCTAAACTTATAAGAAATTCCCATATTCCCCAATATGGTGTTACTGAGGAAATGCCAAAAAAATGCCAAATGTCATTAATTTAAGGAAGGAATTAAAGCTTGAAGGAAATGGTAGACGCGGATCTAACAAGTTTAAGTGGTTGTGAAAGACAAGGATTCAAATTACTTCGAAAGATGGACTTCATAGTTGTTGCAGTTTTTTCATAATTTTTCTAGGTATCGGATCATGGTGGAAGAAGTTCTAGGTAGTTTAAGATTGTGAGACACAGACAAGCAAAAATTTTCAGTTTGTGAATAGAACGTCAACGGATGACGTAGAAGAAGTCGAAGGCCAAGCACTTAAGGTGTAAAGTGACTTTGAGCATTTAGAGGGGCATGACTCTTAAGGAGGCTTGGGTCCCCAAAAATTTTACAAATGGGAGGGGGGGGGGGGGGGGGGGGGGGGGAGAGGGGGTCATTTTCGTAGCCACACGAGCAAGAAAACAATGCCATCATTTCGTTTTGTGAAGCGGGGACTATGGGGCTACAAAGCAAGCCTACAATCTGATTATGCTAGGCCATTCCTCAATTTCTTTGCTCTAAATCACCACTTCTGGATTAGCAAATGGCATCCTAAAGAGAAAGTTCCAAAATCAATCCTTCTCTCTCTCCTCTTGAAGGTTGTTTATGCAGGTGATCTTAGAAGAGAATAGAATGAAGACCGGTTGTCCAGCTTGAACCGGATTGCTATGGAATCATGTCAATGGTGAGAAGTGATGAGCAACGTTGTTTGGAGATGAATGGTGGGTTCGATCGCCTCCCAAAATTCAATTCTTGAAACCTAAAACTCGAAAAATGGCGATAAGCCTCTTTTTAATAGATATTCGAATCTTTTTTTACAATTCATGGTGCAAATATTGTTTATTTGTGATGAAAATTTGTTTGATGCTTGGTTACAATATTTAAGGGCTGTGTGTCATAAAATGCAAAACCCATATTTGTAATCTAGAGTTATTAATTTCCAAAAACCCAAAATGCGTGTTTTTAGGGGAAAATCATGTTTTTTTTTTTGTTTCACAAATTCAAACCGTGTTCTTGTGGGATAAAATTAAATATGAAGATGGACTAGAGTGTGGAGTAATTTTATGACTCAAAAAATTAAAAAATAGTAATTTATTAAAGAAAATAAAGAAAAATACTCAAAAATATAGTTTTGGGCCAAAGAAAATGAGAAAAAGTAGATTTTATGCATGGAAAATTTACCAAAAATTATGAATATGTTCATGAATGTATGGTGGGGCTAGGGCATGAGGTTTAGCGTTAGCTTATCCCATTATTTATGTTATGGTGCGTATTCATTGCTTTCCACCACATAAGAAAAAAACATAAAAAGTACTCTTTACACCATTCCATCGAATACAAACTCATAAATGTTAGGGAGAAAGAGATTGCAAGAGTTAAATATCATTGGAATGCTGATTTTATACATAACTTGACATATAGGATTTGTTTAATTTAAGTTTAAAAAGGGTAGTAGCACATATTATTTTGGTGCTCCCTTAGCAATGATGCAATATGATTGAGTGAAATCATGAAAAGTCTGTTCGTGCACATCCACACTGATTGATTTGTAAGTTTACTTGTTTTTGCATAGAACTTGATTTTGAATTATTGATTCACCTTGAGTGTGAGGTTCTTAAGATTTGGTAGGACTAGTGTTATCTATTCCTTTGGAGGACCTCATTTTGTGAGGATTAAATCATCTCCTGGAACATTTCATTAAAGGTGAGGACTATGTTGCATATGTGCTTTATGTTGAAATGACACATATTCGAGCTAATCCTCCCTAGGGTGTAGGAGAGCCTTCGTGGGGCCACAACAATAAGCTAGAGGATGCTCCCTTCATTTGTGCTATGAGGTGCTACACATCATTATGTTTGGGTACTCCTTTTGTTTAAAGTTGGAAAGGGCATCACGTTGGACTACAATCTAAAGATTTGATCTACAAACACATTCTTTGGATAAATCAATTTGTAGTGTCTATCTGTCTTGGCCACGAGGCCATGACGGTTGTTTAGGTCAATTTAGGAGGCTTGACTACTATGAACCAAGGGTCAGTACAAATAGCGGCCCCTTTGCAAGTCTTGTAACCTAGTGAGAGGGTAGCTCTTGAAGCCACTGGTTATGAGTCATTTGCATCAAACATTGCAAAGAAAGTAAAGGATATGATCACTAAGCAATACCACCAGATTGATGTGGATGTTAATTTATTAAAGCGTCAGCAAATTTGATGGGTATTAGAAAACCTGATGATGGAAGCTTATCACAATTCAACTATAAGTGGTGTGGTGGGGCAGCATTTTCCTCTTAATTATCCTAATGTCAAATGCGATATATGCAGGAAGTCTAGTCACTTAGCCACTACTTGTTGTTGGAGCAGGGTTAGTTCTCTCTAGCAAGGTACTCAGCAACCTAGGCCTATGAACCATCATGCAAATAATGAGAATACTAAAAGGAGAGGGCCCTAAGAAAATTTTGCATAGGGGTAAAGCCGCACTCAAGGAAATGCCCAGTGGGGTAAGTCTTGTTGAAACTTTGCCAATTAGTGATAGTTTATCTCCTAACAATGTTAGGGTGGTAACTAGGGGTTAGAAACAGAAATATGCTCAGAAAGGTGACCCTAGTACAAGCAAAATTAACCCTAAATCTATCAGGAATAATAAAAAGGTCTTGGATACCTAGGTAGAGCCTCTTAAAAACAATGGTATTTTAGAGGAGCTGTGATTAAAAGAAAACTAAAATTAAAAGAAAAAAAGGATACTAAGATTATCAAGAAGCCAAAAGAGTGGCTGGTGTGGAAAGAGAAGAGAGTAGCGGCAAATTTCCATGAGTTTGACTTAGCAAACACGCTTTGTGAGGTTAAACCAGATGTGAATCTACTACAAATGATTCAATTATCACCAGAACGTTCATAAGGAGTTCAAGAAAATCCTACAAACGAATTATGTCATAGAACCTTTTGGTGTCCATCGAGTGGGTAGTGAATGGTGGGATCATAGAGATGCACTGCCCTAGGTTGCAAGCATATGTTGATGAGATCTTGATAGATAGGGCGCTGGTGGACCCGGGCTCATCCATAAACAATATGGGCATGGATTTGTTAGAGAGGCTCGGTCTACAATCCAAAAGGATGTCACGATGGTTTAAAAATGGTTGAAGATAGCCTAAGGCAACCAGAAGGAATGGTAACACAAGTACACATGACGGTTTCCAATATTGAGTATGTCCTTGACTTCCGTGGTATTTAATTTGCTGGGAGACCAAGCTATTAGTTATTGCTTTGACTTCCATGGATATTACATTCTGATTTTTTGGTGGATATCCCAATTGGTGGATTGATTTTTAGGTGTGGATTAAAGGGAATAATTCTGGATGGATACCTTGACCACTCGTTGGATGAACGAGTGTTACCTAAGCGTGCAGATTATGTGGCACAATTACAAGAGTTTCGGGATATATTTGCATGGAGTTATGATGAGCTAAAGTGGATTCCCCCCTTTGTTGTCATGCGTATAATCCCATTGAAAGAAGGTAGTAAGCTAGTGAAAGGAGAGAAGGATCAAAGCTTGCTTAGAAGAGCTATGGCTAGAGAGCAAGAGCAAGAAAGAGAGAGAGACCAAATAGGAACTCCAACAGTCACAATGTGTGACTGGTCCTTCCTTTATTCAAACTATCACTAAAATAATAAATAATAAAGTGATGGTGATGGGCCCCCACCACGTGCAGTATGCAATGGCGGGTACTGTCAGTGTAGTAATACATGGGCGGCTAGGCGGAGGCGCATTTACCCCCAACAACCTCCCACTTAAAGGCAAATCTGCTCTAGTGAGGAGTGAAAAGAAAAAAGAAAAAACAATACAATGTACACCTATACAATAAGATTAGGAAAAATGACATCTCATCCAATGCCCATCAATCTCCTGAGGAAGGCAAAGCGCTTAGTAGTGAGGCTTTTTGTGAGTAGATCTACAGGATTTTTGTTAGTGAAGATCTTGACAAGGTCAACAAACCTGTCCTCTATGACCCCACATATGAAGTGATACCTCACCTCAATGTGTTTCGTCTTCGCATGGAAGATCGGATTCTTGGCTAGTTGAATAACACTCATAGAATCTGAATGCAGCATAGGTATAGCATCAATCCCAAGGTCATGAACCAAACGGCGTAACCATATGGCCTCCTTGCAAGCCTCAATGGCTACAACATACTCAGCCTCAGTGGTAGAGAGAGCCGTATACTTTTAAACCCTGGACATCCAAGAGACAGCGTCTCCATCATAGGTGAATACATAGCCAGAAGTGGACTTCCTATTATGTGCATATCCTACATAATTGGAGTTTATGTACCCCACAACTCCTGTATCTTAGCTATCATAGCAAATACACATATCTGTTGTACCCTTCAGGTACCTCATGATACCCTTCACAACATCCCAATGTTTCCTACCAAGTGTAACCATATAGCGTGCCACAACACCAATTGCAAAGGAAATATCGTGACGAGTGGCTATCATGGCATACATCAAACTACCCACGGCTGATGCATAAGGGATCTTGGCCATCTCGGCCCTTTGCTCATTTGTCTGCAGACAATCGGCCTGTGAAACCTTCACATAAGAAGGCAATGGACAGCCAATAGGCTTCATATCCTGCATGCATAAATGCTCAAGGACTTTATGAATGTACTCCCTCTGTGAGAGGTAGAGTAGTTCTTGATGCCTTTCACGTTTAATGCGCATAACAAGAATGTGAGAGGCCTGCCCAAATCCTTCATTGCAAAGCCCTTCTTCAACTGAGATTTGAGAGCATCCAACTCATCATGAGCTTTCCCTGCTATCATCATATCATCCACATAAAGTACCAAAATAAGCAATGAGCCATCACGGGATTTCTTCGTGTAAAGACACGGATCCATAGCACTCCTGCTGTAGCCTTGTGACTACATAAAGATATCAAAGTTATGATACCACTCCCTAGATGCCTGCTTCAATCCATAAAGACTTTTCTTCAACTTGCATACTAGGTGCTCTTTGCCAGATTTTGCAAAGCCCTTAGGCTGCTCTATGTAAATCGCATCATGCAAATCCCCATGCAAGAACACAGTCTTGACATCCACCTGATACATGTCCAAGTCAAGTTGCACGACTAAGGCCAAAACCAAGAATAGGGTGGTCATCTTGACCGCAAGAGAAAAAACTTCATCAAAGTCAACTCCATGCTCCTGCTTAAAACCCTTAGCAAAAAGTCTTTCCTTATAAGCCGGCTTGGAGTGTCTAGGGGTACTTTTCAGCTTGTACACCCACTTGCATGGCAGAGCCTTCTTGCTAGCAAGCAAGGAAACCAAATCCCAAGTCATATTCTTATGCAAGGAGTCTATCTCAGACTGCATGGCCCTCTCCTAGGAGTGATTGTCACCCCTATGCATAGCCTCATCATAGATGAGAATCTCTCCTGCATCTGTAACCACCAAGACATAATGCATCAAGGGCTCAAATCTATCAGGTGGAAGTCTATCTCTAGTAGACCATCTCATGGTAGGCTCGGTTGCTTGTCCAACACCCTAGCCATATGTACCAACTGCTGCTACAGGCTGACCATTTGGCTGTGCAGGTTGTACGGGAGCATGAGGCTCCTCCTGGAATATAACCTTGTGTATCTCTACCACCTTCTCAGGCTGCCTATGCATCTTATCTTCATGAAATACTACATCATGGTTGCAGATGAATTTTCTCACCTGCAGATCCCAAAGGTGGTAACCCATCTTGCATGCATCTCCATAGCTAAGGAAAATGCATTTAAGACTCTTAGGATCTAGCTTAGTATGCTTGTCCTTGGACACATGGCAGAATGCCTCACATCTAAAGACACGTAGATGCGCATAAGATGGAGGTTTTCCCGTCCATATCTCCTCTTGGAAATTCAAACTAGTGGAAGGTGATCTATTTATGATATGCACAATTGTACTAACTACCTCAGCCCAAAAGCTTTGTGGTAGGCCTGCATGTCTAAGCATAATGCGTACACACTCCTGGATTATTATATTCATCCGCTCAGCCAAACCATTCTGGGGTGGGGTATAGGAGGTGGTCAACTAACGCTTAATATCCCTCTCATCACATAGCTGCTCAAAGGCACATGGAACATATTCTCCCCCATTGTCAGTCCTAAGGCATTTCAGCCTATGCCTAGTCTATTTCTCAGTCAATGTAAGCCATCTTTGAAACACAGCCAAGACATTGGACTTAAGCTTAATGGGATAAGCCCAAAATTTATGCAAAAAATCGTCAATGAACATCACAAAGTACTTTGCACCTCCCATAGCTAATAGGGCATGGGCCCATAGACATTCAAATGTACCAATGCAAAGGGCTCACCCATGCATGTCCTACTACACTTCTTATGCATATTCCTAGTCTCTGTCTGCCATAAAGACAATGCTCACATGAATAGTCAAAGGGCAGTAAGTACTGCAAACTAGAAAGCATTTTCATTACCTTCAAAGATATATGGCCCAAGAGGGCATGCCAAAGAGATACATTTGGGATGGAGCCCATTGACAAAACATGGTTAATAGAGGACCCATCAACTACAAGAGGATAGAGGATGCCGGTCTTGGCAACTCTAGCAAGCACAAGCCTGCCACCCACGGGTGATCTTTCATGCAGAATCCCCAAAGGAGACATGAAACCTAGCATCATCAAGCTGCCGTACTACATACATAAGATTGCATGTAAGTGCATGTACATGATACACATTCTGTAACAGAAAAGTATTGCCAGTAGAGAACTGCAGCTGTATATCCCCAATGCCAACAATAGCAAGTGACTTGTTATCACCCAAGCGAACTGAACTAGAGACTCTGCAGTAGGAATGGAACCAGTCACGGCATGGTGTAACATGAAATGAAGCACCAGAATCCAAAAGTCAGCACTACGCATACATAGAGTGAACCTCAGTCTAAACCTCAATCAACAGCATAGCATCACAATAACTAGCTACAAGTATGTACTCCCCATTGGAGTCATCAGCCTACATGACATTTATCTCCTCGACTTTCACTTGGATTTCGCAAGCATAATGTTGTGATCAGAGGACTTTTCCTATATTTTGTCTTTTCCCTTATCTTTGCACTTCTCATTGCGCAACTCATGACACTGTGGGCGTATATGACCCTTCTTGCCACAATGATGACATGTCACATTAGCATTTCTCCCACAAGTCTTATTGCGCGACTTAGACCTAGACTTCTGCGAGTCTTTGCCATGGCCATTTTCATAGTCATTCTTTCCACTACCATCTCTGCCTCTAATAGTCAAAGCATGCGACACACGAGAGGCATCCAAGTTTTACGGTTGATCTCTTTGCAGAAGAGCACAGTCTACATCAGGCAAGTTCAGAATAGTGGCATGAGCACATAAGGCAATGCAGAATATATCCCATGACTCACTTAGATTCCCAAGCAAAAACAATGGAGTAACCTCATCATTAAAGGCAATGCCCTACGAGTCAAGTTCTTGAGAATAGCATGGAACTAGCTCAAATGAGCAGACATCGTCATATTCTCCTTCATGCGCAAGTCCATAAGTTGCTTCAGTCCATACATCTGACTTGTTGGACTTTTCTTGTCATAGAGATTCTTGATTTTATCCCAAATCTTCCAAGCACTTTGTGTTTCCTCAACCATATTGTAATGCACCTATTTAGTGAGAGACAAGATGAGGATGGACTTGCATAATTCATCAAGCTCATCCCATTCTTGATTAGTCATAGTTTTAGGCTGCTCACCATGCATCTTGAGTGGCTTTATCTACAATTTTTGCACTAATACCTGCCAAACTTGGCTCTTTCAATATGCATAATTCGTACCATCAAGCTTAGTGATGTTGAAGATAGCACTATCAATGGAAGAAGATGCCATATTGCAGTCCAAAACAGTGCAAATAGTTCAAAACAACTTGTTGTTTTCTATTGTAAGCAACCCAAATACCACCAAAAGCAAGACAAAATGACCACGAATTGATAGCTAATGATGCTGCCCACCAAGTACCATCAAAAGTTCATAAAATTAGGATAATTTAGCATGAAAATTCCACATCAGTCCATGCATAACTGCTTGCTAGAATAAATTACGGACAGGTATAATGAGAGCAAACTGTAGGCAAAACGAATGCACCAAGTCAACCACTTACTGTCAAAGCATAACCAGCATCAAGCAGGCATAAATTAGCATGTGACAGTCATATGA
This sequence comes from Lygodium microphyllum, assembly GCF_053477565.2. Classification (NCBI taxonomy): domain Eukaryota; kingdom Viridiplantae; phylum Streptophyta; class Polypodiopsida; order Schizaeales; family Lygodiaceae; genus Lygodium; species Lygodium microphyllum. The sequence continues at coordinate 89,768,286 of NC_141150.1, read as the reverse complement.
ACATTGAGCAAACATCCAAGCATGTCAAATTAATCCATTAGTAAGCGGGCACACCCCCTGTGTAATAGGGCAAAGTGTACACAACACTGGTAAGACCTGACACAAATAGGTGTATGCTTAGGGAGTGCAAAGCCCAAATCAGCCCAAGTACATCTGTGAGGACCACGGCATATCAACCATGCAACATCCAAGTGAAGATCCTAGTCTCAAGTGTTCGAAAGCTCAAGTAGCGTAAACTGCCTACTCAATGTCTGTCAAGCATCCAAAGATGCTCCCACTAGCACAACATCTATAAATATCAAGCAAAGAAGCTCAACAAGGGCATATGATAGCACCAGTGCCAAAAGATCCAAGATCAAGCATCAATGAGACCTCATGAGCATATAGGCCGTACAACATCCATACATAGTATCCATAGACATCAAGTACATCTAAATTGTAACTATGGCAAGCCAAGAAATAGCCAAAGTAAGCTTCGAGCAATCAAATGTTAAGCCAAAGCAAGGCTTAGTAGCATCCAACTCCAAACAATGTAACGGGCATGTAGTAGTGGCATAGGCCAAGCATGCCAAGACCGATCAAACATAAGTGAAGTACATGCCATAAGTATATCAAAGATGGAGATCCAAATTCTATGCAAAGTGAGCTCAAGCTCAGCCAATGATCTAAAGCAATATCAAGCTCAAAGTTGATCCCCGATGATCAATACATCAAAGTACATCTCCAAAGCATGTCTTGATTCCAAGAGGCATAGGCAAACATGAAGTAATATGTTTCAGCCCACTATTGTACATCATTAATTTACTATTCAAAAATGATATTTTTCAATCCAAAAATCAGTCCAAGTTCATGGCAATACATATGCCTTGTATCCCCCAACAATCGGTCATCAATAGGTATCAAACCGCTTAACTAGGAAGCACCAAACAAGCATAGGCATCAACTACTAGTGTAGCATTGACATTTAATGTTGGTAAGCCACTATAAACTATTTCAAAATAGTGTACAGGACCTCAAATTAGTGTCCAAGCCTCATGAGATGTCAAAGCATGTCAAACATCAATGCCAAGGGTGCCACAATGATCTAGGAGCAAGGCATGACCTTCAGCAAGTGGGAAATGAGCTATCCACGGGGCTTGTAGATCAAGTGCAAATCACGTTGATCTACTGATGGCTTCTGCTATTGTTTTTGTGCTGGTCAGGATGGTAAGGAAGCTTCAGGGGGTGCCAAAGAAGGCACACAACAAGCCTCAAGCAACCACAAGAGGTCTATGTCAAGATATGGGGCACCAGAGCTTCAATGGTGCTGCCCCCTTTCTCTTCTCAGACCTACAAACCTATAACCAGCATGAAACCCTGAAGAAAATGAAGAAATACCTCTGATGCAATGCCTTGAGAGTGCCCAATGGGGCTAGGAAAGTGCTCGGGAAGCCGGGGAGTGATGAGAGCTCGAGAGAGTTGGCTATGGCTGTCAGGAAGGAGACCCAATGAGTGTAGGTAATCAATAGGAAGCTAAAGACGCCATGAACCAAGCTCGAGTAGTCATGAATCCATGCTCTGATACTAGTTGAAAGGAGAGAAGGATTGAAGCTTTCTTGGAAGAGCTACGGAGGGAGAGTAAGAGCAAGAAAGAGAGAGAAACCAAATCGGAACTCCAACAGTCACAATGTGTGACCAAGCCTTCCTTTATTCAAACTGTCACTAAAAGAATAAACAATAAAGTGATGGTAATGGGTGCCTACCACCAGCAATGTGTAGCAGGCGGCTGGGTGGAGGCACCTTTACCCCCAATAACTAGTGAGGCAGAAGGTTAGACATTTGTCTTTTGAGTTGAGAGAGCCTTTTTTTGAGAATATGATGTGTTTAAGAAAGATTGGTCCGATCTTTCCTATTGAGCATATAGAATGGTGCTCACTGATGGTAATAAGAAAGAAAAAGAACAATCAAATCCATTTGTGTTAATTTTAAGGAATTGAACAAGCAGATGGTGAAGGACTATTATCATTTTCCCTTTATCGATCAGATTTTAGACAACTGTTGGCAGTTCGAGAGATATACTCTTTCATGGACTATTTCTTGCAAGTTATAACCAAATGGAAATTGCTGAAGAGGATAACTTAAAGAAGATATTCATTACAATCATGAGTATTACATAGTATTGAATCCTTGAAAGTGTGTATTCGGGGTGCCTTATGGTTTGCTATTGGGTCATGTTGTGAGTGTGGCTAGTACTGTCACCGACCTAAAAAGGTGGTTGTTATTGTGGTCATAAGCCCACCCACTTGCCCTAGGGAAGTTCATAGTTTTGTTTCATCTGTGGGATACTATCGTCGATTCATTAATTCATTGGTTGAACGTTTGTTATCCTTGATGAATCTTTTATCTCATAGCCATATTTTTGAATGAAGAGAAGTATACAAAGGGATATTTTTGAATGGAGTGAAGCATGCAAAGGGACATTTGAAGATGTTAAAATGGAATTGTCCAAACTGTCCGTTTTAAAAGCTCCAAAAAGGAGTGAGATTTTCTATATATTTACGATTGCGACAAGGTGTAGTATTACTTGTTGTCTATCCCAAATCTGAGAGGCACATCTTTACCACCCTATTGCATTCACAAGCTAGAAGTTGGGAATTTCAGGGCTTCGTTATAGCTATTTGGAGAAGGTTTTCTTGGCTATGTTATTCACCACCAAGAAGTTCAAGCACTATATTCTTTATGAGAAGGTGGTATTCTTCACCAAGGTAAAAGGATTGTGCTTATTACTGAATAAGCTTCAACCCCTTGATTGCCTAACCAAGAGGTTGATTTCCTTCTAGGAGTTTGATTACAAGATTATGTTGCGAGCAACGGATGTGTGGTTTGCGTGTAGTGAATGGAAGAAGCTCCCTCTTTCTCTCTTTTACTCATAAAATTGCATACAACTCATGAGAAATTAAAAATAGACTAAAAGAAAAGGTAAAGTAAGATGAAGCGATTGGGTTCAATCTCCCCTTGACATGAAGTGGGAAGCTCCCTTCATGCCGTATTTATAATAATATTATGAAATCTTCTTTGCCCAAGATTTAGACCCTTTACAATCACTCTTTCCATAAAGAGTTTGAGTGAATTGGAAAAGAGATAGAGTAATCTGAATTAATGGATGCTAGCAGTTGTGCATCCCACAAATCTCTAGAACCATTAATATTTTATTGGACATATCTTCTAAAAATCTATTTTGCTAATAAATATTTACATAGAGGCTATGCGCACGCTTTATAAGAAATAGCGGTGCATCTAATACAATAATCCAATAATTTCCAAATAAATTCTTGAGGAAATAATATTTAGAATTCTTGCACGTGGTGCGCCTTTCCAAATCTCCTTGCTCTATACATCAGCTGTGCCAAAAATTCAGAAAATCATGTTAGAATAATAATCAACTGATGCCAAGAGGCATATTCCATGGTGGATTCCGTGCCACGGTGGATTCCGTGAGGTTTTACGGTGGATTCCGTAAACTTAGATGACCGGGGCTCATACACAAAGTGGATACTTTGTGCAAGAAGTTGATGGGGACGCCTGTCCTTTTCAGGCGTTTCATTAATTTAGTGTATACATGGGTGATTCCATAGCGGGTGATTCTGCAAAATGCATATTAAATTAATAAACGTTTATGAGTTTAGAGTGCGCACTCGTAATAAATTAAGGTTAGGATTTATTTTTAACCAATTGATTTATTTATGTAGCTAAAGACTGCTAGGTATTCACTTTTGTCGGTTTAATTGTATTATTTTACTAACAATTGTGAATGCTTCAGTTGATGTGTAGAGATAGCAGCAGTGGCGGAGGAAAGCATTGGAGTCTAGCGAGTATTCGATCTATGGATTATATTTTGATAGGCGCCACGGCTATATTTTATCATGTCTATTGAGGCATCGATTATTTATTATTATTTTGTATGCGCCCATGCACACGGATATGTTATTTCTATTTGGACATTGAGATTGGGCGTGCCAGACTCTATGGGCACCGTCCATTAGCTTTATTTCTTATTTTTGTAGAAAGCAAACTCAAAAGCTAAAAGCTTGTCATATTTTTGTAAATTGGGCTATTATTGAGCATGAAGATGGAAATATACATAAAATACATGCTTTGTGAAGCGCGCACACAAGGCATGGGGGGAGATTGAACCCAATTGGTCTCTTGCTTCTTGTCGTTCATGCTTTTACATTGTTTTTTGTGCAAAAAGGTAGAGTTCATTATTCTTGGGGACCTTCCAGGATTCACTACGTGAGCATACTACGACCGATCTGCGCACCAGTGGTATCAGAGCGGAGCTGAGATCAAGAGCTTCCAATCGCTACCCATCTCGTGCGAAGGCGGAGCTCCTGGAACGATCGGGCTCTACAGTCAATTTCGTCGCGAACTGTCGATACAGGCAGACTTCTGGCGATCAAGAACCCCTGGTTCTACTGTCAGATCGCGAAGGACCAGCCTGTATAGGCGGAGGACCACGCAATCATCTCCTTCACCAAAATCGTGGATAACAGACAAAAAGAGTAACTTTTTTTCTTCATTAAGCTTCAAAGCTTCAAGTTACAACTTAATCAATTTGATTAGAAGCTTAAGAAGGCTTCTCTTAAGCAAATCGAAATCAACGCGGCGTGAGGCTGTCCAGGGCGGCGCGAATCCGTCAAGGACATATTTTTGTCCTAAAAATTCACAACGGATTAAGAAGCTAAAAGCTTCTTAATCCACTAAGTCAATCAAAGCTTTTAACTCCAGCAAGTCAACAAACTTCAGGTCCTGCGCACCAGAAATCAAGTTCTGCAAGTCGACTGTAATCAAGTTCTGCAAGTTCACTAAGTTCTGCAAGTCGGCTAAGTCTGGAACTCTGCAAGTCGGCTAAGTCTGCAACTCTGCAAGTCAGACTAGTCAACTGGAGTCAGAACTGACTAGTGCTCAAAACTCCTAGAAGGGCTGTTCCTGCGCAAAAACTCTAAACTGCAAAGTTGTTTGTGGCAAAGTATTCTACCTATCCGTAGGTCCGCTGAAGTATTTTCAGCATATGAAGAAGGAAATATTGCAGATTTTCTAAAAATTGAGAAAGAAATACCCAAAAATACATAGCCTTGTAACCCCGAATTTGAGCTACGCTCATCCCGCTAACCTGATTTTGAGTGAGAAAGGTCTATTGAGTTTTACAGGATGACTACACCACATATGGATGATCCTATGGCTGAAGACGACCTACCTGAGCCTACCATGGAACAAAAGCTGGACCTAATCATGATGCAATTGGAAGAAGAACGAAGGGCTAGGCAAGCATTGCAAGCGCAATTGACAAAATTACAAAGAGCGTCTACCGACAAAGAAGAACCTCAAGCTGAAGTTTTGATTCGACGTACCATTGACGCCACTCTTGAAGCTCAAACCATTCGCAAGGAATCAAAGATAAGTAAACGAAGTTTCAAATTCCGCACTTTCAATGGCATACGAGAAGGAAAGACTGTTTTATCATTCATTAGCTAGTTTGATGACTATTTCCATGAGGAAACCTATCCAGAAAAAGATAAAATCAAGTGTGTTACTAATCATTTGGTAGACAGAGCATCACTTTGGTGGACTGTAGTACGCAAGAGCATAGAATGTCCTGCTACTTGGGAAGATTTCAAGAAGAAGTTCATGCAGAATTTCCTTCCACCGCAATTTCATGAAAAGGCTATCAAGCAATGGGATTTACTTCAACAACGGGATCGTGAGCCTATACCACAGTATACAGAGCGTTTTTGGAATGCACTCCTACAGCTACGCATGCTTGAAGACGTACCAGAGACGATACATAAGCGGAAGTATATGTCTGGACTTCTTGGGCATTACTACGCTGAAGTGAACATGTTCAAGCCTGCTACCCTTGAAGATGCCATCTCACTAGCTCATGACACTAAAGATAAGTTACGCAGTAGAGACAGACGACCACAGCAATTCCAAGGCAATGGTAATTATGGATCTAAACAATTCAATTCCAATTTTAGAAGGTTTAATCCAGGTCATTTCTCTTCACTATCTTTCCACAAGAATTGGCCTAAATCACCTGCATTACCATCCAATGTCAATCCAAATCCTAAGCCTATTCCACAAGCAAATCCAAATGTACCCAGACTTCCAGCCATTGCAAATAATGTAACCAAAGCCAAGCCAATAGTATGCTATAAATGTCACCAGCCTGGACATCTCGCAGCAAATTGTCATTCAAAGAAACCACCAGCTCATATCAACTATCTTGGAGCCATGGACGAAGACGAGCATGAGGATATGCCTGATTTCACTGAAGATGAGGATGATACTACTACTATTTCCGACACTTTACCAGGTATGCCTACTCCACATTCATTATTGACTATGAAATGTTTGGTGCATGGAAAGGAAAAGACTATCTTGCATGATGACGGTAGTACTCATGACTTTATTTCAGCAAAATTGGTAAAGGAATTAAAATTACAGACTGTACCTACGCATTATCGCATAAAAGCTGCATTTTTAGGCACTAGGTATAATGGTACACAAGAAGTGCAAGATTTAGAGATTCAAATTAGTTCATACATTGAAAGAAGAAACTTCTTAGTTGTTCCATTACAGTCGAGTGTCATTATTTTAGGAATGCCTTGGCGACACCAGCATAATCCAGATATAGATTATTCCACACACACAATGAATATTAATTTTCAAGGAAAATCTATTACATTATATGGTATGCATGCATCTAATGTTTTTCCACTGCTTTCGCATACTCAAGCAAAACGTTCATTACGCAAGAGTAGTAAATCATATCTCATTTGGGTGAATGAATTGCAAGCAAAGGAAAATCATATGCACCCTAGGCATAAGGAATTTCTTGCATATTTTAAGGACTGTTTTGCAGAAGACCTACCACCAAGTTTACCACCTTCACGTCCAGAAGACCATAAGATTGATTTGATTCCTGGCACACAACCACCTTGCAAAGCACCATATAGGCACAATCAGATAGAGCAAAAAGAAATTCAGAGTCAAGTTGAAGAATTACTAAATAGAGGTTTAATACGATCTAGCAGTTCTCCATTCGGTGCACCTGTACTCTTAGTCAAGAAAAAGAATAATACCTATCGTATGTGTATTGACTACCGAGCTTTAAATAAAATCACTGTAAAGAATAGGTATCCTATACCTAGAGTTGATGACCTTATGGACAAACTGCAAGGATCTTCTATATTTAGTAAAATTGACCTTAAGTCTGGATATCATCAGGTGAGGTTAGATAAATCTGACATATTTAAGACTGCATTCAAAACACAGTTTGGCCATTACGAATTCTTAGTCATGCCATTCGGATTGACTAATGCACCTGCCACCTTCAGTAGAATGATGAACCGTATTTTTTTAAAATATCAGTACTATGTGATTGTTTTCTTTGATGATATTTTGGTGTTTAGTCAAAATGAGAAAGAGCATTATGAGCATTTGTCATTAGTTTTTCAATTATTGAAAGAAAATCAATTGTTTGCAAATCCTGAAAAGAGTGAATTCTTTAAGACAGAAATTGAGTATTTAGGACATATTGTATCATCTGAAGGAATTAAAGTTGATCCTAAGAAAATTGATGCAATATTGCATTGGCCTGTTCCTAAAAACGTGCATGAGTTACGCTCATTCCTTGGTCTTGCTAGTTTCTATAGGAAGTTTGTACGTAATTTCTCATTACTTGCTTTACCATTAACCAAACTTCTCAAGAAAGGAATTGTTTATCAATGGACCGAAAATCAGCAGAAATCCTTTGACTTACTGAAATGTGCATTAACCAATGCCCCTGTTCTACAGTTGCCTGACTTTAATAGACCATTCTTTCTAGTTGTCACCAATGCTAGCGGATCAGGAATAGGAGCCGTACTAATGCAAGACAATCATCCTATAGCATATTCTAGTTCTAAGCTGAAACCCTCTGAGCAGAAATATTCCACTTATGACAAAGAACTATTAGCAGTTGTACAAGCATTAAGACAGTGGAAACACTACTTAATGGGTTCAGAATTCATGATAAAGACCGACCAGCAAAGCATTAGACATTTACTTAGCCAACCCCAAATTTCTGACCGTCATATCAAATGGGCTTCCTTTATTCAAAGTTTTCATCCTATCATTCAATACCAACCTGGAAAAGAAAATGTAGTTGCTGATGCATTGAGTAGAAGACCTGCAATTCATAATATTTCTGTCATATCTTTTGATTCTTTGATTGCTATGAAAGATACATATCACCAGGATATTACTTTTCATTCTGATTGGAATAAATTAGTTCAAAATAATTTCATTCCTGTTGATTCATTGTCATATAATGATGGATTTATGTTTTATGAAAAGAGACTGTGTGTTACTATTCCATTCCGATCTTTTGTTTTGAATGAAATTCATTGTCCCCCATATCAAGGTCATAAAGGTATCATATCTACATTACGTATGTTAACTGAAGATTTTTATTGGCCGCATATGGATGCAGATGTATCTAATTTCGTTTTTGAATATTTGATTTGTCAAAGAGTAAAAAAGACATCATGGTAAACAGTATGGATTACTAATGCCTTTGTCTATTCCATCTAAACCTTGGGAACATATTTCTATGGATTTCATTACTGGTTTACCAAATACTAAATCTAATCATGATATGATTTGGACAGTTGTAGATAGATTTAGTAAGCAAGCATATTTTATTCCATGTAAGAAAACTTTAACAGCATCACAAGTAGCACAGTTATTTTTGAAAACTATTTTTACTAACCATGGATTGCCAAAAGTGATTATTTCAGATCGTGATTCTAGATTTTGTAACAATTTTTGGATTACACTGTTTGCTAATCTAGGCATAAAGATTGATTTCTCATCTGTATTTCATCCAGAAACAAATGGACAAACAGAAGCCACAAACAGCACCATTCTAGATCTTTTACGTGCATATACTATCTCTAAACCTCAGACATGGGACACTCATTTGCATTTATTACAGTTTGCATATAACAATACACTGCACACATCTACAAAGAAAGCACCTTTTGAAGTCATTTATGGATATAGATTGTCTACACCTGTTGCATCTTTGTCTAATAGAATTCAGAGTGCTGATGATATTGCTAGTATGCATAATAGTATTTTTTATGAGGTTAAGGATATGATTGCTAAAGCCCAACAATCATATACCAAACAAGCCAATAAGAAAAGACAAGCCATGAATTTCAAAATTGATGATTATGTTTGGCTGAGAATAGAAAAACATAGACTGCAAAGTCTAGATAGACATCCAGTTGTCAAATTAGCTCCTAGATTCTATGGACCATTTAGAATCATTCATAAAATTAATGATAATGCATTTAAGTTAGAATTACCATCTCATTGGAAAATTCATAATACATTTCACATTAGTTTATTGAGACCATTTAGAGGCCAATTACCTATCCACCCTGTTTATGAAAACCCACCTTTATTAGAGGAAGAGACTGAAATACTTGAACCAGAAGCCATCATAGACACTGACTATATGACCACTAGAACTGGCCGAAGGTACTCTAGATATCTAGTTAAATTTAAGAACCATCCTATAGAGGAAGCACAATGGATGCACGCTAGAGACTTAAATGCTTTCCCCACTCTGTTAGCTCCACATTGAGCTAATAGCAATTGAGGTCAATTGCTATCCCACCCCGGGGGTATGATGCCAGGAGGCATATTCCACGGTGGATTCTGTGCCACGGTGGATTCCGTGAGGTTTTACGGTGGATTCCGTAAACTTAGATGACCGGGGCTCATACACAAAGTGGATTCTTTGTGCGAGAAGTTGATGGGGACGCCTATCCTTTTCGGGCGTTTCATTAATTTAGTGTGTACATGGGTGATTCCATAGCGGGTGATTCCGCAAAATGCATATTAAATTAATAAACGTTTATGAGTTTAGAGTGCGCACTCATAATAAATTAAGGTTAGGATTTATTTTTAACCAGTTGATTTATTTATGTAGCTAAAGACTGCTAGGTATTCACTTTTGTCGGTTTAATTGTATTATTTTACTAAGAATTGTGAATGCTTCAGTTGATGTGTAGAGATAGCAGCAGTGGCGGAGGAAAGCATTGGAGTCTAGCGAGTATTCGATCTATGGATTATATTTTGATAGGCACCACGCCTATATTTTGTCATGTCTATTGAGGCATCGATTATTTATTATTATTTTGTATGCGCCCATGCGCACTGATATGTTATTTCTATTTGGACATTGAGATTGGGCGTGCCAGACTCTATGGGCACCGTCCATTAGCTTTATTTCCTATTTTTGTAGAAAGCAAACTCAAAAGCTAAAAGCTTGTCATATTTTTGTAAATTGGGCTATTATTGAGCATGAAGATGGAAATATACATAAAATACATGCTTTGTGAAGCGCTCACACAAGGCATGGGGGGAGATTGAACCCAATTGGTCTCTTGCTTCTTGTCATTCATGCTTTTACATTTTTTTTGTGCAAAAAGGTAGAGTTCATTGTTCTTGGGGACCTTCCGGGATTCACTACGTGAGCATACTGCGACCGATCTGTGCACCATCAACTGAATAATTACAGCTAGCCACATAAATCAATTAATTTGGAATTCTATACAATAAATAATTCACGAAGATGTTAATACTCGTGTGGATAAAATGGTACCACCACTACAACAGAAACGAGGCATAGATGCGCACGTTAGATGCTCAAAGTCAGGCGCGTCTATGCCTCGTTTCTGTTGTAGTGGTGGTACCATTTTATCCACACGAGTATTAACGTCTTCGTGAATTATTTATTGTATAGAATTCCAAATTAATTGATTTATGTGGCTAGCTATAATTATTCAGTTGATTATTATTCTAACATGATTTTTTGAATTTTTGGCACAGCTGATGTAAACGTGCGTGTAAATAGACGCGAATTTTGCGTCTATATATATCCGCGCAAATAGACGCTATCGTATTGCTGCGCATTCGAGGTGTGAAAACCACCCAAAAGTTGTGCGTGTGATTTGATACTTTGTACATACTTAGTTGTTATGTTTGCTCTTTCATTCTATGCTGAAGACGGAGAAGAACAAGGAGTTTTGGTAGACTGGTAACTTGAGATGTAATCTCATGGGCTACACTTATTTCAAGATATGCCGATTATGGGTTTTGTGAGGAAGTACTAAACTATTTCCAAGAGATGCAAATCGAAGTACATTGAAGGATAAATATGCCAAATGTGGGAGCTTGCTTGATGTGACTGCATGCCACAACGTAATGAGTATTTTTGGAGTTTCCTTAACCTTGGCTATGTTGATAAGGGAATTCAACTATTTGCGTCCATGACGAGGGTATATGGCACTATTCCTACTGAGAAGCACTATGTTGCTATGGTGGACTTACTAGGATTTTGGCTTGGCAAGTGGGAACAACATTAAGCCTGCTCCTTTTCATTTGTGTGCAATACACCACATGCAGAGTATTGTAGTAAAAAAAAATGATCTTGGTTAAAACTCTTTGTATAGAGTATGCTGCGGTTAATACTCTCTATATAGAGTATGCTAAAAACAAAGGAGGTTTTTTTTAGGATTGATTATGGCGAAAGGTACCTAAAATGATTGGGAAAAATCCGGACTGGGGGGGAAAAAAGAATGTGGTTTTGTTTTTTAATGTGGGAACAGAGGAGGGAAGCCTGTCTCGCGAACCCTGTGGAGCAAGACTCAGACACAGATGATTGGGAAGAACTGAATTTCAAGCGCTGAGGGAAAGAGAAAGATCTTTGGGAAGGGAATCTAATTTGGGAGAAGATCGACTGTGGAGGAGAAACACGGGGAGTTTGAGCGTTTGAACCGTGGGAACTGAGGAGGGAAATTGAAGACATGAGGCGACAAAGTAGAAGCTGGAAAAACAACGATGGAGTTGAAGTCGGAGGAGGAAAATTGAAGCATTGACAAACGTATCGAATCTGGGAACATACAGAAGAGCATTGTGAGGAATCGCTTGGCTGGTTGGACACGGCGTTTTGTCAGGAAAGCAGACGAATTGAGAGGAGAAGCTGACTGGAGATCATTATGTGTAGAATTCAGGAGACAAAAGAAAGGCCAGAGTTGTGGAGAGCAGGACAACGAAGGGACCCAATTCTGCTTCTGGTGTGAGTTTTGGGACAAAGCAACTGAGAGGCTCGAAACAGACCGTCACCGGACTAGTCCTTTCAGCTATCCCTACATGGTGACTGAATAAGTATCAGGGGCGATTCATGAGAATTTTAGCAGCCAATGAATCGTGGTTAAGTGCCTAGCTTGACATCCTTTTTACTCCGAGGGGTCTCCTGAGGCATCTTCCATGATGGTGAGGCAATGGAAACAGCAAGCGCAAGCAGCACGAACAGTGTATGCATACAACTGCAGTCTGAACCATTAAAGGAAAGCTTTCCGATCGTTGTGGAGACTCCACGGAAGGACTATTTGCGGCATTCCTGCAAACGGTGTAACAGTGTAGAAAACATCCGAGGAAATGGACTGCGATTCCTTGTGAGGTCTACCAATGAACAATTTCTGTTGCAGGGATCTTGGAATGTTGTGAGGCGAGGACCACCAGTGAACAGATTGAAAGCAATATCACACCAATAAAGAGATTAGAAAGTATGGGGTTCAGTCCCACTACTGTTCTAAATGCATCAGAAGCATGTGGAAGCATTGATTTTGATGATCTCTTGGAGCACCTTATAAATGATGTTCAGTAATCTGAAGAGAAATCCAAGTCTGTCTTCATTGGTTGAGTCTTAGCATATCTGAATGACAAGGAATACTTTCATAATCACTTCTTCTTTGGGTATCCATACTCTTGCTAAAATTGGGTCAGATTTGCGACCTTATGAGGATGTATGTGATAAACAAGAAGGATTGAATTCAAAAGAGATCATTGACAATTCAGAGATTGATCCATCGACTGAATTACAAGAGATGGGTTTTCCTTCTGAACTAGTGGCCACTGTAATTAAAGCTTGTGGAAAAAGCAGCTCTCCTTTTGTTCTTATAGACTTTATTGAAGCAACTATGGAGCTGGACAAGAGGGTGGAGTCCCTTTGAATGCTCAAAAGAATGCAGGGTGTCCTGAAATTATAACAGATTTGACCAACATATTATCAACTGTTCCATGCTCAGATGCAACAATCACATCAAGGAAGGAAAGTCCTATTTCAGTGAGGGCAAGTCTTATAGATGTTGGCAGCTCAGTTCAGTATGAAGCATAACAGAAAGGAAGGATAAATAGATGGTCTAATGAAGAAGGGAGGATGCTCATGCAAAGTGATGTCTTTAATTCAATCCTACCAAGTGCAAACGAGATTGCGTTTGGACAGTGTACAAGAAGCTGAAACCATGAGAAACTATCTAGCAGAAATTGAAGCTGTAGCAGCTGGCCTTCAGTCACATGTCAAGGAGCTAGAACTTTCAAATAGTGGATAGAGTGCTGCTCTATGGAAGCGTGCAGAAATAGAAGATTTAGTCAGAATCATTAAGCCCTTCTTGATAACATCTCATTCATATGCCGGTTTTTCACCCCATCTACTCCATCACCAAAACACATTTATTATTCTAACAGCAGTGCAGATAAAGAGAGACACACATGATATATATTATGCAGAACTCAAAGAATTCTATATGATCATGAACATTTTTTATCTTCCCAACTGATCAACATCACAGGAAGTTTTTGCAGTCATAACAGATTTGATTTCATTCTCTTGCTTGATCTTCTAGCCTGAAATTTATCAAGGACTTCTGAAGTTGCGACATTGCTTTCGAAACCCTTCGACATCTTTGGTGAACCCGACGTGAAAGCGTCGTAGAAATTTCAGGATGGGAGATACTTCAGCCTCTTCTACAATTCCAGCTGCGTCTACTTCAGCTCCATCAATGACTGCTGCGTCAAGTACTTCAACAGAGGATCAAAAGCAGATTTTGCAGAATATGTCCATGTATATGCAGCTCCAAAATCAGCAGACACAATTGTATATGCAGTAGCAGCAACAATTGCATCAACAACAGTTGTCTCAACAAAGGCAACTCTATTCAGAGCAGGAGAATGCAAACAGCGTGACTAAGGCTATTGAAGCAGTTGAGAATGAGAAGAAGCTATTTGATGGCCGTAATGTTTCAGCATATTTGAAGACATATGAAATCAAGATGGGTTTTTTTGGAGTTCCTGCTGGACTTATGAGTAAGTACTTCCTTCGTCTTGTCACACCCGCTTTGAGGACAAAAGTGACTGATCTTTTTATTCAAAATACACATTGGCAAGATTTTAAGAAGGCCCTGAAAGAAGAATACTTCCTTGAGGACTTTGGTATGGCTAGTCGGCGGTCATTCCGAGAGTGGGTCTACATGCCAAACAAAGGTCTAGCTGCTTCAGAGTTGATTCGAGAATTTGAGGAGAGGTATAGTCAGCTTGATGCCATTGAACAAAGAGCATTGGATGTTGAAAAAGTTGAGCTTTTCTTGCAAGCTGCTGATCCTGCTCTTCAAGAAGAATTGGGTGAGTTTCTTGAGGATCGCACGAAGCCTATGGGTCTTAAAACTGATTGGCAGGATGCTCAGGATGCAGTTTCGACTTTGACCAAGAGGAGGATATGGAAGACTCGCCTACAGAATGGTTCCATGACAACTACACCATCATCAGCCCCTATGCCTGCTTCTATCCCTGTTATTTCTTCTCCTCCTCAGCCAGTTTCTTGGCCTATGCCAGTGCCTACTGTTTCCACTCAACCTATTCCTCCTGTTCCACGACCGATGCCTACACCTTCTGCTCCAAAACCATCCGCTCCATCGGTGCCTACCTCTCTTGATGACATAATCAAAGGCATAACAGATTTGACATTGGAGTCAGTCAAAGAGGAGTTGGTGGGAAAGTTGAAAGAGCAGTTTGCTTCGACTGCACCTACTACTTCTTCTAGTGCTCCTACTGCACCTAGGAGTGCTCCTAGTGCACCTAGGAGAGATCGGAGATGTATTTGGTGCGATAGTACAGACCATCAGCATTGCAGGGATTGTGAATCTTTTCAGGATGCAAGGAGGAAGAATTTGGTATATTGGGGGCAAGATGGTAAGATTTGGTTGACTGAGACAGGAGCTCCACTTGCTACCAACTTTGGTAAAGGTGGAATGAAGAAGTTAGTGGAGGACATGGCTGCGTATACTTCTTATGTGACAGCTAGAGGTGATGCTTCTGCATATGGAGTCCAGATTGAGAAGGGATCAGAGACTCAGTCAGCGCTATGGACTTATGCTATGGAGACTGCAAACAAGGGGAAAATCCAGCAAACTGTTTTGACTAGTGCAGGCTCTAGCATAAGATCAGAGACAGGTTGGGACTCGCCTGTTGACAGGTACTCTATTTATGCTTATTTGGCTAAGTCTCATGGTGCAGATGTACTTGTTGAGGAGAAGCGTAAGACGGATTAAGAAAATCCAAGTGCAGCTAAGAAGACTAGAGGGGGTGAGTTTGTTACTCCACCTACTGCAGGACCGTCTTCAAGACCAGGGCCAGATCGACAGATGGAAAATGCTCAAAAGAGAGAAAAGAGGCAAGAGCCTAGAGAGAGAAAGCAGCCAGGGTTTAGATTGATGTCCGATATTGAGACATCTACAGACATGAAGAAAATCTTTAATGATAAGATACTTGGCAGTGAGGTGACTTTCACTATTTCTGAGATTTTGGGCATCTCAAAAAGAGAGTTTCAGGATCAATTTCAGGAGGTCCTGAAGAGGAAAAGACATGCATTGTCTACCACTGATACACAGGGAGTTTTTATTGGGGAGTTGGATGAGGATGAGGATGAGGTTATGGTTGAAAATACTTCTGTTTTTCTGCAGGTAGAGAAGAGGGTTCAGCCTATGCATTATGCTGAAATTGATGAGACTGTCTTGATACCGCGTAGTAACTTTTCGCAGAGCCATTGGGCTAGGGCAACTATAGAGACGATGGTAAAGATTGGAGAGAAACAGGTGCCTTATGTTGCATTGGTGGATCATGGTTCAGAGATTAATCTCATAGTTCGTGGAGTTTATGAGAGTAACAGATGGCCTATGGATGTAGAGCATGGGTGGCGTATGAGAGCCGCCAATAACACTGCAGGTGATTTGTATGCTGCCTGTCCTAGTGTCAGGGTTTCTATTGGTGATGTAGAGGAGGATTTTCATTTCTTTGTGTAGGATTCATGCTCTTATCCCATAATTCTTGGTCAGCCATTCATCACAGAGATGCACATGGAAACAAAGGTCATGGATGATGGATCTGCTTATGCACGGATTCATAGTAAAGATGGCATGAGAGCAGTTCAGTTTATGACTGTATGTGTGAACCATGTTAGAAACAGGGATACTCTCAGAGATGCACCTTTGCCCACTGTGAGGGATTCGGGTTTTCATTAGGTACCGCCGTTTCGCGAGACGACGGTGGTACAGAGCAGAGGAGATTGGAGTTCTCGCCTCCTGGCAGCAGTGTTTTCTCCTCCGATTTTGTTGGGATTTCAGCAAACAGTTCGATGAGCTATCAGAAGACTTCTAGGTTGCCTAGAACTGCCAGGCAGTATATATGCAGGAAGGAGAAAAATTTGAAAAATGCAGGAATTTTGGAGGATGATGAGCACATAGATGGGATGTATAACAGTGTGATTTGTGCAGATACGATGACAGAGATGGGAGGTATGCAGAATTGTCACAGTAATGTATTAGTGCAGTCCCTGGACATGTTTCATGAAATTGCAGATTTTGTGTCACAGATTGAGTCAGAGGCTGAGGTAACTCAGCAAAGAGTGTTGAGTGCTGAAGAAATTCAGCAAACAGAGTTTCCAGCTGGTTATGATTAGCTTTCAGAGACACAGAGGGCTGAAAACTTTCAGCCAAAAGAGTTTACTGCTGAAATATTTCAGCATTGAGAGTTTGGGGCTGTTTCTATGCAGTCCATAGAGCAGAGGGCTGAGAATATTCAGCCATTGGTGTGCAGAATTGTTGATTTACAGCAAGATTTGTGTAATGCAGAAGAGCATAATGAAGCCAAGGTTGACACGAAATACAAAACTGTGGATAAGAAGGTGAAGCCGGTTGCTGTACCGCTTCCACCTGACAGTGATCAGCAAATAGAGAGGGCTGCTAAACAGCAAATTTTGAGGAATCCGGAGCATATTGGTCATAAATTTTCAGCAGAGACTCTTGCTGAATTGAAAATTGAAAATGGTGATTTCTTGCTACCCATAGAGAAGCAATGCTTTCAGGAGATGCTTGAGCATCATGGAAGGGGATTTGCTTTTTTCCCACATGAGATTGGATGTGTGAATCCTAATATTGTTGCTCCTATGGTCATTCTTACTATTCCTCATATCCCATGGAATCTCCGACATATTCCAGTGCCTAAAGCACACTTGCCAAAGCTGATTGATTTATTGAATGAGAAAATCAGGATGGGAATTCTTGAGCCTTCATCTGCACCATACTCAAACAGGTGGTTTACAGTTCCAAAGAAGAATGGTACTCTCCGATTTATTCAGGACATGCAACCAGTGAACAGAGTTACTATCAGGAATGTTGGTATAGGTCCAGTTGTGGATGAGTTTGCAGAAGCATTTACTGGACGTGCCATCTATTCTTTAGGTGATTTGTATTCAGGATATGATCAGTTTCAGCTGGCTTTGGAAAGCAGGGACATAACCACCATGAGAACTCCTATTGGGCTTGTCAGGATGTGTACCTTGCCTCAAGGTGCCACTAATTCTGTTGCGCATATGATGAATGCCATGCATAAGGTCCTTCGTGATTATATACCTCAGCTTACTATGCCTTTCTTGGATGATGTGCCCATTAAGGGGTGTGCAGAAGAAAAGAAGAATGAGAGTCTAAATGAGTAGGGATGCAGATACTTTGTGGCTGATCATATTTCAGCATGTGAGAAGATTTTGGCTAGGTTAGAAGAAGTGAACTTGACACTTTCAGGGCAAAAATCTGTTTTTGGAGTGAATGAGGTTGTCATTGTTGGACATATGTGTGGATATTATGGCAGGAAACCCTCACCTGATAAGGTGAATGCTATAGGCAAGATTGCAGAGTATTGTTCTACCACTTCAGAGGTACTGAGATTCATTGGAGCTTGTGTGTTTTATATGATTTGGATACCTCATTTTGCACACATAGCAGATTGTTTATATCAGCTGCTTCGAAAGGGGCAGAAATTCTATTGGGATGAGAGCCACACTAGAGCCATGTGGAAATTGAAGAAGTTATTGCAGAATGCTCCTACTCTCAGGAAAGCGGATTATAATTGTGAAAGGCCTATTGTATTGACAGTTGACACTAGTCCAATTGGCATAGGTTGGGCTGTGGGTCAAGATGATGCAGATGGAAATAGGTATGCTATTCGGTTTGGGGCGAAAGTCCTAAACGAGAGACAGAGGAGATATCCGCAAATAAAAAGGGAGCTACTGGGGATTGTCACGGCTCTCAAATGTGACAAGGAGTACTTTATTGGAGCTTCAGTTGTGGTAGAGACAGATTGCTTGCCATTGATTGGTATGATCACGAGTTGCTCTACTCCGGATATAGCTATGCTGAGATGGATTGCATATATCAAGTCATTAAATCCGGAATTTAAACACATAGCAGGGAAGGATAATCCAGTGGCAGATATGTTGTCTAGAGCCAGATATGATGATGAGGAGACTCTACTTGCAGAAGAGGATGATGCAGAAATTTCAGCCACTATGGTTGATCATGTTTGTCATGTCTATGATATTGTGGCTTTCATAGCAGAACTCTATGTGGGAGATTGGTTGCAGATTGGCAGGTACCTTAGTACATTAAGCAAAAGAGATGAATGGACAGATGAAGAGTTCAAGAAGATCAGAAGGAAAGCCTATGGTTATTTTCTCAAGGATGGATTTCTTTGGAAGCATCCGAAGAAAAGAGGCGGATTACCTTTGCGGGTTGTCTGCGATAGAGAGACACAGTTACAGGTGATGAGGGAGTTTCATGAGAGTCCTTGGGCTGGTCATCGAGGAGTGTGGGCTACTTATGAGAAAATCAAGGAGAAATATTGGTGGAAAGGCATGTATAGAGATGTTTCTCACTTTTTTGAGACTTGCAGTGACTGTCAGATGTATTCAGTAGTGCGTCATCGAGATGAGTTTCATCCGACCTATCCGCTATGCATTCATTATAAGTGGGTAGTTGATTTGGTTACCATGCCTATAGGTCTATGGCAGATGAGGTACATTGTTTTGGCTAGAGAGGATCTTACCAATCATGTTGAGGGCAGATCTTTGAGAACGAAGACCACTAGTGCAGTGTGTAAGTTCTTATTGGAGGAAATTTTCTACAGGTATGGTTGTGTGGGTAAGATCACTGCGGATCGTGGTGAATTGGATGCAGATGAAGCTAGGGAGTTTTTCCTCAGCTAGGAATCAAGTTGGCTTTAACCACAGCATACAATCCAGAGGGAAATGGGAAGAGTGAAAGAGGACATCCGCCGATAGTGAAAGTATTAGCCAAAGCATGCAGAGGACGGATTGGAGAATGGCCGAGACTTCTACCATTTGCTTTATGGGCTGATCGTACAACTCATAGTGTTACCACATGATATATGCCTGCAGAGTTGATGTATGGACAGAAACCTATTATGCCGATTGAGACTTGTGCTTTGACTTGGTCAGTTTTACCTTGGCAGGAGGATTTGACGAGAGAGGAGCTCTTAGCTCTTCGGATTCGACAGTTGGAGAGGAGACCTGAGGATATTCAGCTAGCTATTGACAGGTTGAAGGTTGCTAGACTAAGGAATAAGGACAGGTTTGACAACAGGCATCGCTTGCGGCCTAGAGCAATAGAAGAGGGAGATTTGGTATTGGTATTTGATAGCAGCCTTGAAAATCAGCACACTGCACTTCGGAAGATGGTGAAAAGATGGTTTGGACCGTACATAGTCAGACATGTCTTTGATAATGCAACATATGAGCTGACAGAATTGGATGGGACAGTGCTTAGAGTGCCTATTGCTGGAAAAAGAATCAAGATTTTCAAGAAAAGAGATGATGAGGATTATGCATTGGAAGAATTTGCAAGAGAAGAGCAACGAGAAGAAACTCCAATGGAAGAGACAGATGATATGACAAATAATCTTGTTGATCTACCGGAAATGCATAATGAAGAGATTGATCTGTTTGTGGATCTTGATGATAATGATCATGGGTAGTTGGCCCATCTGGAGGATGCGCAGGATTAGAGGGGGTGGATGTCGTATTGCTGCGCATTTGAGGTGTCAAAACCACCCAAAAGTTGTGCGTGTGATTTGATACTTTGTACATACTTAGTTGTTATGTTTGCTCTTTCATTCTATGCTGAAGACGGAGAAGAACATGGAGTTTTTGGTAGACTGGTAACTTGAGATGTAATCTCATGGGCTACACTTATTTCAAGATATGCCGATTATGGGTTTTGTGAGGAAGTACTAAACTATTTCCAAGAGATGCAAATCGAAGTACATTGAAGGATAAATATGCCAAATGTGGGAGCTTGCTTGATGTGACTGCATGCCACAACGTAATGAGTATTTTTGGAGTTTCCTTAACCTTGGCTATGTTGATAAGGGAATTCAACTATTTGCGTCCATGACGAGGGTATATGGCACTATTCCTACTGAGAAGCACTATGTTGCTATGGTGGACTTACTAGGATTTTGGCTTGGCAAGTGGGAACAACATTAAGCCTACTCCTTTTCATTTGTGTGCAATACACCACACGCAGAGTATTGTAGTAAAAAAAAAAAGATCTTGGTTAAAACTCTTTGTATAGAGTATGCTGCGGTTAATACTCTCTATATAGAGTATGCTAAAAACAAAGGAGGTATTTTTTAGGATTGATTATGGCGAAAGGTACCTAAAATGATTGGGAAAAATCCGAACTAGGGGGGAAAAAAGAACGTGGTTTTGTTTTTGAATGTGGGAACAGAGGAGGGAGGCCTGTCGCGAACCCTGTGGAGCAAGACTCGGACACAGATGATTGGGAAGAACTGAATTTCAAGCGCTGAGGGAAAGAGAAAGATCTTTGGGAAGGGAATCTAATTTGGGAGAAGATCGACTGTGGAGGAGAAACACGGGGAGTTTGAGCGTTTGAACCGTGGGAACTGAGGAGGGAAATTGAAGACATGAGGCGACAAAGTAGAAGCTGGAAAAACAACAATGGAGTTGAAGTCGGAGGAGGACAATTGAAGCATTGACAAACGTATCAAATCTGGGAACATACAGAAGAGCATTGTGAGGAATCGCTTGGCTGGTTGGACACGGCGTTTTGTGAGGAAAGCAGACGAATTGAGAGGAGAAGCTGACTGGAGATCATTATGTGTAGAATTCAGGAGACAAAAGAAAGGCCAGAGTTGTGGAGAGCAGGACAACGAAGGGACCCAATTCTGCTTTTGGTGTGATTTTTGGGACAAAGCAACTGAGAGGCTCGAAACAGACCGTCACCGGACTAGTCCTTTCAGCTATCCTACATGGTGACTAAATAAGTATCAGGGGTGATTCATGAGAATTTCAGCGGCCAATGAATCGTGGTTAAGTGCCTAGCTTGACATCCTTTTTACTCCGAGGGGTCTCCTGAGGCATCTTCCATGATGGTGAGGCAATGGAAACAGCAAGCGCAAGCAGCACGAACAGTGTATGCATACAACTGCAGTCTGAACCATTAAAGGAAAGCTTTCCGATCGTTGTGGAGACTCCACGGAAGGACTATTTGCGGCATTCCTGCAAACGGTGTAACAGTGTAGAAGACATCCGAGGAAATGGACTGCGATTCCTTGTGAGGTCTACCAATGAACAATTTCTGTTGCAGGGATCTTGGAATGTTGTGAGGCGAGGACCACCAGTGAACAGATTGAAAGCAATATCACACCAATAAAGAGATTAGAAAGTATGGGGTTCAGTCCCACTGCTGTTCTAAATGCATCAGAAGCATGTGGAAGCATTGATTTTGATGATCTCTTGGAGCACCTTATAAATGATGTTCAGTAATCTGAAGAGAAATCCAAGTCTGTCTTCATTGGTTGAGTCTTAGCATATCTGAATGACAAGGAATACTTTCATAATCACTTCTTCTTTGGGTATCCATACTCTTGCTAAAATTGGGTCAGATTTGCGACCTTATGAGGATGTATGTGATAAACAAGAAGGATTGAATTCAAAAGAGATCATTGACAATTCAGAGATTGATCCATCGACTGAATTACAAGAGATGGGTTTTCCTTCTGAACTAGTGGCCACTGTAATTAAAGCTTGTGGAAAAATCAGCTCTCCTTTTGTTCTTATAGACTTTATTGAAGCAACTATGGAGCTGGACAAGAGGGTGGAGTCCCTTTGAATGCTCAAAAGAATGCAGGGTGTCCTGAAATTATAACAGATTTGACCAACATATTATCAACTGTTCCATGCTCAGATGCAACAATCACATCAAGGAAGGAAAGTCCTATTTCAGTGAGGGCAAGTCTCATAGATGTTGGCAGCTCAGTTCAGTATGAAGCATAACAGAAAGGAAGGATAAATAGATGGTCTAATGAAGAAGGGAGGATGCTCATGCAAAGTGATGTCTTTAATTCAATCCTACCAAGTGCAAACGAGATTGCGTTTGGACAGTGTACAAGAAGCTGAAACCATGAGAAACTATCTAGCAGAAATTGAAGCTGTAGCAGCTGGCCTTCAGTCACATGTCAAGGAGCTAGAACTTTCAAATAGTGGATAGAGTGCTGCTCTATGGAAGCGTGCAGAAATAGAAGATTTAGTCAGAATCATTAAGCCCTTCTTGATAACATCTCATTCATATGCCGGTTTTTCACCCCATCTACTCCATCACCAAAACACATTTATTATTCTAACAGCAGTGCAGATAAAGAGAGACACACATGATATATATTATGCAGAACTCAAAGAATTCTATATGATCATGAACATTTTTTATCTTCCCAACTGATCAACATCACAGGAAGTTTTTGCAGTCATAACAGATTTGATTTCATTCTCTTGCTTGATCTTCTAGCCTGAAATTTATCAAGGACTTCTGAAGTTGCGACATTGCTTTCGAAACCCTTCGACAACGTGCTATCAGACGCACAATTATTTAACCACCTAAATTTAGCAATTCACATAATTGAAAAACCAAAGTTAATAATTATTTAACCACCTGAAATTGATTCTTGAGCATGCACATGTGCGCATGATAAAAACCATAGAATTAAGAATACACATTGAATCATTGAATTTAAAAAATAGAGTTAATAATTACTTTTTCATTGCTCTCTAATGAATGGCAGTTCCTTTAGTTGACAAGCCTGATATAAGTAATTAGCGGCAAGCGATAGAAACCTTATAATTAGTAGCAAGCATTGCAATATGTATCTCGTAATTTCTCTATGTACTTGAAGATGATAAAAGATACTTCCTTTTTATTATGAAAAATTAAATGCTTGCTTTAAAATTGACTATTGATTCTTGAATATGCATGTGTGCGCATGATAAAAAGCATAGAATTGGGAATACACATATATTGAATCAATAAGCAATTTAAGTATGTTACAGTGAATGATCCATCTCATCTTCAATGAGATCAGCCCTTGCTAAACTATCTACTTCTAGGTCTATATTACCAAGAGGTAACGAAACAAATAAGTCTATCCCACTATCAGATGTGTTGCTATATTGCTCAATAACTTCATCAATATCATCGACAATCACATTATTGTCTTCTTCTGCGTTTCCTTGAACATCATCGCAAGGTTCATCTTGTACTATATCACGCATATAATCCAATATGGTTTCATCATGCACATCATCATTATTTGTTGGATTGTCATCTACTATCTCCATGTCGGTAATATTACCATATATTGGTTTTGAACGATTAGATATAGGGATGACATACCACCATCGGTTATTGTTTGCCATTGGATGATACACAACCTGTATTTAAAAAACAGAAGCAAAAAACTTAAGTACTTATTATATTGTGTATATTTATCACATGTATACATATAAAAAAATTAGCCTTTGCATATATACCTGCTCGCATTGTTGAGGTAGTACTAATGTGTCATTCTTGTTTTGGTGAAATTTTGTAGAGTCAATGATTACAAAACCACTTGGATGATGTCTGATTGTGCAATGCTCACCATTTGTTACCACTTCTTTAAACCACTTCACATCCAATACATATATAAAGAATCGTCTGAAGTCAAGCTTCAGAATATCTTGGATCAAGCCACAATAACCTTCCATGGTACCATTGGCAGCCTCGAAGTGAGCAAGGACACCACAATCTTGGGTATTTCTCTTTTCATCTATACATTGAGTTCGAAGATGTTTACCCTCACACCCAAGTGCATTGAATAATGTGCACTAGTAGTAAAAGATAAAAGATCAAACATGTCAATTATTTATATAAAATAAAACTTATAGAAACAAATTAATTGATAGTATGTCTCACCTTTGATAAGCAACCTCGTGCATATTCCCACTCTTCTTGAGATATATTAATTTCCTCCTCTTTTTCCATTCTCTCCATTTCCTCATGTAACCAATCTATGTCAATATGATATGGGAGCGCATTTAGATGATCTGAAAATGAGACATTACGTCCATATCTAGTGCGAAATTCTTGTCTTTCGCTTTTTCTTCTTGCCCTTGCTTCATTATATAGCGTCACCCATTTGCTCATAACATCACTATTGAGCACACAAAAACTATTTAACTTACGAAGTTCTTCTTTTGTTAGCACTTTACTCATTCCTTTTCCTTGAGGTACTATAGAGGTCATCCTCAAGTCTTCATCATCTTTCCATAGTCGTGGTTGAGAGGGATCCACTTCAGCAAGATATTCAGAGATATAAACAAGGGATGATTGCACTAACCAACCCTCAGCCATGCTTCCCTCAGGCCGTGCTTTTTGCCTCACAAAATCTTTCAAGGTTTTCATGAAGCGCTCAAGAAAAAACATCCACGTTACATGAACTGCCCCACAAAGTGCGATCTCATATATTTTATTTGCTTACTCTCTCTTAGTTGGCAATTTGTTTCCTCTTGGAAGCATTTGTGATAATAACCTACATATATTTTAAAAGTGAGTTAAAAAACCACCAACATATATTTCTGTCTGATTTCAAAATAGAGAGGTTAACAATTAATATTTTGATTCATATATAAGCCAAACTAAATTGATACCTACTTCAATAACGCATCCAAACTGACATTACTCCATCCATAAATTGTTTGCAAGTTAAGTATCTCGAGGGACGCACGAAGAACAGAGTACATACAACCTTCATACAATGGAGTAGATGATGCTACATATAGTGAATCATCTGGCTTCGTAGAGTGACCTTCTCCCTGAACCGGTTGTGAAAATAGATGGTGTACCATGTTGTCCAAAATCTCATCCTCTACGACTTGATGGGGCATTTCATGAGGGCTACTATCATGGTCGTCAGTCTCTACTCTTCTTGAAGACTCTGCCTCCTCGCGTCGACGTTTTGCAGCCTCTCGATGCCCGGGAGGGAGCATCTGAGGATGTGGCACCGCATCTTGCTTAACCACAAAAGGGAGTTTCATGTACATTGATATATAATTCCCGTAACATACACTAGCAATCTTAGTGGTAAAAAAAACAATGAATACCGGTGATTTTTCTTGGTCCCATTCTCCATACAAGCTGAGGTGTGGCATTGCAATTCGACGTGCTCGAAAAATACACACTCGACAACGATCACACATGCATCTAATTTTTTGTCATAGCCATGCATCTCGATTATGAAGACGCACTGTTTCATCCTCACTTGAGGATGTGCTCATTGACTCACCAGCTTGCACCGCACTAGGTGATGACGACGTCGACATGATTAAACCTAATTCATGACAACATCAAAATATTTGTCATTCATATGTTTACATAAGATCTTAATTTTAAATACACAAAAATCATCATAAATACATTAAAACTTATTATAAGAATTCACTATCAAAACTTATCTTAAAAACAAAAAATTATGATAAATCCCAAATGCGCGTCTATATCCGCGTTTAACTACGCGTCTATATTCGCGTCTATCTGAACAATAGACGCACATATACACGCGAAAATAGATGCACACGTCAAAATTCAAACCATATTTAAATCATTTCTTTTCAAACTGTGCCTTTCCTTTCCTGCATTTTTTGCAGTTCTGAAGCTTGAGTTTAGCCGAGATGCAGTCTCTTCATGCCTCACCTAGTCTCTTCATGCCTCACCTCCTCATGACTCACCTCTTCTTTCATTTCAAACACACAAGAAGGGAAAAAGGAAAGCCAAGGAGAGGAAGAAAGAGAAAACAAGAAAGAGGAGAACAAGAAGAAGCAGCAAGCAAGCAAACAAGCATCAAGGGAGGGTAACTTACCAAGGAGTGGAAGAAGGAGAAGGAGAAGCGCCAACACCCGCCACACCAAACACCCAAGGTGAGTCTCTCTCTCTCTCTCTCTCTCTCTCTCTCTCTCTCTCTCTCTCTCTCTCTCTCTCTCTCTCTCTCTTTGTTTCTCTCTTCCTCTCTCTGCTCTGTCTGTGTATGGCTCATTTCTGATTCCATTATAATGTATTGCATTATGTAAATCGTCAATGGCTGTTGTCGGCCTAAAATCGGCCGACCCAACTCGTCTGCTAGCGCATCTACATCTCAATGTAGACGCAGTCATAGACGCACAAAAATTGTCTCCTCTCAAAGCGTCTGAGAGTGCGTCTTAGAGCGCGTGTACTGGCGCGTGAGCTCTGCAATGCACACGCGATGATACACGTGCTACATAGAAGTTTGACATGCAGTCTACACGCGATTTTAGACGCGCATTGACCTGGGATGCGCGTCTGGCAGCGCGTCTGTGCTGCACGTTAGATGCGCAAATAGACGCGTTGGACAGAAGATGAACATCAATGTTATGTCAAAGGCTTAAAAACTGCAATGTAGTGTTTTTATATGCAATAGGAAAGCTATGCTACAATTTAGGACACCTTAGTCATAGTCTTTTATAAATTTTTCTATATTCAAGTTTATAAGGCTACAATCAATAATAAATACTTTTGAGCAAGGTCCTATTGTGTGACATCACCTAGAGCAGCTATGCTACAATTTAGGACACCCTAGTCATAATCTTTTATAAATTTTCCTATATTCAAGTTTATAAGGCTACAATCAATAATAAATACTTTTGAGCAAGGTCCTATTGTGTGACATCACTTAGAGCAGAATCTTGCTGCGTTGTATTGATTAACTCCTAAATAGAAGTCTAGTTAGATCTAAAAGTAACAAATTAGAAAATGGTATACTTTTATACACATTTATACAAACATTACATTCTTTACATAAAGTGAGATTGAAACTTGTGTGTTCTACATGTGGATCTCGTGAATTAGAGCCCTCACCTAGGCATATAGGCCTCAATGTGCCCTCTAGTCTATGGATAGTCACCTCCACCCCTCATCCATGAGTTGCTTGTACTGCACAATATCCTCCTATATTTTTTGTATGCAAATAAATTTGTCTTTTTCCTGTGTTTTTTTTGCAGATGTTGTATCCCGGTTCATCTAGCAATGACCCAGATGTGGATCGCATGAATGATACATTGGCCTCCTTTGGCAGGGGGGTCAATGCATTTTTTGGAGGTTTTCCTAGTAGGGAAGACTTCATAGGAGAGATGACCAGACACCTTGGCCGCTCTCCCACAGCGAACGAGGTGTTCAGTGTCATGTCTGGGACGCCTCTAGCACCTTTGCCTGGCACTACTTCCTAGACTCCACATGCAGGTACTCCACATACAGGTACTCCATATGCAGGTACTCCATATGCAGGTACTCCATTTGCAGGTACTCCACGTGATCCACGTGCATCGGCTGAAGCACAAGCATCTGCAGAAGCACGTGCATCTGCAGAAGCTCGTGCGTCTAGCGAAGCAGAGGGCAGTCGACAGAGAGGAAGGAGAGAGAGTCGAGGGGGAGGACGAGGGTTGTGTGGGGGTTGCCTAGGAGGTGGCGAGCGATCACCCTCGCCGGTAGATCATGCAGAGGAGGTTGTACGCCATTACTATAGAGTTACAGATGCCGGTGGCATCTTTCATGATGATGAGGGAAGGGATGTAATGGTGTACATGAGGAGCGTCGTGCATGCGACGTATAAAGATTGTTTCATTACCTTCAAAAATCAGAAAAGCGACTTGTGGCAGGAGGTGTTGAGGGCAGTCCATAGAAGGTACCCAAATCTTGAGGGTCAGCGATTCTCGGATGATTGGGGACGTACAAAACTGAGGGATATGCTTCACAACAAAAGATCCCACCTCATGACACGGGCCAAGGACTCACTGCGGAGGCTGGAGGAGGGGCGTGGAGCCTACAGCCAACCACCTATGTGCCACCGTGTAGAGTGGAAGAAAGCCAAGAAGAAAGCAGCTGAGAAAGTAGAGTCGCCAGCACGCAGAGGCACGACGGATCCAAATGGAAACAATGGGATCGTCGCATTACGGATCGGGCGGCAGAGAGTTGTGGAGGCAGAGTTTGTAAGTATATTTTGATATCTAGTTTTTTTAAATTTATATTTCTTTAAATTCTTTATATATTTTAGTCTAATATATTGTGACGTCTAATTGTTTGTATATCTCTAAATGTTTTGCAGACTACCATCGTTGGTAGGATACCTACCCCTAGAGAGGTAGGTTACCATCGAGGCCATAACCGCACAGCGACATGGCTTCACTTTTATGAGGAGGGTCTCATCACTGAGGACCAATACAACCGGGCCATGAGGATTCGACAGCCAGAGGAGGTATATTTTTCTTACTTTTCTATTAAAAGTATAACTAATTATAACTTTTTCTCCACCTTGTCTATGTAAGCAACCCTGATCTTTTGTGTGTGTAGGCGAACCTGGATGTGGAGCACAGCGAGGAGGGGGATAGCGACACTAGTAGCCATGGTGGTACTAGCAAGGATGTTTCCTCTTCAGATTCGTAGAGGAGCACCATACCTCCTCATGAGGCCTTCTTTTCTTGTATATGTATGATATCTCTTTGAGCCTACTGCTTGCGGCCACGCTTTAGGTCGCAAGCACTCAAAACTTCCCTTGTAAATGCTTTGATATATAATGAATACATGGACTTTCACTTTCAATGCTCCTGCCCGTAAGATACATTGTCTTTTTTCCAAATACACAATCTGATGTATGGGAGGGGGAAAAAAAAAAAACCAGAGAGCATGTGGTTGCTTTCTGGTTTTTTTTTTCCAGTTCTGTTTTGCAACCACATGCTCTCTGGTTTTTTTTTCCAGTTCAATTTTGCACGTCTATCAGCGCGTCTAAATTACAGGTAATTCGCGTTTATTCGCGCGTCTATAATGCAGACTACACGCGCTTATACACCCGCTGCATTATTCAAATTAAAAAAATAAATTAAATATCTTTTTTAAAAAAAGGATATTTTTTGTTTTTCGTTCGCGTCTATCAGTGCTTGTAAAAGCGCGTCTAAAAGCGTGTCTATATGCACGTGTATATGTGCGTCTATTGCGCGTCTATTTGTGCGTGTAAATTTGTTGATACATGCGATTATAGACGCGGAATGATAGATGCACAAATAGACGGGCGGCTAGACGCACTCGTAAGTTTTTCTCTGTATTAAAAAATCGTGTCTAAATGTGCGTGTATGAGGCTTTTTTGTTGTAGTGCACCCATGTTCACACTTGCATCGACGCCCGGAAAGGATAGGCGTCCCCATCGACCTTCCGCCTAAGACAATTCTTTGGAATGTGCCCCACATTGATGGAGAACCATTTAAGGCACTCATCCCGCTAATGTACACACAAAGGAGAACCATTTAAGGTGCTCATCCCTTTGTGTAGGTGCCACCCGGTAATATACCCCCAGTAATACATAACTATTTTTCATAAAACAGAAAACCATCGGAAATAGAAAAGTTATTGATAGGAATCCATTGATTGTTAGATAAATTTACGCAAACATCATGAAAATCAGGATCTTGAAGATAAGTATTTTTCATTATGTTTAACGAAGAAGTAGAAATGATAGAAATATTGTTTAATGATGGCATATGGCTAAGTGCATCAGCTACTACATTTTCCTTACCTGGTTGATATTGAATGAGTGGATGAAAGGATTGAATAAATGAGGCCCACTGTATGTGTCTATCAGATATTTGTGGTTGTGACAATAAATGTTTAATACTCTACTGATCGGTTTTAATCATAACTCCAAACCCATTAAATAATGCTTCCATATGTGCAATGCATGAACTACGACTAATAATTCTTTGTCATATGTACTATATTTAACTTCAGAAGGTTTCAGTTTACAACTAGAGTATGCTATAGGGTGATTGTCTTGCATCAATACTGCACCATTGCCAGAACCACTTGCATCAGTAACCACAAGAAAGAATGGTCGGTTGAAATCAGGTAACTACAAAACTGGTGTGTGTGTGTGAGTGCATGCTTAAGTATTTCAAACGATCGTTATTGGTTGTCGCCCCAACGATAAACAAGATCTTTCTTTAACAAAAGAGGTAACGGTAAAGCAAGTAGTGAAAAGTTCCTAATAAATTTTCGATAAAAGCTAGCTAGTCCTAGAAATGAATGAACTTCATGTATATTTTTAGGTGTTGGCCAAGACTTAATTGCTTCAATTTTACGTAGATCTACGTGTATGCCTTTGGCAGACACGATATAACCTAGATATTCTATTTCAGATTGAAAGAAAGAACTTTTGTCAGGGGTAGCATATAGATGGTTTTGTTTTAACAAACTAAACACTAAAGATAAATGTTCTTCGTGTTCTTTTTCAGTTTTGCTAAAAACAAGAATGTCATTAAAAAAAACTATTACACATTGCTGAAAATGCAAAAATATTCTCTTCATCATTCTACTAAATGTAGCTGGTGCGTTGGTGGTAAGTCCAAAGGGCATTACCAAGAATTCATAATGTCCAATTTGTGTACAAAAAGCTGTCTATAGACATACGAACTTGGTGATATCCTGATTTTAAATCAATTTTACTAAACATTGTTGCTCCTTGTAATTTATCTAGAAGGTCATCTATTTTAGGTATTGGATACCTATTTTTAACCGTTATTTTATTAAGTGCTCTATAATCTATACACATGCGGTAAGTTTGATTTTTCTTTTTAACTAATAATACAGGAGCTCCAAAAGGCGAACTACTTGAACAAATTAATTTTCTACTTAGAAGTTCTTCAATTTGTTTCTGAATCTCTTTCTATTCTAATTGGTTATGGCAATAGGGAGCTTTACAACGTGGTTGACTACCAGGAAGTAAATCAATTTGGTGGTCTTCGGGTCGTGATGGAGGAAGTTGTAAAGGTAAATCATTAGAAAAGCAATCAAAAAATTTAGCAATAAAATGATGTTGCTTTGCAGTTAGTTCAGTTTTTGTAACATCAACTTCATTAATCCATACTAAGAAAGCTTTTGATTGTTTATGCAAAGCTCGCTTCGCCTGTGTATGACTAATAATTGGAAATAATTCGGTTTTTGTTAACCCTTCGAGTAAAATTTGTTTACCTTTGTGCTCAATGTGCATTGAGTGTGTGTTGTAATCTATATTGGGGTTGAATTGGTGACGCCATGGCATTCCTAGAATTACATCAGCAGATTGCAAAGGTGCTACTAAAAAATTTTACTTTTTCTTATAAGATCCAATACAAATTTCTAAATTATGAACTTCTTTAGTACCATTATATCGTTGTCCTAGAAATGTAACCTTAATTTTATAGGAAGATGGAATAGTTTTAAGTTGTAAGTTTCTAGCTACTTTTTTTGAAACAAAATCATGAGTACTACCATCGTCATGCAAAACAATCATATCATTATTATTGATTTTACATCGCATCTTTAATAAGGCATGCATAGAAATTTTACCAGCAAGGTCTTCAGATTCGTTAGAATTTTTTCCCATAAGTGTAGCCTCATCGAAGTTGGGCATTGCTTCAAGGTCTTCGTTGGATTCTTCAGCTCCAAGAAAATTCAGATGCACCGTGGGTTTCTTCCAATCACGGGTGTTGCCCATGGCACAACGACTCGCAATATGACCAGGACGCTTACAGTTATAACAAATTACATTTTATGGCATTGGAGACACTTGGATTAACATTTTTAGGTTCACCAAATTTAGGCAAATTTGAAGATAGATTGGGAGATTTAGATTTGGAAACTGATTGACCATGATTATTAATAACATTTCGCATCCATGGCCGTTAGTTAAAACGATTCTTTCCATATTGAGAATTGAAGTTTCGAAAAGAATTAAAACGAAAGTTGTTGCCCATGTTGTTACCGTTGGATGCCGAAAATTTCCTTCGGTCTTTAGACTGCTTCTTTTCAGCGTCGTGAGCTAGGGATATGGCTTCGTCTAGGTTATTGGGCTTGAATATGTTGACTTCGGCTTGGATGGATGGAATTAAGCTGGACATATACTTTCTCTTGAAGGTAGATTTGGCCATTGGCTCCACCATTTGGAGCTGCAAGAGAGTGCTCCAAAATCTTTATGTGTATTGAGGGATAGACTCACATTCCCGTTGCATGAATAGGTCCCATTATTGTTGCATGTGGAGCTCAAATTGTGCAAGGAGAAAATTTGCAAGAACCTTCTTGCGAAAGTGATTCCATTTGAGAGGACGATCAATGCTTTTACGTGTGACATCCCACCATAATGTAGTTTTCTCAATAAAATAATGAGATGCACATTTAATTTTATCACCTTCTGAGTATTTCTCATTGTCAAAATAAGCTTCGAACTGACTTAACCATGATAGAAATTTGCAACCATCTTTAAGACCATCAAAAGAATTAAATTTGAATGTATGCTTGCTTATCTTGGACTCCTTTTGACTAGCGTGGACATCCAAAGTGTCATTAATGGCGCGAACTAGGTTGTCATCGTTGGTAGAAATTTCAGTGGCAAGACGCTTGAGGGACTTCAGTTCTTACTCCAGTTGTACGCGGTGTTGACGCTCTTCTTCAAGTTGCATGGATATTAAATCCATACGCTGCTCCAAGGTTGGCTAAGGAAGCGGTGATGCAGAGTTGAAATTGGCCATGATTGGTTGATGGAGAAATCCGGAGATTTAGGATGCCTTGCAAATGAAAAGACGCCTTGCTTGTCGTTGAAGAATTTTGGCGTGTAAGACCAAAATTTTAAACGGTCTTTGGACAAGAAATTATGGATGGAAGTAGGCAAGAAAAGTGGAAATTTTTAATGGAAATTTTGTGAAATTTATGAAGCTAGAAAGAACTGCGCGAGAACTGCCTCTATGGAAGAGATAGCATAAGGAGGAGATCAAGCCTTCTTGTAACAGCTCCGTAGTAGAAATACGCATTTCGCATGAATACCCTCTTAGGTTGGGATAATTAGTAGGGACAATATTTTTCTTTTAAATTAGGCAAAAAAAAATTATTATTCCTTCCTTCCCCCAGCCAACTATCATGCTGGGGGAGAGGGAGGGAATAGTGGATGACTAAGCATCCTTGTTGGATGCTTTGGAGGGAGGAGGCTCATGCGTGAGGACATGCAGGGGAGGGAGGATCCCCCTTTCCCCCACCTATATAAATGGAGGGTGTGCAGGCTGAGGGGGGGGACAGAGGCACTGTCGTGAGAGCTTGATGAGGGAGTGAAGTGTGGACCCTATCCTGCCGCTGTGGTCGTGAGAAAAGGAGGGAGTGAAGGCCATCGGACTGCAGTGCTGCCGTGGGCTAGGAATCGCTGCCCTCAATCATGGGATGCCGCCGTCTGTGCCAGTCCTCCCGCCTCCTAGTCTATCGTAATGCCACTCGGGAGTTACCCCCCCCCTAGCAAGCTTCTGGAAGCTTGGAAGCTTCCAAAGGGGGGGCCTTCTTAGCCCCCTTTCCCCTGGTGTTAAAACCCCCCTCACCCCCCCCCCCCCGTGTTTAACCCTTAAGTCCCCTTTCACCCCCCGTGCTAAAACCCCTTTCCCTTCACTTTGGAGTCACTCCCCCCCAAGAGAATGAAGGCCTTAAGGGTCTTATTACCTTTTTCCCCCGTGTATAATCCCTAAATCCCCTATCCCTTGGCTTCGGGATCACCCCCCCCCCCTCGCCCCCCCGTGTTTTATCTCTTGAAAACCCTTTCACCCTTCCCCCCCTCCCCCCCGCGTGTCGTAAAACATTACAAGGGCCTTCTTGTGCCTCTTATTACCCACCCCCTCCCTCGTGTTTAAAGGTCTATAAGCCCTTTTCCCCCCAATAAGAGTGGGGCTTAGAGGTCCTATTATTACCCCCTCGTACTTTTAATCTCTCTTAAGCCCTTTCCTTGGGCTTTGAAGGCCATGCAAAAATACCCTTGGAACTCTTCCGCACCTTGTTTCTTTTCCACACCTTTCTATTCCCCGTTCGTGCGAGTTTACAAAGGCCATTAAGCCTTCCCCATGGCTTCAATGGGTCTTAGTCGTGAGAAATTTTGAAGCACCCCCTTCCGAAATCCCTACTTCCAGGAGGGAGCATTCTAAAACTACTTTCGAGGGACGGTGCAAGGGAGCGACGGTGGAATTCCAAAGAGAGTTGTAAAGCTACTTCCACGTCCGAAGGACTGCAATTGCGATGCCTCCTAAGAAAGTCCAAGGCGCAGCCGTGGGAGGGTCGTCTCCCATCATTCATGTTGATATCTCACCTCAAGCCCAGGTTTTCCTTCCGAATTTTTTATTTGATATTGTTGTAATTCAATCATGCAAGGTTAATTGTTAGAAATAGGATATATTTTCATCCTAGTTGTTCACGATGAAGGAACTTAGTCATCAATACTTTTAAATGAAACATGCGAATTAAGAAAGCATAAACACATTTCTAGCAAATAGCTTATGCATTGAAATGAATTATAAGACTAGATTATTATCCATTAAAATAGTATACTTCCGTTAAGCCTAGAAGTATAAACTGCATCTCACACTATTAACCCATATGGCAATGAAACATCATGGAAAGTGCAAAGCATGAAATGATTCTTACGATGCATAAACTCTATGAAATTATCATTGTCAACTGCATAAATTAGCAAGAAAAAGGTTGCTTATTTAGCATGAATTTTGTTCGCAAAGAAAAGGGAAGATTAGTTGAAATTAACCTTGACCTCAAACCGATAAGTTAAGGTTGAAAATCAATTTATGCATAGTCAACGAATCATGTGGAAGTAATCTCGAAATTATCTTCTAGAGTTAACCAAATTGGCATAAACCTAAAACATCTAAACCCCGGAGTACTCGTTTGGAATGAGTTAAATTCCAAGAAACGTCTATACCTTAATTACTTGCCCACATTCACTAAATGTAGGGACAGTGAAATGTAATCGTAAAGTGAGCTAGGGTTTGTCCCTAAGAATCTTACAAGATGAAACTTGGAAACCCTAAGTCTAATGACGTCAGCTTAAAGAACCTGAAACATATTGTTTCGTGACTCCATAGTCACATAGCTCGATGTAGCACTTGCGCAACAAATGCGGAGTCATATGATCTTGTGATTGGATCACAAGGGATTGGCCAAGTTCTCGCAATGAAGTTGGCATATCCTTACGCAAGTTATCTTGCAAGAGGATGAATAATCATCCTAATTTAGTGGTCTTTCTTGAGTAAAGAGGATTGATTGGAAACTAAAGACCAGCCGATAAATTGAAGTAACCAATGAACTTAAGTTTTGACCAAGTTGGGTTAATAGGGTACGCCCTAACCCAGGATATAGGAGATCTTGCCAAGTTGCAAGTCATCCCAGATCGAGTGCTGGATGCATTCGAAAGGAATGATTCATTCCTTAGCAGTTTGCCAACAAAAACGATCAATGGAAATGTTTGTGCTTGCTATAGATTTTTAGAGCACTGTTTGGCTTTGTTTGATCAATGAATTAAAAGATAAATGAATATCTATACTTCAGGTTGAAGGCCTGAAGGGATAAGCAGCTTTAGTTACCCCCGACTGCCTGCCTAACGCTCACCAAGGGTGTTGTTAACTGCACCGGGTAAGTGGACCGAACCCGCCGCAAGAGATCTCTCCGTTGAGCGCTACTTGGAGCAGGAGGATGCTTGGGTACCAGGGGGGCTCTGGCCGTAAATCCCTCGCCTTCCGGGCCCTGCACAAGAGGCTAACGTGACTCGGGATTGGATCTCGAGGCTCGCATACTAGTCTATGGGCAGAACTTGGATTGGTAATCTCTGTGGATTGCTGGATAGCCTTCGAGCGGATTGTGAATAAGCCTACGGGCTGGACTCTTTGTATTTCAAAGATAAATATGATAACCTGTTAATAAGGAACTTGTCTGATATTGTTTTTCTATGTCAAGTGATAAGATTACGTGAAGGAACCAGTGCCTAACGGGTTAATTAAAGAAGTTGGTTGTTACATGTCCAACTAATGTGTTAGGTAATTAAATAATTAAAACAACCCGAGGAAAGTGCGGAGAATGGGCCATAGATCCGTCCTACGGATGGGTGGTCCCGGTTGGCCAGGAACTTTTCTCAAATCACGATGAACAGTAAGAAGATTGTCAAAGAACACGAATAACAAAAGCGTTGACCTAGAGTTATGATTGAACCCGATTTACGTTGTTTTAGGGGAACGGAATGGAACTATGCCTTATGGCAGAGAGGTTGAGCTTGCATCCCTCTCGTTTCCCATTCTCCTTGAACCAAGTGCAGCGTGAATCCGCTTTGGACCTGGTGTTTCTGCGTAAAGTAGTTCGCTTGGGTCTGACGCTAGTTGTCGTTAGGAAATGACTAATAAGAAAACCCTAATTCGGGTCGATCCTAAGTGGGAATGGCCGGAATACTTCCACTACGTGGCAGACGCGGAAAGCCCTAGATCGCAAAATCCGTAACATTCCATGGGAGCGTCGGGCGGAGCTTTCTAGACATCCTTTTTGATGGACTGTTAAGACGTGTCCTGAAGATACAAGTGGACACGTTACACTTTTAGAGATGGAGATGATTACTAAAGCATCACTAGTTGAACCCTAGGGTGAGGAGGATTAACATTCAAGCTACAAAAAGGGTAGCTAAGATTATGGATGTTGTTAGATAATAGCTACATGTAGTGAAGAAAGTCAAATTGAGTACAAATTTCATGCAAAAACCTCCTTCTAGATTTAGATGGAGACACAATTAACATAGACTTTTTATGCACTATGCGACCTAGACCCTCTGCTTAAGATGTGTGGAAATTTAGATCTTAAGGCCCTTGGTACATTGGACAAGTGGCTACATAGTACTATATTGCCTTGCTCAGATCCACAACCAAGATGTGTGGAGAGTTAGATCTTAAGGCCCTCAAAAAGTTGAACAAGTAGCTTCATAGTAGTATATAGCCTTTCTTGAATCAACAACCAAACCCCTTTGATTGGAGAGAGGTAGAGAGAAATGGTTTGCTACGAAGATGATCACTTATAGGATTAGGAGGCATTTCATGGCTACTTTCATAGAGGAGGAGGTTGCAAAGTTGTTTGTAGACCTAATTTTAAGAAA
Organism: Lygodium microphyllum; assembly: GCF_053477565.2. Lineage (NCBI taxonomy): Eukaryota > Viridiplantae > Streptophyta > Polypodiopsida > Schizaeales > Lygodiaceae > Lygodium > Lygodium microphyllum. The sequence continues at coordinate 89,730,690 of NC_141150.1, read as the reverse complement.
GTGCTTGGGGGATGATGGATTTGATAGAACCTTCTTCATGATCTATTACTAGGCATTATTTTAGCTTCTTACAAGCTCATGGCATCATGAAAACATTATAGAAGGGCTATCTAAGAGATTGGTTCACCTCATTTCTAAGGCTAGCAAGAAGATACACTGGAGATTAAATAGTGAAGACTCACAAATCTTGGCACTACCATCAAACTATCCATAAGATATTAGCAAAAAGTTGATTGATAGGATTCCTTGAAGAACACAATGCTAAAGATGGGATTTATAAAGTGGTGGGGTGAAAGGGTGTGTAGTTTGCTAGTCTTAATCCCAATCCCATATTAAAGTCCTTATCCAATGAGGCTAAAGGAGAAAGATTCATTTAGTGACAAATGAGATAAGCATGCCCAATCACACCTTTTAAAAAAAAAAACATTTTTGTAGTGGCTCTAAGATCCTTCCTAATAGACAAATTCATGGCTCTAGTGCTTGTGAATATGTGGTAATCACTTTTTGTCGAGCGTTTCTAGATCATGTATTGGCCAATTGAAGCACTGTATCAAGCATTTAATTTGATCAAGTGAAGGTTGAGACCCACCTAGGGAAAAGGTGATTTGGGACATTATCATCCAACCTAGACCTAGAATAAACTCACTAGTGAAACCCACCTAGGGAAAAGGTGATTTGGTAAAAATATAGTTGCTAAATAATATGTAATGTTATTTTGTTGCCCAAGTTTTTACCATTATTTCTCCTAAAGTGTTACTACCTTTTAGAAGTCTAAATAAGAGCTCATATTCTTTCGCATTTTCCCTCAAGAGTTATATTAAATTATTAAGTTTTATCCAAATCTTCATACAATTGTTTACCATAAAGGATCATTATGATCCTCATTAGTTATCCATTCAAATAGTTCCTTTCAACACTCCCAATTGCATCAATTTGGATATTACCAAAGTTGAAGAGAAATCTTCTAGCGCTTGCCCCTTCTATTGACGTAGAACCTAATGTATCACCAAATTTTTCAAATTGCAATGTATTCTTCCATAGTTGTGCATGGTCCCTTTGAAGGCCAATTTTAAAACAAAGTTCTTTACATTTCTTGATACATGTTTGAAAGCAATGTAGGATTGCTAGAGTAAGCATAGTCCAAAGGTAAACTTATGAGTTTATCAAAGATCCATATCCTTGCATACAATGTACAAGTATCTACTCATTCCATTGAAGTTTGCAAGATGGTCACCCAATTTGGATCTTGTAATATTTGGAGTGCACCTCCATGTGTTTGCTTCCCTCCATGTGTTTGCTTTCCTCCTCTGATTATGGTTATTATTGCACTTTGTATATTACCTTTTGATGGGGCTACTTCCACAAGCATACATATACCATTGAATCCCCCAAAGATCCAAAAAATGAATTTTAAGGCCTTCAAGTTGACACTTGAGATGTTCCACTTTGAATGATATGATGCCTTATACCTCAAGCTACTCTCCTTTGTCTTATGATTAAATAATACTTGGGATATTTGTGTGATGGAAAATCCATTTCAAAATCTTGTGACTCTCATTGGGCACTTGTGCTGTAGGTTATATGGTGCTATGCTAGAGCCTAGGAAGATGGGAGTTGCCTAGGTAACGAGAAACTTGATTTTGCAATTTCCCTAATCAATAAAGATGTTTGGCGCCATCAATTTAACCACTAGGATAACAAAGAATTATTGACAATCAATGAATCCAAGAGAAAGTATACCTCCTTGATCAAAATGAGTCCTTAATCAAAATGAGAGTGTAGCTACAAGGGGAGATTTTACAATGGAAGTGACAAGGCTAGGCATCCACCCAAAGGCAATTGGGTTGGACAATATCTTGAAGTCCCTCCCTAGTTAGCCATAAAGAAAAACCAACATGCAAGGTGAAAATAGGGCGGATTTTGTCCAACCGAATGGTTAAAATTTTTTTAATGCATAGCAAAAGAAGAATGTCCAATAAGCAAGTGCGCAAATGAAAGTGAAAAATCAAAAATACATGGAAGGTAACTTGAAGCCAAAAGCTAAACTCCATGCTATGGAGGATTGTGATGAAAAGAATCTCAACTAAGAATAGCTTTAAAACGATCAAAAACATCTTTTATGAGATATGTTGTGCACACATTACAAGGTGCATAAGACTAAATCACAACCTCATTCGCAAAAAACCAACAACACTTAGGCTATTTTTGAGCCTACCAAAAAGCAACGCCTTCCTACAATACACATTTAAACTCTAAAAATGAACTTAGTTTGCAAGACTCCTCAATGAGATCAAATTTGTCACTAAGAAGGGCTTTTCTCCAATTGATGATTGTGATGTAGAGCTATTGGGCAAGGCTCCATGGTCTTCTTCCCTCCTATCTTGACTTCCTTGCATTTCCAATACAAATGATTCATTGAATCCTCTTCGCACGACAAACATCTCCTGGTCTCACCAAGGCCTTAATATACTAGCTACAACTCTCCACGGCAATGACAAATCAACCCCTAAGAGAGGGAGTTGCCTTCCAAGTAGCCTTCAACAGCATCTTCTAAGTTTGAGTGGTGCCTCTAGCTCCTTACTTAACCAATAAGCTTTGATCTCAACCATCCGCATGAGGGTGGTGGAATAAAGGCTTTAATTTGATCTCAACCATCCGCATGAGGGTGGTGGAATGAAGGCTCTAATTTGAGTAACCGGCTTTTTTTTCCATGGAGAAAAGTCCATGACACATGTGATTGCTCAATATGTCATTATTTCATTCATTATTCCGTGGAGAAAACGACGCTTCACGCACAAACGTTGCAATCAGTAATGCAGAATTTTCTCCTCCATGGCCACTATTAACCAAGTCACTTTGGGCATCGCATTGGCGAAGTCACAATCCTGAGGCGTAGCTCCAAACGGAAAACACCCTCGTATGGAATGCGCAACCGGTGCTACATATGCATCGTTGAGAAATGCATCTCTTAGAGAGAGAGAGAGTGTGTGTGTGTGTATGTGTGTGTGTGTGTGTTTCTCTCTCTCTCTCTCTCTCTCTCTCTCTCTCCGTGGAGAGGACAGTCTATTACATGAATGCGACGGAGCAGCCACAGTTGAAAGTAGACGTATATTAACACAAAAGAAAGAGTAACAGCAGTTTGAGACAGCGTAAACCATAGCATTAATAGTTCAGCTGCCCCGGACAAGTATTCAATGGCCTGTATAACCCCACTCGTTCGGGAGGAGGCTCTAATTAAAGGAGAGCTCTGAAGCGCCACATTCTTATTGAAGCGGAACTGCGTTGAGGCGCTCAACCTGCACAAGCGGAGGAAGAAAAAAAAACGACAACGTAAGGGCTTGTAGACTCGAACGGCGACACTTAAAGAAAACAGTTTCACAAAGAAATTAAATGGAGAAGCTGGGTAGCAAGTGTAGTAGTATTAACTGTGGCAAGAAGCTCGGCAAGTTGATTTGCAGTCGTACTGGCAAGCGAACAAGAGGCCGCCGCCGCCGCCGCCGCCTCCACCCCCTCCTCCACCTCCACCTCCTCCACCGCCGCCACCTCCACCTCCTCCTCCGCCCCCGCCGCCACCAGGCCGGTAGCCGTAGCCGGGGCCGTACCCCCTCCCGTAACCGTAACCCCGGCGACCGTAGCCGTACCCGCCGCCGTATCCCCGCCCATATCCTCCGCCGTAGAAAGCCTCCACGCACGCGGCCGGGCACGACAGTGTCTTGCTGGCGCACGCCGACCCCTTGCACACAGCGTACTCGGCCCTCGAGCTGCTACTGGTAGCAGTCGCCTCAGCGCCCGTCTCGCTGCTGCTGCTGGTGGCCACTAGACTCTGACCTTCCTCCTCTGAAGCTCCAGCTCCCACCACCACCTGGTAGAGGTCGTACTCCTCGAAAGAGTGCGATGGCCGCTTCACTCCGGCCTCCGCGTGCGCCACGTCTGCTACGCACCACATGACTACCACCGCCATCATCGCCATGGCGGCCCAGCAGCCTAATGTCCCCACCTTCATCTTCATCTTCATCTTCCTCGCCTCACTCTCGCATCATCCGCCCGCGTACTCTTTTATAGCCCTGCACCTGCATGCACGAGGCTGTTTCGGCCTCGCGGCATTGAATGGCTGATGGACCTCGAAGTCTCGTGACACTTGCACCTACTCGTACCTTGTTTTTAATTACCATGCTAGTACTCAAGTCACCTTTGGCTGTGTGGTGCCCACTGCCACGTCCTTCAAAGAGTCTAGTGAGCATACATACCTACATAGATCCGCATGCACGCACACGATGACTATGAGAACGTTCATATTATTGTCATCATGGGCTAAGGAACCAGAGAAACAAATGCAATGGTGCGAGCCAACATGAGAATGAGAGAAAGAGACAAATTAAAACTCGAGCTCTCTATCCCTCTCTTCTATTGCTTTCCCCTCTCTATCCCTTTACATGTTCTCTTTAAGAACGTCTCCCTAATCTCTCGACTCTTATTTGTTACTTCTTTTCTTGGCAATATACACGTCATCCTGCCTTGTTGGAAGGTGGGCCATGACACCTTTCCCTTTTGGAAAAGAAGACTAGTGTGAAAGTGGTTTGGGAGCTTTACTTGGTTTCTTGGTGCATGACATACTCGTGGCTGGTTTGATCTTGTGTTGGGCAGGCAAACTCTGTGGGCCATAGATGCGTTTTGGTTGGTTCAAGTTGATACTTTGTGGAAGGCTTATCCTCGTGTGTTGGTGTTTCTGCACTATCGTTAGCTGAGGGGATAATGCATCTCTAGCTATTGTTTCAAGGGGTGACCCTGTGGCAGTCGGATTCATTTTCTGCATGGGTGGTTGTGATTATCATCCAATGTTGCTACTCGATTTGCTCTATTCAATGGTTGTTCTCTATTAATGTTGTCTACATGAGTTGTTTTTATTTTTCCACTATGTCTGACTCAGTTTTTTTGTCTTTGATTTGTAGGTCTTTGTCCGTTTGCTTACTACTACAAGTGTTAACATTGGGCATCTGAGTCGAAGTTAAATGGCCCAAAATTTGGTTTTAACATTGTGACATGTGGTGTAGTGATTGTCCCTCTATCCTCATGTTTGGCTGTTTATGTTAGATCCTAATCTTGTCTATGATTTGATATGGGCCAAGCTACCTATGCATTAAAGATTCAGTTAAGCCCTTCTTTCTCATGGGAAAACAAATACTTATTAAGTCTCCTTCGCTATATTCCTGATGGTTATGCTTGGTGTAGGTTCCTTTGTATTGTTTATTTGAGGAGTGGTTGTTTGTTGGATAAATATGCATACCAATCTAGGGCATTTATATGATTTGGCTTGATTTTCATTAAAAGAGGCTTACATGCTATCATACCATACTTGGATAACATATCCAAGCCATACTGCCTTTGGGATAACCATATACCATCATCACATTTGATCACCTCAATACCAAGAAACTATCTCAGCTCACCCAAATCTTTCATCTTAGACTTCTTATTCAAGAAATCCTTAACTTCAACAATCCCATTATCACTATCACATGTAATAATCAAGTCATCCACATAAATGACTATGATGACCAAACTTGCATCTCCTTCTCACATAAAGTGAGTAATCAACATCGCAAATAAAAAAACCAATATTGACTAGATACTCTCTAATTTTGTTAAACCATGCTCTAGGTGCTTGCTTCAGTCCATAGAGCACCTTTTTTAACCTGCACACATATGTGGGATGCTCTAAATCCTCATAACTTGCTGGCTGCTTTATATACACTTCTTCTTGCAATTCACCATGCAAGAAGGCATTATTAACATCCATTTGTTGCAAACTCCAACCTTTGGTTGTTGCCAAGGCAATCATGCATCTAACAGTTGCCATCTTAGCAATTAGATTGAATGTCTCTTTATAATCTATGCCATATGTTTGAGCATAGCCTTTTGCAACTAGCCTAGCCTTATACCTGCTAACGGAACCATCTACATTATGCTTGACTTTGTAAACCCACTTACAGCCAATAGCTTTCTTACCCTTAGGCAAGTGTACGAAATCCCAAGTCTTATTGGCTTCTAATGCAACCATCTCCTCATCCATTGTTGCATCCCAATGAGCGTGACTAATAGCATCCTCAAAACAAGTGGGTTTAACATCCTTAACTAGTTTCACCATATAAGCATAATGGTGAGCTACATAACCTTCAAAACCAAATCTTTCAACAAGGTATTTGACCCTGCTAGACCTGTGTACCACTGGATCACTCAATGGAGCCTTTACATTACTATGAGCTCTCTGTACACCTGGTGTCCTGACACCAAACTCATCATCCAAACTCTCTGAACCACTAGAATCTCCATCAAATCCCAAATGACTAGTAGATGCATCATTACCATATCCGACACTTTCTTCTTTCCTTTGTCTTTGCCTACAACACTTATAGATCCACTTGAAGATGTGGGGCTGCTTCTTAGTCTCCGAGACCAAGGGCTCACTGTAGGTGTAGTGACAGATGATGTTTTTGGTCCACTAAGACTCCATGATTCTTGCTTTTCTTTCTACACATAGCTATCATGATCACTATCATCATTTAGTACATTACCAGTATGTACATACAACTACTCATCTCATAAAAAATAACATCCCTACTCACTCTGAACTCACTTGTGACAGGGTTATAACAACGATACCCTTTCTGTTCTAAAGAGTATCCAATAAAAATATATTTTTCAACCTTTGGATCAAACTTCTTCCATAGCTCATCTAGCACATAAACATATGCAACACAGCCAAATACCTTCAAGTGTGATACATCAGGCTTCTTGCTAGTAAAGCATTCCTCGGGACTCATCCTATGAGTTGCAGCTATGGGAGTTCTGTTCATAATATAGACAGTAGTATGGACAGCTTCAGACCAATTTTTTTTGGCATATTCTTTTCAACCATTAATGCCCATGCAACTTTTGCAATATGCCTATTTTTTCTTTTTGCAATCCCATTTTACTGTGGGGTATACCTGCAAGTAAATTGCCTCTTTATCCCATGAGTCCTCAAGAAGCCACTAAATTCATTAGAGAGGTACTCTCCCTCTCCATCTGATCTCAAGCACTTCACTTTGAAGCCTATTTCTATTTCAACTACTGCCTTGATAGATTTGAAGTGCTCAAATACATTACTCTTTTCATTCATAAAATATACCCATAGCTTCCTTGAACAGTCATCAATAAATGTGACAAAGTATTTGCTGCCACCAAGAGATACATTCTATGTAGGCCCCCAAACATCTGTATGCACTACATCAAGTATATTTCTGCTCACTTCTGTATCATGCAAGAAGGGTTTTCTTGCGTGCTTACCAAACTGGCATGCTTCACAAACTTTATGAAATTTTGCAACTCTAAAGGAAGGCAACCCTATAACCAATCCTGGACTGCATTAATTTTTGCCTTTACACATTTGCATGTCCAATACGTTTATGCCATATTTCAATGTTTACAACCACTCCTTTTTCTTTATCATACATAGCAGCATCCATTTCAGGAATTCTAGCATTAAAGTGAACATGCGGCCAACTCTACTTCCTTTTGCGACCAACCTCCACTTATCATTAAAGTCTTCTACAAAACAACCTTTTGCATTGAATCGGACCTGCAACCCTTGCTCTACCATTTGGCCAATAGACACTAGATGCTTTGTGATTGAAGGCACATGTAATACATTTCTCAGACTCTTTTTCTGGCCATCATTCAAGAATAAAGAAACCTTTCCAATGCATGAAATTGGGTGGCATGAATCATCACCTGTCTACACATAACCTAGATTTTGTAAGTCCTACATCTCTTCAAGCCATTCAACATGACTGGTCATATGATTAGATGCGCTTGAATTGACATACCATACATCATCATGTGTCCCCTTTCATGTTACTACATTCATCATATGCTGCATAACGAACAAACATTCATTTTTGTCTTCATTCTGTCATAAAGGCAATGCATAGTTTCCTTGCTGCAATTTACCACTGCGTATATCATCCTTCTTAGCATAACAATGGGTTGCAATATGATGTATTTTGCCACAATAATGGCAAACAATAGCAAAATTTCGAGATCCTCTATTCTGCCATCCACTTTTTCCTTTAGAGCTCTCCTTGCCTCTAAAGTTTCCTCAGCCTCCTGAAACCTGCATTTCACCAAATTGTTGATTGAACTTGTTTTACTGGTTATCGCCAGCATGTCCCTTACTACAACCTTTTGAAGAGGATCTACCACATCCCCTTCCTAAACTTGAGTAAAATGCTTGGACCTGTTCACCATTTCTTTCAGACAAGTCACCCTGCATATTGATCTCTTCAGTAATCATGAGAGAGACCAGCTCATCAAAATCTGGAAATGGCTTCCATACGTATATTGAAGTAAAAAATGATTTCCATATCTTCTCATCATTAAGACCACTCAAAGTGGATGAAACCAAATCATCATTATTAGGCATTGCATCAATTGCTGCTAAAGCATCTGCAATGCTCCTCACCTTCAAAACATACTCATTGATAGACATTTTTCCTTTCTTCAAGGTATCCACTTGAGTTGAATCTTTTGTGCCTCTGTATTTACTGAAAACATGTTTTCAAAAATTGTCCAAGTTGCATGTGAAGTTTTTGCATTCTTGATATGTCCCAGCATAGTATTATCAATGATTGCAAATAGCTAGTACATCACCTTTTTGTCTTTTCCATTCCATTCTTTCCATGCCTTGTAGTCGGAGGGATGTCTAGCGCTCTAGCTCCTTTACTTCACCTGAAACAAACTCATAAAGGCCCTTTCTAATGAGGAATTTTGTCACACGGAACTTCCATGAAGGGTAGTTGTTCTTGTTGAGCTTCTCAATAATGGAATTTCCACTATTCTCTACCATTATCACAAAAAACGATACAACACAGCAAGCTAGTATTCTGCAACCTTTCACAACAAGAGTGCACAACAATACACCAAGTAACCTTTTTCATTGATTGCTCAATAATACATGTAATTTGCAAGCTATTTGCAAATAAAACTTATGTTTGCTTCCTAGAAAACATCTCAAAAATTACAGATTCAAAATCTGTAACCTATGCACCCACATTTGGTTAAAACAATTGAAATCACAATGTATCCTGAAATTGATGTCCACAATCTTGCGGCTCTAAAACAAGGCCTGAAACGGCCTCAGATGCCCAAAAAAATTACAGGAAAGTCGTGAAGGGAAAATCTACAAAATATACAGTGCTTTGCTTGCACACCAAATCTCACAGCAATCTGAGATTTTCACTCTACCTTGCTCCCGGTGCCTCCATAAGCACTATCCAAGAGAAAGAGTGGAAGAATAGGAGAGCTTCTTACCCATTGCTTGCTTGCTTGAACCTTGCTTCTTTTCCTTCACTTCAGCCTTCAAAATCAACCTCTCTCATTGGCACAGCTTTGATACCATGTCAAGAATTATGTGGTGTGGAGACTTGCTTGAGCTGTTGTGCCAACACACACTGTATACACAAGAGGAAGCTCACTCAAGAACACAAGAAGAGAGATAGAGGCCAAAACGTTTTTTTGCTGATTTCTTCCTCTTCTTCTACACATAATACAATGTACACAAAGTATAGATAAGACACATCATAAAGGAAAGTGGCCTACTAAGTCAAATAGTGCATAATAGTCTACACTAATCAACTAGCACTATATCTTTGCTAGTTGTAGGTAGGTGTAACAGACTAAATATAATAAGTGATGAGTCAGTGGCCATGTGAGTATCATAATCACCACCAATATGCTAAGCATAGACGTGCGTACCCATCTAGCCAGCGATCCATCATCAATGTCCGCACGTGTTGAGCTTGCCATCTCAAAATAGTTTCCGAATTCAAGACAAATGACATCTCATGATGTTTTTTAATATGACTCTGAAAGGAAGAGTTGCAATCTAGTATCATGACTTGGAATCTAGAACCATAACCACGATTGATTTATTCTTTACAACTTTTCGAAGAGAGTTTTCCCTGAGAGAGGTGGTCAATATTGGCTACATATTCTAAACGTAACACATCAAGAGTCTCATGAGAATGCTCGAGTGTAAGCTAAGAAACTGAAAGAGGTGTTTTGAAAATTGCAAACCTTTATTCCTATCCCACCTCCTACCCAACTGCAGTACTCTTTACATGGATTAGACTTCAATATCCAAGTGAAATTGAGTATTATTATTGTTGTTGATATAGACACTGCTATTACACAATCAAAGGAGGTAGATTCACTCTTACAAGTGGCCTATGCATCTAGGGCTAACATAAATTCAAGTCTAGGTCCTAGAAATAATTTGGGATTGATCAGTGGAAGTCAATGCGCGACTAGTACACCTATGACTAATTCAAATGGAAGAGGAAGCATAATGCAGAATGTGTCCATGCTATCTGCTCCTCTTAATGTTGCTATGGTAATGGCTAGCCAAATGATGAACCATAATGTCATGCCAACTAATCAATAGTCGATCCCTAATTAGGTGGTTAGGCTACTTGAATGATAGGCAGATGATTACGGTTATGAGTGTAGTGTGTCAAATATTCTTAGCAAAGTCAAGGACATGATGAAGGATTATATCAATATGATAATGAAATAGTACATGCAAATAGCCCTAGATGTTAATTTTCTAAAGAAGCAACAAAACTTGATAGAAAGTCAATGTCCTAAAGAGGGTGATCCATCAAGATTTAGCTGTAAGTGGTGTGGTGATCAACACTTTCCCAAGAACTGTCCTAATGTCAAATTTGACAAATGTAGGAAGTCCAACCATCTAGCTAGTACTTACTAGAGTGAGATCAACACTCTTCAACAAGGGAGTAAGCAACCAAGTCTGATTAATCATCAAGCGCAAGGGAATAACCTTCAACAACATGAGGAACCAAATTAAATATTACAAAGAGGAAAAGTTATCATAGAAGAGCTACCTAGTAGTAGTGGCATCAGTCTTATCAAAGCTATGTATGTCAACACCACTGAGGCTTCTAATTTACGAGCCACTACAAGAGGACAGAAGGTTAACGAAGGTGATAGAGATAATGTAAAACCTATTGAGGCAAATCCTAAATAGGATGCTAAGGGGATGCAAGTTCCTAACCCTAATGTGGAAGGCAGCCCTGTAAAAGCTGCTCATGGGAAAGCTAACTCCAATAAGGAGCTGGCACAAAGAAGAAGGTAAAAGCCAAGAAAGAGGCACCTAAGCATGTTCAGTGGCCAAGTGAAAAAATGGTTTGGCGGGAGAAAAGAACCATTCCTAATTATCATGCACTCCAATAAGGAGCTGGCACAAAGAAGAAGGTAAAAGCCAAGAAAGAGGCACCTAAGCATGTTCAGTGACCAAGTGAAAAAATGGTTTGGTGGGAGAAAAGAACCATTCCTAATTATCATGAATTTGACTTAGCCAATTCTAATTATCATGAATTTGACTTAGCCAATTCTCTTTGTGAGGTAAAGCCCGATCTCAATCTCCTACATAGCTAATTAAGTTATCTCCAAGAGTACGTAAAGGTTTTAAGAAGATCCTTCTCACTAGGTATATCGTCGAATCCTTGTTGGGAATAGCTCATGTGGGAGATAACTAGTTTAAACATGCTGAAAAGCATTATTCGAGGCTGGCACTATATGTTGATGACATATTATTGGAGCATGCTATTGTGGATACGAGATCCTCTGTCAACATTATGAGTTAAGAATTGATAGAAAGGCTAGGATTGGAAATCCTCCACAATTCTTTAGATGGCTGATGACAATTTAAGGCAACTGGAAGGTTGCATTACCAAAGTCCACATGACTATTGCTAATGTGGAATGAATTTTGGACTTTAGGGTTATTAGAAATGCAAGGCGGCCAAGCTATCAAGTATTATTAGGAAGGCCATGGACCTAGCAATCCGACTACCAAGTTGATATACCCACAGGTTGTCTAATTTTTGGAAGAGGTGCTAGATGCGTAATAGTGGATGCATATCCTAAATCTCCTCAAAGAGAGAGAGTACCCTTACCTTTGACAGAATGAGATGTATTAGAGGATCCTTCTCACAGTGAGACTTCATGAACCAATGAATCAAGAGAGGGGTCCACTACAGAATATGTCTACCACGTGACTTTAAATGAGCCGACAGAAGCTCAAAGCAGAATCACACACATAGATGTGATTGAGCCAGATCTCGATATGTTGAATGAGCCATGACCAGTTAAACTAGGACCTATGCTTAGTCTAGAAGAGAGAAAGGACTATGTATCCTTGATCCAAGAATTTCATGATATTTTTTCCTGGAGCTATGATGAGCTAAGGGATATTCCTCCTAGTCTAGTTGTGCATACTATTCCCATGAAGGAAGGTAGCCATCATGTTCAACAAAAAGTGAGGTGTATGCCTTTTGAGCTAAGGGATTGACTATTTAAAGAGCTATAAAAATTACATAAGGCCCCCTTGATATTTCTTGTACAACACAGAGAGTGGTGTTTGCTAGTAGTTTATTATGAAAAAGAAAAATAATCAAATCTAGCTTTGTGTAGATTTTAGGTATCCCAATAAATAGACGATCAAAGATTACTATCTGCTGCCATTTATTGATCAGATTTTAGACCAATTAGCGGGTAGAGATATCTATCTATTTATGGATTGCTTTGTTGGTTATAGCCAAATGGCTATCCTAGAGGAAGACAAGTTGAAAATGACATTTATCACTATATTTGATACCTTTGCATATCATGTTATGGCTTTTGGCTTATACAATGCGCCAAGTTCTCGGCAACATATGGCTAATAAAACTTTCAATGATATTTTCCTAGAGGAGTAGAAAGTCTTAATTGATGTCTTGGGGATAGCTACCACAAGGGAGAGACAATTGATTATTTTGAGAAAATGTTTCGAGTGTTTTAGGTAGTTCTGCAATTGCTCTTAGTCCAAGGAAATGCATCTTTGGAGTACCCTATGGATTGCAATTGCTCTTAGTCCAAGGAAATGCATCTTTGGAGTACCCTATGGATTGCAATTGGGCCATGTGGTTAGCTCAACTGGTATTGTGACTGATCCTAGAAAGATAAAGGTTATCATCCCCATGAGTCTTTCACGTACTTCTAAAGAAGTGAATAGATTTCTATCTTCATTAGTCAAATATTATAAACGATTTATTAATGCACTGACTGAGAGGACATTGCCATTGATGAATTTATTGTCCTTCAACTATCTCTTTGTTTAGAGTGATTTTAGTGTTATATATTTTTAGCAGTTATGATGTATAGTATGAGCTATTGTTTAGCCATGATTTGGGAGGAGAAGTAGTACCATTCGATTGCATTTGGCAGTTGCAAATTGGGGGTGTCTGAGATTAATTATACCTACATGGAGAGGGGTTTTATATGAAAAGATAGTGTTTTATATGAAGGCAGAGGGGTTGAGGCTATTGTTGAATAAGTTGCAACCACTTGACCACTTAGTGAAGTGACTGATCACTTTGCACGAGTTTGACTATGAAATCAAGAGTAAGATACTAAAGTTGCAGGGTATCATTGAATGTCTTGTGGATTTTAGGGAGCCAAAGGAAGTCTTGGATGAAGGTAGTGACCTCGAGGATCTATTCAAAATCAATATGGCCTCCATTCCATCCTTGTATGTTGCCATAACGCACTATTTATCCATATGAGAGATTGGAGCTGCTTTGTCTTCGAATGCTAAAAACAAAAAGTTAGGCAACAAGCCTTAAATTTTTCCTTGATTGCAGGAGCACTATATTAGCAAGGGATTGATGATATTTATCACCAATGTGTCATACCTAATGAGGTTCCATTTATCTTGGAAGAGTGTCATGACTTTGCTCGCGGAGGATACTTTGCTAGATAGTTGACTACACAAAAAGCTTTGAGGGTTGGATATTGGTGGCCATTCATTTTTGAGAATGCATTTGTGTATGCTAAGAGATGTGATACATGTTAGAGACATGATAATAAGGAGAATAGAAAGCACCACACTAACTCCTATTATGGCTACACTACCATTTGAGAAGTGGGGGATTGATTTTGTTGAACCTATACATCCTTTATCAACTACACGAAAGAATTATATCATTGTGGTGATGACAGACTATTTCACGAAGTGGTTTGAAGCTTGTGCTACGATGAAGGATAATGCTAAGGAAACAACTAGTTTTATTTTGGAGTAGGTTGTTTGCCGTTTTGGTCCACCTAAGGAGCTTGTGTTTAACTGTGGGGCATATGTTTTGAATAAAGTGATCGAGGATTTGACGGAAGCTCTAAAGATTAAACATAATAAGACCACTCCTTACAATCCCCAAGCTAATGGATAAGTCGAGGGATAAGTCGAGAGTACTAATGAATAGCTTGTGGGGATTTTATCCAAGACTGTATTAGAAGGTAAGAGGGATTGGGATAAGAAGTTGTATGTGGATATTTAGGCTTATAATACAACATTCAAAAGAGCTATATGCCACACCCCTTAGTATATAGAAAAGAGTGTGTTCTACCTTTGGAGATTGAGGTGTCTATAGTAAGGTTTGCTCTAAACCATTCTTTGGGAGAAGAGGAAGCACTACAAGAAAGGTTCACATCCCTTACACATCTTGATGAGATTAGATTATAAGCCTTGTTACATCAATAAGAAGGGAAGAAGTGGATGAAAATGCTTCATAATATTCATGCTAAGAAGTATAAATTTGCCAAGGGTCAATTGGTCCTATAATGTCTTTACAACTATTTTACCAAAAAGTAAGTGGCTTTTCAACCAATTTTGGAGATCTCATGCAAAAAGAAGGGCTTCTAAATTTGCACCGTGGGTGATTGCAGTTTTCAGGCAAAAAATAGTACTTTGGATAGGAGGAGGAGAGAAGAAGTGATTTGAGAGAGTTCTGAGTAGGTGTGTTGCAGTTTAACCCCCCTTTTGGAACCAACGGAACCATCATATTTTCCATTTGAGCAATAAAGTAGAAGGTAGTATTTGGTACGAGTTTTTGGGTATAATTGTTGGGGTAAAAGACCCTTGGGCTTGCCCGTGTACAGTGACCGCCCATATTCTTTATTCATATATATATGAAAGTGCAATAAGGCTGTTATAACATTGTGACAACACCTACATTGTGTGTGCTCTTCTCTCCCGCGTCTCCTGCATCCCTTTCAAATGGTATCAGAGACACTCCTTCACGAGGCATTCCTCGGCATCTACACGAGGTACGAGAGCTTGCTTCTCACTTAGTTCTCAGCCATTCTTTGACATGAATAGCAAGGTTTCATGAAGAGGCAGCCATACCTTCCATCATTGAAGCTTGTTCTCTTCACCTCTTGCTTGGACTTGTCCTAGGCTTGTGTAGTCCTATTGTAGGCCTTCATTGGGCTCTTTCTTATCTCCTACCCACCTTGATTTTGCCCCTCAAGTACAATAGCATGCTCACGTTTTATTTGCACTTGTTTGCAAAAATGGCTCAAAAATCACTCTTTTTGTCATATCTCAGGCATTCAGAATCAGATTTAGGCAAGGTAAGAGTCTAAGTTGGGGTTTTGGTGCGCTGCGGACATGCTGGTGATGTCAGATTTTCCAAATTCTGATGACAGAATATTCTACAATAGATTTCAAGTTTGAGATAGCATGTATTTGTATGCCTATGGCTTATGTGATGCTTCTATTGATGCCTATTGATATTGGGTCACTTGTAGATGCTACGCCTCTTATGTGAGATACATTTGGAGCTAATTTAGCTCAGCCATTGACTATTTTGAATAGTCCCAGATCTGTCCAAAAGGAGATAGCCACCTATTACTTCAATTTTATGCTTATAGGTCTTGGCATTTGATGCTCGATTATGCCCAACTAGTGCCTATACATACGGGAATGTATGCCTATGGATTTGAGCTTGGATTGAGCACTGATTTGCTCAGTTTATAGAGGTCATTTGCTGTTGGAAAATTCAAGACAACTGAAGCTATTTATACTACAATTGGGTTATGCCTATTGGTCATTGGGTGCTCGCGGCTACTCAATATGATGTCATGATGTATTTGGACTATGCCACATATCTTGTTTATGCTCTGAAATGATTTTGAGCTGAGATTAGAGCTTGATTTGGGTTTTACTGTCACTTCTTTGCAGCTGGCATTCCATCTATGACATGGTTTATGCCTAGGCTACCTAATACGGGTTAGGATGTCTTGGTGAATGCTTTATGCTTTGGCTATGGAGGATGGCAGTTTTTTGAGCTCATCTCGACATTCATTTGAGTATTCCCTTGAGCAGTTGGACATTGACTTGGATTTTTCTGTTACGACTTGGCTTTTTCTGTTACGACCTTGGATGCTATATGGGATTTAATGCTCTGATTATGAATCTTGGCTATTACTTGGATGCACTTATAGGTATTGAGCAGTGAACTGCTCCCTTGTTTTTGGAGTTGCCTATTGAGCTGTGATTGCTTGTTTGCATTTGATATGTGGGATACTTACTAATCAGTGGACTTGGATAGTGCTTGGGATTTACAGTTATGGCCGTCCTGCTTCTCTGTTGTATGGCATCTATGCTATTTGGGCTGCTATTGCCCGTGTATGTTAGGGAGCAGTTGATCTTTATGGCCACCCATTGATGGGACCTAAAATGGGCCGGCACTGGCTAAGGCACTAGTTGGACCTCATGCCCTCAGCAGACAATCCCACCTCACGGCCTCGCAGGCCAGGAGCGTCTATCGAGGGATACACTATCCTAAACTCTAATCACTTTGTGTTTATAGTTAGTAATCCAACGGATGTTCCCTTTCCCGTCTCCTCAGAGGGAGATTATACATATATCGGCAACAAATGCCACATATTACACACACAAGGGTACCCCACTGGCTAATTATCGTGGCCCTACTGCAGCTCTTCTATATCTTGGGGATTGGCCCCTCGATGCGCTGCTTTCACACTTAGATACATTCGAAACAAACTCCCCTCTTATTGCCAATATATTTAACATTCCAGGAATGCACTTATCCTCACTTATCCATCCCCTTGGACCCACAGTCTAGACCTATAGCTAGGTTGCTCACTCTCTCTACGTTGTCGTGATGCTATGAGGACACAGTGTGAAAAAGTATGGAATGCATCATCATTTGACTCCTTTATTGATCTAGAGAGTCAATGTGATCTAAGCCATTAGTACTAGTGTGAGTTACATGGATTATCCGAAAATACTAGATTTTTGGATCATTTTAGTCTATTTTTGATATTATTTATTGTAAAAATCCGAAAAAGTTAGAAAAATCTTCTAGATTAGGATGGCATGTAAAAAGCTAGCTGCTTTTTCAGCCAATTAGGGGATTTTCATAAGAAGGACAGATTGACAAAATCGCGCGCGTCGCGATCGCTGTAAACAAGCTGAAAACTGTAGATTGAACTGAAAGAAGAAGAAGGAGTGAATTGGGAGATCCGTGAGCAGGTGTCTTGGGGTTTTATCCCCCTTTCAGAGCCAACGGAGCTATTAGATTTGGGTTTCGAGCAACACAGAAGGAGCTGTAATTTTTATGCACGTTTTGGTCTACGAAGAAGCTCCAGGAGATCTAATGCCTGGGGATTGCTTCTAAGTAGTGTGACGATTCTAGGTTCTTTTAATGCATATTGATTCAATTCATTGTGATTTGTCTTTGTAGTGTTTACCACTTGGGTATTCTCTATCTTCTCTTTCATCTCCTATCTCTACTTCCTTCTACTTTTGATCCTCGGTGGATTCGATCTTTTGACAAAAACCCCTTCGACATTGGTAAACCCGGCGTGAAAGGTCTTCAGAAGAAGGAAAGACAAGATGGGAGATTCTTCGAATACATTCTCCAGTGATGTTTTACAACAATTGGTGCTGATGAATGCTTTACAAGCAGTTGAGCTTGAGGTGAAGTTATTCAATGGCAGGAATGTATCTGTGTATGTACATACCTATGCTCAAAAGATGGAATTCTTTGGAGTGACTCAATCTGCATGGAGCCTGTATTTTGTACGTGTTACTATTCATGAACTGACAGCACGAATTACTGAATTATACTTGCAGGATGCTGACTGGGTAGCCTTCAAGAAGACACTCAGGGAAGAATTTTATATTGAGGATACCAGTTTGATTACGCGCAAGACTTTTCAAGAGTGGGTTATACAACCCAATAAGGGTCTTGTGGCTCTACTGAATTGTTAAGAGAATTTGAAAGTCGATTTAAGCGGTTGGATCTCGCAGAACAACAAGCT
Source organism: Lygodium microphyllum (assembly GCF_053477565.2). NCBI lineage: Eukaryota > Viridiplantae > Streptophyta > Polypodiopsida > Schizaeales > Lygodiaceae > Lygodium > Lygodium microphyllum. The sequence goes on along the minus strand of NC_141150.1, from coordinate 89,712,469 downwards.
TTTACAAGTCAAAAAATTGAATTGTTTCTATAGGCAGCTGATCCTGAGCTTCAAGAGAAGCTTGATGATTTGCTGGAGGATCAGACTACAGAGACAGGTTTGAAAATAGAGTGGAGACATGTCAAGGAAGATGTTACTGTGCTTGTGAAGAAGCATAGAAGAAGAGAAATATTGCATGTCCCTAGCTTGCCCACTGTTACGGGCAAGACAGTTGATGTATCCAGTAAGCCACCTACTTTTTTGGCTAACCCTATGGCTATACCTGCTATTGTTCCCTATGTTAGGGAAGATGTCTTGGATGAATTGGTCAAAGGGATGCAGGATCTTCAATTGAAGGTTGCAAAATTGGATGAAAAAGGACAAGAGGAAAGGGGACGGGCAGCAACCCCTAAGCCTGGAAAAAGATGTATGTGGTGTGACAGTTTGCAGCACAAGAGAAAGGATTGTGCTGCCTATCAGGAGGCCTTGGCATGATAGCTTATCTTTTGGAAAGATGGCAAGATCCATGCACAAGAAATGGGATTGCCTCTTGCTTTGAATTTTGGAAAGTGAGGTATGCAAAAGTTGTTAGAAGACTTGGATGTCTGAAATGCTTATGCGGCGGTATATGCTTCTACTTTTGGTCTACAGTTGGATAGAATGCATGGCCAAGTGATGGTTGGTGGTCCAAAGGCTAAAATATGGACACATGCTTTACATGCAGCTGAAAAGAGAAAGGTCACTAATAGTAAAATGTCTCATGCAGAGCAAGACATTCGTGGCATAACTGGTTGGGAATCACTAGTAGATGCATATTCAGTTTATGTATATTTAGCAAAGGTACAAAACACGGATGTACTTGTGGAAGAAAAATGAAAAAGAGATAAAGATATTGCAGGGACATCTAAAAGAATGACAAGAAGTATGGATTAGCCTAAAGCTGCAAATCAGCCACCTCCCGAGCATGTTATGGAAGAGGTCAGTCAAGAGCAAAAACAGGATAATAAACAAGAGGGCAAAAAGAAGGGCAAGTAGCCAGGATATAAGTTGCAATCTGACATTGAGACAGCCACAGATCTTAAGAAGGTTCTTGAAGAACGGATCTTAAACAGTCGGGTGGAATTTACCTTGGGAGAGGTGCTTGGCATCGCCAAGTGAGAATTTCATGATGAGATCATTGACATAATTAAAAGGAAGCATCGGTTTCTTGGTGATACCACTAGTGCATTGCTGCAATTTGAAGAGGAAACTGGTTTGTTGGGTATTCGGGCTAAATATGAGCATGAAGTAAGTACAGGATTGTTTATGCAGGATGCTACTAATCAATGTGGACAACATGCAGAAAAGAGAAGAAAGTGGATGAAAATGCATTGTCTTGTAGCAATATGCATGGTGGAGTAAGGCAAATGCAACAATATGGAGAAGAGACTCTAGGATTTATTCCTCGAAGTCACTACACAAGAAATCATTGGACTAGAGCTACCACTGAAATGATAGTGAAAGTAGGGGAACGTGAAACTCCTTGTGTTGCTTTACTTGACCATGGGTCTGAGATAAATGTCATTGAGTTGGGATTGTATGAAAATGATGCATGGCCTGTATAGACACTGATCATGGTTGGCGAATGAGGGCTACAAATAATTCATCAGGGGAGCTCTATGCTGCATGTCCTAATGTAAAAGTGACGATTGGTGATGTTCAGGAAGAGCAACAGTTCTTTGTGCAAGATAATTCCTCATATGCAGTGATTTTGGGACAACCCTATATTATAGGTGTGCATATGGAAACAAAGGTGCTTGATGATCGTTCTGCTTATGTAAGAGTCAGAAGCAAGGATGGGAGAAAAGTAGTCCAATTTCTTATTGTTTGTGTTAATCATCCTAGAAATCGGGATATGCTTCGAGAGTCTCCTTTGGTTCCAAATGCAAGGGAATTCAAAGACTTGGATTTTCATTAAGCACTACTATAATGCGGGGCTACAGTAGTGTTGTTCAGAGGGTGTACTCGCCTCTTGATGAAATGAAGCATGTATTTACTATTGGTAATTGTTAGTTTACAGCACACAGTTCATGTTGGTTTAAGCCTATGGAAGCTATGTGTAGGGCTGAACGCATATCTATGAAATGGGCTACTAAGAAACTGAGATTATTGGGGTTGTTAGCTGAAAATGATGGCATTTCAGGCATCTTTTATGGGCTGAATATTACTGACACTATGGCTGAAATTTCAACAACTATACATGCAAAAAATGAGACTGAAAATAGAGTGTTGTCAATATGTTCTTTGGATATGTATGATGTTATAGCATTGTTTGCTCAGCAGCAGGAAGGATAACAATGGGCTGAAGCACTTGTGGAGACAAAGTATAAGACAATTGATAAAAAAGTGAAACCAATTGCTTTGCCACTTCCACTAGAGAGTGAGGGCATGTATGAAAAAGTATCAAGGCAGCCAAGCTTATGAGATCCTAAAGATATAGGTCATTAGTTTACATCTAAAACATTATAGGAATTGAAAGTTGGTGTAGAAGGGTTTCTTTTGCCTGTTGAGAGAGACTGTTTTATGTAGATGTTGGCTAGACATGGGAAGGCATTTGCATTTCAACCAAGTGAAATAGGTTCTGTGGATCCAAATGTTTCTTGTCCTATGGTCATATTTACTGTGCCACATGTACCATGAAACTTGAGGCCTATTCCAGTGCCTAAAGCTTACTTGCCAAAGCTGATGGATTTGCTAAATGAAAAGATTCGCATGAAGATCTTGGAGCATTCTTCAGCCCCGTACTCAAATCATTGGTTTACTATGCCCAAAAAGAATGGGGCTTTGAGATTTATTCAAGACATGCAACTGGTCAATAAAGTAATCATAAGAAATGTCAGTGCGGGTCTTGTGGTTGATGAATTTGCAAAGGCTTTTGCAGGGAGAGTGATCTATTCTTTAGGTGATCTTTACTCGGGTTATGATTAGTTTCAGCTTGCAATTGAAAGCATGGATATCACAACCATGAAGACTCCTTTGGGGTTAGTATGGATGTATACTCTCCCAAAGGGTGCAACAAACTTAGTGGCACACATGAAAAATGCTATGAATAGGGTACTCAGGGATTTTATACCACAATTGACTATGCCCTTCTTGGATGATGTTCCAATCAAAGGGTGTGCAGTGGATGAAAAGAATGAAAAGATGGATGCTCATGGATGCAGACAGTTTGTTGCAGACCATATTGTGGATTGTGAGAGATTTTGACACGTCTAGAATAGGTGCATTTGACTCTTTTGGACAAAAATCTGTCTTTGGAGTTGAAGAGGTTTTGATTGTTGGGCATATGTGTGGGCCTTATGGGCGAAGGCCATCACTAGCAAAAATAGATGGGATTGATAGAATGCAAGATGTATGTATCAGAGATGTGTAGATTCTTGGGTGCATGTGTGTTCTATTTGATATGGATTCCTCACTTTGCACATGTAGCCGATGCTCTTTATCAGCTTCTAAGGAAATGTCAGAAATTTCATTGGGAAAGGAAGCATCAGAAAGCAATGAAGAAATTGAAGAAACTCTTAAAATCTGCTCCTACATTGAGAAAGGTTGACTATTGACATGGAAAGCCTATCATTATTATTGTTGATATAAGCCCAATCGGGATTGGATGGGAAATTGGGCAAGATGATGAGGAAGGGAAAAGATATGCAATATGCTTTGGTGCAAAAGTATTGATTGAACGACAGACAAGATATCCATAGGTAAAAAGAGAATTATGGGGAATTGTGACAGCCCTTAAATGTGATAAGGAATATTTTATGGGTTCTCATGTAGTCATTGAGAGTGATTGTTTGCCGGTATTGGGTATGATTACTAGTTGTGCTACCCCGGACATTGCTATGCTCCGGTGATTGCATACATCAAATCCCTTGAATTTCAGCATATTGCAGGAAGAGATAACCCAGTGGCAGACATGTTATCTCGAGCACACTATGAGAATGAAGATGGGATGATCGATGAGGAGGAAGAAGATGACTTTCTTATGGCTGAAAATGATGTTGTAAGAGTGAATTTAGCAATGCAAGGTGTTGCTACAGCATTAATAGAATCTTGGACAACAAAGAGAAGACACTTTAGATGTTTTGCATCTTGCGTAGAAGTGTTTCTGGAAGACAAATATGCAGGAGAGTAGCTGAGAATTGGTCAATATCTCAGTACATTAACAAAGAGAGATGAATGGTCAGATGAGGATTTTAAGAAGATCAAGAGGAAAGCCTATGGATTTTTCTTAAAAGATGGATACTTATGGAAACATGCTAAAAAGAAACAGGTAATGCCATTGCGAGTTTTGGGTGATAGAGCTTCACAAGTAACTGTTATGCAAGAATTTTATGAAAGCTTATGGGCTGGTCATAGAGGTGTTTGGGGTACTTTTACAAAGATCAAAGAAAGATGTTGGTGGTAGGGTATGTATAAGGATGTTGCTCACTTTGTGGAAACACGTACAACATGTCAAATGTATTCAACTATGAGACATCGGGATGGATTGCAACCCACATATCCATTGTCTCTTCTTTTTAAGTGGGTGGTGGATTTGGTCACAATGCCTACATGCCTTTGGCAAATGAGGTATCTTGTGCTTGCTCATGAAGACTTGACTAATCAAGTGGAAGGGAGAGCTCTACGTACTAAGCCGACAAATGCCATATGTACTTTTCTCTTAGAAGAGATCTTTTGTAGATATGGCTGTGTGGAAAAAATTACAGCAGATAGGGGTGAGCTAGATGCAGATGAGGCTCATGATTTCTTTGCATGGTTGGGGATAAAGCTTGCTTTAACTTCAGCCTATAACCCTAAAGGAAATGGAAAAAGTAAAAGAGGTCATCCACCTATTGTGAAGGCATTGGCAAAAGCATGTGGAGAGAAGATAAAAGAGTGGCCACGATTGTTCCCTTATGCTTTGTGGGCTGTTACAGGATATATGCCTGTAGAATTGATGTATGGTCAAAAACCTATCATGCCGATAGAAGAGATGACAATCAAGTGGAGTGTGTTGCCTTGGGCTGGGGAGGGAAATAAATTTTTTTTTGCCATATTTCTTTATAATTATCCTACCCTTAAGAGGGTTTCCTATGCGAGGAGTTGAATCGAGAGGAGTTGTTGGCCTTACGCATGAGACAGTTGAAAAGAAAGTCAGAAGACATAGAGGCAGCAACTGTAAAGTTAAGGGCAGCAAGGACACAGAACAAGAAACGGTTTGACAAAAGACATAGGTTGAGACTAAGAACCATACAAGATGGGGATTGGGTATTGGTTTATGATAGTAGTTTAGATAACCAGCATAGTGCCATGCATAGAGTTTCCAAAAGATGGTTTGGACCCTATGTGGCAAGACAGGTGTTTGATAATGCTACTTATGCATTAAATGAGCTGGATGGGACAACCATAAAAATTTTGATAGCAGGGAAAATAATCAAATTATTCAAAAGGCAGGAATCTACTACCTATGAGTTGCCAGAATTGGAAGAAAATAGTGGCCATGATACAGGGGCTAGCCAGGAAGATATGGAAGATGAAGAAGCAAAGGATATGATTGCAGAGGATGAGGAGGACTCAGAATCTGGTGACAACTAGGATTTTGGCACATACCAGAGGATGTGTGGGATTAGAGGGGGTGGATGTCGTGATGTTATGAGGACACAGTGTGAAAAAGTATGGAATGCATCATCATCCGACTTCTTTATTGATCTAGAGAGTCAATGTGATCTGAGCCATTAGTACTAGTGTGAGTTACATGGATTATCCAAAAATACTAGATTTTTGGATAATTTTAGTCTATTTTTATATTATTTATTGTAAAAATCTGAAAAAGTTAGAAAAAGCTTCTATATTAGGATGGCATGCAAAAAGCTAGTTGCTTTTTCAGCCAATTAGGGGATTTTCACAAGAAGGACAGATTGATGAAATCGTGCGCGTCGCGATCACTGTAAATAGGCTGAAAACTGTAGATTGAACTGAAAGAAGGAGTGAACTGGGAGATCTATGAGCAGGTGTCCTGCAGATTTACCTCCCTTTCAGAGCCAACGGAGCCATCAGATTTGGGTTCTGAGCCAGCAGAGAAGGAGCTGTAATTTTTATGCATGTTTTGTTCTACGAAGAAGCTCCAGGAGATCTAATGCCTGGGGATTGCTTCTGAGTAGTGCGACGATTCTAGGTTCTTTTAATACATATTGATTCAATTCATTGTGATTTGTCTTTGTAGTATTTACCACTTGGGTATTCTCTATCTTCTCTTTCATCTCCTATCTCTACTTCCTTCTACTTCTAATCCCCGGTGGATTCGACCTTTCGACAAAAACCCCTCCGACAACGTGGGTCAAGTCCTGGAGAAACCAAGTGCTATGTATCCAGAAGCTTGTAATTGATACCCTTTAATGATGCTTAATGCAAATGTGTATATGATTAAGTGCTCAAACAATTGAAAAATAGCCTCGTGCAATATGCAAATCCATTATTTTCATGTTTCCATACACTAACACATGAGAAGACACCGAGCCTTACACTTGTGCTGTACTTCCCTTTATTTAAGTTAATGTCATCCTATATGAATAATGCAACAAAAACATAAGATTTTATATCATATTTCAGCACTCAAACTTCCCTCCTCCCCTACCGTTTAAGGTTTTGCCTCGTTTTATAGGTAAAGGGATGATTTTATGTGTATTTCACACGAAATAAGCACTAAATACTCTCAAAAACACATAAATGGGGATAACCTAAGGCAAACCCTCATGCTTTATCCTCATTATACACCCATAGACACATCCATAATTTTCCATAATTTTCCTCCGTTCCCTATTTTTCCCCCTTTTAAAGAGCATTTTTTCTATTTTTCCTTATTTTTTATCAATTAAAATGGAAGAAAATTAGCATTATTTTATAATTGTGGCTCTTGAGTCCTTAAACAGCAAACATGTAGATTTTATTGGTGTTTTATTTCATGCTTTTCCCATTTTAAGCCCAAAAATTTCATTTTTACTCTAAAAACCATGCTTTTCGGGTTTTTTCCATTTATTTTCCACACTTTAAGTGTATATTTTCTGATTTTTTAATCATGAAAGACTAAAACCAATAGCAAACAACATGTCCATCAATTTTCAGCCCATATAAACATTGCTAACCTCATCAAATGCGAAAAAAGAGCCATTTCCTTTGTAAAAATGTCATTACCGTGTATTTTTCATTATTTTGGGTTTTGAAACTTGTTGCAGGTCTGCAAACCAGGGCCCATTTGATGCTCAACCCGCCTCCACACTGCCATCTTCAGCCCACCTTTGGTTCAGAAGCAATCCGGTACTACGTCGGACAAGCATTCACCAATCGGGCTTCATTCTTCTTCACACACAGGAATTGTCCCTTGCAGGAGAGAGAGGGAGGAGAGAGAAAGACTAAAAAATGAGATTTTTAAATCCTCCATTTAAGCGGGCAAGCTTGCAGCCATCTTGTTCCTCTCTCTGCCCTGATCAAGAATCTCCCTCTCTCTCTCTCCAAATGGATTTGAATCGGAGAGACAACGAGCAAAAATGAGGAGACGCATTGACGCTTCCCTCTGTTCGATAGCTTTTGCATTAGTTTCAATCCTAAGGTTTAAAACATTAAAATAACCGGTTCATCTTTTTGTGTTCACATTGTCCCGCAAGTGAATTTTTCAATTTTGAAGGGCCAAACGAGCTCCGATTTGCAATCCAATTGGACAGGCGGCTTCGTGGCATCGAACTCCATCAATCTGGCCTCTCCCACACACTTTACAACTTCCCGATCCGGTAGCTGCTTTATAACGCCGAACCTTGCAGGGATTAAATGGAGGGTCAAACGACCTTCGATTAACAACCAAGTCTTGTGTTGGATTCCTAATGTCGAAATGCATCTAGGAAAACTCTAGCTCGGCCATCTACCACCATTTAATTTTTCATGAAAATTGGCTCTTTAGCACCTCTTGGGCATTTTTTGGCTTCAAAACGAGTTTCAATGCTTCAAGAACGGGTCCAAATCGGGTCCTAAAATCTAGCTCTCACCCATGTATGCATATGGTCTGCTGCCATGTATCTTACTGTTGGGGGTAAAGGCGCCTCCGCCGTGCCGCCCCGTGTATTACTACACTGACAGTACCCGCCACTGCACACTGCAGGTGGCGGGCGCCCGTCACGTCACTTTATTCTTTATTCTTTTAGTGACAGTTTGAATAAAGGAAGGCCCGGTCACACATTGTGACTGTTGGAGTTCCCATTTCTTGTCTCTCTCTTTCTTGCTCTTGCTCTCCCGCCATAGCTCGCGTGCAAGCTTCGATCCTTCTCACCTTTCAACTGGTATCAGAGCTTGGCATTCTCTTGCTCGAGCTCGACTCGGTGCTTCCCGACCTTCGCATCGACTCGCTTCACGCATTGGGTCTCCATCCCGGCAGCCATAGCCGACCTCTTGAGCTCCCGACTCTCCCCGGCTTCCCGAGCTCCATCCTGGCCTTCTTGAGCTTCATCAGGGCCTTGCCCTTGAGGTATTGCTTCAGCATTTGCAGGCATTTGAGTGTATTCTCAGATTGAAACAGGGCAGGAACAAAGGGCAGCCACTCTTCTTGAGCTCCATAGCTCATATCTTCCCTCCCCTTTGCATTGGGCCTTCATGGCTTGGTATGTGCCTACCTTGGGCCATCATTGAGCCCCCCATTACCCCCTTTTCAGCCCATGTGGAGCAACAGCAAGTTCAGCACCAACAGGGCAGATTGCATCATTTTTTCCAGGCTGTGAGCACTCATCTACTTCAGCTCCACACTTGGCCATTGCTTCTTGCTCTCTACCTTGATCAAGAGGGCTATAGACTTCATGTTTGATGTCGTTCAAGCTTTGGGTATTGGTCTTGATCTTTCGGGGCTGATTTCTTCAGATTTGGGACTGTCATAAACTGTCATAACAGGCTGAAAATAGGGCAGCACCATTGGCATTAGCATTTGTTGCTTATACTCCATTCCGGTTGTGCTATTTGATGCCCGTATGCGGTCTACATGATGCCTAGTGCCTTGGGAATGTATGCACATGATTATGCCATGATTTTGGCTTGAAATATTGGCTGATTTGGGACTGTTATTTACTGTTATATAGTGCTGGAAACAGGGCAGCCACACTTGGCATTGGCATTTAATGCTTATACTCTACTCCGGTTACCTTGTTTGATGCCCGTATGCGGTCTACTTCCTACCCGGATGTATTGGGGATGTATGCATTTGGTTTGACCATGATTTTGGCTTGAATTTGGGGCTGAAATCTACTGTTTAGAACAGTAAATACATGCTGGAATAACAGTGGGCTGAAGGTACTTTACATGCTTTGGCACTTACCTACCGATACCGGATGTATGCTTTGAGCTTTGGCATGATATCTCTGACATTTGGGGACGACTTGGAGCATATGTATGAGATTATGGGATGCTTTTGAGCTTCGCATTAGCTCCGTCTTCACTGGCATTTGGACCGACTCGGCATGCTCGTGGACCGCCTATGCCTCATGTCTCTGCTTGACAGTTAGGCTTTTGCATTACATGCTTTGGTTCGTGACATATGCTATTTGGTTCGTGTATGCCATACCGACATTTGGAGCTTGGATTTGGATGTATTTGAGCATTCCCGGCTTACTTGATCACTGATCTTGGTTGCTATTTGGATGTCATTGAGTTGACCGAGAGCTTATTTGGGCTTATGTATTGCTTCATGGTTAATATGACCGGTGCTTCATGTATGTCATGCTCTCTTGGATGCGCTTGATGCATTGACAGGGTCACTTATCACTGGTGCTTTCTCTTGGGTTGTTTGAGCTTCTGAGCTCGCTTTGTACGCCTTTTGTGCCAGTGGGAGCATTTTACATGCTTTCTTGACCTTTGACAGTTGCATGCTATTGGAGCACTTACATGTATTTGAAGCAGTTTATGTCTTGAGCAGCTACATACACATTGAGACTTTGGGATCATACTCCGATCTTTATGGATATGCATTGATGTACTCTTGGTTCACAGGATGCTTATGAGCTGAGTCTCATATTTGGATCTTTCTCTTTGAGCAGATACCTATTTGTGTCAGGTTTTGGCAGTTACAGGAACACTTTGCCTAGAGTGTCTGGGGGTGTGCCTTTCACTGGCAGATGTTATTTTGACATGCTTGGTGTTGAGCTCATGTTCTTTTCACTGTCATTGGCCTTGCTTATGTCCGTTTCATGCCGGCTTTGGACCTAGCATTGTTTGCTTGACATTGGATCCTATTTTGGGACAGTTTGCTCTCTAGACTGCATACCTGCAATTTATTACAGCAAGCAGTTATTGGTGGACTGAGGTGTACTTTTCATGCTGAAATATCCTGATTTGGTGTACCGCACCTAGTACTAAGTGGGCAGCAACTTTTGGCACACTTTGCTCACCCTTTGGACCCCGTTTTGGTCATTTTTGGGCAGTTTCTGCAGTAAAACAGCAAGCAGTTTTGGACTGTTTGGGCATTTCCAGCCTATATAATGGCGTCATCTTCGCATGATAGTGCCATCTTTAACATTACAAAGTTGGATGGTACCAACTACTCTTACTGGAAGAGTCAAATATGGCAGGTTTTGGTGCAGAAATCTCAGATTAAGCCACTTCGGTTGAGTGGGGAGCAGCCTGAAACTATGGACATTGACGACTGGCTTGAACTTGATGAGCTATGCAAGTCCACGATTGTATTGTCTCTCACTGAACAGGTACATTATAATGTATTTGAGGAAGCACAGAGTGCATGGGATCTATGGAATAAGATCAAGAATCTTTATGATAAGAAAAGTCCGGCGAGTCAGATGTACTGGTTGAAGCAGCTTATGGATCTGCGCATGAAGGATAATGCGACTATGTCTGCTCACTTGAGCCAGTTCCATGCTATACTGAAGAACCTGACTTCGCAGGATATCACCTTTGGAGAGGAAGTAACTCCTCTTTTCTTGCTTGGAACTCTGAATGAGTCATGGGATGTATTCCGCACTGCTCTTTGTGCCTCTAGTGCTACTCTAAAATTGGCAGATGTTGAGAGTGCTCTTCTTCAGGAAGAGGTGAATCGCAAAAACTTGGATGCCTCTCGTGGTAGTCATGCTTTGACAGTTAGAGGCAGGAATGACAGGTATGACCGTGGTAATGGCCGAGGCCGTGACTCGCAGAAGGGTCGGTCTAAATCTCGTGGTGGCAAGTCGCGTAGTAAGTCGCGTGGACGCAATGCAAATGTCACTTGTCATCATTGTGGGAAAAAGGGCCATATTAGACCACAGTGTCATGAGTTGCGCAATGAGAAGCGCAAGGATAAGGGGAAAGATAAAGTGCAGGAGAAGTCCTCTGATCGCAGCATAGTACCTGCGAAGTCCAACGTCAAGATTGAGGAAATTAATGTCACGCAGACTGAAGAGTCCGATGGTGGTGATGAGTTTATACTTGCAGCTAGTTCTTCTGATGCTTCACACTTGACTGAGACACCTAGTATGTATGCACAGTGCTGGTTATTGGATTCAGGTGCGTCCTTCCATGTGACGCCTTACCGTGAGTGGTTTCACTCTTACCGTACTGTATCTGGATCAGTCAGACTTGGAGATGACAGGTCTCTTGATATTGTGGGCTGTGGAGATATTCAGTTGCAGTTTTCCACTGGCAGTTCCTTTTTGCTCAGGGATGTACGTCATGTACCTGCGCTTACGCGTAGTCTTATGTCTGCAGGACAGTTGGATGATGCAGGATTTCATGTCTGTTTTGGGGATTCTGCCTGGAAGATTACCAAAGGCAGACTTGTGCTTGCTAGAGGCGCCAAGGCTGGCAGCCTCTATCCTCTTGTTGTATCTGGGTCTTCTGTAGACCATGTTTTGGCAGTGGGCTCTATCCCACATGTATCACTTTGGCATGCCCGTTTGGGGCATATGTCTTTGAAAGGAATGAAAATGTTATCTGGTTTGCAGTATCTTCCGCCTTTGGATTATGCATGTTTTGACTCGTGTGATCATTGTCTTTATGGTAAGCAGAATAGGTCTACGCATAAGAAATCGAATAGGCCACGCATGAGTGAGCCCTTGGCATTGGTGCATTCCGATGTTTGTGGGCCTATGCCTTGCATGTCTATGGGTGGCGCGAAGTACTTCGTTACCTTCATTGATGATTTTTCTAGGAAAGTGTGGGCTTATCCCATAAAGCAGAAGTCCGATGTCTTGGCAGTTTTTCAGAGATGGCTTGCTCTTGTTGAGAACCAGACTGGGTATAGGCTGAAATGCCTTAGGACAGATAATGGGGGAGAATATGTCTCGCATGCTTTTGAGCAGTTTTGTGATGACAGGGGTATTAAGCGTCAGTTGACCGCCCCTTACACCCCACCCCAGAATGGTTTGGCTGAGCGCATGAACAGGACTATTCAGGAGCGTGTGCGCTCTATGCTTAGCCATGCAAGCCTACCCCCGAGTTTTTGGGCTGAGGCAGTTAGTACGGCAGTGCATGTCATAAACCGATCGCCTTCCAGTGGATTGGATTTCCAGGTTGCAGAGGAAGTTTGGGCTGGTAAGCCACCCTCTTATGCGCATCTCCGTGTCTTTGGATGTGAGGCATTCTGCCATGTGTCCAAGGACAAGAGGAGTAAATTGGATCCAAAGAGCATTAAATGCATATTCCTTGGCTATGGTGAGTCAGGAGAGATGGGCTATCGCCTATGGGATCCGCAGGCGCGGAAAATAGTACGCAGCTTGTTGTTAGGGGTAAAGGCGCCTCCGCCGTGCCGCCCCGTGTATTACTACACTGACAGTACCCGCCACTGCACACTGCAGGTGGCGGGCGCCCGTCACGTCACTTTATTCTTTATTCTTTTAGTGACAGTTTGAATAAAGGAAGGCCCGGTCACACATTGTGACTGTTGGAGTTCCCATTTCTTGTCTCTCTCTTTCTTGCTCTTGCTCTCCCGCCATAGCTCGCGTGCAAGCTTCGATCCTTCTCACCTTTCACTTACCGAGCCCCTTACATGGATGATTTTACACAGATATTTGGGCTTTTATTGGAGCTTGATTCTTGCAGGTTTATTTGCCACCTGCCATTCTTGGTTGGACATGTATGTCAGTACATGGTATGAGACACTGCAAAGTTATGTATACTCCTATGTTTCGGGGATTTTCCCCTATTTTCCCTATTTTTCCTAATGTCAAAATGCATAAGAGACTTGTGTTGGATTCCTGATGTCGAAATGCATCTAGAAAAACTCTAGCTTGCCCATCCGCCACCGTTTAATTTTTCATGAAAATTGGCTCTTTAACACCTCTCGGGCATTTTCCGGCTCCAAAACGAGCTTCAACACTTCAAGAATGGGTCCAAATCAGGTCCTAAAATCCAGCTCTCATTGGCGACCATGGGATAGGGCAACTCAGCCCTTCGAATCCCACGAACAAATTTGCACATAAACACAACCACAAAGAGCATCAAGCTGATACAAAAAATACACAACAAAAACAACACAGCTCTCACCCTACCCCCTTGTCAAAACCAAGGCATGAAATCCGTGAGGAGTAGGCCTAGCATAATCTGATAGAAAGTCGAAAGCTAGTCACTAACCAAATACTCCAACACAACCAAGCTAACAAGAACCATCAAAGAGGTCATCCTCAGTGGTGGTTTGAACTACCTACCTAACTAAGGAGAACTCAACTAGGAGCTCCTACTAAGTGAGGACTCCTATAGCCTAATCAACAAATATTATCTTTTAGCACATTGGGTCTTTAGCCTCTTATTTTCTATACTCGAGCGTGTAAAAAGGAGGGAGTTGAGCGTAGTGACCCAAGGAGAGCAAGGCATCAACCTTAGGTATTGTCTTGATACCCAAGAACCTACCAAGCCTGCACAAGGTGACACTTACTCCTTTTCTAACACTCACTTTTATTTTTGCTCCAACCTTCGCGTATTCTTATTTTCAAGCTAGATGCCACCCCTAGGAAGTCAAGGCATCGGGGTCTGACTCGTCCCCCCCAAGAACTTACCAGGCCTTCACAAGGTGATAAACAACATCTCAAGATTTTTTTCATTTTTATAAGGGTTAGAACCCCTTTTTACACACCTCTATATATTCATACATTGTCTTTCAGATATTTAGGGTTTTGTCTCTTTCCATCATTATTTTAGTAGGCTTCTCTAACTGCCTCACAACTAACAGGAACTCCCAGAACAGTCGCCTAGTAGGTCAACAGAACAGGGTCGCTAGAATTCCCATCTAAAATAGGTCTTACAATGCCTTACAATGCCTTGCAGGAGGCAATGACTACTCAGACCTCCCCCAGACACACAAAGCCTAATCTTGGGACTTTATGCCTCGATTGCCAGTCCCCACCAAACAAAAGAAAGTACCTCTTGTACACACATATATCATTAATTGCTTAAGGGAAAAGACTTGACGAAAAGGAGACGAAACCACTTGGAATGGCCACAAGAAGCTCCTCAGCAAAGGCTCATTCCAGCGACTTCGTTAACCTGTATGATGCAATCACTACAACAAAACCCCATTAACTGTACCCGCACCAAACAAACGAATGGCCCTCTTGGCCTAAAATGGATAGTTCATTCTAATCCATGCAATATATGATCTCCTTGGCATACACAACACATCCTATCAAACTAATTAGGATACCAAGGATAGCATAAAATAGGAGGACTAGCCTCATGCTACTCATGCGAGTCAGCTAAAAGCTTGATCTATGCTCTTTGTAGATCCACTAGCCCAAGCCTTTCTACTGATATCTCAGTAATAATGGCCATCTCTTCTTGGTACTATGAGATGAATGAATGACATCATTAGGTTGATATATCTCATCCCCTTGGTTGTCATTCAAACGGATCGCTTGTCCCAACTTCCAATAACTCCTCCAACAGGGAAAATCATGGATTTATGATCATTCAACTCTTCTCTAATTGGACCATTACATATGTCAATGATACGATCCAAACTAGACAGAGCTTCAAGCCTAGACCCATCACATAGATGCATCTCAAGGCGGCAGTCCCTATTGTCAGGTGTCACATTATGGCCTTTAGTCGCATCCTCTTGGGAATCCATCAAAGCATGTCCACATGCAATTCCTAGCCCTTCATCTGACACACCAACAGTATTTTTAGGGGTTTTGGGCCTCCAAACCCATCTCATATTCCTTTTCATATTCTTAGACTGCCTCATCTGCTCACATTGATCCAATGGACTCACTGTGGATTTATCACCATTACCAGATGGCCTCACAGCCTTGTGGCTTCTATTTAGTACAGGTGGACCTTTGGCATGCCGCATCTTCCCTACACGAGATGTCTTTACTTGCCTTTGTCCACTCTGCAACAACTACTTAGCCATAGGAACCATGCTTTTACTAAAAGGAATAGCATCTACTCAAAATCATGATTCATCTATAAATTGGAAAGGTCTCTCAAGAGCCTTACTAGGAGCACAACTAGAACCACTCATAGAATGCTCATCTAAGCTTGTAGACCTAATGGTTCTATCAATTCCACCATCACAACTACCTCTCATGGAAGTGTTGCAAGCCTTGATGGGACTTACTGGGCTTGGAATCCTTTTGTCCCCAGGGGGTATATTATCCCTACTATTGCCATTTTCTGCCTGGAGATTTTGGCTACCAAGGTTCCTCTCATAGGCTGCCTTGGTATCAACGAGTGAGTTGTCTCCTTGTAGAAATGGTTGGAAGCTAGGATGCACTTGTACTGAGCGGGGAAAACTCCAAAAGTTTTCCCAACATCTCTGAATATGTCCCTCATAATCAATGGTATGCATCTTTGCTTCCCTTAACGACTTAGGATTTCGCAGTCCCACTTAGATTTGCATGTTAATCTCTAAGCCACTCAAAAAGAGCTCACATAGCACATCACCTGGCAATGTAGTAGATCTTCTTGGCCAAAGCCTCAGAATATCATCAAAGGATCTAGTGTATTCTTTAACAGAAGGATAGTACTCTTGCTTAATTTGCATTAGCTGCCCTAAAACTTGGGTCATAGGCACCTTCTTCTCATATTCATCTAAAAATTGATCACTCAACTCCTTAAAGGATTTAATAGATCCCCTTGGGAGGCTTCAGTACCATTTTCTAGCCTCTCCCTTTAGGGTACTTGAGAATACGAGCATCCAATGAATATCATTGAACCCACTTGCAAGGTAAGTTAGGCCGTATTCTCGTAAATGCACCATCAAATCCTCATTAACCAGCCCATGAAACACTAGGAGATCCCTATAAGGAGGAGGGCATTTAGTCCTTTCCTTTGGGATCAGCACTAGGCCATTCAAATCCTCATAATCATGGCCTAACCCTTTCTGCCAACTCATAAAGTGGTCTAGGGAGACCTATAGCTCTTAGCATGTCATTCCGATCCTTTCTTAGAGGATCTTCCATATCTTGCCCCTTCCTAGGCAGTTCCATGATGGCTTTATCTAGGAGCTTCTGTCCCTCATCAAAAGAAAACTTATCCTTAGCACTTAGGACCTGGGGACCGTGTAGAAAGAATGTCCCATAGAATAGCTAGTATGACGAGGAGTGTAAGTTAACTCATCTCTGTGTTGTACTGGAGTTTACATCTGGTATTCTCTATAGTACTCTATAAACTTTGATACATCCTTGTAAATTACATTCCACATGTAGTGTTCTTTAATATTCTTAAATGTAGCTTTTACTCTTCTATGTCTAACCACAAGCTTTCATGAAAATCCTTCATAATCTGAACATGTGTAACTGTGCCAAAATACTACTCTCAATGGTGATCCTATTTTCTTCTTTGGATGCTTCCATAAGAAACCATCTTTCAAGAATTAGTCAAAAGCCTTTCATCTAATCCTTTTGAATTCTATCTCTGTCTATTAATCTCTCTCAATCAATGTACTAAGGTACTGGCCAATCTATAGCCATTCACCCTCATATAATTGATTTGCAAAATTTTCCATAGAAAATACATGGGATTCATGATTCACTATCCATTCATCTCTCTACTAAGGTTTTGGCCAACAATTTGTAGCCATTCACCCTCATAGAATTCCATTGTAAAATATTCCATAGAATATACCTAGCATTCATGATTCACTATGGTGGTTGAAATCTCAACCTCATCATCCTCTACTATCATACCCTCTTCATCCTCATATCTAGCTGTAGATAGCATGTCTGCTAAGCGAGATTTCTTTATCTACAACATGTCTAAATTTTGGTTTTATTGTTTTTATATAAGCAATCTATCTTAACATGGCTATATCTAGAGTAGAGCAATTGGTAATCATTTCTAACAGAGGTAAATGGTCTTTTTCTACTATCACTAGAGCACCAATAAAGTACTCTTTATCACACTTTAATATAGTCACACAATTCCCCATAGCTCTCTCTTGACCCATGGATATCTCCTTTGTCTTTCATTTAAAACTTTTGCACCAAACCTTACTACATATATGTTCCCTTCTTCATCACCTTGACCTATAGCCTAGCCAATTCTTATTGGACTAGTGTCCACTGTAATAATGATAGATTTCCGATCTGTATACTCTACTTCTCTCAATATTGATGTAGTCTTCAAAAGCTTCTTTAGTTTCCTTATAGATTTAGTATGTCTTTTATCACAAAAGAGTTTTTGTCCTTTTCTTAACAACTACTACAAGTCATCTACAATGTGAGCAAAATGGAGAATCTTGACTAAGCAAAACACATATGCTCCAAGGAACCTTGTGACATTAGATATTGATGAACATATCTCTTCCATATTCTCAATTGCATTGACTTTTATCAGATAAGGCCTTCTTCAATAAGGCCCACACATATAACCACTATTAATACTTCATTGATTCCGAAACACCATTTTTTTACTTGAAAGGGTCAAGTTCACTTCCTCTAACTTGCTAAGGATTTTATCACAATCTAATATATGATATCTAACAAACTTTCTACAACCATGTTCATCCAACTACCAGTCTTGTCTTTCTCTACACACCCCTTAATGGGCACATAATCCAAGAATGACATAGTTTTGGAATATAATCTATGAGTACCTTGTTCATGGTTTTCATCATATGAGCCATAGTGTACACATATGAACTAAGCCAAGTGGAATATTCCTTGTAATCAAGTCTATGCTATGCAATGCAAGATGGAATTGTGGTCGTAACTTGAGTACAGATCTCCCAAAGAATAAATAGCTCTACCAACAAACTCTTTTGCAAATTCATCCACCACTAGTATTGTATCCACATTCTAGATGGTCACTTTGTTTGCTGGCTAGAGGTCCTATAGTTGATATGAACCATCAGTTAGAGTATGGTGCAAATGAAGGACCTAGAATACCCATTCTCATTCTTCCGTTTAATAGATCTATGAGTTTGGGAAAGTGAGCCCTAGGCACTAATATGGGTCACAAGTTTCAAGGTATGTGTGGCAAGGTAAAAATCACCATGGGTGCTACTACTCCTAGCTCCACACAACCTATTTCATTTACCTGAAATCAGGATGCCTTTCCATGCTTGGATAACATCTCTATGAAACTCTATCTCTATGCTAGTATAAGAGAAACTATTTCCTTTCCATCTTTAATTCTTTAAGAGATTCCTTTGTAAATTAATTTCCAATTTTCCTTAGCTCTCCTAGGTTTGGTTATTTGAAGCTAACTTAGTTAACTCATCACTCTCTAGAGGCAACATAATTGCAACTGGCTTCACCTTTTTATCCACTATTCTCAAATCTGGCTTCAACCCTATTTTTCCCATATTCCTCTTCATACATCATAAATTCAACAATGACTTGAAACATATTGAAGAAAATTGCTTGTATGATGGTAGACCCAATAGTATGCTCTATTTTTTAACAAAGCTAAATTATATGAAGCTATGTTTGAAAAAGATACCCCATTGTATAATCCAATATCTTCTCATCACCTTGCAAACCTTGCTTTCTCATACTCTTTTCAACCCTACAAACATATTGTTTGGAAGCTCTATTAATTTCTTCAATCCTTGGGAATATCACGAAACTTCTTTTTATGAGAATCCTATGAAGCCCAAAGTAAAAGCATCTTCACCTACAGCAACAATCAAGATCTTTACCCCCGATCTTTATCCTCTCAGTAGTACTATTGTAATCCCACATTATAGCATTGCTTAATGACAACTTGGATAACTCTCTAGAATTGGAAGGTAGTGGATAATCCCTCAACATATCCATGTTTCTTGCATGATTAACACATATTGTCATAAAATACACTACTTTTCTATGATCTTTATTCTTAATTATCGCATAGATAAGATCATCATCCAAAACTTTAGCCTTCATCCATGCTGCAATAATAAATGGTTGCTCTAAGATCATCGGGTTTGATGAGGAATCTTGCTTAAAGAAATGGTGATTGTTTTGTATATATCCTAATATGGTAATCTTCACATTTGGATAGGTAGCATATAGGTCTCTTACAGAGTTGTTATTTGCCCACATCCTCTATCCATGCTCAATATCTATAAGCCATCC
Organism: Lygodium microphyllum; assembly: GCF_053477565.2. Taxonomy (NCBI): domain Eukaryota; kingdom Viridiplantae; phylum Streptophyta; class Polypodiopsida; order Schizaeales; family Lygodiaceae; genus Lygodium; species Lygodium microphyllum. The sequence continues at coordinate 89,692,958 of NC_141150.1, read as the reverse complement.
TCCATTCTCATAAATACTCCTCACTAAGACATTTATCTTGGAACCATGGTCTATCAGTATAACACATGAACTTTCTAGCTCTCCAACCTTCATTATAGTTTCTATGGTAGTATGGATCCAATGGTTCTTGGAATAATGACTCATGTTATCACCCCTAAAGCCAATTTATCCTTTGTATAGTGCATAGGCCATAAATCTCATAACATTTATCTCTAAGCCATGGTCTATCAATATAAGACATGGCTTTTCTAGCTCTCCAACCTTCATTATAGTCTTTATGGTAGCGTAAACCCATTGATTCCTAGAATAATGACTCCTATGTATCCCTCTTGAATCCAGTCCATCCTTTATATAGTGTATAGGACATAAATCTCTTGTGTTTTTACTACATATCACAGTTTTCTCTGCAACACTATTCACTTTAGAACTATCTACAATGATCTATTGTGCTTCTTTACAAGCAGTCTCTCCATATGCATCATTTTTAAAAACCAATTGTATGCACTGTAAACCTATTTCTACTTCAATATATATCATACTTGAGTTGACTCACCCACAAACTATCTTTTCTTTCTATAATGTTTATGATTTCTTCATGGAACTCTCTTTTTTCTATTCAAAGGATTTCATGCAATGTAAACTCAACTTTATTATTCAGAATCCTCTCTTCCAAAATCTTTTAAAGATCTGTAGCCATCTCTATGTTAGGAAGTATCTTGTATCCTAGTTCCTTTCCCTTTGTCGTCTTTTCCTATTTCTTTTTTTTTTCTCTTTCTTCTTGTGTACATATTCCATATTTTGCTCTAGACCATGTCTAGCATGAAGTGTAGATTACTCAAGCTCCATCCTACCACTCCCTCTAGAACCCTCTTTGAGTACCATGGGCTCTTATCATCTATTTTTCTTTTATCTCCCACAATTACATATGTGTTCTGTTGCTTTACTAAATAAGCATAAATAGAATAGGAATCCATAGGGGAATCCTACCTAGTCTTCTCTATAAAACCCTGACTTGCATTATTCAGCTCAAGTCTTAGCACTTTATACTTGCCTAGAATTTTCATGGCATAGGTCCATAACTCTATTTTATTATATGTACTAGGAAATTGGAGATCTCTCTATTTGTAGTCCATATAAAATAGTATCTATAGCTGGATATGGATTCAACACTGAAAGATCTTCAAGAATACTCTACATATTCCCTTTCCAAAGTTTGTAGAAAGGGGAAACTAGTTTGTTTTACACGAATCTTCCCATCCTTACCAAAAATCAAATATCTTCATAAGGCATCTATGTAAAATTGGCAGCCTTTATAATCATGCTTTGTACTATTACACCATTATAAACAACACACAAAAACTTCCCTAGGCGGCATCTTCAAAGTAGAAGCTTCCCTTGACTCTTCACAATTAGCAAGTTTGATTTGTAAATCCAATATATTTTTTATAATTTCATCCATGGCACTATTTTTTGAAGAATCTATAGAAGGCATGGGAGATAGCTGCCTAATCACTAGCTTTGACACTCGTGTTGGCTGATTAGGTATAGGCCTAAGCATGGCCAATAGCTCTCTTATTCTTTGTCTCTTTAGTAGTTTTGATAAAACATACTTCATATCTTTCCATTCAGTCTTTATGCCCTACTTTGTAGCATCATCATTTAACATCTTCTCTATCTCTAGCTACAGTGAAGGGTCCACAACTTGTAAAAGAAAAAAAAATTCTCTATAAGCAAAGATAATTGGACTATACCATCCAATTGATCAAACTTCATCTCACACTCTCTTTGTAGCTTTAGAGCAAAGAAACCCTTTGCAAGCTTATGAATTGACTTTAGAAAAGTCTGCTTGGTTACTCTATCTGTATTCTCTATGAAATACTCCTCTTTTAAGGCTCTCTTGAAACCAACCCATGTATCTCCATAATCTATGTAGATGCACTCTATGTGGCTCTAGATTTGATAAGAAATAACCCTAGTAAAATATCTTAGTATATCATCTATCCATACATTGGGAAGCTCTAGCTTCTCTACATAGAAGAGAAAAAAATTGGAAATATATTTACCGTCAAACTTCATCTCTACAATCACTATTTGCAAAGCCTTGGTAACAACCTCTTCATGTTTAATCAATTCATATGTCCTCATGCAATCTCTAATATCTATTGTCCTAACAACATCTTCATCTTCAATTAGTTCTCCCATCTTCTAGATGTTAAAATAGGCCTTTTATGTCAAGTTCACACTAAATATCAAGGGTTAGAAAGGCCTAGTCCTAAGCCTACTAAGGATCAAGGGAAAAAAAAGATAGATGGAAGAAATAAATATTAGAATAAGAACTCTTGAATATATTATAGTATAGATAAACTCAATGGGAAATTGTATTGCTCTTAGAAACTTTGTACAAATGTAGTAAATCCCTTCAAGCTAAATACAATGCACCTAAGACAATAGGTTAGAAAAACTCTATCTAAAATAATAGCTCAACACCACTCTTTCAGCCCATAAGAATTTACAAGAGCAAAGACAAAGAAAACATTTGGAAATATTGTAGAATACCTTGCCAAAATATTTCAAATATGCATAAATCAACCTAGAACTACTTCATCCCTCTTTCTTTGGTAAAAACCTCTAAGACCTCTTCAATTATCACTTTCAATTCTCACCTATAGTAGTAGATAAAGATATCTTTAGATCTATCCCAAAAATAAGCTCCTACAACCAGACCTTTTTGGGCTAAAGGCACTCATAAAGAGGTAGAATCACTTATCTTTTACTTCAACCATGTTAACCACGATAGTAAATCACTTGTTTATTTACTCAGTCTTGTAACAATGGCTTGGATCTTTATTTATAACCATTTACAATTGTTTAAGCCTGCTTTTCACTATTACTTTTTATGCATTTTGCCTTCCAAACTCTTGGTATTTACTTTTCTTATATTCTTTTTTTTGTGCCTAGTTGCAACTTGTTTTAATCATATCTTTCACATAAAAAATCAAAATGGGGTCATCACCATACTCAAATCGAAGAGAATAGACCTGATTTGACAAGGCAACATGGGTAAAATTTTGAAAATCCATTCATATTAGCCAAAAATATTGTTCTTCATAACGTGTCATTTTTTGATATGTTTAGACTTGGAAGACTTGTACCACTCAAAATAAGTCTTGGCACACAAGTAATGGTCTCTAACAATCTAATTTTGGTTACTTACATATGTACTATATGAATTGGTACTTTACACTATGTCATTTATTGACTTACTCTTGATAGGTCACATTAATCACCTAGTAACTTATCCCATAGCTAAATACTGAAATCCTATAACATTGAAGAACCTATTTACTCTCACACTATGTAGACATAGAGTGTCTCGACATTAGGCTACCTTTGAGTAAAGTTTTGAGTGGAATGAAAACTTTCGTAGATACAAGGGTTGAGAGAGGGTTGCGATAATGGTAGGCTTGATGATCTCATAAATATAATGTGGCCTACTTGCATCAGGGAATGAGAAAAGACTCTTGTTCTATGGGTTGTGGTTCATTCAGGGGTTTGATAGTGATTTTGTTAGGTTGTTGTGACTTCTCTTGAAGACTCCATGGGATAGGCTTGGAAGGCTCAAGATCTTTGTGTAAAGTTGCCCTGCCTACTACAACTTGCCTTGAGTAGCCTTTACCCATTCCTTGACCTTGTAACTTGCAATTAGCTATTGAACTGGGTTAGAATATACATTTTCCTTTGGTAATAGTTTTCTTAGTAGTCTATGGTGCTGCTGTAGAGCTTTTGCATTGCAAGTGATATCCATTTGTGGTTGTGGCATGACTCTTTCAATCTTAAGTTTGAGTTCATCTCTCTTTCTATTTTTCTTACCACTTTTTTTGTCAATGACCAATCCATTCATCATTGTGGGGCCTTCAATGTTGCTCTCCCAACCTTACTTTTTATGCAAGTGATGGCATGCATAGAAATGGGAATATGTTGTTCATCATTGAGCATTTCCAATGTGAATAGGCCCAATGAAGCAGATTGTACTATTTCCTTGCTATTGGTTGTCTTATGATGTGAACAATATGGATACATGTGCTTGATTCCATATATGAGGGAAATGTTGATCAATATCACTAGAGGGATTAATCTCAACTTGTTGCATAGCCCCACTAGGAGGTCAATAGTGCCAATTGTGCAGCAAGTGGAGACTATAAAAGTATAATTTGAGCCACAATTAAACTGTAGATATGTAAAGTTAGGAGTAGAAGCTTACCCAAGGCTCTACAATAGACTACTTCATGGCCAAATCCTCCATAGTTAATTCATGTGATGAGGTCAAGGACATTTTGAAGAAAGGTGGTCCCCACCACACTAAATCCATTGCACATTCTAGTGGCATGGTCTAGAAATTTTGAGTGATTCTACTATCTTAAGAAATTTTTGATATTTCTTCCTAACATTTGTGATTAAGTCCTATGTTTCCTTGGTTTTTGTATAACTTGGCCTTGTAAGTATATCCTAACATGATGCATGTGGCATTTTATATCTACTATGTTTGTGGTGGAGATCATCCACATAAAATAGCCTCCTGCATAACATTATTGATATTGGAGCGATCAAGTTTAGAGTTCCCAACTAAGGGTTCATAGACCCTTTCATCGCATATGCCCTTGATGAAGGCTATTCTAACTACCTTGATGGACATTGGGTCTCTCTCTGCCAGGAGTCCGTTTGTACAAACTTCGAAACTTAGAGACTGTTGACCCTAGTGCAAGATGGAGAAAAAGGACGCAAAAGAAAATTAAAAAATGTGAAGCAAAGCGGAAAAGGTGGCCAACAGAAGAATAAGAGAAGAAAAGGACAAAAGCATAAGGGCAACCTTAAAAATTGAGGCAAAGGCAAAGGCACACTTTAAAATGTAAAGCTGCCCCCCAATTTTTGTAAAAGAGCATCAGGCTCCCTCCCTGTGCAAGTTGTAAAGAGTATACGAGCATAGGTGAAGGCATAACATAAATAGAAGGGAATAGGAAAAGAGCACCTTGGCAAGATGATCGGTCACGTAAAAAAGGGGATGGGTGCCCAAAGGGATGAGGGCATGTATAAAAGCCAAAAAGTGAGTAGAGAAGCTCATTCTTGGTGTGTGGCAAAAGTGGCTCTTCTTCTTCTTCTTCTTGCTTGCTTGCTCGTTCTTGAGCTTGAGAGAGGGAGTGTGAGAGAGTGAGTGTGTGAGGGTGAGGGTGAGGGATTGCGGTGGAGAAGCTCTCCATCTTCTCCTCTCTTCTTCTCTTCTCTTCTCTTGTCTCATGCGCAGCTATGGAGGATGGAGCTTAAAGGTAGAGGATTGAGCTTTCTTGAGCTTGCATCATGGATCGTGGAGCTACCAGTGTGAGTGATAGAGAAGGGTACTCAATTGGGAATTAAGATAAACTCACTACACTTGTAGGATTGAGAGCGTGTGCGACTATGTGAGAGGTAGCCATTAGCATTCAGCTTGAAACTCTTGAGCAATAAGTGGTCCATGGGTCTTGGCAATCAAGCAAAAGCTCCCACATTTTGGTTTTGTTGCCAAGACAAACTTATTCGAGCCTTGAGTGCTTGCATGCTTCAAATCGAGCATTGGAGGATTTTCCCCAAACTAGTGCTTGAGGTAGATAGGTAGAAAGAAATAGCATTTGATCTTCAAGCAAGTAAGTGTTTTGGATTTGTGAAGTTTGGATAAGTTGGTTTGATTAGCATTAGCATCTACTTGTGCTTTGTAGGGATTGGTAGGCATTTAGATAGGAAAAATAGGGAAAAAGGAAGAAAACCATAGTAGGGTTTTGGGCTACAGTAGGCCTAAATCGAAGGAAAGCGAGTTGTAATCTAGAAACAAGAGGAAAAGACATCCACGGAGTATTGGAGAGGATGTCTAAAACCCTGAGAGGGGGGAGGGGGAAGTGAGCTTATTTTTTAGTTTTTGAGCTTTGAGAGAGAGAGAGAGAGAGAGAGAGAGAGAGAGAGAGAGAGAGAGAGAGAGAGAGAGAGAGAGAGAGAGAGAGAGAGAGAGAGAGAGAGAGAGAGAGAGAGAGAGAGAGAGAGAGAGAGAGAGTGTGTGTGTGTGTGTGTGTGTGTGTGTGTATGTGTGTGTGTGTGTTGGAGCTCTAGGGCAAAGAAGAGAGAGAGAGAGAGAGAGAGAGAGAGAGAGAGAGAGAGAGAGAGAGTGTGTGTGTGTGTGTGTGTGTGAGTGTGTTGGAGCTCTAGGGCAAAGAAGAGATCGAGCACACCGATTCAAAGATTTCTAGCTATTCCAGGCATACACAAACCTTCCTCTACATCTAATAATTGATTTTGGAAGTTTCTAGCATTTGGTATCAACTACAAAATTCAGATGAATTGAAATCGTGCCTCGTGGGCCATTTGCACTACCAGAATCAGACACTTGTTATGGAGTCCGATTCCTAGAGTTAGACACCGAGTCACTCAAACACCCAGACTCGGACACGTTTGATTTTTGCAGTCAGACAATCCTAGAATCGAACAGTTTGATTCTAGAAATTGAACCTCTAAGAATTAGACTCACTAACCAAAACTTGAAAATTGATTGATCCAGCACATCCCATGACATGAACGATGGCTCAAGTTGCACCCAGACTTCAAGATTGCAACTAAGCTGCCTAGGAAGTGACCTCAAACAAGCCCCCAAACCACTCATCTACCACTGATACGTTTCAAAGGACCCAATCGAATTGGTTAGAGTGACCATCTAAGGGAGCAAACTAGAAAAGTGTGTTGCATCACATCATTTTTGTCACAGTCATGCACTGCCTAAACAATCACTTAAAGTGCACTCAAAAAGCACAAAGCCTGATTTCACACTATGCATGAAAAGAAGCACCCCACGGACACTTGAGTGCACTTAGATTTGAGGACTAGTTGAACTAATAAGAAGCTCATACGCAAGATAAGCGGCCCGAATGAACCCACTAATAGGAGAAGAACCTCAAACCAAAAAAGAGCGAGAAGTTCAACGCAATTAGGAATTCAACATTGCCTTAGCAGACCAGTTTGATCAACACCCTAGAGAACCGAGAGGTCGACAAGAAATCACAAGACCAAGCTCTAGCCATGATAGTGACTAGCTCGACTTGGGAGGGTTCCTAGTCGACATCCAACAAAGGATCAATCGTTACGACTTATAAACCAAGATGGAGAATCATGGTAGACCAGCGAAGGATATTATAGCTGATTTTGAGAAAGAGCAGAGATTGGCCAAGAGAGCGCTACAGGGCATAGCTACTTACAACTAAGAGCAACAAGCTCAAAGAGGCTGTGGTACAAAATAGAAATGCAAGAGGTCCAGCACATTTTAGCACTTGCCAATTAGAATAGAACACGACCGGATGCAGAGAAGGAAAGAGCACTAGAAGTGGACCTCACATTGAGTGAGCTTCTTCACTAAGTGACTCATAAACAACATGGCTGCAAAGTAAAGTGGAGTGTCTCTAGAAAGTTCACTGCTTAGCAGGGCTAGGAATCACGCCAAATTTGAGGAGCCAACCAAAGATACCCATAGTTGCCAAGCAAATCAAAAAGTACCAACCCAAAAATGGCCTGTATAGCTTAATAACAAAAATATTTTCACATTAAGCTGAAAAACTCCATTCAAAAAAATAAAACTAATACAAAAGGGCATTTCATTGCAAGGATCCAACAACCTAGATGCAGCCTCATTAGGAAAGAAGACCCGCCGAAGGAAGAAGAAGAGGGCTGACACCAAAGTGGCACTAAAAATGCATAGTGTGACCACGCTAAGAGGGAAGCAAGTGGTGGATGTAGAGGCCAAGACTTCAACACCTAAAACCACAGAGAAAGGGAGTGCCAAGGGAATAACCTGACCCAAAGCGCTAGTTGGAAATAGTCGACAAGGTTAAGGAGTGGGTGAGAGAAGCCCAAGAGCATCTAAAGGATGTCAAGCCCATCTTAAAAGATGAGATCGACAAGTTCTCCAATGTGAGCATGCCCGTCTCATTGATACGCATGAACTCAAGAGATGCATTCACACCTTACACAGAATCACAGAGACAAGGCTTAGATGCCAATTGTAGGCAAGCTGCTCAAGACCAGTAGTAGCAGACAAATGTAGTGTTGAGAGTGGAAAAAGACTGAATTTTTGATTGATTTTTGTTATTTTTGAGGTCTGAATGATTGATTTTTGATGGATTTATAGTGATGTATGGTTATTAATGGAAGTGTTTGAGAGTGTCTTGGATGATAATTGATTATGTTTTGGAATTTTATGATGATTTTTAGTGGAAATATGAAGCTCTGTGATGATCTGATAGGTTTTGTAAAGGTTCTGATTGGTTCTGATACCTTCTATATAGCTTCTGTTTTGTTCTGATTTTCTTCTATATGAAGAATGGATTGATGATTGATGGATTTTGAAAGCTTATTGAATATTTTTTGATAGTTTGGAATGGTTTTAGTATGAGTTATGAGGATTTGATGTTCTCTGATGACCTTTTGTAACCCTCTGTAAACCTTCTGTAGAGCCTCTGTCTCTGCTCTGTTCCTGTTCCGTTCTGTTCTGTAGATCTTCTGTAAGTGTTTTGTAGAATATATATGTGACTTTGGAAAAGTTTTCTAACTTTTGGAAAGGATGAATCTAAGTGCAAAAGAGCTAAAAAAATGGAAGAAGCAATTGGGCTGAAGAGACTGAAGAGAAGACTGAAGTGACAGTGACAGTAGTGAGCTATGAAGAGACACTGTAGTGGCTCTGGTGCCTCTTCGCATCAACAGACATACCTCTTGGGAGGTGCATCCATGACCTAAGAAGGATTATTGAGAGCCATTATTGAGTATTGTAGTGAGGAGATGATGTACTATTGAGAGAGATAGAGAGAGAGAGTCAGAGATAGTCAATTCTATCAAAACAACGTATCTATATATGAGAGATTGAGAGAGAAAACTATGAAGACATTGAAGATGAATGCTATGTGATTGATTTCCATTCAAAAATGGTGCATTCCTTCATATTCCTTGTTCTATTGATGGATTCTATGAAGATGTTGAAGATTATGGTTGATTCTATCAAATCATTGGGAGATATCTACTATGATGCTACGTGAAGATTTGCTGTTTTCTTTGTTTTGGTTATCAAAAGAATGAAATAAAAGCTTGTTGATGTTACAAGATAGATTTTCTTGCAGTAGAATCCCATTTTCCTTGGTGTTCCTCTTGGGGATCCATGTTTTTAGTGCATAGCCGAGGAAACTTGCCATCAACAAGCATCAACAGAGGTTGAAATTGAAGAAAATGGCATTGCCAAGAAGAGGAGAATTCAATGGGTGCTTGCAAAGTTCCTTCTTCCACTGAAGAGTTGAAGCCCCAAGAGAGACACCAAGGAAAAGGGGATTCTACTGCAAGAAAATCTATCTTGTAGCATTAACAATCTTTTATTTCATTCTTTTGATGACCAAAACAAAGAAAACAACAAATCTTCACGCAGCATCATAGTAGATATCTCCAACAGATTTGATAGAATCAACCATAATCTTCAATATCTTCATGGAATCCATCAATAGAACAATGAACATAAAGGAATACACCATTTTTGAATGGAAATCAATCACATATTATTCATCTTCAATGTCTTCATAGTTCTCTCTCTCAATCTCTCATATATAGTTACATTGTTTTGATAGAATTGACTATCTCTGACTCTCTCTCTCTCTCTCTCTATCAATAGTACATCATATCCTCACTACAATACTCTCATAATAACTCTCAATAATCCTTCTTAGGTTTTGGATTCACCTTCCACGAGGTATGTCTGATATGAAGAGTCACCAGAGCCACTACAGTGTCTTTTCACAGCTCACTACTGTCACTGTCACTTCAGTCTTCTCCTCAGTCTTCAGCAGTTGCTTCTTCCATTTGTTTTAGCTCTTTTGAACTTACATTCATCCTTTCCAAAAGTTAGAAAAATTTCCAAAAGTCACACATACATTCTACAGAACACTTACAGAAGGTCTACAAAACAGTACAATACAGTACCAAAGCAACTACAGTACAGTTACATAGCATAGATAGAGGCTCTACAGAAGGTTTACAGAGGGTTACAGAAGGTCAGCAGAACCTCATAACTCATACTCAAACCATTCCAAACTATCAAAAACTATTCAATAGGCTTCCAAAAGATCTCAATCTTCATCAATCATCAATCCATGCTTCATACAGAAGAAAATCAGAACAAAACAGAAACTATACAGAAGGTATTCAGAACCAATCAGAAGCTCAACAGAACCTATCAGAACATCATAGAGCTTCATATATCCACTGATAATCATCATGAACTTCCAAAACATAATCAATATCATCCAAAAAACTCTCAAATACTTCCATTAACAACCATACATCACTCTAAATCCATCAAAAATCAATCATTCAGACCTCAAAAACAACAAAAATCAATCAAAAAATCAGTCTTTTTCCACTCTCAACATATCCCCACACTTAGAAAGGAAGCGTCCTCGCAACCTAAGGAAAAGAAGAATATAAGTCCATTAAAGAGATCAAATTTATCTTCCATAGGATCTTCAATAATCTCTCCAAACCACGACCCCAACTTATCACCTGTATCTCATAGAAAATACTATTAAAGGAAAACTTCGTTATTCATTAATACATTTGATAATCATTTAAAAGCCATAACAAATTTGTAAAGGATATAAGAGGTTCTTCTTCAACTTTCCACCATAGGCTTTCCATCCACCATCAATAGTTTGAAAAGAGCTCTCAAACAAATTATTCAACCAGCACAAACTCATCACATACAATTATTACAACACACACAAACACTAACACAACCATCTGAATGACACCTCCAAAAAGAGAGATATTTATCATTAAGAATCATCCAAAATATATTGCAAAGGTATCAATGAAGGTGATCCCTTTTGAAGGCTTGGTGGTTTCGAAAACGATCCATGGAGAAGGATTCATCTACAAATGTCTTTGGAGGATTTTGAAAGAACTACAGGCACCACATCCTTTCTAGCAAAACAAGGTATCTGCTAGGTAGACATAGGGCATGAAAATACAGGACATCCAACTGTTGGGAATCAATGTTTACATTGACATTCATACAAAGCTTTGGAATAGAATTTTGATCATTATAGAAATGCCTATGCATGTATGCTAGATACCAAGCAAAATGAGCTGTTAATCTCACTGAAGGATCTAGAGATTGTGAATATTGGTGAGCAAAATGAAGGTAGTTCTAGTATGCTTGACTGGCAGTTGTCCAATCCCCTCGAATTATTGGCCTGTTAATGTGGGGTCTTGTAAGAGAATCAATCGAGCTCCATCCTCCTTTTCTGGGAATTTGTTGATCAAACCCTTCGTATTCACTAACCAACTGAGAGGGTTGAGAAATAGAAGTGGCAGGAGATGGAAGTGGAATAAGTAAAAGAGAATGAAGAGATGGGTAGGCAAAATCATAAAAGGAGGAATAAGATAAAGAAGGAGTGGTTGAAAATTTAAGTGAATCAGTTAGGAAAGGTGTTAATTGATAAACAAGAAAAGTAGAAGGTATATGGATGGATAACGAAGGGCATGGTGGAGAAGGGGAAAATACTCGATCTTCGATAAAAGAACAATAGGTAAATATGGGAATTTGAGGAAAACATTGAGGTTGGAAAAGAAGAGGTAAGATAGCTACTGAATTGGTTTGATAAAGGGAAAGATAGGTATCATAGCGATGAGCCATTTGTTGGTAGTACAATAGGCTAAGAACAGAGGGGCCTAAGACAAATCTTCTCTGATAGACATTAAAAAAGGTTGAATCAAATGGATGGTTTTTGGAAAGATGAGCTAGGAGATCCACCCTTAATTGGTTAGTGCTCTACACATAGGTAGAAGCTGTATTCTGATGTTGATTTAGAACCACAGAATCAATCATTGAGTGCCATGAATTGTCAGGGAAAGTAGCCACTTTTGAGGAGTAACACTGGAACATGTCGTCTATCTGGAACTCCAAATAGTTGACATACAAAACAACTTGCAAAACCACGTCCCCCACATACTAGGCCAGATCTACTTCATTTGGAATCAATAGATCACCTCGTAGATACATGTAAGACAGCAACATGGTATCCATCGTCACAGAATCTTCAAACACCATACAAACCACTTCTGTCAGCAACTCAGAAGACCAAGCCCCACTCCAACCATCCTCTGGAAGCGGAAGATCCATCGTTGAAAGCTTCATATAAAAGGCCAACTTTTGCAATTGATAGTGGACAAAGAAAGAATGGTCCGGAGGAACATACTCCTGAAAGTGCTCAAATATAGACCATAACAAATCCATCCTAGACTGCAATCTTTCCACTTTATCTTGAAACAATGGACACAATGTGGCCTGTCGTTGGAGAACTGCCAAGTCCTGCTTAAAGATAGAAGGAATAATAGGAACATTGGGGCTTGGAGGAACAGACCGTGACTACGTCAGTTGGTCTTGCAACTGCTTAATTTGGGAATCTTGTGATTCCACTGTGTTATGAGTAGTCTGTAAGGCAGACAGTTTTGCATCTAAAAGAGTCTGAAACTCTTGAGCTTCTTTGGACATCCTCTCCTTCTCCTCTAAGACTTTAGTGACCTCTGACTGAGCTTCGGTTAACTGAATCTTCAAAGAAGATATTTCTTCTCTTTGAGTCTCAATCATTTGGGTTTGTTGCTCCATCTTCTTAAACAGATCTGCAAGTGTGTCTTTAGCAAAGGCTAACTCTGTAGTTGCCTTATGCAACTGGTCTTTGGACTGTATCAGTTCTTCATAGAAAGAAGCATACAACTGTTGAGCACAAGCTGTCACTGAAAGTTCAATCAAACTCTGGATGTCTTTATAGAGGAATGGAATAGCATCTCCCGACACTAAACTGTTCAGTGAAGAGACTGATATATCCAAGGAACCCTCTCTATGTGCCCTGAACAAATTGTTACATGTGAGGTAAGCAGGGAGGTCACTACCAGATGTAGCAGGAATTGTAACTGAAGGAATGACTGAGGGAGTTTTATCTGCCATACGGTTCAAGCGTTTCTGCTGAATGACCAATGGAGGAGGGGAATCAAGATCCTCTATATCAATAGGTTCTGACTCTTCTGAAGGTGGAGGGGGAGGTACTAGATCAGATGGAGGAGGTGGTAGCACACCCTTCTTTAAACCTGAGTATGTCAAGAAAGCATACAAGTAGGATCCATAGGTGACATTTGCAACATTTCCTCTGGTTACTTTGACAAAATGTTGGTCCATCTTTGTAAGCAGGTAAGTACTCCAATCAATGGCCACCCCCTTTAACACCATCTTGGATCCATAGGTGACATTTGTAACATTTCCTCTAGTTACTTTGACAAAATGTTGGCCCATCTTTGTAAGCAGGTAAGTACTCCAATCAATGGCCACCCCTTTTAATACCATCTTGAAAGCTGTGAAGAGCTCTTTGGACAAGTAATGGGATAGTGTTTTGGTAGGCATAAACCTGTCTTGGAGAAACTGGCAGACTAACTTCCAAAGAGGATTAGTGATCATGGAAAAAGATACTCCTGAAGTGTTTATCACTTTCTTGACATCAAGAATCTCTTTGGTCTGCTTCTGTAACAGCTTGAAAATCTCATCATTGGAGAATAATTGTCTAGTTGTAACAAAGGGCTCTTCTTTGTAGGGAAGAGACAAAGCCTTCCCTAACCCTCAGCGTGTCAACACCATGGAAGCACCATGAACCAGGCCCAACTTCTTGTTGTATGAGGCAAGGAAATCATCACACGGGGATGGATCATCTGGAATCAGTGGGAACTAGGGTTAGTTGGGTAACTAGGGTTAGTCAATCTAACTATGGTTAGGATAGGTAACTAAGGTTAGGGTCATTGAACTAGGGGTAGATTAGGTTAACTATGGGTAAGTTAATTAACTGTGGGTTAACTGTGGGTGAGGTAATTAACTATAGTAAGGTTAATTAATCGGGGTTAGGGTAGGCTAACTAGGGGTGAGTTAGTCTAACTAGGGTAAAGTTAATCTAACTAGGGTTAGGGAGGCTAACTCTGGGTAGGTTAATGTAACTAAGGTTAAGTTAATCTAACTGTGGTTAATGAAATTAACTATGGGTTAGTTAAACTAACTAAGGTTAATTAATTGAACTAGGGTTAGTAAGGTTAACTATGGTTAGGTTAATCAACTATGGGTTAATGAAATTAACTAAGGTTAATTTAAGGTAACTAAGGTTAGTGGAAATTAAATAACCAGTGGGGGTGGGGGAAAGGGGAGGTGGGCCACCACCCAAAGGAGGAGGAGGAGGAGGAGGAGGAGGAGGAAGGTGAGAAGGAGGAGGAGGAGGAAGGGGAAGAGGAGGGAGAAGAAGAGGGAGGAGAAAGGGGAAGAGGAGGAGGAGAACGGTGTGGCGACGGTGGCCTCGGCGGCCTCGGCGGCAGCAGTGTCAAGGCGGCAGGAGCGACGGCAAGGCGGCCTCAGCAGGCATCAGGGTGGCAGGAGCGACGGTTAGGGTGGCCTCGACAAGCGTCAGGGTGACATGAGGTGGTGAGGGAGAAGAAGGCGGGGGAGGAGAAGGGAGAAGGAGGAGAAGGAGGAGGAAGAAGAAGAGGAAGGGGAGGAAAGAAGGGGAGGAAAGAAGGGGAAGGAGAAGGGGAGAAGGAGGCAGGTGAAAACGATCATCAAGTTCATTTTTTTGTTTTTTTTTCTTCTTTTTTTCTTTTTTTTTCATTGCGTTTTTTTTCCTCTGTTTCTTTTTCTCTTTTGTTTTTTTTTTCTTTCCGTTTTTAAAATTGTTATTGTTATTGTTATTTTTTTTGTTTGTAAATGTGGGTTTGTTTTAAATGTTTTGATATATTAGGAGTATTGTTGGTGTTTTTTTTTTCAATAAATATATATAATTATTGATTGTTTTGGTGTGTGTGTTTTGTTTTGTTTTTTTTTTGTGTTGTTTTTAAAAATAATAATAATAAATGTGTTATGGTTGGTAACAAGGAGCGCACCCCCATCTCGTGCATGCATGGGACGGTTTTTTTTTTTGCATCGACGGGATCAGACAAGGCGGGGACGGCGACACGCGAGTCACAGAAGCGAGGGGGGCATCCCGAGGCACGTAAAACCAGAAACAAGCGCGTTCACGCACGATATGAGAAACACGGTCACATGGGAAAAATGAAAAAAATTTAATAAAATCCAAACCGTTCGTCGATTCAAAAATCCATAAAAAGGAGAAATGTGCCGAGAGACAAGGGAAAAATGATGGAAACATGCAACACTGGGTCCGGGGCAAAATCAGGGTGTTCACATGGGAAAGACACAAAAAACACAAACGAGTATTAATATCAGAAAATCTATGTATCGGAACGAAGTGCGAAAAGAAGGAAAATTGTGCAGAACAAGGTGTGCAACAACCCTATCATGGCAAAACATAGTTCCAATCAAAATAGGACACGTTCACATGGGAAAAACCCCAAAAATTGACCCAAAAATAGACTCGGAAATTAATACGGGAAAAATCGTTCACCGGAATAGAGGACAATAAAAAGAAAAAATGTCAGGAAGAAAGGGATTCATAGGACTAATGCATAAAAACTTAGGTTGGGGGAAATTAGGAGGGGTTCATATGGAAAAAACACACTTGAAAACAAGCTGAAAAATTAATAACTAAAAATCCGACAGTCGAAAGAGGGGAGAGGACAAATGAAAAGTTGGGAAAAGGCTGGCATGACACAGCTATCAAATCAAATTGGAAGTCTGATGAAAATAGGGCAGGTTCACATGGAAAAATGTGAAAAATAAACACGAAAAAGACCCGAAAACTCGCAAAAATTAATAACGGATGAACCGTGCATCGGAATGATACGGAGTAAAAATGAAAAATGTCAGGGGGAATGGGTAGGACAGGGCTGGCACATTAGATCAGGGTTCTAAAGTGATAAAGATGCATTCACATGGAACATCGACCAAGTTACGTGAATTACTCCAAAAAGTAATAACTTTAGAACCGTTTATCGGAACAGGGGTCGATAAAAAGGAAAAATGGGCAGTGCAAAGGGATGAATAGGCATGTAAGGTTGGATCGGGATTTTGGTGAACGTAGGATCCGTTCATATGAAAGAGCATGAAAATAAAGAATAAAGGCAAACGGTTAAGGAACAACCTCGGGGACAGGGTGAAATAGAACAGAAGAGTGGGGAAGGGACCTCATTAAGGTAAAATGAAGTCATGGCATAGATGCATGATCAGAACAGGGTATATACATGGGAGTATGCAACATAGACGCGCATGGACGCATCCCCACACTTAGAACCTTAGTAGGAAGGGTAAACCGAACATGAAGAACCTAGCACCCCACATCAGACCAACCACAAACATCCCCACACTTAAGACATGACTGTCACTGAGAAACAGAAGGTGTAGGGTTAGAAAAACTTGGCTCATATTGCCGAGTAGGAATGTCGATTATTGAGGTTGCGTCTTGTATCGTTGTCGACTGCACGAGGTAATAAGGTATCTTCACAACACACGTCCTTCGTGGCAGGGGCCACGCGACAACACCTAGGGAGGTAGCTGGTTGAAGGAATCGCAGGAAATTTGGCGATGGCGAGGGATATTGCACTCAACTCACGAGCACTCAAATGGAATGACAGAATAGTCACTCGCTCCATTACTAACATCACACGAGGAAATAATGATGAAACCCATAGCTCACACCCGGTTTAAGAATTGACAAGGGAATGGTGCAAAGGGAGTATGCTAGGGTGCACAGTTGCTGGTGCATCAGTGCATTCAACCCCGTCTGGCATAGGTGCAAGGAGAAAGGCTAGGGGAGCCTTGTAGTGCAGTGTCTAGAATAGAATGACGTGTCTTGTGTTGATGGCAGAGACCCAACCCGTGGGCGCATAAGGGAACAGAAACATACCTGACTCCAATTATTGTAACATCCCTCAATCCTCACCTCTCAATAATTGATTGAAGAACACCAGTCACACTCAGCCCACCCTCTGTCTCACACTCGGTTGATAGATACAGAGGGCAACCCATTCCTGAAAACCATTGATGTAATCCTCACTACCATTTGTGCAGAGATTGTATGCCTTGTGCGCATTTGATGGTGCAACTGTGCATCCCACCCTGTGCCGACATACAGTGCAAGAAGGAAGGCCAGGGAGCCTTATGGTCCAGTGCACATCAACAAATTGTGCATTGTGCATTGAGAGGCCCATCCCGTGTGTGCAACACTCCGTTCACACATCTTACTTCTCATTTGATTTAAAGAGAAAGACTGGTCACTCACCCCACCCTCTGTCTCACTCTCGAATAGATACAGAGGGCAACCCATACTCACGTCCCCATCCTGTTAGGATGAAAGCTCACATCACTCAAGGGGTTGGTGATGAAGATCATGTCGGCTGTTGTTGTCATCAGGATCTTGAAGACGAGGTATACCCAGGGAGGTAGTCTATTAAGAAGGACAGACGGATTGATATTGCAGAAATAGCGCACCAAGGGACGTGGCTTCAAATTACTTGCTGGAAAGGTTCAGCTGGTGAGTCAGCTATCCTGAACTGTGGGGTGTTACCACCTTTTCCACAGTCAGCTTCCCGCCCAAGGGTGTTTCCACTTTTTATTGGAACAAGGCCTGTTATGACAGGGAAATTCTTCCTTTTCTTCCATAACAGTTTGGTTTGTTTTTTTTTCTTTTTTTCCGTTTTCCTTTTTTTTCTTTTCATTAAGAAAGAAAATGGTAGAAATACCATGTGTCAGGACCAACTTCGCCAACGTTGTTGGATCAGACGAGAAGAGAATAAGGTCGAGTTGAGAGGTATCTGTGAGGGGCTAGCAGAATGAGACCGCCTCATGATGAAAATCATAAAGGCTATCAGAAGCATGATGAGAAGAACAGTGCGACACCCAAAAGGGAAAGGGTAGGTCGATTGTGATTGTCAAGTTCCCTAGGGAGGGAAGTACATCTTGAGGTGATAGCCATTGATTAGGAAGGGATCATTAGAGGCATCAACGGTCTGCACCTGAACAGAGCTGTTAGGATTGACAGCAAGTACCTTGTATGGGCCCATCCACTGTTGTTGAAGCTTGCCAGGAAACTTGCCAAATCTTGAATCATAGGCTAGGACAATATCACCTTCTTTGAACTCCTTGTGCTTGATGAAACTATCATGATAGGCCTTGCGTCATGCCTGAGTAGTTTCCATGCACTGTAGGGCCATCCACCGTATCTCGTCCAAGCATTCCAAGTGCAGGAGATGGCGTTGCAGTGACTCATTATGTCCCAAGCGTTCTTTAACTACCACTCACAAAGAGGGTAATTCCAACTCAAGAGGGAAGACGGCTTCTGTACCATACACTAATTGGAAAGGGGTCTATCCTATAGCTGCCTTATGGGAGGTTCTATATGCCCAAAGGGCCTCTGTAAGTCGATCGTCCCAGTTGTGACAATGTGCAGCAATTGTTCTTGTTAGAATCGAGAAGAGGATGCGATTGGTGACTTCAACTTGGCCGTTGGCTTTGGGGTAATAAGGAGTGGACTTGCGATGGCGGATCTTATACAGTTCCGTCAGCTCCTCCATGATTTTGTTAAGGAAATGAGGTACCTCTATCACTTACCAACTCAAGGGGACTGCCAAAACGGATACTAATATTCTCGTACATGAACAAGGCTACACTGTTACCATCATTCCGCTTCAGGGCTTTAGCTTCACACCACTTTGTGACATAATCCGTACATACTAGAATGTATCTGTTCTGCTTCCGTCTGGTAGGTGGATCAATGGGACCCACAAAATTAATCCCCCACTTCTCGAATGGCTTGAGGGGAAGAATGGGTTGTAGTGGCATGGCACTTGTTTTGGTGGGCTTCCCCATTCGCTGACAAGCATCACATCTCTTGCAGTAGTCATATGCATCCTTGTGGAGGGTCGGCCACCAGTATCCCGCTAACAGAGCCTTCTTGGCTATCGCTTCTCCTGTGAAGTGTCCACCACATGGTTCATCATGGCATGCTTTCAATACTATGCCAATTTCATCCCCTACAACGCGTCTCCACAACACTTCATCTTTGCCTCTCTTGTACACTGCACCGCCTAACAAAGTGTAGGGGGCTGATTCTAACAGAAGCTTCTTCTTCTCACGGCTTGAGATGCTAGGAGATTGGCTATATCTGCATACTAGGGAGTAATTGTTTCAACTAGAAACAAGGAAGCATCAGGAAGGTCAGGATCATCATGTTTCTCTTCTTCTGTTTGAGGGATCCGTGATAGATGATAGGCTAGGACATGGGAACAACCAAGCTTAGTGACCACTTCAAAATTGAACTCCTGGAATAGGAGCAACCATCTCATCAGTCGCCCTTTAACATCGCTTTGTTCATCAGGAAGGACAAGGCTTCATGATCCACATAGAACTTGAAATGTGTTGACAGTAGATAGTGTCAAAACTTCTCCAGTGCAAATACCATTGCTAAGCATTCAAGCTCTATCACTGTGTAGTTCCGTTCCCTATCAATGACCTTTCGGCTTGCATAATATATCGATTGATCTAACTTAGAGGGGCCCTTTTGACATAGGACAGCACCTAGCCCTTCAACTGATGCATATGTTTGCACATGGAACTCCTTCATCCAGTCAGGAGACTGCAAGATAGGTGCTTGGATAAGGCATTGTTTTAGGGTATTAAAGGCTTCTTCACAGTCATCAATCCAAAGGAAATCTGCATCTTTCCTTGGGAGCTTGTGCAGAGGGGCTGGCTTGGTTGAAAAATGTGCAATAAATCTTCTGTAGTAGCCCACATGGCCAAGAAATCCTCTCAATTGCTTGAGGTTTTTTGGTGCTATCAAGGTGGCAATCTTTTCAATCTTTGCAGGGTCTGTTGCAATCCCTTATGCAGAGACAATATGGCCCAGCAAAACTCCTGATGAGACACCAAAGACACATTTGTCGGGGTTGAGAGAAATTCCATACTCTCGGCATCTGTCAAAGCATTGCTCTAGGTGTTCCCAGTGCTCACGGATTAAGCTATAGACCCAGAAGTCATCAAGACACACCTCAATGAAATCATGCAGATGATTCTAGAAGACAGCCATCATTACTTGTTGGAAGGTGGCAGGAGCATTACAGAGCCCAAATGGCATCACTCTATAAGCATAGGTCCCCCATTTGGTGGTGAAGGTTGTTTTGGATTGGTTCTCTTCTGCGATTTGGACTTGGTTATATCCGCTGAATCCATCCAAGAGGGAATAAAGCTCATGGCCTGCCACTGTGTCTAATAGTTGGCCTATGAAAGGGATAGGATGATCCTTCTTCGTCTTCGAATTGAGCTTTCAAAATTCAACACATATTCAAGGTTTCCCATTCTTCTTGGGTACTACCACAATGGGTGAAACCCATTCACTATTAGTGACGAGATAAATGAACTCTGCTTCAAGAAGTTTCAATAATTCATCCTTTACCAGAGCAAAGTAATTAGGATTCATTCACCTTTGTCTTTGCCTTACAGGTTTGGCATCATGCTCTAGATCAATATGATGTTGGCATACTATGGGATCAATTCCCTTTAGGTCTTTGTGTACGACCAAGCAAACACGTCTAAGTTCTCTTTGACTAGGTCTCGCAGGACCACTAGTTCTTCTTCTGAAAGATTGAGACCCACTTTCAGGTGACATTCAGTACCGTCAGTATCCGGGAACGTGACTTGTCTTTCACCTTCCACTTCACAAATGAATGTCCCACGGTTTTCTTTTGGATAGAGATCTGACTCTTTCAAGGAAGTAGTGTCCTCGTCTGATGTTCCACTAGAACCAATGTCCTCCTTCTGAACAGATGACTCATTTGTCTGTTGAGGTTGTTGAAAGGGGAATGGATGACTCATTTGTCTGTTGAGGTTGTTGAAAGGGTATCAGAGCTTTGTTTGCTTCTGTGTGAGTGGTAATTTCTTCTGGACTTAGGTATTCATCTTTAGAGGATGCGTCCAAGAATGTCACATAGCACGGGCCCGCTAGGGGTCGTGGCTCTGAGGGCTTTGGATTCTGTTGGCAAGGGGCATCATCATCATAACAGTTAGGGCGACAGGAGCCACTTCTTTTCAACATCTCTGAATTCGGCCTTCAAACCACTACAGAGGGGGAGATATTCCATTCTGAAAGTATCAAAACTCATTCTTCTTAGGATCGTTGTTGTGTCATTATAATAATTCCAGCTTCTTAGGGTTTCAACAGTGTATGTTGTGAAAAACACTCTGTCTACCAACTTCCAGTGGGTTGCTAATTGGGCAAACAAAATATTGTCAGTGCACCAAGCATCCCACGTATCTTGCTGTTGAGCATCTACGAACAATTTCCAACTCTTTTCCTTCTTGTTTTCGTGAATCTCCACAGACCACGACTCTTGAAGCTTCTTCACAATCTCCCACTTGATGATGTCTAAAAACTTCTCAATGAATGCCAAATCTTCCATGGGTGGTCATTCTCTCTGTTTCTGCTCTTCAGTTTGTTTCCAAACAGTTTGCCACCAAGATGCAAGGTTCTGTTGCTTCAACAGGAAGAGGAAACAGTCCACCACATAAAGCATGCATAATGATGGTGATATGTTTCCGCCATTATGGGATGAACTTATTGTGGAAAGTGGCTTTGATAATGAGAATTTCCAACTCTTCAGTGGAAGAAGGAACTTTGCAAACTTCCATTGAATTCTCCTCTTCTTAGCAATGCCATTTCCTTCATTTTCAACCTCTTCAGATGCTTGTTGATGGCAAGTTTCCCCAGCTGCATACCAAAAACATGGAGCCCCAAGAGAGACACCAAGGAAAAGGGGACTCTACTACAAGAAAATCTATCTTGTAACATCAACAAGCTTTTATTTCATTCTTTTGATGACCAAAACAAAGAAAACAACAAATCTTCACGCAACATCATAGTAGATATCTCCCACGGATTTAATAGAATCAACCATAATCTTCAACATCTTCATAGAATCCATCAATAGAACAATGAACATAAAGGAATACACCATTTTTTAATGGAAATAAATCACATATTATTCATCTTCAATGTCTTTATAGTTCTCTCTCTCAATCTCTCATATATAGTTACATTGTTTTGATAGAATTGACTATCTCTGGCTCTCTCTCTCTCTCTCTCTCTCTCTCTCTCTCTCTCTCTATCAATAGTACATCATATCCTCACTATAATACTCTCATAATAACTCTCAATAATCCTTCCTAGGTCGTGGATACACCTCCTAAGAGGTATGTCTAATATGAAGAGTCACTAGAGCCACTAGAGTGTCTTTTCACAGCTCACTACTGTCACTATCACTTCAGTCTTCGCCTCAGTCTTCAGCAGCTGCTTCTTCCATTTGTTTTAGCTCTTTTGAACTTAGATTCATCCTTTCCAAAAGATACAAAACTTTTCCAAATTCACACATACATTCTACAGAACACTTACAGAAGGTCTACAGAACAATACAGTATAGTACCAGAGCAGCTACAATACAGTTACAGAGCAGAGACAAAGGCTCTACAGAAGGTTTACAGAGGATTATAGAAGGTCATCAGAATCTCATAACTCATACTCAAACTATTCCAAACTATCAAAAACTATTCAATAGGCTTCCAAAAGATCTCAATCTTTATCAATCATCAATTCATGCTTCATACAGAAGAAAATCAGAACAAAACAGAAACTATACAGAAGGTATACAAAACCAATCAGAAGCTCAACAGAATCTATCAGAACATCATAGATCTTCATATCTCCACTGAGAATTATCATGAACTTCCAAAACATAATCAATATCATAAAAAACACTCTCAAATACTTCCATTAACAACCATACATCACTCTAAACCCATCAAAAATCAATCATTCAGATCTCAAAAACAACAAAAATCAGTCAAAAATTTAGTCTTTTTCCACTCTCAACAAGAGTTGGAGATTATTATTACCAAATCCACTTTCCACAAGAAGTTCATCCCACAATGGTGAAAACATATTACCATCATAATGCATGCTCTATGTGGTGGATTATTTCCTCTTCCTGTTGAGGCAACATAAACTTGCATCTTGGTGGAAATTTGTTTGGGAACAAAATGAAGAGCAGAAGCAGAGAGAATGACTATCCATGGAAGATTTAGTATTCATTGAGAAGTTTCCAGACATCATCATGTGGGAGATTGTGAAGAAGCTTCAGGACTTGTGGTCTGTGGAGGTTCACAAAAACAAGAAGGAAAAGAGTTGGAATTTGTTCGTGGATGCTCAACAGCAAGATACATGGGATACTTGGTGCACTGACAATCTTCTGTTTATCCAATTAGCAACCCACTGGAAGTTGGTAGATAGAGTTTTTTTCACAACATACATTGTTGAAACCATCAAAAGTTGGCATTATTATAATGTTGGCACAACAACAATCCTAAGAAGAATGAGTTTTGATACTTTCAAAATTGAATATCTCCCCCTCTATAGTGGTTTGAAAGCCGAATTTAGAGATGTTGAAAAGAAGGAAGTAGAGGAGATGTTGGCTAGAGAATCCCCCAAAGACTGAAGCCCCTCTTTGATTCTATTCTGTTGAGTATTGACCAACTGGTTGGAGGCAACCGCCTCATGAATGACGCAATCAAGTGGCAAGCGTTAGAACGATTCCAGAAGTACGCAAGAAGAGAGAAGGCAAAAATCAAAGCTGAGAACGAGCTCGTAGCAGCAGAAGCCTCCTTTGATGTCCTAAAAGCACTCTTTACAGAAGTCCCCATGGCAACTCAAGGTTCCCTTTCTAGTCAGATTTGTCTTGGAAATATTGATGATAGGCCAGCAAATGTAGTCCCATTGCCAATTTTTAAGGGAGAGTACAATGAAGACCATGATCTTCATGTAGCAGAATTAATGGTAGCATGTGTGGCTAACAATGCCAGAACCCCTGAGCATTGGTTAGCAATATTCCCTGCCACTTTCAAGGGCGCGGCATTTCAGTGGTATGAGAGACAAACAGTAGGAACTTTTGGCACATGGGACGACTTGAAGTTGGCCTTCCTCACTAAATTCAGGTGTGTAGGTTTTGAAGAGCGGATGCAAGAGGAGTTCATGAACCTAAGTCAGTCCTTTGGAGAAAGAGTAGAAGCTTATGTCTCACGAATGGAATCCATCCTGAAGAGATGGACTAACCATCATTTGGACGAAGGCATTCAGAAAGGAGTGTTCCTTAGAGGCCTACAACCAGAAGTTCACAAGTTCATGGAATTGAGAAGACCTGTCAATCTGCAAGTTGCAGTGGAAGGTGCAAGATTGTATGACGAAGTTGAAGCAAGGTTTTCAATGACTCCAGGAAGAGGAGTCTTACCTCCTCCCATGCCAGGAATGGTATACCCACCAAATGCAATCCCAGGGACAGTTCCCTACCCCTATCCCCAGATGCAAACAGTGCCGCAGTATAGTGCACCTAATTCATTATGGTCACCACATACGATAGTGCCTCAAATGATGGTTCAACCAAAACAACAGTGGCTTCAAACAGTTCCTCCAATGGCGACTCAACAACAGTGGAATCCTACCAACTGGAATCAACAACCCCAAGTCTCAACAGGAGCTCTGAATCAAAACCAGAATAGAGGACCCTCCGGAGGATTAACCCAACCAGTGTATGCAGTAATTACGTAAGCTTTCTAAAACCCTACTACAAGTACTTCAGGAGGTGAAAATATGAAGGAATACTTATCCAACTCAATTGCAAGTATTAAGAAAGAGCTTATGGATGTGATTACAGAGCAGCTACAAACACAGAAGGTGAATACCGCCAATATATACACTCCTGCGGGAGCTAGGAGAGATGTGATGTGCTCTAATACATGGTGCAGAAAGTGTCATCAAGCGAGACATTTAGCCACTAAATGTACCCAAAAATCAACCATTCCTAGAGCCTTCTATTCCTACTGTTTGCGGAAGAACCATACAAAGGATATTTGCTCTCTGAAAGAGATGCACGAACGAAGATAGAAGGATGAAAATGTAAGATTCAACTTGCTAGAATCAAAATGAAAACACAGGATATTGGACCAAAGCCTAGGGAATTCGGTCCTAATTTCAGTCCAAGGAGGTTTTCCTGGTGGTGGTCAGAGATCAAAGGTGGAATGTTATAGGTGTGGAGAAAAGGGTCATATCTCCCCGAATTGTCCAAACACTAGAAGATCTGTGGATTACAAGCCCTTATGTAGCTGATGTTGATGCCAGGAGGCATATTCCACGGTGGATTCCGTGAGGTTTTACGGTGGATTCCGTAAACTTAGATGACCGGGGCTCATACGCAAAGAGGATTCTTTGTGCGAGAAGTTGATGGGGACGCCTGCCCTTTTCCTCCGTAAACTTAGATGACCGGGGCTCATACGCAAAGAGGATTCTTTGTGCGAGAAGTTGATGGGGACGCCTGTCCTTTTCGGGCATTTCATTAATTTAGTGTGTACATGGGTGATTCCATAGCGGGTGATTCCGCAAAATACATATTAAATTAATAAACGTTTATGAGTTTAGAGTGCGCACTCGTAATAAATTAAGGTTAGGATTTATTTCTAACCAGTTGATTTATTTATGTAGCTGAAGACTGCTAGGTATTCACTTTTGTCGGTTTAATTGTGTTATTTTACTAACGATTGTGAATGCTTCAGTTGATGTGTAGAGATAGCAGCAGTGGCGGAGGAAAGCATTGGAGTCTAGCGGGTTTCTGATCTTTGGACTATATTTTGATAGGCGCCACGCCTATATTTTGATTATGTCTATAGAGACATCGATTATTTATTATTATTTTGTATGCGCTTATGCGCCTGGATATGTTATTTTTATTTGAACATTGAGATTGGGCGTGCCAGACTCTTTGGGCACCGTCCATTAGCTTTATTTTCCTATTTTTGGTAGAAAGCAAACTCAAAAGCTAAAAGCTTGTATATTTTTGTAATTGGGCTATTTTTGAGCAAAAAGATTGAAAATATATATTAAATACATGCTTTGTGAAGCGCTCACACAAGGCATGGGGGAGATTCAACCCAATTTGTCTCTTGTCTCATGTCGTGCTTGTTTTTACATTGGTCTTTGTGCTAAAAAGTAGAGTGCTTTGTTCTTGGGGACCTTTGGGAATTCACTACGTGAGCTACCTGCGTCCGATCTGCGCACCAGTGGTATCAGAGCGGAGCAGAGATCAAGGGCTTCCAATCGCTACCAATCTCGGGCGAAGGCGGAGCTCCAGGAACAAACGGCCTCTACAGTCAATCTCGTCGCGAACCGTCGATACAGGCAGACTTCTGGCGATCAAGAACCCCTATTTCTACTGTCAGATCGCGAAGGACCACTCTCTGTCGGCGGAGGACCACTCCCTCAACTCCATGAACAAGTCGTGATCAACCAGTGAGAAATCTCTAATCTACTTCATTAAAAAGCTTAGTTTTAAGCTTAAGAAGCTTATAAGCTTCATAATCTTCAACTCGTCGCCAAGAGGAGGACCCCATCATTCTACTGAAAGTAGCAGGTGCATTAGTTAATCCGAATGGCATAACTAAGAATTCGTAATGGCCAAACTGTGTCCTGAATGCAGTCTTAAATATGTCGGGTCTATCTAACCTCACCTGATGATATCCAGATTTAAGGTCAATTTTACTAAATATAGAAGATCCTTGCAGTTTGTCCATAAGGTCATCAACTCTAGGTATAGGATACCTATTCTTTACAGTGATCTTGTTTAATGCTCGGTAGTCAATACACATCCGATAAGTATTATTCTTTTTCTTGACTAAGAGCACAGGTGCACCGAATGGAGAACTGCTAGGTCGAATTAAACCTCTATTTAGTAATTCTTCTACTTGAGTCTGGATTTCTTTTTGCTCTATTTGATTTTGCCTATATGGGGCTTTGCAAGGTGGTTGTGTGCCAGGTATTAGGTCAATCTTATGGTCTTCTGGACGTGATGGAGGTAAACCTGGTGGTAGGTCTTCTGCAAAACAGTCCTTAAAATATGCAAGAAATTCCTTATGCCTAGGGTGCATATGAGTTTCTTTTGCGTGCAATTCATTCACCCAAATGAGATATGATTTAGTATTCTTTCGTAGTGCACGTTTTGCTTGAGTATGCGAAAGCAGTGGAAACATATGAGATGCATGCATACCAAATAATGTAATAGATTTTCCTTGAAAATTAATATTCATTGTGTGTGTGGAATAATCTATATTGGGATTATGTTGGTGTCTCCATGGCATTCCTAGAATAATGTCGCTAGACTGTAATGGGACAACTAAGAAATTTCTTCTTTCAATATATGGACCAATTTGAATTTCTAAATTTTGAACTTCTTGTGTGCCATTGTACCTAGTACCTAAAAATGCAGCCTTTATGCGATAGTGCGTAGGTACAGTATGCAATTTCAATTCCTTTACCAATTTTGCTGAAATAAAATCATGAGTACTACCGTCATCATGCAATATAATTCTTTCTTTTCCATGCACCATACATTTCATAGTCAACAATGAATGTAAAGTAGGCATACCTGGTAAAGTGTCGGAAGTAGTAGTAGGATCATCTTCTTCTTCAGTGAAATCCGGCATATCCTCATGCTCGTCCTCGTCCATAGCCCCAAGGTAGTTGATATGTGCTGATGGCTTCTTTGAATGACAATTTGCTGCGAGATGGCCTGGCTGGTGACACTTGTAACATACGATAGGCTTGGCTTTGGTCACATTATTTGCAATGGCTGGGAGTCTGGGTATATTTGGATTTGCTTGTTGGATAGGCTTAGGATTTGGATTGACAGTGGATGGTAATGCGGGTGGTTTAGGCCAATTCTTGCGGAAAGATGGTGATGAAAAACGACCTGGATTAAACCTTCTGAAATTTGAATTGAATTGTTTAGATCCATAATTACCGTTTGCTTGGAATGGCTGTGGTCGTCGATCTCTTCCACGTAACTTATCTTCAGTGTCGTGAGCTAAGGAGATGGCATCTTCAAGGGTAGCAGGCTTGAACATATTCACCTCAGCGTAGTAATGTCCAAGAAGTCCAGACATGTACTTCCGCTTATGGGTCGTCTCTGGTACGTCTTCAAGCATGCGTAGCTGTAAAAGTGCATTCCAAAAACGCTCTGTATACTGTGGAATAGGCTCACGGTCGCGTTGTTGAAGTAAATCCCATTGCTTGATTGCCTTCTCATGAAATTGCGGTGGTAGAAAATTTTGCATAAACTTCTTCTTGAAATCTTCCCATGTAGCAGGACATTCTATGCTCTTGCGGACGACAGTCCACCAAAGTGAAGCTCTATCTATCAGATGATTAGTAACACACTTGATTTTATCTTTCTCAGGATAAGTTTCCTCATGGAAATAGTCATCAAACTGGCTAATGAATGATAAAACAGTCTTTCCTTCTCTTATGCCATTGAAAGTGCGAAACTTGAAACTTCGTTTACTTATCTTGGATTCCTTGCGAATGGTTTGTGCTTCAAGAGTGGCATCGATGGTACGGCGTATCAAATCTTCAGCTTGGGGTTCTTCTTTATCAGTGGACGCTCCTTGTAGCTTTGTCAATTGCGCTTGCAAGGCTTGCCTAGCTCTTCGCTCTTCGTCTAATTGCAACATGATAAGATCCAGCTTTTGTTCCATGGTAGGCTCGGGTAGGTCGTCTTCAGCCATAGGATCATCCATAAGTGGGGAAGTCATCCTGTAAAACTCAACAAACCTTACTCACTCAAAATCAGTTAGCGGGATGAGCGTAGCTCAAATTTGGGGTTACAAGGCTATGTATTTTGGGTATTTTCTTCTTCAATTTTCAGAAATTCTGAAATATTTCTGTCGCTGTTTGCTGAAAGTACTTCAACGAACTTGCAGATAGGTAAAACAGCTTGCTGCGAACAACTTTCCAGTTCAGAGTTTTTGCAAACGAACAAGTCTTCTAGGAGTTTCAAGCGTTAGTCAGTTCTGATTTAGTCTGACTTGCAGAGTTGCAGACTTAACAGACTTGCAGGGTTGTTGACTTGCTGAACTTAGCTGACTTGCAGGACTTGCAGTACTTGATTAGTGTCGACTTGCGAAACTTGTCTTCTGGAGTGCGTGACCGAGAGTTTGCAGACTTATCTGCCTTCACTGACTTGCAGAGTATAGAGGTAACTTAAGCTTAATTAGTTAAGCTTAAGCTTAATAAGCTTAAGTAATGGAGAAATAGGCCGCCGTTTTTCAGTCGTGGGGGGGGGGGCCGTTTTTGATTCCGCCGAAAATTTCGGGGGTCCTCCTCTTGATCACGACTTGATGATTTGTTGCTAATCAAGCTTCTCTTAAGTTCTTAAGCTTTGTACTTAAGCTTTGTTAATGAAGAAGATAAGAAATTTCTCACTGTTCATCACGACTTGTTCATGGAGTTGAGGGAGTGGTCCTCCGCCGACAGAGAGTGGTCCTTCGCGATCTGACAGTAGAAATAGGGGTTCTTGATCGCCAGAAGTCTGCCTGTATCGACGGTTCGCGACGAGATTGACTGTAGAGGCCGTTTGTTCCTGGAGCTCCGCCTTCGCCCGAGATTGGTAGCGATTGGAAGCCCTTGATCTCTGCTCCGCTCTGATACCACTGGTGCGCAGATCGGACGCAGGTAGCTCCCGTAGTGAATTCCCAAAGGTCCTCAAGAACAAAGCACTCTACTTTTTAGCACAAAAATCAATGTGAAAGCAAGCACGACATGAGACAAGAGACAAATTGGGTTGAATCTCCCCCATGCCTTGTGTGAGCGCTTCACAAAGCATGTATTTAATATATATTTTCAATCTTTTTGCTCAAAAATAGCCCAATTACAAAAATATACAAGCTTTTAGCTTTTGAGTTTGCTTTCTACCAAAAATAGGAAAATAAAGCTAATGGACGGTGCCCAAAGAGTCTGGCACGCCCAATCTCAATGTCCAAATAAAAATAACATATCCAGGCGCATAAGCGCATACAAAATAATAATAAATAGTCGATGTCTCTATAGACATAATCAAAATATAGGCGTGGCGCCTATCAAAATATAGTCCAAAGATCAGAAACCCGCTAGACTCCAATGCTTTCCTCCGCCACTCCTGCTATCTCTACACATCAACTGAAGCATTCACAATCGTTAGTAAAATAACACAATTAAACCGACAAAAGTGAATACCTAGCAGTCTTCAGCTACATAAATAAATCAACTGGTTAGAAATAAATCCTAACCTTAATTTATTACGAGTGCGCACTCTAAACTCATAAACGTTTATTAATTTAATATGTATTTTGCGGAATCACCCGCTATGGAATCACCCATGTACACACTAAATTAATGAAATGCCCGAAAAGGACAGGCGTCCCCATCAACTTCTCGCACAAAGAATCCTCTTTGCGTATGAGCCCCGGTCATCTAAGTTTACGGAATCCACCGTAAAACCTCACGGAATCCACCGTGGAATATGCCTCCTGGCATCAGATGTAAAGGAGAAAGCCACATTGCAAAGGACTGTCCAAGTCCAGCCCCTATTAAGGCCAATGCTACTAATAGCCAACAGAAGGCACAAGAGCCTGCCTCCAATTTGGTAGAGTTGGAAATTGCCGCTATCATGCACACCAAGAAGAAGGACCCAATTTTTTAGAACGAAAATAATTCTCCTACTAAGACTGTGAAGTTCAACATGCCAACAGAGGGACAGAGCAGTACAAGACAGAACAGTGCAGTACATAGCACTGTAGTGCCACAGAGAGTCACAGAGACAGTCCTAGAAATAGGACCAGAGGTCTAGGAGATAGATGATTACAGAAGCACCTCCAGAAACAGAAGAAGTGACGATGTTGCCATTGTTAGAAAAAAAAGAAAAGATGAAAATGGGTATAGCCCCATTCCCCAGCAGGTTGGAGAAGCCTTTGGATCCTATCAAAGAATGTGATTTGGTCAAAGACCTAGACACCTTTAAACCTAACTCAACCTTCTGGAAATTGCTGATGCTGTCTCCTTGCCCGCCGAAAGAAATTCAAAAGAATCTTGACAAGAAGACGCGGACTAAGGATTGCTCCCCCAACAATAATAAAGTCCAACATAGCTGTAGAACCTGCGAAGGAAGTAGATGTGGCTAATGCCTTCCTAGATCTTGGAACCCCAGAGATTAGTGTATGGATAGAAGGATGCTTTATTTCAGGTGCATTGATTGATGGAGACTCAATGAGTAAACATAATGACGAATTTGATAATGAAGGACTTAGGGTTGCAAGGAATTCAACCTACACAGTGGCTTATCAGATTGGCATACCAAAGCAGAATTAAACCGTTGGGCATCCTCCCATACGTAAAAACAACCCTTGTAGGAAAAGATTATTGGCTGACCTATCTGGTGGTTAAACCAAATTTTTATGGGACCTCATACCCTTTGTGGTTGGGAAGACCTTAGCTTTTTGAAGCGAGAGCCAAGACGAACTGGTTCAAAGAAACCCTAACCCTAGGCAATGGATCCACATCCATCGAAGTCATAATTGACTCCTTCAATGAAGTAACAGATGGTACATCAGGGGAAGAAGAGGCTGTTAAACATATCTTTTCCAAGAAAATAGAGGCACAGTCCCTAATAGTGGGCACTGTAAGCCAACTACCAAGGGAAGCAAAGTCTTTGTCCGTGGGAGAATACCTCCTGCCTCAACTAGAATTGACTTTTGAAATTGCCTCTGACAGTTAAATAGAAGCATGGATGTACTATTCTCCCTGTTACATGGCAGTCGCGGAGACAGTAACAAAGACAGAGCCAGAGACAGAGGCAGAAGCATAAACATACACAGAGGTAGATGATTTCTTCTTCTCCTATAAAGCCTCTACAAAAGCAGAGACAGAGCCTCCAGAGGAAGAGGATGAAAATGATGAGGAAGAAAATGAAGCAGGTTATGAAAGTGCAGTTGAAGAAGATCCTCTGATAGTGGATGATCTTATTGATGTCCCTACGGAGACCTCAGAGGCTGAAGATCTTAGGGTGTTGGATGGAATGACCATGGTTCCATTTGGGTTAACCAATGGACCACAAAGTATGCAGAATCTACATAAAAAATGGATCAAAGGCATGGTTCTATCGCCCTGACTGTTCATTCTAGAGAAAAGATGATGATGATGCCCCCTGTCAATAGAAGCCAAAGCTATCAAAGCCTCGGCTTCTAGAAGGTCCGTGCTATGTGACATTTCTGGACACATCCTCTGAAGATGAGTCCCTAAGTCTAAAACAGTGCCTTATCCAAGCATCTATCTTACAGCCTACTGATTGGACAAAGGAGTTTCATGTGCACACAGATGCATCAGTTGAAGGGCTAGGTGTTTTCCTATGTCAAAAGGGCCACTCTAAATTAGATCAACCAATATATTATGCAAGCCAGAAGGTCACTGATAGGGAACGAAACTATACAGTGACGGAGCTTGAGTGCTTGGCAATGGTGTTTGCACTAGAGAAGTTTCGACACTATTTATTGTCAACGCATTTTAAGTTCTACATGGATCGCCTTGTCCTTCCAGATGAACAAAGCAGATGTTAAAGGACGACTGATGAGATGGTTGATCCTATTCCAGGAGTTTGATTTTGAAGTGGTCACTAAGCATGGCCGTTCCCATGTCCTAGCCGATCATCTGTCGTGGATCCCTCAAACTACAAAAGACGAACATGATGATCCAAACCTTCTTGATGCTTCCTTATTTCTAGTTGAAATAGTTACTCACTAGTATGCAAACATAGCCAACCTCCTGGCAACTCAACAGTATCCTCTTGGCATCTCAGGCTATGAGAAGAAGAAGCTTCTGTTAGAATCAGCCCCCTACACTTTGCTAGGCGATGCACTATATAAGAGAGGCAAAGATGAAGTATTGCGAAGATGTGTTGCAGGGGATGAAATGGGCATAGTATTGAAAGCATGCCATGACGAACCATGTGGTAGAAACTCCATAGGAGAAGCGACAGCCAGGAAGGCTCTGTTAGCAGGATACTGGTGGCCGACCCTCCACAAGGATGCATATGACTATTATAAGAGATGTGATGCTTGTCAGCGAATGGGGAAACCCACCAAAACAAGTGCCATGCCATTGCAACCCATTATTCCCCTTAAGCCGTTCGAGAAGTGGGGGATTGATTTTATGGGTCCCAATGATCCACCCACCAGACGGAAGCGGAATAGATACATCTTAGTATGTATGGATTATGTCACAAAGTGGTGTGAAGCTAAAGCTTTGAAGCGGGACAATGGTAATAGCATAACCCTGTTCATGTATGAGAATATTATCATCCGTTTTGGTAGTCCCCTCAAACTGGTAAGCGACAGAGGTACTCATTTCCTTAACAAAATCATGGAGGAGTTGATAGAGCTGTATAAGATCTGCCATCGCAAGTCCACTCCCTATTACCCTAGAGCCAATGGCCAAGTTGAAGTCACCAATCACATCCTCTGCTCAATCCTGACAAGAACGATTGCCGCACATTGTCGCTACTGGGATGATCGACTTACAGAGGCCCTCTGGGCATACAGAACCTCCCATAAGGCAGCTACAGGACAGACCCCTTTCTAGCTAGTGTATGGTATAGAAGCTGTCTTTCCTATTGAACTGGAATTCCCCTCTTTGCGAGTGGCAGTTAAAGAACGCTTGGGAGATGATGAGTCACTGCAACGCCACCTCCTGCACTTGGAATGTTTGGATGAGATACGGCGGATGGCCTACAGTACATGGAAACCACTCAAGTGTGACGCAAGGCCTATCATGACATTTTCATCAAGCACAAGGAGTTCAAAGAAAGTGATATTGTCCTAGCCTATTGACAATAGCCCAACCCCTTGAGTGATGTTCCCAACTCACATCCCCAACCCCTTGAGTGATGTGAGCTTTCATCCTAACAAGATGGGGACGTGAGTATGGGCTGCCCTCTGTATCTATCAACGAGTGAGATAGAGGGTGGGGTGAGTGACCAATCTTTCCCTTCAAATTACATGAGAGGCGAGATGTGTGAACAGAGTGTTGCATGCACGGGATGGGCCTCTCAATGCACAATGCACGATCTGTTCCTGTGCATTGCACCATAAGGCTCCCTGGCCTTCCTTCTTACACTATATGTCAACACAAGGCCATATGCACAGTTGCACCATCAAATGCACACAAGGCATACACCGTGAGGATTACATTAATGGGTTTCAAGAATGGGCTACCCTTTGTATCTTTCAACAGAGAGTGAGACAGAGGGTGGGCTGAGTGTGACTGGTGTTTCTTCAATCAAGTATTGAGAGGTGAGAATTGAGGGACGTTACGACAATTGGAGTCCGATACGTTCCCGTTTCCCTCTACACCCACGGGATGGGTCTCAGCCATTAGCACAGGATACGTCACTCTGTTCTATACATGGTACTGCAAGGCTCCCTAGCCTTCCTGCTTGCACCTATGTCAGACACGATTGGACGCATTGATGCACCATTAATTGTGCACCCTGGTATACTCCCTCTGCACCACCCCCTCGTTGATTCCTAAACCAGGTGTGAGATGTGGGTTTCCATCAATATTAGCTCGAGTGATGTAAGTTGTGGGGCAAGTGATCATTCTCTCATTCCATCTGAGTGCGAGTGAGTTGAGTGACTATCCTTCGTCAACAACACCTATCCCGACATGCTTTATCAACCAGCTACCTCCCTGGGTGCTGTTGCATGGTCCCTGCCATGTTGACTGAATGCTGGAGTGAGCCGTGGTACCTCTCCTATAGCCGACTCCAACCCTTCTGTAGCAGTGACGGTTCCTTCGACCATACACCAAACTGGCCAAGTCTTTCTAACATTCTCCTTATGCTTGCAAGTGTACATCATATTTTAAGTGTGGGGACACTAGCGTCCAATCGATTGACAAGTTTGTGGTTGTGTCGATCAATCTACTATGTCCGTTAAGGTTTTAAGTGTGGGGACACGTCCCTACGTGTCTGATGTGCATACCCCCTGCATTGCCTCAAGTTGATCATGCATGTATGCCATAATCTCTTTCTACCCTCATGGAGGCCCTTTCCCATCCATCCGTCTGACTTTACCCTACCCTTTGGGC
This sequence comes from Lygodium microphyllum, assembly GCF_053477565.2. Lineage (NCBI taxonomy): Eukaryota > Viridiplantae > Streptophyta > Polypodiopsida > Schizaeales > Lygodiaceae > Lygodium > Lygodium microphyllum. Next base: position 89,657,898 of record NC_141150.1, on the reverse strand, counting down.
CATTCCTTTCCTATTTCCCTTTATCCCTTGTTTTGACATTTTGCATGAGAACACATCCTACGTTCCCCAGAATCCACGTCCAACCTTACATCCCTGTTCGTCCCTTGGAACTGCTCATTTTTCCTTTTTACCAACCCCTGTTCCGACCGATGGTTCTTGAGTTATTACTTTTTGAAGCAATTCTCGCTCATTGGATATATTTCCACGTGAACGCGTCCTTCTTACTTCCCAACAATAATCTAATGTACCAGCCCTGTCCTACGCCTTCCCTTGGGCACATTTCCTTTTCACACCCTGTCCTTTCGTTGTAACGGGTTGTCCGTTATTAATTTTTGTGAGTTTTCATATCCTTTTCGTGCGTTGTTTGGCCCTTTTTCCATGTGAACCCGCCCTATTTCCATTTTTCCTTTTTACTGTCCTCTATTCCGGTGCATGGATCATTCTATATTAATTTCCGAATCCCTTTCCGGGTACAATTTTTGGGTTTTTTCCATGTGAATACCCTGATTTCGCCTTAGAACCCGTGTTGCATTTTTCTATCATCTTCTCCTCGTCTCCCGACACATTTTTCCTTTTTATGGTCTTTCGATCTGGTGTATGGTTTGGGTTTTATTAAATTTTCTTCCTCTTGACGTGTGGCTGCGTCTCTTGTGTCGCGCGTGAACACACGTGTTTTTGGTTTTCAGAGCCTCCTTGGGACGCCCTCATGGTCTTTGTGCCTCGCGTATCGCCGTCCCTGTTGCGTTTGATCCCACCGATGCAAATTCTTTTTTTTCTCTCCCGCCCTGCGCATGCACGCGGGACACAGGTGTGTTCCCTTTTTATTGTCTTTCCAAACACATACTAAACCAACCCCCCACACACAATCCAAAAAAAAAACTAAAAAACTAAAAAATCCTTAGTAAATTGGGTAATTTTTTGGTTGATCTTGTTGATTATAATATAGAGAATTAATTGCAAAAAATAAAAATATTTAAAATCCTTTTAAAATTCACAAAAAATTGAGAAAAATCCATAAAAATCAGAATTAAATTCAAAAAAATCACAAAAAATTCCATCAATGCATTTGACTACTTTTGGAATATTTTATAAGCTGAAAACACCTTGGAACATGATCACCCTATTATTTTTGGACCCAAATGATAAACTTTTAATCAAAATTCATAAAAAAATTCATTTTAAATGCCAAAAATAGACTGCAAAATTACCAAGGCTTTAAATAACAATAATAACAATAAAGTAAAAAAATAAAAAAGAAAAAAACATAAAATACAAAATCAAAACACACCTATATTACAATTTAAAAAATACTAATAACAATCTCACTCAAATACTAATCAACATTACCTAAACCAAATGTGATCCCACTAACATTGCCTTGATATGGCAATCCCATTTCTTGTACATGGATCTTGCCATCTTTCCAAAAGATGAGCTGTCGTGCCAAGGCCTCCCGATAACCAACACAATCCTTTCTTTCATGCTGTAAACTATCACATCACATATATATTTTCCTTGGTTTAGGGGCTGCTCCCTGTCCCCTTTTCTCTTGTCATTTCTCATCTAATTCTACGACCTTCAATTGAAGATCATACATGCCTTTGACCAATTCATCTAATACATCTTTCTCCCTAACATTGGGAATAGTAGATGCAACCATAGGGTTAGCCACAAAAGTGGATGGCTTACTGGATACATTAACTGTTTTACTCGTAACAGTGGGCAAGCTAGAGACATGCAATCTTTCTCTTCTTCTATGATTTTTCACCAGTGTAGTAACAGCTTACTTGACATGCCTCCACTCTGTTTTAAGACTTATCTCTGTATACAGTCTAATCCTCCAACAAATCATCAAGCTTCTCTTGAAGCTCAGGATCTGTTGCTTGTAGAAACAATTCAATTTTCTAACTTGCAAGAGCTTATTGTTCTACAAGATCTAACTGCTCAAATCGACTTTCAAATTCTCTTAATAATTTTGTAGCCACAAGACCCTTATTGGGTTGTAAAACCACTCCTAAAAAGTCTTGCGTGTAATCGAACTAGTGTCTACAATGTAAAATTCTTCCTTGAGTGTCTTCTTGAAAGCTACCTAGTCAGTATCCTATATGTATAATTCAGTAACTCGGGCTTTCAGTTCGTGTACAGTGATCCGAACAAAATACTGGCTCCATGTAAGTTGAGCCATCCCAAAGAATTCCATCTTTTGAGCATGGGTATGCACATATGATGCAAATATATTCTTGCCATTGAACAACTTCATCTCATGCTGTACTGCTTGTAGAACATTCATCACAACAATTTTTGTTTGAGCTAAAGATTGCATCACCTATTGTTGTTGTTGTACCTGCATAAGCATGTTCATATTCTGCACCAATTGTTGCAAAACATCACAAGCAATTTTGCTCAAAGGTTCTCCCATCTTATCTTTCCTTTTGATGACCTTTCATGTCAGGTTCACCAATGTTGGAGGGGTTTTTGTCGAAAGGTCGTATCCACCGGGGATTAGAGATAGAAGGAAGTAGAGGATAGGAGATGGAAGAGATGAAAAATAATAGACAAGAGATAAATACAATAAAGACAAAGCACAATGAATCAAATCACTATGTATTGATAGAACCTAAAATCCCTTGTCTGGCCCTACTCTGGCTCTACTCAGAAGCAATTTTCAAGCATTAGATCTCTTGGAGCTCTCTCGTAGATAAAAAATGTGCGTTAAAACAAATAGATTCTTTGTTGCTCAGAACCCAAATGTGATGGTTCTATTGGCTCCAAAAGGGGGGTAACACCCGAGGGCACCTAATCAAAAGTCTCCCAGATCACTCCTTCTTCTTCTCCTAGTTCAAAGTGTTGTTTGCTACATGTCCACTATGATCACGACGTGTGTGATTTTGCCCCTTTTTCTTTTTCATGAAAAGTCCCAAATTGAAAGAAAAAGTAACTTGCTTTTTGCATGTTACCCTATTCTAGACGTTTTCCTAGATTTTTAAGATATTTACAATAAATAATATAAAAAATAGGCTAAAATTATCCAAAAATCTAGTATTTTTGAGCCATCCATACTTTGGTCTGTTGAGAATCTGCCAATCACACCCTATGTATGCCCCTTTGTATGGAACAACTAGGCTAGGAAGATCCAGTTCATTCTAGGAAGAGAGACAGATCCCATAGGCATAGTGATGTAGTGTGCTACCAAGCAATCCTATATAATGATGTACTTGACTATCACTTTCATATGATGATAATGCAATAGTACTTGTCTCTTTCTGTCAAGTCCCTGTGTCATTGTCAGTCCTACACAAGATTGTGTTTATGAGTTCAAGTCTCAATCTTGAAACCTAATTCACTTGTGTAACAGTTGTCTTCTTTGTCAATGTCAACATGAGTAGTATCTTCATCTTCCATCCTCCATAGCTTCCGCCTCTGCCATGCTCTAGATCCCGCATCTTTAACGTGGTATCAGAGCTCAGCTGAGCATGGCTTAGCTCATTTCACTACTCTCTCAGCTCATCTCCACCTCAGGCTAGCTCAATGTCAGCTCATGACTCCATTTTCAACTAGACCTTCATCTTGAACTGTTGTCTGCCATAGCCAAACCTGCACCCTGCCTCCTGCCTGCTGCCTCCTTGGAGCTTCTTGATCTCCCTCCATAGTCAATATTTCAACACATTTTCTTCTGGAGATATCTTGCTTAGGTCAGGGCGCAACCTCCTATTACATCACAGTTCAATATTGCGCACATTAGAAGGCAGCATTGCGGAAATTCGAGCTCGCTGTAATCTCTGCGCCCGTTTCCAGTTCGTACATCGATTCTCTCTCCAAGCTGCGTGATTTACTCCGCGACCATAGGGCTTTGTAAGCCCAGGTCCTAAGCTACCTCCAGCTCGAGTTTGACACCGGATGGTCGTGTTTTCGGGCTGCTGTAGCAGAAAACTCAGTCAGTCTGAAAAACCCTAACTGTGGGACACCATAGCCACAAGTTCAAAAGCTTCATCTTTTACTTCATTTTCACACTCCTGACACTCAACCCAAGCCTTTGCCACTCTGATCCAGTGTGTTACTAAAATTCCCAGCAAGATTCACCACTCAAATCATCAAGGAGGGGAAGCATAAAAGAATCATCATCAGCATCAACATCTAGTATCAATTATTCAAGATAGTATCTCTTGAGTGTTGATTAACACTACCTTCACTTGTGTCTTTTTGACACATTAAGATTTCAACTCTGTGCTGGAAAGTTTCAGAAATTTTAAGCTGATTCCATCATGGAAATGCTAAGCATGAAATCTCTTGGGTGGTTACCTGTCATAAAGAGTAACATTACTCTTGTTGCCCATTTACATTGCATGCAAGACTTGGCTATCTTACTTGTAGAAAGACATGGAGCTGTCTACATCAAAGTTCAGTCAATGAATCCATCAGAAGATTTTGAAGACATTTCCACTACCTCAAAGATGATACCTTTTCTTGAGGGGGACATGGACATGAAGACTAAAGCTGCAAGCAAAGTCAAAGAAAAAGTAGACCAAACAGACAATGAAGAAGAGAAGAAGGACAAGAAGATCTGCCATGAAGACCAAATGATCACATCATTCAAAGCTGAAGAACCAAAGATGAAAGACAAGAAGATTTTCCATGTTGGCAAAGAAATAGCATATGCTGAAAAAGACCACAAGGGCCTATCGGTCCTTGTCTCTCATTTTCTGTTTTAAAAGCATTGTACCTGCCTTAATGTTCCTTTCGTAAGCTTGTAAAAACTCCTCATGTAGCCTTGTACTACAGTTCCTGTACACTTTGTGAGGCCCCTGTTACAGCCTCTGGATGTCCGCCATGTTTATGGTACCCACACTTAGCCTTTTCTGCGACAGCCTCTGGTGTTTTGCCATGTTTGTGGTATGCCCACACTTTGCAGGTGCAGCTCTCACTAAAGCCTCTACACACTTTGTACTTTCAGGTTGTGATTGAGGAGGGGTGTTGATAATCTGCCAATCACACCCTATGTATGCCCCTTTGTATGGAACAACTAGGCTAGGAAGATGCAGTTCATTCTAGGAAGAGAGACAGATCCCATAGGCATAGTGATGTAGTGTGCTACCAAGCAATCCTATATAATGATGTACTTGACTATCACTTTCATATGATGATAATGCAATAGTACTTGTCTCTTTCTGTCAAGTCCCTGTGTCATTGTCAGTCCTACACAAGATTGTGTTTATGAGTTCAAGTCTCAATCTTGAAACCTAATTCACTTGTGTAACAGTTGTCTTCTTTGTCAATGTCAACATGAGTAGTATCTTCATCTTCCATCCTCCATAGCTTCCGCCTCTGCCATGCTCTAGATCCCGCATCTTTAACATGGTCTCACTGACAATAATGACTAATATGGCATTGACTCTCTAGATAAAAAAGAAAGCCGGATGATGATGCATTCCATGTTTTTTCACACTAGGGCATTGACTCTCTAGATAAAAAAGAAAGCCGAATGATGATGCATTCCATGTTTTTTCACACTATGTTCCCATAGTGACATGACAAGGTAAGCGAGGGTAGAGAACTAGGGGTACCATCTGGCCAAGGAGGGCCTAGGAGGTCAAAGAAGATGACCCCTTGAAAGTAGCAACAAGAGACTAGGAAAGAATGACAAAGGAAGAAAATGTTGAGTTACAGAGGGTGTAGGCAGAGTTGAAGAGGCTTGAAGAAGAAAGAAGGAGGAAAGTAGAGACAAAGATGGAAGATATACTAAAGAAGGAAGAGGAAGATTTAGCGCGAGCCATCCACATGTTGGTGGAACACCCCTCAAGGTAGGAGGAGCTAGCCGTGATGAGTCCACCGAGGGATGAAGGCCCAAGCACCAGCACCAAAGTACCAAATATAAAATCATTATCGATGACAGAAGGAAAGGGCTATGGCCTATTGTATCCACTCCTGCCTACTCTAGTGCTCCAACTTGCAACTCTCACAACCATCCAAGGCACCACTAGCACATTGGATGCAATCAACCTTATGGCCTGGGTGCAATACCTCATGAACAAGGTGTAGGAAATAGCCCCAGATTCGAGTGGGGAGCTCCAACAACTAGGACAAAGAGATTGGTAGGAGCTGCAAATGTATACTAAATCCATGCAAGACCCCAAGAGGTATAACAACCGTGCCAATAGCAGCACCACCATCCATGGGATATGACAAATATGTCAAAGTGCTTCTTGCACAACTAGATAGAGCAAGGAAAAAAAGGAAAATGGAAGTAGCTAAATAGGAAGCGAAAGAGAAGCAATGGCAGCCTTCCAGTTGGAAAGGACTTGCCAGGTGGCAGGATATCAAAGAGAGATCTACAAGTTGAAGGAAGAACTCAAGGTTAGAAAGAAAGAAGAAGATAATTGGCAAGGAAGGCTCAAAGAAGAGTGACATGATTCATAGGGCTATAGAGGAAGAACAAGCTCATCCTTGTGAAACACAAAGAGTTGAGAGAGCAGTTGAAGAGGATAAAGAAGACAATAGAGAAACTTGAGGTAGCAGACATAGAAAAACCAGAGAGAGAGGAATAACTCTAAAGATACATGGATAAAATGGAGTATAGATTATTGGCAGAGTTGGAAGAGCAGGCAAGGCTAGAGAGGAAAATCGAGCACATGGAGAAGAAAAAAGAAGAAGCAACCTAGAGGTGGAGAGAGCTGGAACTGAGAATGGTAGCTTTAGCACAAAGGTAGAATGAAAATCTGGAGGAAATGAAGAGAGCAAAAGAATGGGTCACCAAAAGCAAGGGGAGAATGAGAGAACTAGCGAGCCGTCTAGACCATACTAAAAGGGACAGGGTGTTGGCAAGGAGTAGGGTGTGAGAGGCTATAAAGATGAGCATGGAAGCCCAGCAACATGCTTTCCTTAGCACCATCTTAGATATCACAGATTTAGAAGAGGAGGAGGCCATTGAAATGCTATAGAAGAAGTTGGAAATTACCCATAGGGCCATAAGGCATGGCATGTGTGTTCAAGCTCACGAAGCAGAATTGAACCTAAGTCTACGAGAGAAAAGGGAGTACCTACTAAGGGTAGGAATAATAGTCCAAGAAATGAAATGGCTAGGGTATGCGGAGGAGTAGGGACCATAAGAGTCAATGAGAGAAGAAGAGCAACATGCATCACTATCAAACGAGGGGAAAGATTTTGAATTGAGGCAACTAGACAAGGAACAAGTCCCTCAACCACCCTCTCCAAGACCGAAAGCTCAGTAGGAAGTGCCACTTGAGGATGCAATGGCTGAAAGAAAAGAGGAGGTCTGGAAAAGAAGGAAGAAGATGATGGAGCAAGCATGAAGAAGAGTAAGGACATGACCACTAGCAATCTCAGAAGCTCCCATCCCACAAAAAAAAGAAAGCTTTCCAATCAACTGGAACCTAGAACTTACAATGCGGGGGTAGTGGGAGAACAAGTGCAAGTCCTTTGAATTCACCTTTTGATAGCCACGAACACTAAGCCAAGATATTATCCCCTAAAAAGGATGAGGAAGTGATCAGCATGGCTAGAAGGCTTGGGGATCGATGGAGTGCAGAAAGAGAGATACATCCAACACTGAGGGGGACAAAGGCACATGACTATTGTGAAGACAAAGCCATGGAGGTGCCCAAGACTGTCAAAGGGTAGGAGTTGTAGCCAAAGTGGAGGCAATGAATTTGGGATGGGAACATAGATGCATGGATGTCATTTTGCAACACCCTACCCTACGAAAGAAATGACCACGCATACATGCCTTATCCAAGAAGGGTAGGGGTGGACTTTTACCCCGACATCCATCGTTGTTATGATTTTCCTAAAATCTATAATGTAAATGCTACTAAGCTGGAGGAAGCCCTTGTATTCTCCAAAAATGACCTAGGACCCTCCATCTCCCACTTAGCAAAATCTATTCCTGCCCCGATCCTATCTTTATCACAACAACCTGTAACTACCTAAGGCTACTTAGGGTTTTTCTTAAGCACTACCTACCTCTCATGAATATCACCTATCACCCCTATTTTTTTATTTGAATGTCGCCATAGATAGCTGCACTATGGCCACACTCATGATGAGAGCCACCCTTCTCCCATCCTTTTGTATGGCCTTACTAGAGGACAAGAATGACAATTGATTCACTAGGTGTAGTCATCCATTTTTGTCAACAATTCCTTTGAATGTACGCATGAACCTAAAGGACTATATGTAGGGTAGGAACTTCCTTAGTAAACCGCTTAAGCCCCCAGCCCCCCCTTCTCTTGCCCCTAAATCTGAGGATTAGTTCCTTGTGCACATTTTAAAAAAAAAGTACAAAAGAGAGAAAAAGAGAGAAAAGAGAGAAAAAGAAAGAAAAGAAAGAAAAAGGAAACAAGAAAAAGAAAAAGAGAAAGAAAAAGAGAGAGAAAGACAAGAGCAAGGAAAGAAAAGGAAATCAAATAGAAAGCGGGAAACACCCCTCACTTGATGAGTGAAAACAATCACTAGACCTAGGGTCCTCAAGTTGACATGTCCTGTGCCTTGGTTGGTGGCTCCATTCCTAATCCCCTAGCCCTTTTTCCCCCCACTTCACACTTTGGATACATCAAGGGCAGGACACACCAAGGGAGGTCACACTCGTCTAATGTTAGACTCGTCTCCCTAAGATGTACTCACTGTACTTTTCCCATACATGAACTAGGTCCTCAAGTGTGGGAAACACCCTAGGATTACCTACAACTTGTTGACCTAGCTCCCAGTTCCACTGACATGGACATGATACATGGCATGACGAGGTAGAAACACCCCAGGTAGTGCACTCTCTTTTCTTTTTCAGGTGAATCCAACAACCTGCACCTAACCATCGACTCCTCTAGAGGCCCTCGTCACCCACTCAATATACCCTTGGTCTCCATAAGCTCAACCATTTCAACATGCTTCTCTCCAATGTCCAATCCCCACAAAGGCCCCATCATTAACTCACATAACCACCCTTCACTTATCCCATCCCTCATCAACAATGTCCTGTGAGTGCCATGGGACTAGCACTTGACTAGGAGGGGGGTAAAGTTAACCCTAACACAAGATGGAGAAAAAGGAGAGAAAAAAGAAGAAAAAGAAAATTCAAAAAATGTGGAGCAAAGATAAAAAGGTGGCTTGACAGAAGGATAAGAGAAGAAAGGCCAAAAGCACAAGGGCAACCTTAAAAATTGAGGCAAAGGCAAAGGTGTACTTTAAAATGTAAAGGAACCCCCAAAATTTTGTAAAGGATCACTAGGCTCCCTCTTGTGCAAGTTGTAAAGAGTAGATGGGCATAGGTGAAGGCATAACATAAATAGATGGGAATAGGAAAAGAGAACATTGGCTAGATGGCTAGTCATGTAAAAAAGGGGATGGGTGCCCAAAGGGATGAGGGCATGTATAAAAGCCAAAAAGTGAATAGAGAAGTTCATTCTTGGTGTGTGGCAAAAGTGGCTCTTCTTTTTCTTCTTCTTGTTGCTTGCGTGATTGTGCTTGAGCTTGAGAGAGGGAGTGTGAGACTGTGAGGGCGAGGGACTGCGGTGGAGAAGCTCTCTATCTTCTCCTCTCTTCTTCTCTTCTCTTCTCTTGTCTCACGTGCAACTATGGAGGATGGAGCTTGAAGGTGGAGGATTGAGCTTGCTTGAGCTTGCATCATGGATCGTAGAGCTACCGGTGTGCATGAGAGAGGAGGGTACTCAATCAGACATTGAGGTAAGCTCACTACACTTGTAGGCTTGAGAGCACATACAACTATGTGAGAGGTAGCCATTAGCATTTGCTTGAAACACTTGAGCAATAAGCAGTCCATGGCTCTTGGCGGTTGAGAGCAAAAGCTGCCATAGAGACATAATCTTTCATACTTTCATTCTCTAATGAATGCTTGATGTTCATGAGCTAAACAATGAGGTTATCCCCATAGTCAACTCTGGTGAAGCATTTTAATGAATAGGTCCTTAATCAATACAAAATATGCATTTTCATCATCATCATGACCTATAAACCAAGTTCACACTTTTTCTCCTAATAAAAATTTGAAAGCATGTGCTTGCTTGGCATCATCAAAAAGGTTATTGACCTCATATACTTGCTCAAATTGTTTGATAAAGCTGTAAGCATTACCATCGGTATGGTACTTGCTTGGTTATTTTACACCTAAGGGAACTTTTTCCTAGTCCCTATTGCATGGAGTGTTTTCTATTTTGGTTAGGATGATTTATGCTATGTGGGTCCCTACTTTTACCATATCGAAGCGGTCAAAAAATCACCATTGTATAAGATTTGAGATGGAATCCTATTACGAGCTCATTGCTTTTGTATTCAACAACATTTTGAATATATTTTTCACTTCTACTGGCATGCTGGCAAGGTAATGTCTAGTTTCATTGTTCTCCGTCAACACCAATGGACTTTACATGATTCCATGACAGGACCTATATTTACTTGGCCTCTCATTCCAAGGTCCTAGAGCACTCCTTTGGCCTGTTCAAATTATTATCTTCATCTAGCTTGGTCACAGGCTCAGTCAAAGGATACATCCATATGTTTGGCATCACATTTTTGTTAGTACTTATCCTTTATGCATCAACAACCACATTTGAACACAAGGAAGTCTATAAAAAATTTGATAATTAATCCTAATGAATATGTCCAAATGGCTTAAATGGATGTGCTCTATTATTTTTCCCAAGTCCTCCTAATATCTAGTAGTTGATTGAGAGTGTTTGTTCCCTAGTATTGCAACTCTCAAAGTTTTCTTCCATGGCCTCATGAGTCATTGTATGTTGAGATGGAAAGCTCAACATGTGTGGACATTGATGATGGACTGCCTAGCTAGATGGGTTTGCACGTCTACACTTAGCACGTTGGTGGTCATTATGAGACTCACATGGCCACTAGCTTATCCCTTATTATATTTAGGTTGTTACATCTACCTACAGTTGGCAAAGATATAGCACCAATTGATTAGTGTAGTCAGTTTTACACTGTTTGACTTAAAAGGCCACTTTCCTTTATGTTGTATCTTATCTATACTTTGTGTACATTGTATAATGTGTGGAAGAAAAAGAAGAAACCAGCAAGAAAACGTTTTGGCCTCCATCTCTCTTCTTGTGTTCTTGAGTGAGCTTCCTCTTGTGTATACAGTGTGTGTTTGGAGCAGCAGCTCAAGCACATCCCCCCATCACGTGATTCTTGACATGGTATCAAAGCCACACCACTGAGAGAGGCTGATTTTGAAGGCTGAAGTAAAGGAGAAGAAGAAAGGTTCAAGCAAGCAATCAATGGGTAAGAAGCTCTCCCATTCTTCCACTCTCTCTTGGTTAGTGCCTGTGGAGGCACCGAAAGCAAGATGATTGAGCAAAAATCTCAGATTGCTGTGAGATTTGGTGTGCAAGTAGATCACTGTATATTCTGTAGACAATCTCTTTGGGGCCTTTTTGTAGTTATTTTGGGTGTTTGAGGCCGTTTTAGGCCCCGTTTTAGAGCCATAAGGTTGCGGGCAGAAGTTTCAAGATACACTGTGATTTCGGCTGTATTGGCTGAAAGTGGGTGCACAAGTTATAGATTGCGAATCTATAATTTTTTGAGGTGATTGCAGGAAGAAAACACAAGGTTTATCTGCAAAAAGGTTGCAGATTACATGTACTATTGAGAAATCAGTGAAAAAGGTTACTTGGTGTATTGCTGTGCACGTGTTGTGAAAGATTGCAAAAGACTAGCTTACTGTGTTGTATCCTGGTTTGCGATAATGGCAGAGAATAGTGGAAATCCCATTATTGAGAAGCTCGACAAGAATAACTACCCTTCATGGAAGTTTTGTGTAATGAACTTTCTCATTGGAAAGGGCCTTTATGAGTTTGTTTCAGGTGAAGAAAAGGAGCCAGAGCTGGGTATCCCTCCAACTGCAAATGAGATAAAGCATGGAAAGAGTGGAATGCAAAAGAAAAAAAGGTGATGTATTGGCTATCTGCAGTCATTGATAATACTATATTGGGACATATCAGGAATGCAAAAACTTCACATGCAGCTTGGACAATTTTTGAGAGCATGTTTTCAGTAAATACAAAGGCACGAAAGATTCAACTCAAACAAGAGTGGAATGCCTTGAAGAAAGGAAAAATGTCTGTCAATGAGTATGTGTTGAAGGTGAGGAGCATTGCAGATGCTTTAGTAGCAATTGATGCAATGCCACATGATAATGATTTGGTTTCATCCACTCTGAGTGGCCTTAACAATGAGAAGGCATGGAAATCATTTGTTACGTCAATATATGTACGGAAGACATTTCCAGATTTTGATGAGCTGATCTCTCTCTTGATTACTAAAGAGATCAATATGTAGGGTGATTCGTCTGAAAGAAATGGTGAACAAGTCCAAGCATTTTACTCGAGTTCAGGAAGGGGATGTAATAGATCCTCTTCGAGAGGCCATGGTATGGGACGTGCTGGCGATAACCAGCAAAATAGGTTCAATCAATAGTTTGGTGAAATGCAGGTTTCTAGAGACAGAGGAAAATTTAGAGGCAGGGGGAGCTCTAGAGGAAGAGGTGGATGGCAGAACAAAGGCTCTAGAAATTCTGCTATTGTTTGCTATTATTGTGGCAACATATTGCAGTCAATTGTTATGCTAAGAAGGATGATATTCGTAGTGGTAAATTGCAGCAAGGAAACTATGCATCGTCTTCACAATAGAATGAAGACAAAAATGAGCGTTAGTTTGTTATGCAGCATATGATGAATGCAGTTACAGGAAAGGGGACACATGATGATGTATGGTATGCCAATTTAGGTGCATCTAATCATATGACCAGTCATGTTGAATGGTTTGGAGAGATGCAGGATTTACAAAACCCAGGTTATGTGTAGATGGGTAATGATTCATGCCACTCAATTTCACACATTGGAAAGGTTTCCTTGTCCTTGTATGATGACCAGACAAAGAGTCTGACAGATGTATTACATGTGCCATCATTTATAAAGAATCTAGTGTCTATTGGCCAAATGATAGAGCAAGGGTTGCAAGTCTGATTCAATGCAAAAGGTTGTTTTATAGAAAACTTTAATGACAAGTGCAGGTTGGTCACAAAAGGAAGTAGAGTTGGCCGAATGTTCACTTTAGATGCTGGAATTCCTGCAATGGATATTGCTATGTATGCTATAGGAAAAGGAGTAGTTGCAGATATTGAAATATGGCATAAACGTATTGGATATGAAAATGTGCAAAGATTGAAATTAATGCAGTCCAGGAGATTGGTTACAAGGTTTCCTTCTTTTAGAGTTGCAAAATTGCATAAAGTTTGTGAAGCATGCTAGTTTGGTAAGCAGATGAGACAACCCTTCTCGCATGATAGAGAAGTGAGGAAAAATATACTTGATGTAGTACATACAGATGTTTGGGGACCTACATAGAATGGCCTACATAGAATGTATCTCTTGGTGGTAGCAAATACTTTGTCACATTTATTGATGACTATTCAAGGAAGCTATGGGTATACTTCATGAAGGAAAAGAGTGATGTGTTTGAGCACTTCAAATCTTTTAAGGCAGCTATTAAAATAGAAACAAGCTTAAAAGTGAAGTGCTTGAGATCATATGGAGGGGGAGAGTACCTCTCTAATGAGTTCAGTGGCTTCTTGAGGACTCATGGGATAAAGAGGCAATTTATGTGCAGGTATACCCCACATCAAAATGGTGTTGCAAAAAGAAAAAACAAGCATATTGCAGAAGTTGCACAGGCATTAATGGGGCTGAAATGAATATGCCCAAACATTTTTGGTCTGAGGCTATCCATACTGCTATCTACATTATGAATAGAACTCCCATAGCTACAGTTCATGGGATGACTCCTGAAGAATGCTTTACTGGCAAGAAGCTTGATGTATCGCACTTGAAGGTATTTGGCTGTGTTGCATATGTTCATGTGCTAGATGAGCTATGGAAGAAGCTTGATCCAAAGGTAAAAAAATGTGCAGGTGCATCAAACCACATGACAGGTCATACAGAATGGATGGAGGATGCAAGGAAAATGGAAAAACCAGGATTTGTGGAGACTGGTGATGATACTGCACATCCGATTGTGCAGATTGGAAAAATTCCTTTGTCTATGCAGGATGGGAAAAAGAAATACCTGTCCGATGTATTTCATGTCCCGAATATCACCAAGAATCTGGTTTCTCTTGGTCAAATGGTTGAACAGGGCTTGCAGGTCAGATTTAATCCTCATGGATGCTTTGTTGAGGATATGAAAAATAAAGGTCGCTTGATAGCAAAAGGAAAGAAGAAGGGCAGAATGTTTACGTTGGATGCAGACATGTCTGAATTGAGTGCAGCAATGTTTGCACATGGGACCGGTGTAGTTGCAGATATTGATATTTGGCATAAACGCATTGGTCATGTTAATGTACAACGACTTAAATCAATACAGGCCCAAAATATTGTTGCAGGATTGCCTAAATTCAAGGTTGCAGAAATGCATAAGGTATGTGAAGCCTGTCAGTTTGGAAAACAGGCAAGGAAACCATTTCCTAGACATGTTCAAGAGAGTAAGAAGCCATTGGAATTAATCCACTCTGATGTGTGGACTACTAAAGCTGCATCTCTTGGAGGCTGTCATTATTTTGTCAGTTTTATTGATGACTATAGCAGAAAAGTTTGGGTGTATTTTATGAAAAAGAAAAGTGAAGTTTTTGGGCATTTCAAAACTCTTAAAGCTATGGTTGAAAAAGAAACAGGCCTGCAAGTAAAATGCCTAAGGTCAGATGGAGGGGGAGAGTACCTCTCAAATGAGTTTGCAAGGTTCCTGCAGGAGCATGGCATAAAGCAGCAATATTCATGCAGTCATACCCCACAGCAAAATGGAATTGCAGAAAGAAAAAACAGGCATATAGGAGAGGTATCTCGTGCCATGCTTAATGAAAAAGACCTGCCAGATTTTTATTGGGCTGAAGCAGTTGCTACAGCAGTCTACATAATGAACAGGACTCCCATTGCAGCAATACATGGAATGACTCCAGAGGAGAGGTATACTGGTAGGAAACCAGATATTTCTCATTTGAAAATTTTTGGTTGCATTGCCTATGTACATGTGCCAGATGAGTTGAGATCCAAGTTGGATCCAAAAGCTGAGAAGTACATCTTTATTGGTTACTCTCTGCAGCAAAAAGGGTATAGATGCTATAACCCTTCTACTCGTAAGTTTACAGTGAGTAGAGATGTTGTTTTTGATGAGATGAGTAGCTGGTATAAACCAGTAAATGTGATTGATGATGTAGATGCACAAAATGGTAATGCTGCACAGAATTCACAGCAACAGTCACAAAATATTAGTGGACTTGGAGCGTCCTCTAGCAGTGGTTCACATTCTTCGCCATGGACAGGCAGATTGAGATCAGGAGAATCTTCTCAAAGCAATGTAGATAGTGGTATGCAGGTATCACGAAAAGGAAAAGAGAAGGTTGATCAGCCCATGTTTGATGTGAATGCAGGTCACTCTTATGTAGATGGTGAATCCAGTGGCTCAGACCAGAGCATTGATGATGAGTTGGGTATTCCTTCTATTGTTACACCTGGAGTAAGGAAGACCAGGGATGGTTTGAAGCACCTGGGAGTGAACCTACTTTGCGCAGGTCTACGAGAGCTAGGTATCCTGTGGATAGGCTGAAATATGATGGATTTACAGCCATTCACTATGCATATATGGTCAAGGTGATACAGGAACCAGAACCCACTTCTTTTGAGCAAGCCATGGGAAAAGAAAAATGGGAGAAAGCCATGGATGAAGAAATGGATGCCTTGGAAGCAAATGCTAGATGGGAATTGGTACCTTTTCCTAAAGGTAAGAATGAAATTGGCTGTAAGTGGGTTTATAAGGTGAAGCACAATGCAGATGGTTCTGTGAACAGATACAAGGCAAGATTAGTAGTCAAGGGGTATGCACAAACATATGGCATTGACTATGAAGAAACATTCAGCCCGGTTGCAAGGATGGCAACCGTAAGAGCAGTCATTGCTATGGCTGCATCAAAGGGATGGTCTTTACATTAGATGGATGTAAAGAATGCCTTCTTGCATGGTGATTTGCAAGAAGAGGTCTATATGGAGCAGCCACCAGGTTATGTGCATGCTGTTCATCCTGAGTTTGTTTGCAGGTTGAAGAAAGCCTTGTATGGCTTGAAGCAAGCACCTAGAGCATGGTCTGACAAGATAGGACAGTATCTTGTCACTATTGGCTTTCAGATTTCCAAGGCAGATTTCTCACTTTATGTGAGAAAAACAGAGAAAGGTATTATGCTACTTGTCATTTATGTTGATGATTTGATTATGACAGGTGACAGTGATGAAGATATCCTTCATGTGAAAATGCTATTGAAGCAGAAGTTTGAGATGAAGGATTTGGGAGAGTTGCGTTATTTCTTGGGCATTGAGGTGATTAGATCACCAAGTGGGATACAGCTCTTGCAGAGGCAGTATGGATTGGACATGCTGTCCAAATATGGGATGACATGCTATAAGCCTATTTCAGTTCCTTTGGAGTAGAATGTGAAGCTGAGCATAGATGCAGGTGAGCTTCTAGAAGACCCTACTATGTACAGACGCATAGTAGGAAGTTTGATTTATATGACTATTACCAGGCCAGATTTGAGCTATGCTGTTGGATTGGTAAGTCAGTTTATGCAGGCTCCAAGGAAACCACATTTGGATGCGGCTAGACGCATACTCAGGTATGTGAAGTCCACATTGCAGTATGGACTATTTTATGAGACTGGGGTTCAGATACAGCTGCATGGATACACTGATGCTGATTGGGCTGGTAGTATTTCTGATAGACGATCTACAAGTGGATATGTGTTCTCTTTTGGGAGTGCTGCAGTCACTTGGAGCAGCAAGAAACAGCCTACAGTTGCCTTGTCGAGCACAGAGGCTGAGTACAGGGGTGCAACAATGGCTGCATGTGAGGTAGCTTGGTTGCATAAGCTACTTTATGATATGCATCAGTCTACAGATGGGCCAATTGTCATTTATTGTGACAACATGAGTAGTATACACTTGGCAAATAACCCAGTCTATCATGCTAGAACAAAGCACATTGAGGTGCATTATCACTATGTGCGGGAGAGGGTTTTACTAGGTCTTATTGATCTAGTTTATGTCAGCACAGAGGATCAGGTAGCTGACATATTTACGAAGGCATTGGGCGCAGAGAAGCTGCGCAAGTTCAGAGACCTGCTTGGTGTGCAGGAATTGGGATTGAGCTCGAGGGGGAGTGTTGAGATATCGAGCTCCACTCGTGATACGCCAGGGTGACCATTGTGTATTTATGTCACCGACTTGTCAGTTGCAGACGCGGTTGGTACACCGCCCATGAATAATAGCTACATGATAGCTATCCTTATCTACTCTAGTTCGTGGCTCAGTTAGTATGCCACCTTAGTTAGTTGAGTTTGGTTTGAGACCCATATATAGGGTTCTTCTATTTCTTTGTATTAGAGTTCTTTTGGCTTACACAACTAAGAAGAGGAAAACTGTTTTCAGCCTCCACCCTTTGTGTATTCCCCCATTGTGCAAGCAAGAAAGCTACAAGTGAGACTCCTTCCTTCTCTCCCACAATATTGACACCCTATGGTTTCTCTTACTTCTAGATAGAAAAACTAGATAACTTGGTCAATTAGGTTACAAATATGTGTGTTTTCAATGTCTACAGATTTGGTAGAACTAGCGTCTCTACTTGACATGGATGTTGGAAGGTCATGGCCACTTCGCAAGCACATGTGCTTATGTCATGAACTTAAGTCCTAAGTATTTATTGGTTTGTTCTAATTCTTGTCTTTTTATTCTCCTACTCTTATTTCTTCTTGTTCTTAAGATCGTTGATCATTAAGTAATGTTTTCGTGATTACAATTTGATTTATGCTAGTACATTGTACACATAGGCTTTCTCTTTTCATCAAATAATGTGTGAAAAACACTTGTATATAGCACTTAAAGTTTCTGAAGGAATATATTGAGTTAGATTAAGTGGGGTTTCTTTTGGTCTTCTTGACAATTTGTTTTGCCCTATCAAGCTTGCTTTTCTCCTTATGAGTCTTCTTTTCATGTTGTTGCAATTATCATTTCAATTTTTCTGTGTATGTGCAAGCATTTTCATAAGACTACATGTTCAATAAAGGAAGAGCAAGGAAAAGACATCCATACAAGTATTTTGAATATGTGTTTATGGGTTACTTAAACATGATATTTACAAGATTTTCATGGAGTAGAGTTGGTCCATCAAAATAGCATGAATATCCTTTATTAAGTTTTGATAACTTAATGAGAAATTTGGATAGTCTATTCAAATACATACAATGACCAATTTTGAATAGTACAAATTGTCCAAGATCAAAAATATCAAAAGGTGATGCGTTTTATGAAAAATACAATTTTTAGATATTTTGAGAGAACAATTTTGTAATTTTTCTTGCATTGAATTGAGAAGATAAAGTTTGTATGACAAAGTTATGGCCAAAAGAAGTTGCAACTTGACTTAGGGTCTACAGAAAAATGAAAATAGGGAAAGTAAAAAGTAAAGCAACGAAGGCAAAAACAAGTTTTTGTGTTTGAAAAGTAATCTAAATATAATAAGTGATAAGTCAGTGGCCATGCGAGTCTGTAAACAAGGGCTAGAGTTGTATAAATTAAAGCATGGATGAAGGAGAAGGCCTAGGAAATTTGAGAATTGAAGATATATTGTGTCTTTGATATGAAGATGCAAGCTTGAGTACCAAACATGTGTCTTACTCTAGAGGGCTACTTGAATAAGGAGATTGAGCAAAGATTCTACTTGAATTTGGCTTAAAAGCTAAAGGTCTCACAAAGAATAATCATTCTTGCATTGTTAGAGTTTGATTGAGGGTTTCTCAACTTTGTAGGGTGCTTGTATTTAGTAATACACCATATTCTTTGGTGTCTATTTTTCTTGTTTCTTATCTTCTATCTTGTTTGATCGAGAGCTCCTATGGTTAGTGGTTATTCGCAATTCCACATGATAAATTTAGTGAACCACACAAAAAATGTGCAAAATTTGGTTGAGATGGGTGTAGCAACCATGAAAAGTACAAACCGTCGGGAATAGGGAAAGCATCTTCAATATTGCAGATATTCATATGATGCATGAAATCCACAAATTTATGTAGACCTATGAAACCATAAAGGACAAAGAATCTATATCAAGGGTGGTTCAACTAGTTATTATCAAGATGAAGATGTTTGATGGAAGAGATATTTAAAATTTTCTTCAAGTTTATCAAGAGAAGCTAGAGTTTGCAAATGTAACAATCAATGAGATGTCATGCTAGTTTAGTAGAGTAGTTACTTTATGAATTGTGGAATCAAGTCCAGATCTTATACAAGACCCATGGTAGTACATGGGTAAACTTTAAGAAGGCTTTAAAAGATGAGTTTTTCTTAGAAGATTTGAATCGCATAATAGTGCTTGTTCCTAGAATGGGTTGTGAAGAGTGAAAAAACTTTGTTTCTGTTCTGTTTTGTTCTGTATCTTTTGTATGTGTTTTATGGAACGTATGTATGATTTTGGGAAAGTTTTCTAGCCTTGGAAAGAGGTGAATATAAGTTCAAAAGAGCTCATGAAAGTGGAAGAAGTAGTTGTTGAAAACTCAAGAGAAGACTGGAGTGAAGTGACAGTGATGAGCTATGAAGAGTCACTGTAGTGGCTCTAGTGACCTTTCATATCAGACACACCTTTTGAAAGGGGCATCCATGAACAAAGAAGGATTATTATGAGTAATTATTGAGTATTGTAGTGAGGATATGATGTACTATTGATTAAGAGAGAAAGAGAGAGTTAGAAATAGCCAATTCTATGCCAAAACAATGTGTATATATATGAAAGATTGTGAGAAAACTATGAAGATGAATCATATGTGGTTATTTTCATTCAAAGTGGTGTTTTTTTTGTGTTCTCTTTGTCTACCAATGAATTTATGAAGAATATGAAGAGAATGATCAATTTTGTTGAAGATAAAACTGTGGGAGATTGTTTCTATGATGCTGTGTGAAGATTTCTTGCTAGTGGTGTTCTTTTCTTTGTCGTGGTTCTCTAAAGAATCAAACAAAATCTTATTGATGTGACAAGATAGATTTTCTTACAATAGAAACCCCTTTTCCTTGGCGTCTCTCTTGGGGCTCCAACAAGCAAGGATGCACAGTGTCCAACCACAACTAGTGTGAGTGTGATGCAAGTAGTCTTCAATGAAATTCAAGGTTTCATTTTAAGAAGAATATAGATGTTGCAAATAAAATTTTCAATGTAGGAGAGGATGTTTTGAAACTAATAAAAATTTAGGTGAGCTAGTTGATTTCACACTCTTTTGGATGGATGTGTCTGAAAACAGTCATAAAGAAGAAGATGGGCACTTTTCTCTTTAGACATTCCAAAAACAAATGATGGATTGTTTTCTTGAACAACCATTTTCAAGCCTAGATTGGCTTAAAGTCACAAGAAATGCATCCCCCTCTATAGGCCCTTGGGTCCCCTCTCCCCATCCCCAAAACTGTGCTTCTAAAAAATTGTGAATTAAAAATTCCCTAATGTGAATTCTACATGATGTACATTTATAAACCCCTTTTGTTTTTGAAAAACTATATGTCAACATAATAAAAATACCCTTTCTTTTGAACTCACGTGGTACATTATATATTTTATAAGGTGCCCCCCCAAGGTATCGAGCTTGTTCTTGTGGTCGGTGTGACCAGGTTTGTCAGGCGATAGTCCTTATTGGTGATGGGGCCAAAGATCTCATCCATGGTGGTGGTGGTGAGGGATGGTGGATCTTGTTTGCCATTGGTGGGCAAGTGGAGCATTCTCTGCACTCTCTTCATGGAGAGCTTGTATGTGTTGCCTTGAATTTTCATGATTGAGCTATTGCTTAGCTACTCCAAGATGGATTGTGAGTTGGGTGGATAGGGATAGAGCTCATGGGAGGTTAATGAATTGGGTGAGCTGAGCTGCAGGGACTCTAGGCATGCTTTAGCGTTGACAAGTGTCGCAATATTGATGTGTGTAACCTCATCGACAATAATTTGGAATGCTGCCATGGTAGAGAGAAGAAAAGGGTACAAGAGACAAAGAGGAAAAAAGGAGGTGAAGACGAGATGTGCACAAATGTTGAGCACAAAATGAGGATGTTGAAGAAGAGATTCTTTCTTAAGTGTTGGTGCACTAGAGGGGAAAAGATGTTGGCCAATGCATGTGCACCACGTCAGTAGGAGAGACCATAAGCAAAGATGATGAGGGCATGTATTTTGAGATAATGGCTTCCAAGCAGAATGCTAGCTTATACAAAGTCATGCCTGTGCCTACTTTGAAGGATTTCCAAAAAGCCCATAGTGTTGTGAAAAGCTTAGTATCCTAATATTTTCTATTTTGATCTATCAATTTGGTTAAGATTTTAGATAAGACTTTGTTGCTAGACTTAGGTCAGCCATTATCCTATGGGTAGTAGGGAAAGGATTTCTTATGTACAATAAAAAAGAATGATATGAGCTCCTTGATTACCTTATTTATGAAATGGGTACCTTTGTTTTCTTAAAAAAATTATTGGAGTGCCATATTGGGTAAAGATGTCCTTAAAGAGGCATTTGGTGTGAATGACTTCATTGTATTGTCCAATAGGGCCCATGCTTCAACCCATTTGATGCAATAATGTGTTTCCATAAGGATGTAGTTGTTTCTTGTATATGCAAGAGTTGTGGAGAGATGGGACTGATGAAGTCTAGCCTCTACTTCTAGAAAGGTTCTAGAGGTAGGATTGGCTAGAGCAACAAGTTCCAAGCTTTGCCAAGTCTCTAACAAGAATCACAATTCTGGACTCTATTACGGACGCAGCCATGTATAATTGGCCACCATAATCCAACTTGCTAGATTTTGTGAATTGCCGCTTTAGTAGCAACGTGGATGCTAATAATTCATTGATGAGCTTTCTCCAAGACAATAGGGTTGATCCACAAGGAGAACTAGCTCCAAGCTTGCCAAGTCTGTGAGACAAGAATCACAGTTCTGGACCCTGTTGCAGATGTTTCCATTTATAATTGGCCTCCATAATCCAACTTTCTAGATTTTATGGATTGTCTCTTTAGTAGCAAAGTGGTTGCTAATAATTCATTGATGAGATTTCTCCAAGACAGTAGGTTGATCCATAGGGAGAACTACTCTTTGCAACACTCTTGATATCATGTGATAGAACAACTAGCCCATGATAATTTCAAAACATTGTCTCTAGAGAGCCAATCATGTCTGTTATTACTTTTGGAGATGAGATGGAGGTACTTTGGTTTCCAGAAAAACCATCATTTCTTCATACCATGACCACGAGGGATTGGATAGCTCTTGGTCAGGTGCATTTACTTTTGTTGTAAATAGCTAAGCATCCAAAAAGTCATACTCAATACAAGTTAGAGGTTCTCCAAAGTCAAGGCAAGATAGGAGATCAATAATGATGTGTTGGGTACTAAGATGGTGTACAACTATGTATTCAAACTCTTGCTATGTGAGAATCCATCAGGAAAGTCACCCAGTGATATTTTCTTGCTTGATCACATATACTAGTGCTGAATGATCCACATGAAAGATGAAGGCATGTCCTAGAAAATGGTAATGGAATTTCTAGATGGAGTAGATCATGCCAAGATGTTATTCTTCAATAATTGAATTTTTTTTCTTAGAATTATATAATCTCTTACTAGCATAAAACATAGGTCGGAACCAACCATTAGTATCTTGATGCATACAAGCATGCTACTAGTAGAAATGTTGGATACATCAATAAGTACATGAAAGGTCTTTGCCCAATATGGTGGAATTATAATAGGAGATTTTGATAGTAAGAGCAAGAGTTTTTGGAATACCAAGTCCACTTTTTTCATTCCATTGATACACTGATTTGGCCACATGCACCAATTCGTTGAGAGGAATAGCCAGATATACTAAAAGATGCAGGATGTGACCATGCCATCACATTTTGGCTTAAAAAAGAAAGTAGGGCGAATGGTGAATCTGGTATTGTAGCTTGCATTATTGCTACCACATTGGTCGGCTATGCCATTTTGTGAAATGATGTGGCTTAGCAAAATATCACCTTGAACAACAAAGACATATTTGAGTGGATTTAAACTTAAACTTACCTCTCAACATCTAGTGAGGCAAAGCTAGACATGCATTAGGTGAAGAGTGGCTTTTCCAAAGACACTAAAAAATCCAAGAATACCCCCATGAGATCTGTGAGGTAGAGCCCAAAGATTTCCTATATATCTCTCTAAAAGGAGACTAGAGCATTCTTAAGACTGAACCATATCATTGTGCACACATATATGCCCCTGCAGTGATGAAAGTAGTTTTACCTTGGGCATCTAGAGTAAGCCACACTTGATTATATCTATTGAAACCATAAAAAAAAGAGTACATCTTGTGGATAGCTACTTCATCCAGTATGGTATCTAGATAAGGAATAGAGAAAGGATCCCATAAGTTTTTTGGCCATGTGAGGCAATTTTAGGCCCCATTTTGAACATGCAAGGTTGTAGACAATAGTTTTAAGGCATACTGCAATTTGAGTTGTGTAAGTCAAAAGTGGGTGTACAAGTTACAAATTTCAAATCTATAAGTTTTGAGGTGTTTTCCAAGAAACATAAGATTTATAAGCAAATAGGTTGCAGAGTACATGTATAGTTGGGCAGTCAACAATGAAAAAGGTTGCTTAGTGTATTGCTGTGTACTTGTTGTGAAAGTTGCAGAATACTTACTTATTATTTTGTATAATTTTTGTGATAATTGTAGAGAACAATGGAAATCCCATTGACATTGAGAATATGGATATTAAGAATAACTATCCATCATGGAAGTTTCGTGTGATGAACTTCATTATTGGAAAATGCTTTCATGAGTTTATTATAGGTGAAGAAAAGGAGTCAGAGCTGAGTAACCGTATGACTGTGGATGAATTAAAAATGTGGAAAGAATGGAATGCAAAGGATAAAAAGGTGATGTATTGGCTATCTCCAATGAATATCAAGAATGCAAAAACTTCACATGCACCTAGGATAATTTTTGAGAACATGTTTCCAATAAATACAAATGCATGGAAGATTCAACTCAAGCAAGAGTTGAATACTTTAAAGAAAGAAAAATTGTCTCTCAATGAGTATTTTTTGAAGGTGAGGAGCATTGCAAATGCTTTGGCAGCGATTGATGCAATGCCTAACGATGATAATTTGGCTTCATCTACTATGGGTGGCCTTAATAATAAGAAGGATTGGAAATCATTTGTCACCTGTATATATACGGAAGCTATTTATAGATTTTAATAAGTTGGTCTCTCTCATGATTACCAAAGAGATCAATATATAGGGTGATTCATTTGACAGAAATAGTAAACATGTCCAAGCATTTTAGTCAAGTTCAAGAAGGGGATGTGGTAGATGCTCTTCAAGAGGGCATGGTATGGGATGCACTGATGATAACCAAAAAAATAGGTTAAATCAGCAATTGGGTGGAATGCAGGTTTTAGGAGGCTGTGGAAACTTTGGAGGCACTAGAAGCTCTAGAGGAAGAGTTAGATGGCAAAACAGAGATTCTGGAAATTTTGGTATTGTTTGTCACACTATTGTGGCAAAACAGGTCATATTGTAGCTCATTTGTTATGCTAAGAAGGATGATATGCACAATGGTAAATTGTAGCAAGGAAACTATGCATCGTCTTCACAACGTAATGGAGATAAAAATGAGCATCTATTTGTTATGTAGCATATGATGAATGTTGTTATAGGAAAGGGGACACATGATGATATATGGTATGTCAATTTAGGTGCATCTAATAATATGACTAGTTATGCTAAATGGTTTGGAGAGATGCAAGACTTAAAATCTAGGTTATATGCAAATGGGTGATGATTCATGCCACCCAATTTCACACATTGGAAAGGTTTCCTTATCTTTGCATGATGGCCAAACAAAGAGCCTATTAGATATATTCCATGTGCCATCAATCACAAAGAAGTTAGCGTCTATTGGCCAAATGGTAGAGTAAGGGTTGTAGGTTTGATTTAATGCAAAAAGTTATTTTATAGAAGACTTTAATGATAAGTGTAGGTTAATCGCAAAAAGGAGTAGAGTTGTTCGTATGTTCACTTTAGATGCTGAAATTCTTGTAATGAATGTTGCTATATATACTAAAGGAAAATGAGTAGTTTTTGTAGACATTGAAATATGACATAAACGTTTTAGACGTGCAAATGTCCAAAGGCTGAAATTAATGTAGTCTAAAGGATTGGTTACATGATTAATTTGCTTTTAGAGTTACAAAATTTCATAAAGTGTGTAAAGTATGTCAGTTTGGTAGGCAGGTACCGATAACATTTTTCGCATGACAGAGATGTGAGTAGAAAGATACTTGATGTTATACATATAAATGTTTGTGGATCTACACAGAGTATATCTCTTGGTGGCAGTAATTATTTTGTTACGTTCATTGATGATTATTCAAGGAAGCTGTGGGTATATTTTATGAAGAAAAAGAGTGATGTATTTGAGCACTTCAAAACTTTCAAGGTTGCGGTTAAAACAAAAGTAGGCTTGAAAGTTAAATTCTTAAGATTATATAGAGGGAAAGAGTACCTCTCTAATGAGTTTACTGCCTTCTTGAGGTATCATGCGATAAAGAGACAATTTACTTGCTGGTATATCCAATAGCAAAATGGAGTTGCATAAAGAAAAAATGGGCATATTACGTGGACATTGATGGCTAAAAAGAATATGCTAAAATATTTTTTGCATGAAGTTGTTCATACTGCTGTCTATATTATGAATAGAACTCCCACATCTGCAGTTCATGGAATGACCCTTGAAGAACACTTTTCAAGTAAGAAGCCTGATGTGTCACAATTGAAAGTGTTTGGCTGTATTGCATATGTTCATGTGTCAGATGAGATGCCAATGAAGCTTGATCCAAAGGTTTAAAAATGTATTTTTATTGGATATTCTTTAGAGAAGAAAGGGTATCGTTATTATAACCTTGTCACATGTGAGTTTCGCGTGAGCAGGGATGTTATTTTTTATGAGATGAGCAGTTGGTGTACATCTAGTGGTTATGCATTAGATGATGATCATGATCATGACAGTTATACGTAGAAAGAAAAGCAAGAATCACAAAGCCTTAATGGACTAGAAATATCATATGGTACTACATCTATAGTTAGCCCTTGGTTTGGGAGATTAAGGAGTAGCCCCACATCTTCAGGTGGATCTACAAGTGTTGAGGTAAAGACAAAGAAAAAATGTGATTGTTGGATGGTAATAACACATCTACTAGTCATTCAAGATTTAACGGAGTTTCTAGTGATTCAGAGAGTTTGGATGATGAGCTTGGTATTCCTTCAAACAAGGCACTAGGTGTACAAAGAACACATGGTAATGTAAAGGCTCCATTAAATGATCTAGTGGTATGCATGTCTAACAGTGTGGAATACCGTGTTAAAAGATTTGGCTTTGAAGGTTATGGAGCTCATCATTATGCTTATATACTAAAGGTAGTTGAGGATATTGAGCTCACTTCTTTTGAGGATGTTATTGGTCATACTCATTGGTATATAGCAATGGATGAGAAGATGGCTACATTGGAAGCTAATAAGACTTGGGATTGGTATCCTTGCTTAAGGGTAAGAAATCTACATGTTATAAGTGAATTTACAAAATCAAGAAGAATGCAGATGGTTCAATTTATAGATATAAGACTAGACTAGTTCCAAAAGTCTATGCTAAAAAATATCGTATAGATTATGAAGAGACATTCAACCCAGTTGCTAGAATGACAATTGTTAGATGTGTGACTGCTTTAGTAGTAGCCAAAGGTTGGAATTTGTAGCAAATGGATGTCAAAAATGCCTTCTTGCATGGTGAATTGCAAGAAGATGTGTTTTTGTATCAGCTAACAAGCTATGAGGATTTAGAGCATCCCACATATGTGCATGCTAAAGAAAGTGCTCTATGGGCTAAAGCAAGCACCTAGAGCATGGTCTGATAAGATTTGAGAGTATCTTGTCAGCATTGGTTTTTTTTGTTTCCTATCCTGACCACTCACTTTATGTGAGAAAGGGAGATGTAGACTTGGTTATCATAGTCATCTATGTGGATGACTTGATTATTATGTGATAGTGACATGGGATTGCTGAAGTTAAGGACTTTTTAAAGAAGAAGTCTGAGACAAAGGATTTGGGTGAGCTGAGGTACTTTCTTGGTATTGAGGTGATTAGATGTGATGATGGTATATGGCTATCCCAAATGCAGTATGGCTTGGATATGTTATCCAAATATGGTACGAGAGCATATAAGCCTCTTTTAGTACCATTGGAGAAAAATTTGAAGTTGAGTGTTGCTATTGGAGATGAGATAGAAGACCCTACTATGTTCAGGAGGATAGTAGGGAGTCTAATTTACATGACTATCACAAGACTAGACTTGAGTTGTATTGTTGGTCTTATATCAATCATTTTACATAGATGCCTAGAGAGCCTCATTTGGATGCAATTAGATGCATATTGAGGTATGTGAAGTCCACTTTATATTATGGATCTTTTTATGAGGTAGGTAAGGATGTACATGTGTTTGGATATATAGATACAAATTGGACTGGTAGCATGTCAAATAGAAGATCTACCAACAGTTTCATATTTTACCTTGGTAGTGTAGCAGTTGCACGGAGCAGTAAAAAGTAACCTATAGTTGCTTTATCGTGTATAGAGATTGAGTATAGAGATACTGCTATGGAAGCATGTGAGGTGGTATGGCTGTAAAAGTTATTGGATGAGTTAGATATGTAGAGAGATGGTCTAGTTATCATTCACCTATGACAACATGGGCATCATATAGCTAGCTAAGAACCCAATGTTCCATGATAGGATAAAACACATTGAGGTGCACTACTACTTTATAAGAGAAGAAGGTACTTGCAGGAGAGATTGACTTGATATATGTTAGCACACATGATCAGATAGTTGACATTTTCACAAAGGCATTGGATATAGAGAAGCTTCAAAAGTTTTGAAGCTTACTTGGAGTTGCAGAGATATAGTTGAGCTTGAGGGGGAGTGTTGAGATGGCAAGCTCAACACATGCAGACATTGATGATGAATGACTTGGCAAGATGGGTCCACATGTCTACACTTAGCATATCAGTGACCATTATGATCCTCACATAGCCACTAACTTATCACTTATTATATTTATTTTATTGTTCCTATCTACAATTGGCATAATTATAGTGCCAATCGATTAGTATAGTCAATTATGCACTATTTGACTTAGTAGGTCACTTTCCTTTATGTTGTATCTTATCTATACTTTGTGTACATTGTATTGTGTGTGGAAAAGAAAAAGAGATTAGTAAGAAAATATTTTGGCCTCCATCTCTCTTCTTGTGTTCTTGAGTGAGCATCCTTTTGTGTGTATGGTGTGTGTTTGGTGCAATAGCTCAAACAAGTCCCCCCACCATACAATTCTTGTCATAAATTATAAGTGGACTTTTTACACACATGAGTAGAGAGGTAATAATGATGATGATGTAAAAAGAGAAAGAGAAAAGAAGGTATAGTGCAATATGAGAAAAAATTAAGATGTTAATATTTAGAGTTACAACTATACATTCCAACCCAAAATGGTGGGAGAAATAGACACAAATAAGTATAGCAGTGTGACGATGATGATGATGTAGAAGGAGAAAGAGGAGGAGAGGGTGGAGAGTATGATGGTAGAGAGTGGTTTAAGGGTAGTGGAATGGGAAGGATGGAGATAATGGAGGGATCATGGAGGATACAAGAGGATGAGGGTAAGGGTAGAAGAGAGTGAGGGTATGATGAAGTGGGAGCAAGGAGGGTGATAGAGTTGGGAGATGGGTGGGGGAGTGAAGGAGAGGAAGATGATGTGTATTATGAAGTGGAGAAGAAGGATAGTGGAGTGAAGAGGAATGAAAAAATAGTGAATGAGAGGAACAGAATATAGGTAGTGAAGATAGTGATGGAGTGGAGTATGTGTATTCCCCCCTTGAAAGCTCAAATGGATCCTCTTTTATAGGCACTTGGTTGGATTATATTATCTGCTAATCCCAATTTATCAAGTATAATCTTGATTAATTAGAGTCCCAAATTTGATGATATACCAGGTGATATAAGATAATGCATGCACTCTTCCTTCGTAATGCATTTTGTTGTCTTGACAAGTACATAAGTCTTCATAGTCGAGAAGTCCACCTTATAGAATATGTAAGATACCACGTGAGTTCAAAAGAAAGGGTATTATATTTAGTAAAATTTATAGGATTATATTTACAAAAGTATTTTTAAATTACAATTTGAAAAACATTTGTAAGTTTAGTAAAGTAAAAGGGTTCATTTTAAGACCTTATAGCATGTAAAGAAAGGATATTTCTTAATATCCTTTGAACGCACATTATATAGATGCTTTTATATAGATGAATCCCTTGAGAGTCAAGCTTTCTCGAAAATATTAAGAAAAGGGAAGTTGAACTACAAAGGTTGAAAAATATGAGGGAGAGTTGTGCATATGCATTACTAGTATAATGTGAGGCTTTTCAATATGGGATGGATAATTTTACAAGATGTGAATATATATATATACTTTTTACAAGATGTTCTCATCATCCAAAAGGAAAATAAGCTTGCTTTGGAGAGATATTCACAAAAAAAAAAACTTTAAATAATAATTGAGAAGAGTCTAAAGTCTCCACTATTGTAGATGTGGCATTTATTACGAAATCCTTTCCATGCACAATATATTATTACATTTTCTTCTTTTGGTAGCCCAAATATTTTTCTATGCATACACAATTTATGAAGCTCCAAATACTAAAAAAAGAGTGGATATCATAGTTAAGTTAATAATAGAGTAGGAAAAGTGAGATACATGAAAAGAGAAAAATATAAGAGAGAAGAAAAAAAGAATCAAATGTATGCACCATATGGGAGAGTTATTAGAGTATTTCCCTAAAATACTCAAAGGCATGTATCTCCAAGCTTGGCCCCACCTCCTCCTTTCATTTTCAAATATCTTGGCTCTAAGTGACTGACAAGTTTGAATTTTTTGTAGAAGATGTATTCATATCTCATTGTTCTCATGTTGCCTTTTTTATATGCTTGGCACCATTTTCTTAAATGTGAGGAGACTGTCATACTCAACTCCAAGGATTTTTAAATATCATGTGGCCCATCTCCAAATCCATCTAAGCCCAATGCTAAAATTATTGTAGATCAATATTCCCAAAGAGGATTACTTCTAGAAAGGAATTTCCTAAGGGAAAAGTACATCACTCTTATTTGGTAGAAATGTGTAAGCCTTTATAAACATTGGTTCCTATACAAGGCTTAAACTATGCACCCCAAAGCTATATATATCTTACATGATTTTAAGAGGAGGTTTACATGGAAAGAATAAAAGGTTGTAAATTGCACCTATCAATAGCACTTGCAACTTTGGTACAACAGGCTTATGAGTTCTATGAAAATCTCATAACATTGCTTGTAAAAAATTCTTATTATCATGCCTCTTCACCAATGATGAGCTCAGTGGAGATCCCCAATAAACATGATAAGAATACATCTTTATGGAGAGTATTAGCAATTGATGAGCTCGAGCCTAGGATAGAGCTCACCAAATTCTATTGACTCTTATGAAAAGCACAAGGACCATCTGTGTCCAACCCTCAAATAGAGCCTTATCCCACTGTGCCACATAAGCTTGCCCAGCGTAGCAAGCCTCAGAGCTCAAGCTTGATCACATGTCTGAAGCCTACCTTGAGTCCCATTAGCATGAACCCTAGTCCTAGCCCCAAGCCCAAGTTCCCTTATCCAATGAGACCAAGCCTAAGCCCCAGCTCAAGCCTCAGGCCTAAATGCCCCTATCCGATGCCCTAGCCCTAGGCCCAAGTGTCTCTACTCCACGAGTAAGAGCCTCAGGCCTAAGTACCCTTTTTCCACACAAGCTCGACCCTCAGAGTCTGAGCTCAGGCCTAGGCTCAAGCCCTAGTCCTAGGCTCAAGTGCCCCCATCCCATGAGCCCTATCCCCAATTGTAAGTGATGAAGCTTGAGCCCTAGCAGCTACTAGCTCTTACCTCTTTTACATAGTCCATATCCTCTACCTCTACTATAGTTGGTCCCAATAGAGCTCACTGTCAAGATTGTGGGAGAGAAGGAAGGAGTCTCACTTGTAGCTTTCTTGCTTGCACAATGGGGGAATACACACAAGGGTGGAGGCTGAAAACAGTTTTCCTCTTCTTAGTTGTGTAAGCCAAAAAAACTCAAATACAAAGAAATAGAAGAACCCTATATATGGGTCTCAAACCAAAGACAACTAACTAAGGTGGCATACTAACTGAGCCACGAACTAGAGTAGATAAGGATAGCTGTCGTCTAGCTATTATTCATGGGCGGTGTACCAACCGCATCTACAACTGACAAGTCGGTGACATAAATGCACAACAGTCACCCTGGCATATCACGAGTGGAGCTTGATATCTCAACACTCACCACCCACCATCACTTTCAATGAAGGAGGGGTATGCTCTTGATAGAGTCCTTGATAACATCCTCAAGGAGTGCATGGCCTCCTATGAGGTGTAAAGCCCCCACCCAAACCATTGTATCCTTGAGAGGGGAAACAACTATATGTTAAGCTCAATGATCTTAATATTTGGGTGCTCTCTTATCCTAAGAAGAGGCATTGATCCACTCCATCATGGTTTTTCTACAATAGTAAGTTCTTATTTAAAAAAAAATCAGTATCTTTATCCTTAATGTCATTAGGTATATTTCTTTAATAATCTTTTTGAACCCCCCTTGTTGCTTTGATAGCTATGTTGTAACTTTGTTGCCACCACCCTTGCATAATTTGTGTATTGTCTTGATCTGGTAATGTCAAGTGCTCTACAATAGAATCAAGAATCATACCCCATTTCAAGGAGATGAATTCAATAACGAGAGACCACCGATGTAGTGCTAGGATGAAGAAAATCAATTAGTGGCCATGCATGATGTGAACAGGCTAGATGGAAATTTGAAGCCAAAATGGCAGATGTTACAAAATGGGTACAATCGAGGGCAGTTGTGAAGAGTGGATCATAACTATTGAACGATGGCCACAAGGGGTGAAGGTGGGGGTTGAGATTGAAACCTTTGTGACATGACATGGAGGATGCCCCACTGCACATCAATCCTCCCAATCCTAAATCCAACATCAATCTCACAACTAATCCCAATTCCAACCCCATTTCCAACAACCCTGTCACCCACGACAACCTCATTGCGTAGGTTGCAAAAGCCCCTACGCTTGATCTTTTGGCCCTAACTTGAGGAAAATTTTACTTTTTCAATGGCTCATCCATGCATCACATTGTACAATTTTACATTGTAATGAGAAACTGGAAATACAAAAAAAGGGGTTTGCAATCATAGATATATAGAATTTTATCTAATTGGCAAATATTTGCCACTAAAATGAACTTTGGATTTGTGCCTAAGAAGGGTGAATTCATTGTGTCAGTATGTGCATGTGCCAACAGTGAAGTTACTATTGAGGATGATAATGTTCTGGATGGATAGGATGATCTCAAGGATGATATATGGGGAGAGATTAAAAAAAGCCCAGTTGACTCCACCATGAAATCCACTCACCTACACATCTAGTGGTTAGATAACAGATTAGCACAGTGAATCTCTCTCTCTCTCTCTCTCTCTCTCATAATGTGAATGCTTGGGT